>NC_064925.1:476574882-477180110 GCF_023897955.1 Schistocerca gregaria | reverse complement strand
AGAGCACAGAAGTTTTATAAATTGAAACCTTTAAGTCTTTGCACATTTCACATACATTTTGGAACCATTTTAAATGCTTGAAATGTGAGTCTCTTACTCATCTTTCAAAACTAAAAGTATGTTAAATAAGGCTAGGTTTTTATTCTTTATGAACCTGTTATGTGAGAATGTGGTAATAAAACAGGTTTTTATGTAGGACAAAATTTTCAAATGTTTCTAAAACATGTTCAACCTAAAAGTGGAAGCTCTCCTTTTCAGGGAATGTAGAACTATATGGTACTAATCAACAGAAAAAAAGATTATGGATTGGCATTTTAAAAATTCCATAAATTATAAAAAGGTTCAGAATGCTATAGTAAAAGAACTTTGACAAATAAGTCGAAATGGAGGATTTCTTTGTAATCATAAAGTAATTATCTTTAAAACAAAAAAAAAGATATCTAGAACTGTTCCAGAGATACATCATTTTAAATTTTTTTTCAAAATTCACATTTTCAAAATGGTACACGCAGTATCATCTTTGGAGGGCTGTATCTTGGAGCAGAATTTTTTTTTGGAGAGAACAAAAAAAAAAAAAAAAAAAAATAAATAAATAAAATAAAAAAAATACGTGTTCCTTACTTGGTCCTTCATTTTAACATATGCTTAATTCAATAACATCCGAGACTGTGAAGGTAAGATTTTTTTACTAGCCTGCCTGAATTGATATTGACTATGCCAGTAGACCACTGTGTGAAGGCTTGCTTCGTAACTGTCACCGAGAAGAAATTGCGATTTTTCAAGAAAGGCACATTTTCATTTGTCAAGTGCAGTAAATAAACAAAATTTCAGGTGCTGGTCTGAAAACAACCTAAAAGAACTCCATAGTCCCAAAGTAGCAGTTTGGTGTGCTGTTTCTAATTTTGGAGTTATTGGTAATATTCCACCCCCCCCCCCCCCCCCCCCCCACACACACACACTGCCAAAAGAAAATTGAGTGTTACTGTAAACAGCATTCAGTACTGTGCCACGCTCCATAACTTGCTACAGTGAAAACTAGGCGAATTGTTTAATGACCCTGAGAGTGTGTGGTTCCAATAAGATGGCGCACCAGCTCACACAGCACTTCAATCACTGGCATTGGTGAGGACAATGTTTTCTGGACATGTCACTACTTTGCACGGTGATACTGGGTGGCCACAACTTTCACCAGACTTTTTTCTGTGGAGCTATCTCAAGTCCAAAGTGTAACAACATCAACCTCAAACTTTAGAAGCCATCAAGGAAATGATAACTCAAGACGAAGGAATCACACCCCGACCTGACTCGCAGAGTAATGAGCAACTTCAGAGAAAGGCTCAACCAATGTATCAACAATGGAGGCAGCCATTTGAGTGACTTATTGTTTAAAACAAATTAATACACCATATTCTTAAATGGCAATATGTGTGTTCTTAGATAACAAAAATGTCCTATCTTGTTTGGTTTCATTTATCTCATCTTCCCTAACAGGAGTGTTGTTCTTGCCGCACCCTGTAGACCAACACTGAACGTTCAACTGATTAAAATTTATTATTATACAACATAGTGAATTTGTCAACTGGTTTCATTTTCTTAAAGCTCAAAATCGGTCTCCAGTCACTGGGGTTTACACAATTGGCCCATAGTATTCTAGTCTGCCACCAGCAGTACGTACCATACAAACAACACATTATCATGTAGATATATCTACTTACATTGGAAAAATTACAGACTATCAGCAAGCATTCTCACCTAGGTGCCGGCCCAGCCAGCAACAGGCCTGGGTCATTCATCCCAGAGGCAGAGCTGTTTGTGCCGCACATAATAAGAGAGAAGACTGCACTTTCGACAAGTCTTAATGCCACAGCGATATCCACCTCCAGGCAGGGCTGCTGCCCTATCCTTGCCCTTGCAATACTTCAGACCACAAGGGTACCACCCGACACAAAGCTCCAGATTACAAGTGCAAGCATGCCAAGGGTCCGCAGTTTCCAGGCAGCGGGGAACAGGTCCTGCCTGTGATCCTCCGTCAGGTGGTGACCTAGAGACAGAGGCAAGCAGTGCCGACAGTGATGCACCTGCAACAGAGGAGATACTGTAACTGGTCTGTAAATTGTAACCCGCACGTATGTATCACAGAATTAGAATGTAAGCACTGACACAGAGAGCCATTTCAATCTGTAATGTAATTTATCATTCAAAGCACTGGCAAAATCTGAAACTTATCAATGTACTGTAATTCATTTGATAGTTACCAAGCGATGCTTTAATGCAAAATTCTTTCAGAACAATTACTAAATCACGGTTTTCATCTAAGTCACTGCACTGAAAAACACCTATGTCTACACCCTGCAAGCTGCTTCATGTGGTCCACCCATTCCCAGACACTGCTGCAGTGTTCAAACACAGCCAGCAGGCTGAAGAGTGTCCAGTTAGCCTTGCTGACCATCCATTTTGGTGGCTTCTGTGCAAGTAATGCTCCATCCAGTACATGAAAGCAGACTGGAGAGTGGTCACTGGAATGACTGGGGAGTGATCACTGGAATGAAGGTCATCTATGACTTCCAACTGAACAAAGTCTTTGAGGTCTGGAGAGAAGCAAGAGAGGACAATGGCTGAGAATGACCCTTATCAGGACAGAAATTGGCAGTATCTATGTTGAGGATGCACAGCTCATGAGAATCCTGAGGCTCTCTGAAATCCAACCCTGAGGGCAAGCAGAGGTCGAGCTCCACAAAACAAGGTGAGCATTGAAGCTTCCTAGCAAGAGAAATGGTCGTGGCAACTGCTTGCAGGTCAGTAGACAGAGGAAGAGCTGCGGAGTGGTGTGCATTACCAACAAACACGGCAATCTATCCCTTGACCCTTTCTCCAGTCTGGTCATCCTCACAATAGAGCATATAGACGCATAGTGCAGAGGCATCAGATGCTTTAAAATAAGTTCCCTGCAGACACAAGCACAGCTGTGCAAGGTGTTTCATTTCCTCCACATTGAACCCATTAATATTTCACTATAGGATGGGAGCCATCTATGATATGGGTAGCACTTTCATCTTATCTTTCAGCGAGGGTGGGGAATCCACAATGGGTGGAGGCTTCCTCTTGGGGCGAGATGATTGCCCCAGTCCAACATCATGGTCCATCACCTCTGAAGAACATTCGAGAAAGGCACCCAATCTTTTCACTGTCCAGTCTCCCCACTTTCACGAATGATCATGAAACGATGAGGACAACACAAACATCCAGTCCCCAGGTAAAGAAAATCCCCAACCCGGCAGGGAATCAAACCCGGGACCCCACAATCCAGAGAGAGCAACGCTAGCCACTAGACCACGAGCTGCGGGCTTGGGAAATAAGGCTGTACACTTAGGTGAAGGAAACCTGCCTTGACCTGCTCTGGAAGCTTCATGCTGTTAAATGTAAGAATATCAGAGCCGATCACCATTCGCCCTTTTCATAATGTCTTGCACATCCACAATGCCTTCCCAGGACCATTCAGCTTTCAGTTCTTCTCGGGGAATGTCAACTGGATCCCTGTAAGACACAAGATCTTTGCTGTAGTTCATGGTATTGTGGAGTTTGGTTTCAACTGCACACTCCACAAGGCATTGAGCTTCCTGGAAGTTCTTCACTTGTTGGGAATAAGATGTTTTGACCAACAGGGTCCAATTTGCAACTGCTTGACAAATTTTAAAGTTCCTGCAATGCCCTCTATATGCTAGAGAAGAGCAAAATCTTCTCAAAGCTAAGTTCTTTTAATTTCACTATGATGAACACATTCTGATAACCAGCATGCACTATGTTACTATCAACTGGAGAACTGGCTACCTGAGCCTTGTTGTTTGACTGAGTGTTGGTACCTTCCAGTGGCCCACCCTGTCCACTGGGAGGAGGAAGAGAAAATTTTGAAGGATCTATTTCAGTCCCAAGAGCACCTAGGGAACTTACAGTCTATCTAGACGGAGACCTACGTGGCTAGGTAAATCTTGTACAACTGAGAAGTGAGATTCCTCAGAGGTTACTTGCTAATGACTGTTCCACCTCAACAGTCAAGGATCTCATCAGTGCACAACACACATTGAGATTGAGATTTTTTTTATATATAGAGGAACATAGCATCCTTACGATGCGAGCAGTCAAGCCAAGATCCCCGTTCTTTGTGAAACACAACATTTCATGCCCGGCCACAGAGTGGTCGCTGAAGCATGCCCAGAGCTTATGTTGACAGAGGACTAGCGGCACTTACCAGTCCCCCAGATAAGGACCCCGGGATCACCAAGCCAGTACCCAGCAAACAAAATCCAAGCTCCTGAGGGCCTCATAAATGGTGGTAATCCACTTGGATACTGCAGAATGGAAGGATATCTTTCTGGAATTAACTGCAATGTTATTTTGTTAGCAGGAAAATCATTTATTAGTGAAGGAGTTCTAGCATGCTTTGATGAAGAGTAGTTAAGGGTGTAAACCCACGTGTGTACCTATATGAAGTGAAGTAATTAAAATATTGGGAAAGATACTTTCTCAATGGTTTTTATTTCTTTCTTATTGATGTAAATCTTTTGTACATTCCTGAAACTGCTTTATTTTATTAATTATAAAGTTCGAGTCCATCTTAGTTAAAATGTCATAGTACAGCTTTCCTTAGGACAATGGTCCTTTCCTTTCCGGTGATTCTAATTTTCCATACAGTTCCTCAGTAGACCTTAGTCGAACCCGTCCATCAACACACCTGTTGATCAAGTGCTTTTCTCAATACACATTTTTCCTTTTTTATCAGCTAGTTGACCCATCTTTGAGCTCAACAAGGTTTCAGATGTATGTAATCATTTTGGTTTGATAATAATGCTTTAGTATCTTAAGTTCCCTTTATGAAAGTCTGACAGCAGATGGTAGGCCCCCTTTCAAACCTGTGAAGACAGTGCTTGCTCCAAAATTCAGATATCAACATAGTGGAGCTACCATTTTACTGTGTGGCTTGGCATGAAATTTTGTGTGTCACAGAGAACGGGGCTCTTGGCTTGACTGCTCGGATCGTAAGGATGGTATGTTCCTCTATATATAAAAAAAGCCTCAATCTCAAGGTTTGTTGTCCGCTGATGAGATCCTTGGCTGTTCAACAAATATAACAGTTATCAATATATGAGATCAACATGTTCACATGATCACCAGTATCATGAGGGCAGGCCGCATAATCGACACTAGCATAAAGACTGCTGGAGAATGGGGGAAGAAGCAGAAAAAATATCATTTCAGTAATACGTAGCAGCAAATGGCTTTGGATTAACAGCAATACAGCAGCCCTTGGATTAGTTTATGCAGCAGGCGGATGAACTGTTGCAGCAAATACTGCTTTTTTCCACCTTTCATTCAGATGAGCAAGACTGGAAGAACTTTCATCGTTAGCTGCTGCTTCATTTCAAAGTATGAGAGATGATTGACATTGCTGTACATGTTTCACTTGTCTTCCACCCACTAACCTAAAAATCTTATTCTTGCCCCCAAGAATTGTAGTACATATAATATCCTGAATCTCTTAAATTTTCTGAAATATGAATAAAAGTTTACCATATTGTGGACAAAATCTCATTCAGTTGGTACACATTTTAGATGTTCTGAATGTCGTGAACACCTTCCTGCCAGAGCTTAAATGATTGTCTTGTAAGTACTGTTTTGAATGTGAAAATCCTGCTTGTCGGCACTATGAGGTTTGCGCTAACGGACATGCTCTTTCACTTTCTGTACATAGTGTGCAAGCACAACTCATCCTTGATTGCCACAGTTAGAAAAAATCCTCACTATCAACATTGCTCCAACTATCCTTGTCTTAGATAAAAGACTACAATTTATTGCTGATCTTCATAATTTCTGTCAAGGAATGGCATCATGCACATCACTGTAGCATCATTTCACCCAGCCTCCAGGAGTGTTGCGAAGTATTTTGTGCAAACATTGAAGATTCACATGAAAAAGGATAACCAGGTTTCAGAGTAACAGGGAAACGAGTGATCTAGTTTTTGCCATTAGACAACTAGCAGTAAAGTACTAGGCAAAAGGGAAATATCCGATTGTAGTGTTTTTAGACACAGGAAAAGCCTATTAACAGTGTTCCAAGGTGCAAAATAAGGAACTGTTTGCATTAACTGGAGTTCCAGGTTCTCTAGTTCAAAAGATTGAAAAGCCGTTTTAAAACAGCCAAAGCACTCTATATCTAGGATATGGTAGATAAGAACAGATCCAAACAAAGAGAGGAGTACAACAAGATAAGTTAAAAAATTAAAGCTGTACAACAAGGAGATGTAACAGTTTTTGTAGGTAACGTTGCCACCTGGCGAGAGAGAGAGAGAGAGAGAGAGAGAGAGAGAGAGAGAGAGAGAGAGAGAGAGAGAGAGAGAGAGAGAGAGTGCACAGCAGACTCAGAGGAAATTAGACTGCAGGACTAGTAAGTTTAATAAGCACAAGTTAACTGCAAGCAAGAAGAAGAAGAAAACTTTAGCTATAAAGCTGCACAAACATCCAGACAATGCACCTCAAATTTGATGGAGAAAGAATTGAATGTATAGAAAGCTTTAGGTACGTTGGAAACATGGCTTCAAACTGGAGGGGGGAGGTAGGTTACGTTAAAAATCCTACACAAAGTGCCAGAAGGCTCCAAGTTGTTCTACCTAGTATGAAATCTACTGTGAAATAAAATGTTGTTGTTGTTGTTGTTGTTGTTGTTGTTGTCTTCAGTCCTGAGACTGGTTTGATGCAGCTCTCCATGCTACTCTATCCTGTGCAAGCTGCTTCATCTCCCAGTACCTACTACAACCTACATCCTTCTGAATCTGCTTAGTGTACTCATCTCTCGGTCTCCCTCTACGATTTTTACCCTCCACACTGCCCTCCAATGCTAAATTTGTGATCCCTTGATGCCTCAAAACATGTCCTACCAACCGATCCCTTCTTCTAGTCAAGTTGTGCCACAAACTTCTCTTCTCCCCAATCCTATTCAATACCTCCTCATTAGTTACGTGATCTATCCACCTTATCTTCAGTATTCTTCTGTAGCACCACATTTCGAAAGCTTCTATTCTCTTCTTGTCCAAACTAGTTATCGTCCATGTTTCACTTCCATACATGGCTACACTCCAAACAAATACTTTCAGAAATGACTTCCTGATACATAAATCTATATTCGATGTTAACAAATTTCTCTTCTTCAGAAACGCTTTCCTTGCCATTACCAGTCTACATTTTATATCCTCTCTACTTCGACCATCATCAGTTATTTTACTTCCTAAATAGCAAAACTCCTTTACTACTTTAAGTGTCTCATTTCCTAATCTAATTCCCTCAGCATCACCCGATTTTGACTACATTCCATTATCCTCGTTTTGCTTTTGTTGATGTTCATCTTATATCCTCCTTTCAAGACACTGTCCATTCCGTTCAACTGCTCTTCCAAGTCCTTTGCCGTCTCTGACAGAATTACAATGTCATCGGCGAACCTCAAAGTTTTTACTTCGTCTCCATGAATTTTAATACCTACTCCAAATTTTTCTTTTGTTTCCTTTATTGCTTGCTCAATATACAGATTGAATAACATCGGGGAGAGGCTACAACCCTGTCTCACTCCTTTCCCAACCACTGCTTCCCTTTCATGCCCCTTATGACTGCCATCTGGTTTCTGTACAAATTGTAAATAGCCTTTCGCTCCCTGTATTTTACCCCTGCCACCTTTAGAATTTGAAAAAGAGTATTCCAGTCAACATTGTCAAAAGCTTTCTCTAAGTCTACAAATGCTAGAAACGTAGGTTTGCCTTTTCTTAATCTTTCTTCTAAGTCGTAAGGTCAGTATTGCCTCACGTGTTCCAACATTTCGACGGAATCCAAACTGATCCTCCCCGAGCTCCGCATCTACCAGTTTTTCCATTCGTCTGTAAAGAATTCGCGTTAGTATTTTGCAGCTGTGACTTATTAAACTGATAGTTCGGTAATTTTCACATCTGTCAGCACCTGCTTTCTTTGGGATTGGAATTATTATATTCTTCTTGAAGTCTGAGGGTATTTCGCCTGTCTCATACATCTTGCTCACCAGCTGGTAGAGTTGTCATGACCGGCTCTCCCAAGGCCGTTAGTAGTTCTAATGGAATGTTGTCTACTCCGGGGGCCTTGTTTTGACTCAGGTCTTTCAGTGCTCTGTCAAACTCTTCACGCAGTATCGTATCTCCCATTTCGTCTTCATCTACATCCTCTTCCATTTCCATAATATTGTCCTCAAGTACATCACCCTTGTATAAACCTTCTATATACTCCTTCCACCTTTCTGCCTTCCCTTCTTTGCTTAGAACTGGGTTGCCATCTGAGCTCTTGATACTCATACACATGGTTTTCTTCTCTCCAAAGGTCTCTTTAATTTTCCTGTAGGCAGTATCTATCTTACCCCTAGTGAGATAAGCTTCTACATCCTTACATTTGTCCTCTAGCCATCCCTGTTTAGCCATTTTGCACTTCCTGTCGATCTCATTTTTGAGACGTCTGTATTCCTTTTTGCCTGCTTCATTTACTGCATTTTTATATTTTCTCCTTTCATCAATTAAATTCAATATTTCTTCTGTTACCCAAGGATTTCTACTAGCCCTCGTCTTTTTACCTACTTTATCCTCTGCTGCCTTCACTACTTCATCCCTCAGAGCTACCCATTCTTCTTCTACTGTATTTCTTTCCCCTATTCCTGTCAATTGTTCCCTTATGCTCTCTCTGAAACTCTGTACAACCTCTGGTTCTTTCAGTTTATCCAGGTCCCATCTCCTTAATTTCCCACATTTTTGCAGTTTCTTCAGTTTTAATCTACAGGTCATAACCAATAGATTGTGGTCAGAGTCCACATCTGCCCCTGGAAATGTCTTACAACTTAAAACCTGGTTCCTAAATCTCTGTCTTACCATTATATAATCTATTTGATACCTTTTAGTATCTCCAGGGTTCTTCCACGTATACAACCTTCTTTCATGATTCTTAAACCAAGTGTTAGCTATGATTAAGTTGTGCTCTGTGCAAAATTCTACTAGGCGGCTTCCTCTTTCATTTCTTAGCCCCAATCCATATTCACCTACTATGTTTCCTTCTCTCCCTTTTCCTACACTCGAATTCCAGTCACCCATTACTATTAAATTTTCGTCTCCCTTCACTATCTGAATAATTTCTTTTATTTCATCGTACATTTCTTCAATTTCTTCGTCATCTGCAGAGCTAGTTGGCATATAAACTTGTACTACTGTAGTAGGTGTGGGCTTCGTATCTATCTTGGCCACAATAATGCGTTCACTATGCTGTCTGTAGTAGCTTACCCGCATTCCTATTTTCCTATTCATTATTAAACATACTCCTGCATTACCCCTATTTGATTTTGTGTTTATAACCCTGTAGTCACCTGACCAGAAGTCTTGTTCCTCCTGCCACCGAACTTCACTAATTCCCACTATATCTAACTTTAACCTATCGATTTCCCTTTTTAAATTTTCTAACCTACCTGCCCGATTAAGGGATCTGACATTCCACGCTCCGATCCGTAGAACGCCAGTTTTCTTTCTCCTGATAACGACATCCTCCTGAGTAGTCCCCGCCCGGAGATCCGAATGGGGGACTATTTTACCTCCGGAATATTTTACCCAAGAGGATGCCATCATCATTTAATCATACAGTAAAGCTGCATGTCCTCGGGAAAAATTACGGCTGTAGTTTCCCCTTGCTTTCAGCCGTTTGCAGTACCAGCACAGCAAGGCCGTTTTGGTTAATGTTGCAAGGCCAGATCAGTCAATCATCCAGACTGTTGCCCCTGCAACTACTGAAAAGGCTGCTGCCCCTCTTCAGGAACCACACGTTTGTCTGGCCTCTCAACAGATACCCCTCCGTTGTGGTTGCACCTACGGTACGGCCATCTGTATCGTTGAGGCACGCAAGCCTCCCCACCAACGGCAAGGTCCATGGTTCATGGACTGCACATAACATTTTCATTTACATGTATATTCTACATTTGTAAACCATTCACAAACTTTCATATAAGAAATAAAACGCAATAAGCACACACAATTATGTAACTGAAGCATGAAAATAACATTTATAATACTTACTTCCAAATAACACCAGTAGTGAAACGGCTCACAGTGGTGATCCCATCCAACAAAATCACATTCATTTGTTGAACAAACATACCACTCATGAAACGGAATCTCCCTGCTGAGAGGGAAGAACCATGTACCACAATTTGTGCAGCACATTGATTATTTTTAGTGACCATAGAAAAACATGTTTAATATATAAAGAAAATGAAGGAGATACCTAAACAAGAAGATTTATCAAATTCCGAACATTCACTATTCAATAAGGGGCATGTGGTGTCCAATCTGCACCAAAAACCCATTAAATGGAGAATCAGCTTTCTGGCCATACATTTAAATGACCCTGCAGTAAACAACAAATCCATAATCACATTTATTGATTCAAATATATTAACCCACTGTGAAATTGATGAATATATGTGATGAGGGTAACAATCAATGAAGTCTTTCATAATAACACCAATAGTCAGAATGCTCGGATTGTTGGATCCCACCCAACGTTATCGCACGCGATGGTAGAACAAACAAAGCAGTCATTAAAAGGAATCTCCCTGTTGAGAGGGAATAAACATGTACAACAATTAGTGCAGCACATTGATTATATTTAATGAACAAAGGAATAAAATTTTTAAAAATATATACCATGTGGTGTCCATCTGCACCAAAAACCCATTGAATGAAGAATCTTTCTGGCCATACAACCAGATGACCACATTTCACGATTCAAATGCATTACTTCACAGTGAAATTGATGAATATAAGTGATAAGGGGAAGATTCAAAACAAGCTCCTAGCAAAACAATGAAGTCTTTCCTAATAACTCCAATACTCAGGATGCTCGGACTGGTAGTTCCCATCCAAAAAAATCACACTCGATGTTTGAACAAACATATCAGTCAATAAACAGCATCTCCCTGTTGAGAGGGAAGAAACATGTACCACAATTTGTGGAGCACATTGATTATTTATAGTGACAATGGCAATTAGATTTTTAAAAATATGAAGCAAATGAAGGAGATACCTAAACAAGACGATTTATCAAATTCCGAGCATTCGTTATTCAGTAAGGTGCATTTGGTGTCCAATCTGCACCGAAAACCCATTGTATGGGGAATCTGCTTTCTGGCCATACAACCAGATGACCCTGGTGTAAACAACAAACATTTAACCACATTTCACAATTCAAATACATTACTCCACTGTGAAATTGATGAATATAAGTGATAAGGGGAAGAATCAAAACAAGCACATAGCAAAACAATGAAGTCTTTCCTAGTAACTCCAATACTCAGAATGCTCGCAGTGGTGGTTACCATCCAACAAAATCACACTCGATGGCAGAAGAATTATAGCAGTCATGAAACAGTGTCTCCCTGCTGCAAGGGAAGAAACATGTACCACAATTTGTGCAGCACATTGATTATTTTTAGTGACCATTGCAATAAGATTTTCAAAAATATAAAGCAATGAAGAAGATACCTAAACACGAAGCTATAATAGTCCCCATAAAAGCTAAACAATGTTTAAATAATATCATCTGCTTACCATGACATACAGTGGTTCGACAAACTGTATGTTATCAAAAAGACTTCGGCAGACTACAGGCAAGTGAAGTGAAATTTTTACATTCTGTTATGAAAAAGAAGAGACCAAATTAGAAAAAAGTGTATTAGAAATGGCATGCAAGTGATCTGCACTATGGAGGAAAGACTAAGAATTGCGCAGATGAAATGGTTTGGGCACATGCAAGTGGTGCTCGAGACTAGAACCGATAGACATACTTGAAAATTAAACTTTGCAGAGGCACACTTCTTGGACTTTCCAGAAAAAGTAGTTAGGTGAAATAAATGATGACTTTCAGAAAGGAGCAGCACTGAAAGCTGTAAAAAGAAAGGAAATGTATAATGATAGGAGCAGATGGAGACATATTGTCCACACAAGATACCCACATGATGATGGTGATGAACATCATCATATCGAAACCCTCATACTCATTATTATTTTAAGCATAATGGCATGGTGTATGCATACACCCTCACATTAACACAGTTTCAATATAAAAACAAACATGTAAGTAAATAGATTATGGTAGTACTGTATATTCTTTGCACTTCTTAGTTCATAGCAAGTAACCATGGTGTGCAGGAAGAGAGTAGAATGTAGATGATGTGGTCTTTAGTCCGTAGACTGGTTTGGTGCAGCTCTCCATCCTAGTCTACACTCAACATGCATCGTAATCTCTGTAACCTTTATCTATTTGAAGCTACTTACCACAGTCCAGCCTTACTCTACCCTCTACACTCCCCTCCCCCCCCCCCCCTTTCCCCCCCAAATGCACTGTCTTCCATTACTAGACGAATAAGTCCTTGAAGCTGTAGGAAATTTCCCACAAAGTAAACCCTTCAGTTTGATTCAGTACAAACTCATTGGTTATTTCATTTACCAATCTAATCTCATCGAGCTTCGGCATTCTTTTGTAGCACCACATTTCAAAAGCTTCCATTCTCCAAGTCCAGGTTTCACTTATGTACAAGGACACACTCCAGACAAATGCCTTCCTTCAGTAAAAAACTTGTTAGTATTTAAATTTATAGTTTAAGTTAAACTTCCCTTAAAAAAACACTTTTCTTGTTACTGCCAGTCTGCATTTTATATCTTCTTCACTGCCACCATTGTTAGTTATTTTGCTGCCCACATACCAAAACTAACTGACTACTTTTAGTATGAATATAATAGAGGGAAACATTCCACGTGGAAAAAATATATCTAAAAACAAAGATGATGCGACTTACCAAACAGAAGTGCTGGCAGGTTGATACACACACACACAAACAAACAAACACACACACAAAATTCAAGCTTTCGCAACCAACGGTTGCTTCTTCAGGAAAGAGGGAAGGAGAGGGAAAGACGAAAGGATGTGGGTTTTAAGGGAGAGGGTAAGGAGTCATTCCTATTCTGGGAGCGGAAAGACTTACCTTAAGGGGAAAAAAGGGCAGGTATACACTCGCACACACATACATATCCATCCTCACATACACAGACACAATAAGACATTTGTAAAGGCAAAAAGTTTGGGCCCAAACGCTTTGCCTTTACAAATGTCTGATTGTGTCTGTGTATGTGCGGATGGATATATGTGTGTGTGCGCGAGTGTATACCTGCCCTTTTTTTCCCCTTAAGGTAAGTCTTTCCACTCCTGGGATTGGAATGGCTCCTTACCCTCTCCCTTAAAACCCACATCCTTTTGCCTTTCCCTCTCCTTCCCTCTTTCCTGAAGAAGCAACCGTTGGTTGCGAAAGTTTGAATTTTTTGTGTATGTTTGTGTGTCTATCGACCTGCCAGTGCTTCTGTTTGGTAAGTCACATCATCTTTGTTTTTAGATATATTTGACTACTTTTAGTGTTTGGTTTTGTAATCTAATTTCCTTAGAATTGTGTGATTTAATTTGATACATTCCATTACCCCATTTTTCTTTTGTTGATGTTCATCTTATACCTATGGTAGTTTTCAATACACTAGCCATTCTGATGTTCTGCTTTTCCGAGCCCTGGCAGATTTACAATGTCATTGGCAACTTTTAAAGTTTTTACTTCTACTCCCTGATCTTTAATTTCCTCCTTTATTGCTTATTCACCACACAGATTGAACAACAGTGGGGAGATACTACAACCACCACTTCCCTTTTATATTTTTAAGCTGTTACAACTGCAGGCTGGTTTTCGTACAAGTACTAGGTAACTCTTTGCTCCTTGTATTTTATCCCTGCTACCTTCACTATTTCAAAGAATGTATTCCAGTCAACAATGTCAACACTTTCTACAAATTTACAAATGCTATAAAAGTATCATTATACTTCCGTGGCTGCAAGCCCGAAATTTTATGGAACAATGTTATAAAAGTAGGTTTGCCTTTTTTTTTTACCTACCCTCTAAGATAAGTTATAGGGTCAGTATTGCCAAGTGCAGTCCCCTACATTTCTCTGTAGCACAAAATGATCTTCCCTGAGGGCTCATCTATCTTGCACACCAGGCAGAATAGTTTTGTCATGCCTGGCTCTCCCAAGGATCTCAGTATTTCTGAGGGATTGTCATCTACTCCAGGGGCCTTGTTCTGAATTAGGTCTTTCAGTAACAAAGATTCCAAGACTTACCAAGGGGGAAAGCGCCGGTAGATAGGTACAATGAATAAAACACACAAACACACACACAGAATTTCGAGCTTTCGCAACCGGCGGCTGCTTCGTCAGGAAAGAGGGAAGGAAAAGGAAAGATGAAAGGATGTGGGTTTTAAGGGAGAGGGTAAGGAGTCATTCCAATCCCGGGCAATCCCAGGAGCGGAAAGACTTACCTTAGGGGGAAAAAAGGATAGGTATACACACACACACACACACACACACACACACACACACACACACACACACACACATATATCCATCCATACATACACAGACACAAGCAGATATTTTTCCATCTGTTGTGCTTCCCTTCTTTTCTTACTACAAGCTTGCCATTTGAGTCTTAACATTCATATAGGTGATTCTCTTTCCTCAAAGGGCACTCAATTTTTCTATAGGCTGCACCTTTCACCTATGTCTGCATGCTTCTATAAGCTTGTATTTCTGGCCCAGCCATTCCTGCTTTGCCTTTTGCAGTTCTTAACAGGTTCATTTCTAGACATCTACAACCAATTTTAGATCAGGCACGCAGGGAAAGAACATGCTGTCTCTCGTTACAGGGAACAAATGTGGTTTGTCCAATGTTGCATATTAAGTTTTAGATTCCTTGTGGATTGGAAAACAATGCTGAAGCAAGAAACAGATAATTTTGAGTTAGATAGCCTTTTTGTTGTGCTTATCTGAAACTTAGCATTTCCACTATATGGCAAGCAGCAACTTCCCTTTTTATAGTGTTACATTCCATCCTGGATTTTCCATTCTTTGTAACAGAGAATTTTCCTTTATTGTGCATTGTTGGTACTACTGAAAATTATTGCTTTAGTCTGAGACATTCTTTTTAGTAATGCAGGTGTTGTGAGTGATTCATTTCACTTTGAATAATTAATTATTTATATTGAATGATGAGCACTTCATCTGAGGATGAAAGACAGAGACCTTCAGATTCTCACAGTGTTAGGAAATGGCACGTACAAGGGTAAATAAATACAGTCTTAAAGAAATTAAGGATTTAGTCACACGAACTAGGAAAAGACTGCAACTGTAAGTTAAAGTGCTTTGCAGTAGTAAGTACTGACGAAAGATAAAATATTATATGAAAATTTAGTAATATGGTAGACTGGAATGAATCCGACACGATTCATTACAATACTTCCACTTGACAGAATGCTATCTAGTAAGAATGAAGGTGAAGTTTAGCTTTGAGGGTGTAATTTCAACTACTAAGTGAGAGTGAAATGTGACGACATTGTACATGAAAGTCCTATATGCAGAAAAGCCTTCATGGCAGTACCATGGAATAATAAGCTGATGATTAATCACAGTTCGGAAATTTTTGAAGTTGAACAAGTCTGCTCATGCTGGAAGAGAGAAGTATGTTTCATAAGGTCATAGAAAATTAAGGAAGCAGCTGGAATGGAAGTTTATGATCACATTTCATTCATTTAAGAGTATAGCAAGTCATGACAACAATGACAAGATCAAAAGGTTGTATCTTCCAGGGAAATTTTTTGATGGAAAAAAAAATGCACAGAATGTTCCAGGAAAAATATACATATTTTGGTGTTTCATATGAAATGCTTAGAATAGTATTTAACACCCAATTCAATATAGCTTTTGCGTATCCAAGAAATGACACATGCTCAACCTGCTGAGATGAAAGTGCTGAATGCAATGTTATCTGAAAATTTAACTGACAGGAAAAAACAAGTTTTGAAAGAAATCAATAAGATCACTATTGACCAGAAAGTATGCAAAGCAATCTGCACATACTACCATAAAAATGTACTTACTAAACGTATGTACTAATGACATCTATTACACAAGACAGTTGTCTGTTTACTCTTTCAAAATTCTCAGCTTGCAAATGCAACTTCAGTGCTCTACACTTAAACTGAAGATTTTAGAAGAAAAGGGACCAATAAAATAGTTCCTATCTATATTTTTTTGACAGAATTATTGCACATGCAAGTCAAACATCTTGCAGTTTTTGTGGTTAATGTTCAGGCTAGAATAAGAATTACACTGTATCAAAGTATCTTTAAATATTGTGAGAGTGATGAAACTTTCGGGGACAATTAAAGGAACTTTTACCCTATTACTAGACACTTTTTCATAGAGTGCTAATAACATGGGACTGATTAACAATATAAGCATTAGCAGAAGTTCCAATGGATTGGGTGCAGATCACAATTGAAGCTTGGTGTAAACCTAAGCCTTCTCATGACATAATGGTCAATCAAGATAAGATTCAAAATTGGGAGTTATTTCTGAAGAAGAAACATTCGGGGAAAGTCATTTGCTAACAAGACTCATCAGAGAGTCAGATATCACAAAAATACTCCTGCTGCAGTCAACATGAGAAACTTATAATGGAGCTTGGATTTTATCAGCGGAGAGAGCTTCACAGCAACTACAAGAGTAGCAGTCACGGCAGTATCTATCTCCAGCTTACAGATGTAAATTTAAAATTATTATTTTAGTATAATTTTATAAATAATAATAATAATAATAATAATAATAATATGTCTTTACATGTCCTCTGGCAACATCAAAAGAAAAGTATCAGATCTCCAGGTTTTCAAAGAGTATTGCGGAAAAGAAGCTAGAGTGTTTTACACAAACCTTTTGCACTAGACTGAGAAGTGCATGTTGGGGCAAAGTAATATTTTATGTCACTCTTACTAGCAAAGAGAAACTGATTACCAACAAGTATCTTTATTCCAGAATGAAATTTTCACTATGCAGTGGAGGATGCACTGATATGAAACTTCCTGTCAAATCAAAAATGTGTGCCAGATCAAGACTTGAACTTGGGACCAGGAAAGTGTTCTACCCAGTTTTAATCAGCTAGGAAGCTTCATTTTAGATTCCCCCCCCCCCCCCCTCTTGTTCATTACAAAATAATGTGACAACATTTAACAAAAAGTATAGCTTTACTTGCATTATATTCTATTTCGTTATACAGAAGTTTTCCTTTGTAAAGTGTGGCATCACTTTAAATATTATGCCAATAAAACTACAATTTAAATATTTAAAGAATTAGTTTACATTACATTTAATATACATAAAATGTTCTTCCAAATGCCTTGTATTCATTAATTTTGTCCAATAGTATGCATGAAATTTGGTTTCAAACTTTAAAATTATTCTCCTGAACAATGTGATGACTTGGGAAAAGCACATTCATTTCCAGTGCTCTTCAAATAAAATTCGATGTCTCATGTGTTATCCAAACATTTCTGCTGGGTGTTGTCTTTTTGCCTATTTGATTCCCTGCTGCCTTCAATAATTCATCTCTCAAAATTACTCACTAATCATACAAAGTATTCCTTTCCCCTGTTTCGGTTAATCAATGCCTAATGGTATCTTAGAAACTCTCTAGTTCTGATTTGTTTAATTCATTTAGGCCGTATCCTCTTAATTTCCTAACTTTCTGCAGTTTCTTTGGTTTTAATCTGCAGCTCATAACTTATAAATAATGGTCAGAACCCACAGATGTGGACCCCTGGAAATGTTTTGCAATTTAAAATTTGGTTTCAAAATCTGTCTTACCATTATGTAAGTTAACTGAAACCTCAGGGTCTCCAGATCTCTTCCACTCATACAATCTTATTTCATGATTCTTAAACCAAGTATCAGCCATGATTAAGTTTTACTCTGTACAAAATTTTGCCAAGCAGCTCTTCCTTTCATTCCTTTCCCCAGTCCATATTGTATTAATATTTATCCTTCTCATTCTACTCCTACTACTGAACTGCAGTCCTCAGTCAACACTACATTTTCAAACTCCCATAACTATGTGAATAATTTCTTTTATCTTACCATAAATTCATTTATCATCATCATCATCTGCTGAGCTAGTTGGCGCATAAATTTGTACTTCTGTAGTGGGCTTTGTGTTCATTGTGGCAATGATAATGTGCTTGCTAAACCTTTCATATTAGCCATATTCCTACTCATAACTGGACCTGCACCTGCATTACCACCTACAATGCAAATATTATTCAGAAAAACCACTGATAAGTCATTCATATTACTGGTTACATATGTAATGAAAGCATCCATATAACTAACATTTTGGAACCAGGTAGCCAAATAGTTTGTGTTTGTCTACTTTTACCTCAAACTGCCCAGAAAAAACTGTACATACAAATAATCATTGTCTAATTAATTTAAATAAATCCACACAAAGAAGGCGGTATAATAGTCCAAAATGCGTAGAGGAAAGTTTAGTAAAAGTGGTGGGTCACAGCTAGTTGTGTATTTCAACCGAGATTCATAATGGTCAAGTACACCTCACATACAACATAAAAATTTAAAGATACTCAATTGACAATTACAAGATATTCATATGGAATTCCAAAGCCGCCACCACCACAGACCAGCAGATAAATTTCCATCTCCAAACTTACAATTGCAAGACTTATTGCCAATGGATCATGTTTAGCATATTATTAGTTGGCAGTTGGGCTCTCGACGTTCTCCTGTGGTCAAAATTAATCAAGCATGGACTTTGTCTGTAATGAGAAACCCAAATCATCTTCCTAATCGCTAATTCTACCCTCTGATATTCAGATGTTTTTACTACATCTTGGATTATATACACAAATATGAGATACTTATATGAGTATATTGTATGTGAAATAATTTGCTCATCTTCTACCAGCACTATTTCACAGGATGCTGGAGTAACAAATCATTGCAGGTAACTGGAAAAATGCATTCCATTTTCAAGAAGAGTGATTTAAGAGATGCAAGCAACTTTTTTTTCTTTTTTTAAATCAGTCTTATGGCTGGTTTGACACTGCTCGCCAAGAATTCCTCTCCTTTGCCAACATTTTCATCTCAGAACAGCACTTACACCCTAGGTCCTCATTTTTTGTTGGAAGCATCCAAATTTCTGTCTTCCTCTACAATATTCATCCTCTACAGCTCACTTTAGTTCCATGGAAGTTATTCGCTTATGTCTTAACAGATGTCCTTTCAATGTGTCCCTTCTACTTGGCAGTGTTTCCCAAATATTCCTTTCCCAGGCGATTCTGCGGGGAACGCCGTCATTCCTTACATTATTAGTACAACTAAATTCCAACTTTCTTCAATAGCACCACATATCAAGTGCTTCTATTCTCTTCTGTTCTCGTTTTCCCACAGTCCATGTCTTATTGCTATACAATGCAGTGGTCCAAACGCACATTCACAGAAATTAAGACCTATGTTTGATACTAGTAGACTACTATTGACCAGAATGTGCTTTCTGCCAGTGCTACTCTGCTTTTTCTGTCATCCTTGCTTCGTGTGTCTCGGTAGCAAACTTCCTTAACTTCATGATCACCAATTGTGATAAGTTTCTTGCTGTTCTCATTTCTGTTATTTCTCATTACTTTTGTCTTTCTTCCATTTACTCTTGATCCATATTCTGTACTCATTAGAATGTTCATTTCACTCATAAGAGTCTGTAATTCTTCTTCACTTTCACTGAAGATAGCAATGTCATCAGTGAATCTTAACATTGATATCCTTTCACCCTGACTTTTAAATCCCGCTCTTCAATCTTTCCTTTATTCCCATCACTGCTTTTTCAACATATAGATTGAACAGTAGGGGCAAAACACTACATCCTTGTCTTACACCCTTTTTAATTTACACTTGCATCTTGTAATGGTACTTGAATTACGCAACCATTATGGCACCTCATCTGAACCTCTCGATTCCAGTAATATTCTACTGTGTTTCTGTTAACTACTTAACATATTTCTGAGACAAAATTCAGATTTGATTTCATTTGTGATATATCGATATATTTATATTGCAATGATATTACTATTATGTGTATTCTTTCTTTTGTCACTATGATCTTTGACGTACTTGTAACTCTGATTTTTGGGCACGTAAGCGATAGTTAGTTAGCTGTTGAGTTGTTAGAGTGTCGGACCTTGAAAAAGTCAAGTCTTTGACGTAATGTTGGAAAGACGCATAACGTAGTCAGCTTATAAAGTTAGAACTTTATCAGTGACTGTGAGGAAGATGTTTTCAAGTATGTTTTGTATTGTGAAGTGATGTTTGTGTGTCACGTGATATTACAATAAAAGCAATTAAAAGGAAGTGTAACTTCAATTCGGAGTGCTGATTATTTTTTTAGATCACTATTGTGCTAACTTTGAAAGGTTTAATCACCAAGAATGATTTGAGAAGCGCATCTACAAAACTTTTGAATATAGCAGAATAAAATCTAGGCCTCTTTGCATCCGAGCATGGAATCATAACCACCTAGATTTTCAACGGTTGAGCCATGATTTTACGACGAGACCAGCGTGGGAAACACAAAAAGATGAGTGCCTAGTTTTTTGATTATTACATGAAATGACTTTATTAACTGTGCTCTAATGACACCTGCCACATAATATGACTTTTGTTGCCCGAAAATGCAGTATTTAGCAGCGTGAGCAACACCACAATCACTAAATTTTGATCTTTGTTGTGGTGGGGTTCAAATGGCTCTGAGCACTATGGGACTTAACATCTTAGGTCATCAGTCCCCTGAAACTTAGAACTACTTAAACCTAACTAACCTAAGGACACCACACACATCCATGCCAGAGGCATGGATTAGAACCTGCGACCGTAACAGTCCCGTGGTTCCGGACTGTAGCGCCTAGAACCGCACGGCCACCACGACCGGCTGTTGTGGTATGGTTGTTAGAATCTACATCTATAATTTGCAAACCACCACGAAGTGCATGGTAGATTGTGCAGCCCAATGTACCAGTTCTTAGGATACTTTCAAGTTCCATTCACGTGTGGAGCAGGGGAAAAATCATTGAATGCCTCTATGCACGAAGTTTGAGTTTTGTTTTGCTTTAGGGAACAAAAAACAACTGGGGCATATGTGCTCAGGTCAAAACTATAGAACATGAAGACAGAGAGGAGTTAAAAACGACTATACGTCCGTCCCAATTGACTTAAGGGGAGCTAGAACAGGAAAAAAATTTCACATTTTCGGATTTTTCTCTCATTATGAAATCTGAAATTTTCTGAATATATATATATATATATATATTATTTTTTTAAATATAATCTACACCGGTGGAAAATGTTAAAATTTTTACGTGGGTTACTTCGAGACCTAATAAAATTGGTAAATTTTTTTCTATAAAAGGCTGTCGATTGCTGTGTTATAAAGGTTAAATTACGTGTTTGTGTTGGTCATGTCTAGAAGGGGATGGGCACCAGGTTGAGGAAGTTGAAACAAAGTTTGAGAGACAAGGAACTTTCTGATGATAAAACCATAAGAGGCAGGCTGACAGACAAAATGGCTGATGAACTACAGCAGTATCATGGGATGGCCATTAGAAATAATACTGAGAATTCGTTGAAAATGACTTGCGCAGTATGGGCTACCTTTTTCCATAGACTGTCAACTGATTAAAAAACCAGTACACCACCTTTGCCCTCCTGGACCCCTCCCCCTCCCCCATCTGCCCTCCCCCCTTCTCCTTCTCCCCCTCTCCCTGCCTTAAAGACATGAAAAAGTGTAGTTATGCAGCTACAGCTACATCTACATTCTGCTAAACCCCTTGAATTGCGTGGCAAAGTGTATGTCTCATTGTACCATTTATTTGGGTTTCTTCCTATTCCATTCACCTATGTAGTGCAGGAGGAATGATACTCTGAATGCCTTGTGATAGTTCACATCTACCTTAAAGTGTCTGCCATTTCACTTCCTCCAGTATCTCTGGGACACTCTCCCATGGGTCAAACAAATCTGTAACCACTTGCACTGCACTTCTCTATGCCTTCAATATTCCCTCTTAGTTCTATTTGATTATGGTCCCACACTCTTAATGAATTTTCTAGACTGGGTTGCACGAGTGGCTTGTAAGCAATTTCTTTTGTAGGCTGACTGACCCGCAATGCCGGGTACTCAAACAGTTCAAACAGCCAAAAACATTCCATCCTATTTACAGAGACCTGGCAAATCCTGAATTGCTGAAGAAGTGTCTGCATGGTCAGACTCAAAATCCCAATGAGTTGATCAATAATCTTATATGGACTTGCTTACCAAAAAATATTTTTGTTGGAATGAAGATACTAAAGTGAGGGATCAGTGATGCTGTTATTGCAATACTGTTAGGGTGAAAGCACTACAGCATATGGAAATTAATCTTGGAGCAAACTGTATCAGATAACTTGAACGGATAGACAAGATTCGCATTGATAAAGCAGGGTATGCGGCACAGTTGGCCACTAAGGAGTCCACAAAGAAGGAAAAAAATGGCAAATGATCAAGAGGATAATACATAGAACAGTGCAGGGTGCTTCTGAGTGACTAAAAATGAAAAAATAAACATATATTAAGTGAGTTACAATCTTTTGAAACTTTAGAAGCTGTTCCTAAAAATCCACATTATCTGCTGCATTTTTCCCTAAATATCAGAAACCACTTTGAGTAGAGTATTCAAATTTTCAGGGAGTAATAACATACATATCCTGAGTCTACTGAACAAAAAGAAGAACATAATGTTATGTATAATTAGAATTATTTAGAACAACATACAAAAATCGTGTACAAAATTTTAACCGTGTAGTTAAAAAATTGTATTTTTGAAAGCAGTGGCTGAAATGCAGTTGTTGTTCAGCTGACTCAGAACATACAATTTAATGTCCTGTAAAAGTTTCATGTCAATGGCTACAGTGGTTCCTGAAATACAGGGAAGGCATGTCACTAAATTTAACATTCTCGGGATAGAGCATTCCAACTCCCCTTAAGAGAATGTGGAGAAAGGGCTAAAAATGACACCATACAGCAACAGAGGTCCAAAACTAAAAATTAAATGGTCTTTGCCATATTGCTTTGGCGTATAAAAAAATAAAATATGGTTGACAGGCTGCATGTCATTTGGTAAAATGGCTGATAACTCAGACAGTAAACCCAAATGGGAACGTTAATGGTTTAAAAAAATGGGCATTCCGTCAGGAAGTGGTGGACAGTTAAAACTTGGGTGCAATGTGTACAAAGTGGTGGTGTAGCACTACTTATCAAATGACGATGGCTAAAAAGGCAGTGCCCAATATGCAGCCTAGTTAAAATGACCTCTTCCCAGCAGGAAGGCGGAGATGAGATTGTCAAAGCAGCTGGGAAAGGCTTAATAAGCCGGAGCTTATTCTTGTCAAGAGAGGACCATTGGCGATGCCAAAGGGACACCAACTCCTGACAGACAAACACAAGATCATCAGAGGGAATATAGGAACTAGCAGGCTAAGGTACGAAGACTGCAGCCTTGAGAGTAGCATCAGCAGCCTCGTTTCCTGGCAGATCGACATGACAAGGAACCATATAATCATCACAGTGACTCCACCAAGAGTGAGCAAATGACAACAATTTTCTTGGACCCACTGCACTAAGGGATGGGCAGTGTACAGCACACATAGACTTTAAACGGCGGTGAGTGAGTCTAAGCAGAGGACAATTGAAAAGTCTGTGTTGCCAGATGTACAGCTTAAATACCGAACAGTGTTGGAAACTGATAATGAAAGAAACTAATGCCAATGATTAAGGCACACCCGACCCCACAGTCAGTCCGAGAGCCATCAGTGTATACAAAAGGTACTATCGCAAAGTTCCATGTGAAGGTTGTGGAACTGAAAGCAACAGAGCGAGGCTGGAGTATTGTCCTTAGGAAATGAATGACGTCTGAGGTTAATGTGGGCCGCTTCACAAAACCAAGGTGGTGAAGGATTCACACCCACAAGGAAAGTTACAGGTAGTGTGAAGTTAAACCACCATAGCAAGTGCCGAAAGCGGACTCCGTACAAGCTGTGGGGGGAGATTAGAGCGGCAGTTTCCCACTGCAGAGCACGGGGTTGGCGGTTGCTACAGGGCCGTGGCGAGCGGCTAGCATTTACACAGCCTTGGAAAAACCCAAGCGGGAGCTAGGCAGAGGCGAGAACGGCCGTTTTTGCACACTTGGAGGAATTTATATTCTAGACAAAAATTGATAAAAACAAAACTAAGAGTGACACTGAGATGCGAGCTGGCACTCATGGGTAGAAAAATATGTAAAGTTAAATTACCTAGATGCGCCACAAAAATATATAATAGTTTAAAAGTTACTGTTGTCTTAAAAATTGTAAACTTATGAAAGTTGAAAAGCTAATATCTTGGCAATGCTTTGGCTCATTACCATACACAAAGTGTCTATGGATGCGGCTAGTGGAGCTGCATCGAGCAATCATAGCTGATTTAGCAGAATCTCTACCATTTTTTGAATGAGAGGTCATAATATGGGATTCAACTGAGAGAAACTGTGTTTTTGGTAATAAATTTACAGAGCCGAAACTACTGGCAGCATTCTAAAGTTTAAGGGGGTAGATGAGTAAGTATGTATATTTAAATGTAGTATAATAAAGGCCGGGAAAAGCAAAATCATTATTTGTGAAAAAATGGTGGCAGATACAGAAAATTGGATATTAAACTGTTATTGCCAGGAAGTTTTCCATATTTTTCAATGTATAATGCTTAGTTTTAGAATAATCGTAATTTTTTTTGTCAAAAATTGTTATGAGTTAGGCAGTCGTTTCGAGGGTGCACAGGGCGGCCATTTTTGGGGAGTTGAGTTTGAGCGACACTAAGAGCCGGACATGCCGCCCATCTGGGGTAGTAGTGGGTTGGTAGTGATGTTCGGGGACAAGTATGTATGTAGCGACATTCGAAAATGATCAACTGAGCACAATATACTGATTTAGGACAGCAGACAACAGTGTATTTTGTGAACTGTGAACAGACTGTCAAGTGCCGTGATTGCGTCATATGAATTTTATAGTGAAGTGTTGTAGCATCAATATTAACGGCCGCCCTTATGTAAAAGCCCCTCAAGACTGCATTTTGTGTGTTTAGTCAATATATTTAAGAAAAATAACCTACTTGTCCAAATTATAAATCAATGTGAGTGACAACTTTTTTTTTTTTTTAATTTTCACCGCAATACCTTCCTGCATTGCTGTTTTATATTTTTATTTCAGCTAGAAAATTGAGTTTATGACAGGTGTGAGCTGGCACCCTCTGACAAAAAACGTAACCAAACATTGAGACCAGCCACATCTCTGGGCCGCTCAATTAAGCTAAGTGTTGAGTGTAATAAAAATATATTTTTTCGTGCCATAGCACGTAGGGGCTCGAGCTAATTATTCAGTCTAGAGTGTGTAGTGCCCAGTACTATTATAATAGGGGGTTTTTCACCCGGGATTGCCTTAACTGAACGGGCTCGGTAGGCAGTGCAGGATTGCATTTAAAAGTGACAGTGACCCACTGACTTTGGTGATGCACTCCGGAGCTGGAGCCACTTCTGCTGCCAACTTGCAAGCCATTCCACACCACACCGCATGGCAACCTGCAGCATCAAGCAGCAGTCGTCACATAGCAGCAGCCTCAACAAAGCTAAGTGTTGGCAGCAGGTGTATTAATTTCTCTGTTCTCTCTCTCTCTCTCTCTCTCTCTCTCTCTCTCTCTCTCTCTCAGCCAGTTTAGCTATGGAGTCCAAATTTAGCGAGATGGTGATAAAGAAATCAGCTTGTGATGTTGAGCCTACAGGGAGTGGGAATGAGCCTCAGAGCCCATATGGACAGGAAAAAGAAGCAGAAGGTAACACAGTGGCTTGCTTAGATCATTAAAGGGCCAAATGGGGGAATTCAAAACTGAATTAAAAACAGATATGGGGGATATGGAAAGTTCTTTAGGGGGCAAGAATTAGAGAATTAAATGATCAATTTGGGGACTTATCAGAAAAATTTGAGGAGATAGAAGGAAAGTTGAATGATTGATGCAGTTGCCGTTGAATTAAGTGGTGGAACTGATTCAGGCAGGCAGTTGTGTGACAAAAGGAATGATGCGACAAGGAAAGCCTGATTGATGTGGATCGGAAGATTGTGACTAGTTATGATGAAACCAGAACTTCATTATTAGAGACAGCTGGCGACCTATGTAAGGAAATTGAAAATGAAGCTGCTATTACTGTAAAGAGTAATGTAGAAATTTGACAAAGTTAACAGTAGATTAAGTAATGTAGAATTATGTGGGGCTAACAGAAGAATAATAATTCCAATCCCAAAGAAAGCAGGTGTTGACAGATGTGAAAATTACCAAACTATCAGTTTAATAAGTCACAGCTGCAAAATACTAACGTGAATCCTTTACAGACGAATGGAAAAACTAGTAGAAGACGACCTAGGGGAAGATCAGTTTGGATTCTGTAGAAATATTGGAACACGTGAGGCAATACTGACCATACAACTTATCTTAGAAGCTAGATTAAGGAAAGGCAAACCTACATTTCTAGCATTTGTAGACTTGGAGAAAGGTTTTGATAATGTTGACTAGAATACTCTCTTTCAAATTCTGGAGGTGGCAGGGGTAAAATATAGGGAGCAAAAGGCTATTTACAATTTGTATAGAAACCAAATGGCAGTTATAAGAGTTGAGGGGCATGAAAGAGAAGCAGTCGGGTGATTCTGAGGGTATTAGATTAGGAAATGAGACGCTTAAAGTAGTAAAGGAGTTTTGTTATTTGGGGAGCAAAATAACTGATGATGGTAGAAGTAGAGAGGATATAAAATGTAGACTGGCAATGGGAAGGAAAGCGTTTCTGAAGAAGAGAAATTTGTTAACATCGAGTATAGATTTAAGTGTCAGGAAGTCGTTTCTGAAAGTATTTGTATGGAGTGTAGCGATGTATGGAAGTGAAACATGGACGATAAATAGTTTAGACAAGAAGAGAATAGAAGCTTTCTAAATGTGGTGCTACAGAAGAATGCTGAAGATTGTATGGGTAGATCATATATCTAATGAGGAGGTATTGAATAGAATTGGAGAGAAGAGGAGTTTGTGGCTTGACTAGAAGAAGGGATCAATTGGTAGGACATCTTTTGAGGCATGAAGGGATCACCAATTTAGTATTGGAGGGCAGCGTGGAGGGTAAAAATCGTAGAGGGAGACCAAGAGATGAATACACCAAGCAGATTCAGAAGGATGTAGGTTGCAGTAGGCACTGGGAGATGATGACGCTTGCACAAGATAGAGTAGCATGGAGAGCTGCATCAAACCAGTCTCAGGACTGACGACGACGACGACGACGACGACGACCACCACCACGACCACCACCACCACCACCACCACCACCACAACAACAACAACAACAGAAGTATGGGGTGGCCTATGGTAGAAGTACCCAGTGGTAAGACTTTTTCAGGGGACAGCAAGTAGCATGCTGGAGATTCTCAGGCAGCAAGGATTGTTTTATTGATGGTATGAGTGACAATAACAAAATTAAACAGGTAAAAAGATTGTTGGATGGTTCTGCTCAGACCTGGGCAAATCAATGTAGTGAACAATTTAAACCATATAGTATATTTTAACAGATGTTTATAAATAGGTATTGGAGCCAAGCAAAACAATGCAGATTACAGAATGATTTTTTGAATGGGGCAGTTTATAAAGGAGGTAGACAAACCATGAGAGAATTTTGTTTGGAGGAATTAAGAAAGTTCGTTCATATGGATAGGCCATCGTAAATTTTGACTCAGATTTCTACTCTAAGGAGAAGGTTACCCAAAAATGTACTGTGGGGACTGATACATTTTCCAACAGATTCTATAGAAAGTTACTTGGATTTTATTGAGAGGATGGACCACACACTATAAGCCAAACTCAGGGTAATAATTCAGGGAATAATCAGAGGAATAATGGAGAGACAAGAAATAATGTGAGTTGGGCTAATAACCACCATAATTCAAACAGGAAAGGAAATCAGAATGGTAATTGGAGAGAAAACAGATAGATAATTCAAAATGAAACTTGGATAAATGGAAAGATTTAATGGCGATGTAAGATACCAGAGAGGTGTATGGGGAAATGGAAACAGGAGTGACCAAAGGTCAATGCAGGGACAGAGATGGGAGAGGAGAAATTGAACATGCAGGAAATGACCAAGAGATGGGAAAAGAATTGTGGGAGATATAATGGTGGATCAGTGAATAGTTTTAAGCAAAATAACGGGAGGTATTTTAATGAAAGCAAATGCAGTGGAACAAGGGACGAGAAAGTATGGAATAAGAAATATAAGCAAACTAACAGGGGGCATGTTAATAATAATAATAATAATAATAATAATAATAATAATTTAAAAGTGAGGGAAGAAAGGATCAGTGGAATGGAGATAGACCATAGGCACAACTAGCACCAAACTTAGTTATCATTCTTTCTACCAAGCTCATAACATTAACAACACTTCGCTGGTCACATTCTTGACATGTCCCACAAATACTTTTTGATGTGCTCGTGGAATGGAGGCAATTATGGTAATAATGAGATGTTTGGATGCTGGTTTAATCAGCATGATAAGAGGAGAGCCTTTAGAAGTAAAAATAATAAGAAATGTAGGAAGCAGGAGGGAGAAATAAATGTTGGGGGTTTGTTAAACAAAAGGGATCAAAATGTGAGGATAATGATTCAAACAGTATTGGCTTGGCAGTTGTGTTAAGTAAATAGCATGTATCAACTGTGCAACCTGAGGGAGAAAATGTGTGCTGTGATGTCCAGAGTGCATATGTGAATGACAGCAGAAATAGCAATGTATTGAACCCAATGGAACTTTCACGAGTGGTAAGAGGTATAAATTATGTGGAGGCCACAGTGCCTTATTCAAATGATGTTGTAGATGGAGATATGCAGGAAGGTACGTGCTACATCAGTGTGAATGTATTAAACAGTGAGCAGGCAGTAGATCCTGTATCAGAGGTTGTCACGGGTAATTATGTTCATATGAAGCACAAGGTTGCAGAATGTGGTGTTAATGTATGTGGAGTCACACACTCCAGTAATGACAGGGAATGTACCTGTGAGCAGGCTATAATTCCTGTAACTGATGAACGAGCAGTAGTTGTGGGTGAAGTTTTTAACGTGCAGAATGGAGGTGCAGGTGTTGATATTGTGGTTGAAACAGTGAGGGATTCTGCCGATTCAATTAATTTTATGTCTGTTTGCTAATGGTATGAGTGAAGAAGCTGGGCAGACATTTTTTCAAGGAAGAATGGGAGAGTAAGACAGAGTGATTTTGATTCTGATGAGTGGACAACCAGGGCAAAATGGTTTCAGAACTGGGCACCAGAGGACTGGAAGATTAGCAAGCACGATGATGCCACACAAATCAGGGATTTAGGCAAGGAAAGTGAGGTATGCAAACATGCTTACAAAGAGATAGTTAATGGGGGTAAAGTTGTTAAATCATTGTATGAAGAGTGTGTGTTTATGATGGGAAAAGATGCTATAGGTGATAATAATACTGTGAATAATGATCCATACACGAGGAGCTAAATACTGAATGGATGGAGAAAGATGAGTGTGATTATATGCTGGTGACTGGGTTAATTTTGCAAAATTGCACTAGCAGTTGATACTAGAGACCTGAGAGCAAGAAAAACAGAGTTTCTAGAAAGCTAGGGGGTTGAGAGTAGGAAACTCTAGAATTAAAGAGGCCTTTGATTTAATATTTTCAGGGGATATGGGTATTGAATCTTTTAGTGAAGAGCAGGGGTGCACCACGACTAAAGATAGCGTACATGTGTCCGAAACAGAACTGAAGCACGATTTTACTGAAAAGGTGCAGCCGATAATAACTGTTGGTGTGGCAGGGGTCTGTGAAACTGTTTTGGTGGATACTGGAAGTTCTGTGTCTGTGGTGGTAGAGAGCTTTTATGATCATATTAAGAACTGGGAAACAGTGGAATTTCTGGTCATAGGGGTGAGAATTAAAAATACTACAGGAACTTTCAGTAAACCAATGAGGAAAGAGGTAGAGTTCTAGATGTAAACACTGAAGGTGAAGTATTTAGTCACTAATTTTTGGTGGTCCCAAATTTAAGTATGAATATGGTGTAGGGGATGGATTTCCTGAGTAAATATGAGGCATATGTAGATTGCAAGGACTAAATGGTGGGAGTGAATACTGTTGAGGGAAGAAAAAGGGTTAAATTAAAAAATGCACACAATGCTGCAAAATTGGTGGCTAGTTTGCATATAGCACAGTGCTTAATGGATGAGATGGAGGTTGAGAAAGAGATAAGGAGTAAAGCATATGGTACAAAGGGGATTTCTGAGGATGAGATGGCAGAATTATAACAATTAAAGAAAAAACCAAGATGTGTTTTCTAAAAAACCAGGGAAGATGACTGATTTTGAGTATTCATTCAGAGTGAATCCACATGAATCCATTAAGCTCAGGTACCCTAGCACTGGCAGAGAGGGAGGCAATTAGAGGAGAACTACAACGTATGTTAGAATGGGGAATTGTGGAACAGTGGAGAAGTGAATATTGCAACCAAATAGTAGTTGTCAAGGAGGACAAATCGGTGTGCTTGGTTCTAAATGCTAGGAGGTCGAACAAAATAACTGTAATGGAAACTGACCACCCTGAGAACATAGATGAATTGATTTTAGGGTTCAAAAATGTAAACCTCTTAACAACTATGGATTTAACGGCCGGGTTTTGGCAAGTGCCTTTAACAATGAAAAGCAGAAAGATACTGCCTTCCAGTTTGAAGGCAGGGCCTATCAATACAAAGTAGTCCCTTTTAGACTATGCATATCTGCAGCTGTATTCATGAGAGCTCTCAGTTATGTGCTGGGAAGTGAGCTCATGAGAAGACTGACAATTTACATAAACGATATCCTGATTGCTAGATCAACTTGGAGAGAACACTATAGTTTGTTGCAACATGTGTTTACAGCTATGAGAAATGAGTGGATGGTTCTGAAATTGAAAAAGTGTGAGTTTGTGAAAGCAGAAATAAAATTTTTAGGGCATGTATTGTCATCAGAGGGTTTTGTACCCACCAAAGAAAAGATAAAGGCAACAGTGGAGTGCGCCAAATCAAGAAATCGCAAGCAATTGAAATCATACCTCAGAATGGTAGGGTTTTACCAAAAGTTCATAAATGATTTAAGACTTAATTCACTTACTCTATTACCCAGATATGTTACTCCCATTTTACCTTGCCATTGTTACCTCAGTCTATGGGATAGGTGCTCCTCTGTTTCAAAAGAAGTTGGTTGACAGAAAGATGGAACACTGTATTACATTGTTTGCAAGTAGGATGCTGACTAAGTGTGAGTGGGCCTATGGTACATTTGAAAAGGAATTGTTGGCAGTGGTGTGGGGCTTCATGGAGTTCCGGATATAGTTGGAAGGGCATGAGACTATTGTAATGATGGGTCATGAGGCCCTTAGTTATTTGTACGATTGTAGCCAGTTGAATAAGAGGCTCACTAGGTGGGCAATGTTCTTACAGAGGTTCCAGTACCAGATAGAGTATGTGAGGGGCACTGAAAATGTGGTCGCAGATGCTCTCTCACGCTCGCCAATTGGAAGTGAGGGGAACAGTGAAGAGGAGGATGAGTGTACATAATTTAAGATGATGTATATGGCAGGTGTTGAAGAAGAAAAACAGATTAGGAGCACATGCACGGACATGAGGCGGATACACAATGTGGATCCAATTTTGAAGCTAGCTAAGACCAGACTGGGTAAAAAGGACCATGAGAAGTTGGACAGTTTTTACAAGATATTTAAAGCGGTGGTGTTCCGCAGAAAGAAAGAAAGAAAGCAAGGAGGAGTGGCAACTGTGCTGGCCTGAGGAAAATGTTCAGACACTAATCAATAATGTGCATCTGAGCCATGGGCACTATGGGGCACAAAAATGTATAGGGGTACTAAAAGACTATGTGGTGTTCAATAACATGGATTGTAGGGTGAGAAAGCTACTAAGTGCTTGTGATAGGTGCCAGAAAGTAAAACACAACACCATTACCAGTCAAGGGGAGATGCAAAACATCTTGCCAAAAAACGCTAAATAGCCCCTAGCAATTGATGTGTTCAGCCCGTTACCAAGTAGTAGGGGTGGATAAAAGTACATTCTGCTGGCAGTTGATGCATTTTTCAAACATGTAAAGATGTATGATTAAAAAACTGGAGTCTTACTACAACGAAATTGGTAAGCCGAAAGCCGTGCTCTCTGACCATGCGTCCCAATTCACCTCCAAGGCATGGGAGAACTTCATGGAGCAGAGAGGCATGAAACACGTAAGGACCTCAGTTTACCAACCATCAGGAAACCTAACTAAGAGTTATATGCGTGAGCTTAGACAATTGTGCAGGACATACTGCAGCCATAAACATACCACCTGGGCCGAATGTGTGTCCAAGTTTGAGGACATCATGAACAGCGTGGAAAGCAGTGCCCCTGGGTTCACACCTCATGCAGTAGTGTGGAATAAAAAGGCAGCCAACCTGACAGCTGAGGCAGTGAGCTTTGCACCAGGCACATCTTTTTCTGAACAAGAGAGACAGAAGCTAATTACTGGGCAACTGACAAAAGGGACTTACAGAGAAAACATGGGCATGATTTAAGATACAAGCCTACAAAGTACAAAGTGGGTGGCCTAATATTAGTAAAGACAAAGGAATGGACATAGGATTTAGATGGAGAGATCTAAAAGCTTTTTGAATTGTACCACTGCCCATTTGTTGTGGTAAGCTGCCCTCACCTAAATGAACAGCCACTGTAATGGGGGTTGAATTCTCTCTCTCTCTCTCTCTTTTTTTTTTTTTTTTTTTTAATAAGCATAAGTGTTTACTTAATGGTGTTTTATATTGAGGATAATTATGTGTATGTCAGCTAAGGTGTTTTTTTCTTCACTAGGGACTCCTTGTTGCAGTGTACTATTTATATGTGTGTTTAGTTTTAAGAATTTTCGTGATGGCCTAGTGGTTTTCATTTTTATCTTGTTAAAAGTATAGTGGTACTTGAATTTGTGGAACAGCTGGTTGACACAGCTAATTCTCTCACAATGACTAGTGATACAAGCTACAACAGTTGTAACCACTGTACAGCACATATGAACATGACAGGATGTGAATGTGAGAGAGGGACATTGAGTGGCATTTTTCTTATTATTTATAACGATACAAATATTGATTCAATTTTTCATGAGTGGTGGTTGTGATTTGGTCTCGCAAATTTTTTTGGTGCATGGGGGTGGAGATAGTTCAGCATGGGACTGACTGATGAGAATATGGAATTGAATGGTATATGTCGTATCGGTCGCTCCACAGCAGCCGTCAACTCGGTACAGCGTGCTACAACACGCATGACACACAGCAACTACCGCTGGCGCCGCACACGATGTCAACAACTGGCGCAAGTAAACACGTCGTCACTGGGTTGGAGGCAGCGTACACACCACTATCGATACGATTACCCTCGCGGCGCTGCCCTTGCCACCAGAGAGAGAAACCGTATAAGGGCAGCATCTACCAACACTCTGATTGGCCAGACCTGCAGATATAAGCGAGTTCCCTGAGCCTGTTTAACCAGTTCAATCTTTACCGATGACTGTGTTACTATCTGGCTGCTGGATTCATGACGACCGAACCGTACTGTGACCTCCCTGGCTGGAGGAGGAGGGAGGAGATTAGTGTTTAACGTCCCGTCGACAACGAGGTCATTAGAGACGGAGCGCAAGCTCGGGCGAGGGAAGGATGGTGAAGGAAATCGGCCGTGCCCTTTCAAAGGAACCATCCCGGCATTTGCCTGAAGCGATTTAGGGAAATCACGGAAAACCTAAATCAGGATGGCCAGAGACAGGATTGAACCGACGTCCTCCCGAATGCGAATCCAGTCCCTGGCTGTAAAACTTACAACGCGTCGGCATCGATTGGTTGGCAGTGGTTTGGACTTGTATTCTCTACTAGTGACTGATTCCTCCTTGGCACTACAGCCAGCGAAGTGTTGTGTAGTCGAACTTAAGTTTTGTTTTGAGTGACAGAGGTCAAATAAATTTGGTTATCACGAAACATTTGTTGTGTTATAGAGTGGACATAACACAACAGTATACATATAACATGTTCTTTTATCCACTGAAGAAATGTCTAGATTTGGAGGGATATATAATTTGTTTTTATTTTTGTTTATATGTTTAGGAATCAGGGGAATATAGGCTGATTTGTGGATTATGTTGTGCCTTGTGGTATTTATGTATTTGATTTTATTCAGTTTGCAGCGCTGTAATTTTCATTGGTCACTGAGCAGCAGTTAGATTATTGTTTGGGTTAAAACTAGAGACAGGGTTGTTGCTGGAACCTACCTTGGAACCCATTATATAATACATTTTTGAGTACTATTCAGGTCACATATTTCTTTTAGTTTCACTTTGGTTAGAGAAATCTTGTCTCAATGTTGTACAGTTGCAACAATTTGGGCCATTTCTGTTCTTGAATGGAACAAATTTTTACGATCCAAGAAAAACCTGTAGCCAGTATGTATTTCTTGGTAACACTACCATCTGTATGTTTGTTGTCAGGTTTCGCCCTGAAATTTGGCTTTAACTGTGTCAAGTCTGGATAGCAGACCGACCCGTTCTTGGTACCCAGACACCTTCACTGACAGGAAATTGATCAGGTGAATTTTGTTTGTTCCTGGTAGAATTGGGTTAGCTGCCTGGCAGGAGAACTTGAGAATGGTGCCCGAGGTCTGAGCTCCAGCACTGATGCAAGTTAGAGGTACACCACAGAAGACAGCAAAATATATAGTGCTTAGTGTATGTGCTGCATAAATTCTACTAAGAAATATAGTGCATTGAAATAAAAAGACTGAAAAAAAAAAGACTATTTAGAGGGCTTCAAGAAAAATTGCTGGTCCACCTTCAATTCATTTATGTTTTGTTACTTACAACCTTTGGCCAGTCATATCAGCATTATGGAAATGCTGATGAATAAATAGCATAACTTTAGCTAAGTTAGGGTAGGAAGTGCTGCCGCATAAGATAATTTAGGGACGTGTTCATGTCTATTTTTCTGTCATATGTAGATTTTATTTTTGTGTATTATTTTGTTTCTGAGGGCACAGACGGGCTTTGGTGCTACTTGTGGCACCATACACTGCACTTATGGAGTAGCAAGTGAGGGTAATTTTGAGTGTACAAGCTGTGGGGGGGGATTAGAGCGGCAGTTTCCCCACCACAGAACACGTGGCTGGTAGTTGCTACGGGGCCGTGGCGAGTGGCTAGCATTTACATGGCCTTGGAAAAACCCAAAAATATATAATAGTTTAAAAGATATTGTCTTTAAAATTGTAAATTTATGAAAGTTGAAAAGCTAATATCTAGGCAATGCTTTGGCCGATTACTATACACAAAGTGTATATGGATGTGGCTAGTAGAGCTGCATCGAGCAATCATAGCTGATTTAGCAGAATCTGTACCATTTTTTAATGAGAGGTCATAACATGGGATTCAACTGAGAAAATCTGTGTTTTTGGTATTAAATAAATTTAAAGAGATGAAACTAGCGGCAGCATTCTAAAGTTTAAGGAGTCAGGGGAGTATGTATTTATTGTTATTTGCTTATTTATGTGTAGTATAATAAAGGCCGGGAAAAGCAAAATCAGGCCACAAGAACATTATTTGTGAAAAATTGGTGGCAGATACAGAAAATTGGACTTTAAATTGTTATTGCCAGGAAATTTTCCATACTTGGTCAATGTACCATGTGTGTTTAGTTTTAAAATATTCGTAATTTTTTTGTCAATTATCGTTTTGAGTTAGGCAGTCATTGCGAGGTTTAAATAGGGTGGCCATCTTTGAGGAGTTTTCAGCGACGCTAGGAGCTGGACATGCCGTCCATCTGGGGGTAATAGTGGGTTGGTAGCCACATTTGGGGACAAGTACGTATATAGCAACATTCGAAAATGATCCAAGTTGAGCGCAATATAGTGGTTTAGGACAGCAGACAACAATGTATTTTGTGAACTGTGAACAGACTGTCGAGTGCCATGATCGCAACATATGAATTTTATAGTGAAGTGTTGTAGCATCAGTTACGAATGGTTGCCCTTATGTAAAAGCCCCTCAGACTTCATAAGTGTTTAGACTTCCATGGAAAAACAGAAATAAACTACTTGTTCAAATTATAAATCAATGTGAGTGACTCAATTTTTTTTTTTTTAATTTTACCACAGTACCTGCCTGCATTGTTCTATTATATTTTTATTTCAGCGTGAAAATTGAGGTTACGAGAGGTGTGAGCTGGCTCCTTTGACGAAAAACATAACCAAACATTGAGACCAGCCACATCCCTGGGCTGTTCAATTAAGCTGAGTGTTGGGTGTAACAAATATATGTATATTTTGCGTGACATAGCACGTGGGGGGTCAAGCTAATTATTCAGTCTACAGTGCATAGTGCCCAGTACCGTCATAGGTAACAGAGAAGATGGACGCGTGCCACACTGGCGATCAAAGGAATCATTGAAGAAGGAGGGACATGACGGGTGGCCATGCGTGGTAGATAAATGGAATGCATACCTGCTGAGAAGAAAGTCACAGCTGTAGGACAGAGGTAGTTCAGCAGCTTCAGCATACACTCACAACTGGGCTAGTGTAAAAGGCACCATTCGCCTAACAGATGCCACGATGTTGGATAGTGCTGAAACTGTGAAAGAGGGATGGATATTCAGACACATAGACAAAGCACCCATAGCCAAGTTTTGAATGGACAAGGGACTGCTGCAAATGGAGGAGGGTGGTTTTATCGGCATCCCAGGTAAGGAGGACACTAGATATTGAGGAACTGCATACAGTGGGCTGCCAGGTAAGACACATGGGAGGACCAAGAGAGTTTCCTATCGAGTATGAGCCCCAGGAATTTCATAGAATCAATGAACGGAAGGGCAACAGGCCCAAGACGTAAAAATGGTGGGAGAAACCAATTGTGGCGCCAGAAATTCATGCAGATGGTTTTGTCAGTGGAATAACGAAAGCCATTGTCGATACTCCAGGAGTAAAGATGACCAAGACACCGCTGAAGATGCTGCTCAGTGAGAGAGGTCCGTGGAGAACTGCAATAGATTGCAAAATCGTCTATGCATGCAGTAATTATTCTGACCTTATCGTCACGATCCCTGTTAGCAATATGTAGGGGGTTGTTGTAAATTCCTGGAGTCATCATTTAAAGCCTGTTCTTGAAACACTGTTTAATAGGCTTTCTCAGGGTTGTTTACGTCCATCTCCAACAGTCTTTCAGGTCAGTTTTTTCAGTATGTCTGTGGCACTGTTCCATGAATCAAACGAACCTGTGGCAATTCGTGCTGACCTCCTCTGTATATGTTCAATATCCCCTGTTAGTCCTATTTTGTACAGATCCCTCATACTTTAGCAGTATCCTGGAACTGGCGACACAAGTGATTTGTAAGCAATCTCCTTTGTAGTCTCATAGCACTACTTCCTCAGTAGTCTACCAATAAACTGAAGTCTACCATATGCTTGACTTGCGCCATAGGGTGGTGGGGTTTCGGGTTCTGCTGAATAGGTCAGGAGTTCACTACACTCAGCTGGCGGCTACACGGGTAGCGGAGGCTGTGTGGCGTGGACTGGGCGGTTTTTTAGGTTAGAAGGCCTCGGGAAAGTGCGGGATGGGCTGCAATGTCAAAGGGTGCTTGGCAATTACAGGACGTGCTTGGATCAAGGAACAGTCGGAATTATAGTTGTAAATTGTTGTAGTTGCGCTGGAAAAGTCCCTGAGCTTCAAGCGCTAATAGAAAGCACAGAAGCTGATATCGTTATAGGTACAGAAAGCTGGCTAAAGCCTGAAATAAGTTCTGCAGAAATTTTTACGAAGTCTCAGACGGTGTTCAGGAAAGATAGATTAGGCAGAATTGGTGGTGGAGTGTTTGTGTCTGTCAGTAGTGGTTTATCTTGTAGTGAAGTCGAAGTAGATACTCCGTGCGAATTGGTGTGGGTGGAGGTTATACTTAACAGCCGAATTAAGTTAATAATTGGCTCCTTCTACCGACCCCCAGACTCCGATGATACAGTTGCGGAACAGTTCAGAGAAAGTTTGAGTCTCGTAACAAATAAATACCCCACTCATACGGTTATAGTTGGTGGGGACTTCAACCTACCCTCGGTATGTTGGCAAAAATACTTGTTCAAAACCGTTGGTAGGCAGAAAACGTCTTCCGAGATTGTCCTAAATGCTTTCTCTGAAAATTATTTCGAGCAGTTAGTCCACGAACCCACGCGAATTGTAAATGGTTGCGAAAACACACTTGACCTCTTAGCCACAAACAATCCATAGCTGATAGAGAGCATCATGACTGATACAGGGATTAGTGATCACAAGGTCGTTGTAGCTAGGCTCAATACCATTTCTTCCAAATCCATCAGAAACAAACGCAAAATAATTTTATTTAAAAAAGCGGATAAAGTGCCACTAGAAGCCTTCCTAAAAGACAATTTCCATTCCTTCCGAACTGACTATGCGAATGTAGACGAGATGTGGCTCAAATTCAAAGATATAGTAGCAACAGCAATTGAGATATTCATACCTCACAAGTTGGTAAGAGATGGAACTGATCCCCCGTGGTACACAAAAAAGGTCCGAACAATGTTGCAGAGGCAACGGAAAAAGCATGCGATGTTCAGAAGAACACGAAATCCCGAAGATGGGCTAAAATTTACAGACGCGCGAAATTTGGCACGTACTTCGATGCGAGATGCCTTTAATAGGTTCCACAACGAAACATTGTCTCGAAATTTGGTAGAAAATCCGAAGAAATTCTGGTCGTATGTAAAGTACACAAGCGGCAAGACGCAGTCAATACCTTCGCTGCGCAGTGCCGATGGTACTGTTATCGATGACTGTGCCGCTAAAGCGGAGTTATTGAACGCAGTTTTCCGAAATTCCTTCAGCAGGGAAGACGAATGGAATATTCCAGAATTTGAAACACGAACATCTGCTAGCATGAGTTTCTTAGAAGTAGATACCTTAGGGGTTGCGAAGCAACTCAAATCGCTTGATATGGGTAAGTCTTCAGGTCCAGATTGTATACCGATTAGGTTCCTTTCAGATTACGCTGATACTATAGCTCCCTACTTAGCATTCATATACAACCGCTCGCTCACCGATAGATCTGTACCTACAGATTGGAAAATTGCGCAGGTCGCACCAGTGTTCAAGAAGGGTAGTAGGAGTAATCCATTTAACTACAGACCTATATCATTGACGTCGGTTTGCAGTAGGGTTTTGGAGCATATACTGTATTCAAACATTATGAATCACCTCGAAGGGAACGATCTATTGACACGTAATCAGCATGGCTTCAGAAAACATCGCTCTTGTGCAACGCAGCTAGCTCTTTATTCGCACGAAGTAATGGCCGCTATCGACAGGGGATCTCAAGTTGATTCCGTATTTCTAGATTTCCGGAAAGCTTTTGACACCGTTCCTCACAAGCGACTTCTAATCAAGCTGCGGAGCTATGGGGTATCGTCTCAGTTGTGCGACTGGATTCGTGATTTCCTATCAGGAAGGTCGCAGTTCGTAGTAATAGACGGCAAATCATCGAGTAAAACTGAAGTGATATCAGGTGTTCCCCAGGGAAGCGTCCTGGGACCTCTACTGTTCCTGATCTATATAAATGACCTGGGTGACAATCTGAGCAGTTCTCTTAGACTGTTCGCAGATGATGCTGTAATTTACCATCTAGTAAGGTCATCCGAAGACCAGTATCAGTTGCAAAGCGACTTAGAAAAGATTGCTGTATGGTGTGGCAGGTGGCAGTTGACGCTAAATAACGAAAAGTGTGAGATGATCCACATGAGTTCCAAAAGAAATCCGTTGGAATTCGATTACTCGATAAATAGTACAATTCTCAAGGCTGTCAATTCAACTAAGTACCTGGGTGTTAAAATTATGAACAACTTCAGTTGGAAGGACCACATAGATAATATTGTCAGGAAGGTGAGCCAAAGGTTGCGTTTCATTGGCAGGACATTTAGAAGATGCAACAAGTCCACTAAAGAGACAGCTTACACTACACTCGTTCGTCCTCTGTTAGAATATTGCTGGGCGGTGTGGGATCCTTACCGGGTGGGATTGACGGAGGACATCGAAAGGGTGCAAAAAAGGGCAGCTCGTTTTGTATTATCACGTTATAGGGGAGAGAGTGTGGCAGATATGATACACGAGTTGGGATGGAAGTCATTAAAGCATAGACTTTTTCGTCGCGGCGAGACCTTTTTACGAAATTTCAGTCACCAACTTTCTCTTCCGAATGCGAAAATATTTTGTTGAGCCCAACCTACATAGGTAGGAATGATCATCAAAATAAAATAAGAGAAATCAGAGCTCGAACAGAAAGGTTTAGGTGTTCGTTTTTCCCGCTCGCTGTTCGGGAGTGGAATAGTAGAGAGATAGTATAATTGTGGTTCGATGAACCCTCTGCCAAGCACTTAAATGTGAATTGCAGAGTAGTCATGTAGATGTAGATGTAGATGCTTTACCGACGACAGACCCCATGTTATTCCATTTCATAGCCCTACAAAGTGTTATACCCATGTATTTGTAATAGTTGTGACTTACTGATATTATAATCACAGGATACTACTTTTTTATTTCGTGAAGTGCACAATTTTACATTTTTGAACATTTAAAGCAAGTTGCCAATCTTTGCAACACTTTGAAATCTTATCAACATCTGACTGAATATTTATGCAGCTTATTTCACACAGTGGAGATAACAGTATCACCTGCAAAAAGTTGGAGGTTACTATTAATATTATCTGCAAGATCATTAATATACAACATGAACAGCAAAAGGTTCCAACACACTTCCCTTGGGCACACCTGAAGTTACTTCTAAATCTGATGATGACATTCCATCGTACACAACATGTGTCCTCCCTACAAAAAGTCCTCAATCCAGTCACAAATTTCACTTGATACTCCATATGATCACACTTTTGACAAAAAGTGTAGGTGTTGTACTGAGTCAAATGCTTCTTGTAAATCAAGAAATACTGCATCTACCTGACTGTCTTAATCCTAAGCTTTCAGTATGTCATGTGAGAAAAGTGTGAGTTCGGATTCACATGATCAGTGTTTATGAATCCATGCTGGTTGACAATGAGTTGCTGATCCTGTTCAAGATACCTCATTACGTGTGAGAATAAAATGTGTTCCAAGATCCTACAACAAACTAATGTCAAGAATATTGGAATGTAGTTTTGTGGATCACTTCTCCTACCCTTCTTGGAGAATTGTTTTACTGGGCGCATATCTATTCAGTGCATAGTCGATTATTCTTTTAAACTTGAGCCATAGTTCCTCTACACACTCCTGCCCTATGCTGAGAGTTTCAGGTTCCTCACTGAGATATGACACTACTGATTTTGTATCTAATTTACTGAACATATGGCGGAGATGCTGAGTCGCGGTAGGCACAACAAAAAGATTCACACACCACCTACTCCAGTCCGGTCACTAACATCACCTATCCCATCAAAGGCAAGGCTACCTGTCAAACCAGTCATGTGATTTACAAGCTATGCTGCAACCTCTGTGCTGCATTATATGTAGGCATGACAACCAACAAGCTGTCTGTTCGCATGAATGGCCACCGACAAACTGTGGCCAAGAAACAGGTGAACCACCCAGTTGCTGAACACGCTGCCAAACATGATATCCCTCATCTTAATGACTGCTTCACAGCCTGTGCCAAAAGGATCCTTCCCACCAACACCAAGCTTTCCTGAATTGCGCAGGTGGAAAGTTTCCCTGCAATACATCCTATGTTCCCGTAACCCTCCTGGCCTCAACCTTCATTAGGCACTGTCCTCACCCATCCAGCCCCCTCCCTGTTCCCATTCCAGCACTACACAGCCATCATTTCATCGCCACACACAGTCTTTTAATTTCTCTTATTTCTCACCTTTCCATTACTTACCCCTTCCCCCTCCGCACCTTCTCTCCTGCCCTCCTTCTAAACTGTAGCACTTGACTGTCCGCCACTCAAACTATACTATCCCTCCCCCTCGCTGCCCCAGCCTCCTCCTTATCCCAGCCAGTTGCCACTCCCATCACGCACTGGTGCTGCTGTTCGCAGAGTGGTTTCAGCTCTCTGAGACTGCAGACATGTGTGCAAGTTGTGTGTGTGTGTGTGTGTGTGTGTACTGCTGACAAAGGCCTTAATGGCTGAAAGCTTTAATTGTGTGAATCTTTTTGTTGTGCCTATCGCGACTCAGCATCTCCACTACCTGGTGAGTAGCAACTTTCCTTCTCTGGTATTGTTACATTCCGTCCTGGATTTTCCATTGTTTGATTATTGAACACATATATATGTTTCCAATTATTTTAGTTGTTCTTTGTATTTTGGTAATCATTATGGCCACAACTGCATAACAGTCTTTGATACCAGTTTCGATGTGGACATCCTCAAAGAGGGCCAACCTATTTGTTGTTATTAGATTCATTATATTTCCATCGTGAGAAGGGACATTCACAGTCTGTCATATCATGCCCACCAATAACAAAATTTATTTTCCCAACTAATTGTACGATGATTGAAGTCTTCACTGATGAATGCAGTATGACTGAGGAACTTATGTCCAGTTAAACTGAGGTTTTCTGTATGGTTTTCAGTTACATCAGGAGATGAGTCTGGTGGGTGACAAAAGGATCAATTACCGTTTTATGCTCACCCCTGCTACTGAGTCTTGCCCAAACGATCTCACATGCAGTTTCAATCTCTATTTTGGTGGATTTGAGTTTCTTGTCTACTGCGACAAACACACCACCCCCATTTCCCATTCACCTGCCCTTCTGATACACACTTAAGTTTAATCAAAAATCTCACTATTATCAATTTCAGTTTCCAACCAGCTTTCTGTACCTAGTATTATGTGAACTTCATTGCATTTCAGGAGTGCTTCAAACTATGGCACTTTGTTGCAAATGGTTTGGCAGGTGCCATTAGGATTTGAATACTCTCACCTGTGGGAGGTATTTCTTTCGATCTTACATTGACACTTCTGCGTTTCCTACAGTTGTTATTATCTGGACTGGATGGAGATACCCTCATCTAAAAAAAACTTTTGTGTGCATTCCACACAGTCAGCACAATCTGTGCACTTTGTTTTTGTTCTTACACTTTTATGGTTCCTCTTGGTTCTTGTACACATTGCATATTACTAATCTTTCCCTATAGCTAACCCCTATCTTCCTCAGGAATTTTAACATCTTGCACCATTTGACATTGTCAAATGTTTTTTCCATGCAACATCAGATATCTCTCTCTCTCTCTCTCTCTCTCTCTGGTGCCTTTACCTTTCCTAAAGCCAAACTGATTGTCATAAGAGATTCTCAATTTTCTATTCCACTCTTCTGTCTGTTGTTATTGTCAGCAACTTGGATGCATGAGCTGTTAAGCTGACTGTTCTATAAATTCTCGTGCTTGTCAGCTCTTGCAGCCTTGGGAATTGTATGGATGATGTTTTTCCAAAAGTCTGATGGTATATCGCTGGTGTCTCACATTCTTCATACCAACATGAACAATGGTTTTGTTGCCACTTCCTTCAATGATTTGAGCAACTCCAATGGAATGTTATCTATCCCTTCAACCTTATTTGATTTTAAACTGTGATCTGAGTCTATATCTGTTCTAGGTGCGCCTTACAATCTAATATTTGATTTGGAATCTCTACCTGATCATGATGTAATCTAACTTAAAGCTTCCCATGTCTCCCGGCCTTTTCCAAGCATATCACCATCTCTTGTGATTCTTGAACAGAGTATTTGCTATTAGCATCTGAAATTTATTGCAGAACTCAATTAGTCTTTCTCCTCTTTCATTCCTACTACCAGGCCCATATTCTCCCGTAACGGTTTCTTCTTCTCTTTTCCTACAACTGCATTCCCATCCTACATGGCTATTAGATTTTCATCTTCCTTTATGTACTGAATTACCCCTTCAATATCCTCATATGCTATCTCTATCTCATCATCTTTGGCTTTTGACATCAGTATGAATACCTGTACTACTTTTGACGGTGCTCGTTTGCTGTCGATTCTGATTAGAACAACCCTGCCACTGAACTGTTCACAGTAACACACTCTCTGCCCCACCCTCCTATTGATAACAAATCCTACTCCCATAGTACAATTCTCTGCTGCTGTTGATGTTACCCTACACTCGCCTGACCATAAATCCTTGTCTTCCTTCCACTTCACTTCACTGATTCCCACTAATCTAGATTGAGCCTTACCACATTCAAACATCTGACATTCCACACAGTGACTCATAGGACATTATCATTTTGCACTATTTAATCCATTTTTTTTCCTCAAAGCCACCTCTCCCTTGGCAGTCCCCTCACAGAGATCTGAATAGGTGACAATTCAGGGATCATTTGCCAACGGAGAGATTATGACACTTTTTCAGCTACAGGCCACAAGTCATGTGGGTACACACTATGTGTCTTTAATGCACTGGTTTCCATTACCTTCTGCATCCTCACGCCATTGATCACTGCTGATTCTTCAGCCTTTCAGGGAAGTTTCCCACCAAAAAGCCAAGAGAGTGCCCTGAACCTCTCTCTGCTCCTCTGTCCTTTATGACGAGGCTGTTGGCAAAATGGGGGTGACTTCTTATCCCGGCAGTCAGCAGCCACCATTGCTCCTGACTTTTACTCAAAATTTTAAAAGTGGCTGGGTTCAAACCTGCGAACGAGGCCTTTTGATTACTAATAAAATGCGCTACCTCTAGACCATAAATCTAGGCCTATAGAGTGTACAAAATTCATTATCGCAAGCTCCCCATTGGCAATAAAAAACTGGCAATCCAGGCTTCCATGTAAATTTTATTGTATTTTCTAAATACACTACGGCAAGGTTCAGAATTGTATAGACAACAAACTCGTGCACACCTCACTTACTACAGCAGTGTGTATACACCATACCAAGTGTTGCCAGTAAGGAGAAAGTCCTGGTTAAAAAAGGCAGTAATGTATGGTATGGTATGCTTTGCTATCTCTAGTATTCACATTTTACGGTTACTTGTATTGTGACATAACATTCCAGCCCGAGATGCTGGAGGTGGTGGTCACGTGTGCGTGAGGTGTGCTTGCTTTTGCATATGAATGGTGTGTGTTTCTCTTTTGCTAATGAAGGCTGTGGCCACAACCTCTATGTGTCTTAATTGTGTGTCTGCAGTTTAATGTCTTCTAAATGTGTGAATTCCTAAGGGACCAAACTGCTGAGGTCATGTGTCTCTTGACTTTCATGGTTCTCTAGACTTCCGCAGTACTTAAACTAACTTACGCTAAGAACAACACACACATACCCACGTCCGATGGAGGGCTCGAACCTCCGGCAGGAGGGGCCATGCAATCCATGACATGGCACCTCAAACTGCACAGCCACTTTGCGCGGCTAATTTATCTTCTTTATGGTAAGTAGCACGCTATCTTTTCCAACACTATTGTAACTACACATACATAATTTCTAATTTTGTGACGGATTAGTTATCATGATGGGAGAGAGAAAAGCAAACATTCAGTGTTTTTTAAGCATAATACATCCACTGAAACATGTGCAGCTGGTGACTAATGTGGGAAAGACAATGTGAATGTTCCTCATGAGCAGCGAAAACAAATTACAGTTTGTGAGACGTAATCAGCCAGTAGTAACAGTGTAACTTATATCATCTTCCTATTCTCCTAAAAGGAAAGATGATATAGTCACACCACCACTCTCAACCAAAAGGAAATTTAATAGACTAGTTAAGCGATTTTGAGTGGCTACTGTATAATGACACAACAAAGCTTGCATTTTGTAAATTATGTGAACAGATGCAAGCTAGTAACATCGACCAAACTGCTGAGGTCATCGGTCTAGACTTTCATCGTTCTCTAGACTTACATACTACTTAAACTAACTGATGCTAAGAACAACACACACACACACCCATGTCCGACGAAGGGCTCGAAAAATGTTGGTTGTGTAAAGGTAAAGAAACAATCCACAGAAACATCAATGGCCAGATGCATTAAAAAACTTACAGTCAAACGTTTTCTCACCTTACATATTTGTTTAATGTAGTACATTACATTGCTGAGCATGAGAAGCCATTTAAAGACTTTGTGCACCTTCTGCATTTGGCACGAAAATAGTGACTGTGATAGCACAGTATGGCAATGAAAAACTGTGCAGAGAATTCATTCATTTTACAGTGGACACACTGAAGCATCACCTCATACACAAATTGGAAAACTGTAAATACACCAGTCTTCTAGGTTCCAATGATCAATATGCAATTGTTCATGCACATGTGCATGTAAGATATTAGGTCTACAACTTTGCTTCCGCCGTTTTGCAATAGACAGCAGTAGCAGCAAGTAGGGTTCGGGTGGTTGATCATAGGTGTAATACAATAAGCTTAGGCATCTGTAAATATAATGCTATAAAAATATTAGTCGATCTGTGATGGCATCATAATGTTATTCTCGATTAAGTACGTCAACTTATGTACCATTTCTCGACATTTGTGGGAAGTTTTAATTTTCTGCTTTAACATGAAGAAATCTGCGGCTGTGGCTCTTAAAATGTTGGGTAAGTACAATGGTGAGGGAATTATTAGTGGAAGAACGTGCAGAGAATGTTCTCAACACCTTAAGAATGGTGATTTTGATGTCGAAGATTGGCATGGCAGTGCAAGACAAAACGTTTTCGTAGTTACTGAAACAGACAAAGACAGTCTCAGGACATCATTATCAAAAGCAACTGATGCGTTTGAGCCCAGTACTGAAACACAAATACAGCAATAGACACGTAAAATTAATTTTACAGCAGGTTGCAAAACCCCAGTCGCAAACCCTGTCAAAAAATATACATGGAAACGTTGAAATGAGAAGTCCTATTCCTCCCATCTTATTCTCCATACATTGCTCTCTCTGACTACCACCTTTTTCGATCAGTGGCACACAGTCTGGCTGATCAGCACTTCCGATCATATGAACAAGTGCAAAATTGAATCGATTCATGTATCCCCACAAAAGATGCCCTGTTCTTCTGCCACAGGATTCATATGCTATCCGAAAGATGGGAGAATGTAGTGGCCAACGATGGGTAATACTATGAATCATAATTTTTTTGGTTAGTTTTTCGCAATAAAGCCACGAACTCCGAGAAAAAACGGCGGAAGCAAAGTTGTAGACCTAGTACCTTAATGCAAAAGGTGGCCACATCAAGGACGACATTTTAGGTGTAACAGAGCTACCAGACTCCAGTTCCACTGGTTATTTCACAGCTTTGACAGATTATTTAGATAAGGTCATAGGCCCAAGTGAATACAGAGAAAAATGTTATAGGTTTAGGTACTGATGGTGTTGCAAATATGGTTAGACATAAATCATGATTAGCTGTGCAAATGAAAGCTCTTTCCCCAAAACTGATAAGCATTATCATCTCGTACACTGTTTGCCGTGTTAGATCCCCATAGGACATATGAACATCTCAAAGCATTTTACTTGGTTGTTAGAACTATTTTCAAATTCTATCACAGATCAACAAAACAGTACAAGTTCTAGGAGGAGAAATTTGTAAATTGAGTGATATTCACACCATCAGGTGAGGAGAAATTTGCAAATTGAGTGATATTCACACCATCAGGTGGCTAGTAAGCAAAGAGAAAGAGTATCATTCAAGCTCTCCTGCAACCACAGAAACAAGATGTGACCCACCTTGAACAGGTAGTCCACTGAAATGAGAATGACGCTGCTAAAGCCAAAGGTTTGCTGAAAAGTATAAAGAAATTTAAATGTGTTATGCTTCACTACCTTCTCTTGTACTTCTACTGGAAACAGACCATTAAGTGTGACACTATAATATAAGGAACTGCTTACTTGGTCCCTGAAAATGAAAACTGAACACTGCATATCAGTTTTGGAGGACTTCCACTCTACTGCTGGGCCAAGTGAACAAAGGTTTTTGGAACAGGTAAAAAAATTCAGGAAAAATTAATAATGTTCAGCTGACAAACATTTAGACTTGGGAGCAAGAATACCAGACTGTAACAAGTAACTTTATAAAAAATGCAAAGGAGTACATCACACAAAGGTTGCAATCTACCTCATCAGATGGTTACTACCTCTCTGTATGTTTTTGACACCTTAGGCTAGCCTCATCACGACAAAATTCTTTAATATTGAAATGAAGAAATAAAAAAGGTCTTCATGTATTTGACTCAAATTCTCTTTGATGAGGAAGTGAATGTTCTGCTACGTGAGTGGGCAGAATACAAACTTTTGTTTCCCTCACTGATGTTGAATCACACTCTTAGACTATTTACAATCAAATTTTTCCGCAAGATTCCCCAATCTGCTCCAGGTTCTCAGATTTTATGCTGTTCTACTTGTGAGCACAGTTTCATGTGAGTGAGGTTTCAGCTGTCACAACAGACTGAAAACTGAAGACAGGGCTTGGCTGACAACAGATACACTTGAGAATTTGCTGCTGGTATCTGTAAATGACCCTTCTCTATCTGAGTTTGACCCAAGAGCTGCCATTGATAAGTGAAACTTCTCTGACCAAAGACAATGATACAAAAAAATGAAGTGTTAGACCACTAGACTATAGTACTGGTATGTATTAATGTTTGCCCTGATTATGTTGAACCTTAGTATTCTATTAAACAATATGATGCTGTTCGAACAGTTTGTCTGTCAAACAAACTCCATAAAGAGATATGGGGGGGGGATTATTTTTTCATATTCAGATAAAGGGGTTGCGGCGAGCAAAGTTGTTAGAGTGGTTAGTGACTTCAGAACTGAAATTGTGCATCCTGGGCCTATATCATGTATGTCAATCCACTAAAAGACTTTGGAACATGTTTTATACTTTAAAAAATAGATGTAAAATACCTTGGATGTAAAATATTACATGAATTCGGAGAAGATACATAGACTAAGTTGAAGATATTTGGAAGAATTTATGGAACAATGATTAGAACTTTAACTGCCAACTCTATTACATGGGAGCAGATCACAGGTACTGAATAAAAGACATGGAAAACAAATACAAGGAACAGAAACGGGATTCCTTAGGGTGGTGAAGGGATGTAAAAGAACAGATACAATACAAAATGAAGATATCTGAAAGAGGTTGAGAATTTGGAGTGTGAAAGGAAAACTCAATGAAAACAAAAAGAAATGGAATGAATACTTACAAAGAATGGATTCAGAGGGACTAGCATGTCAGGTAAAGAACTTTAAACCAAAATGGCGGACCAATACAATGATGGGAAATGTAACAGGCCACAATTGACATAGCACAGAAGTGAAGAAGAAGAAGAAGAATTAGAAGTAGTTTTATGATTGTGTATTGTTATCTTATTGGAGACAAAAAAATCTTATCTGCAGAAATAATAATGGACTCCTTCGACGGTAACCTTGTGAAACCTAGCTTGCTCTGTTCGATCATGAGGCTAAACGGCAATTTAAACGGACACTCAAGCTGATGCCATGTTCCTTGAGTTATGAAAAGTATTGAATGCAGTTATGCCTGGTCACCTACTGAACAAAATACTAGCAAACAGAATATTCAAGGAACACGGATGTTGACACATGTGACTATTACAGAACCATCAGTTTAATATGTCACAGTTGCAAAGTATTGAAAAGAATTATTTAAAGATGAATGCAAAAACTCATAGAAGCAGACTTGGGGGAAATCAAAATTGGTCCTGAAGAAATGTAGGAATATGTGAGGCAATACTTATCTTAGAATACTTATCTTAGAACACAGACTGAAGAAAGGTGAACTTACATTTGTAGATTTAGATGAAGCATTTGACAGTGTTGACTGGAATAAATCATTAAAATTGTGGAGGTGTCAGGAGTAAAATACCGGTACAGAAACCGGATAGCAGTTACACAATTTGAGGGGGCATGAAAGGGAAACAATGGCTAAGCAGCAAGCGAGACAAGGTTATAGCCTATCCCCAATGTTAGTCAAACTTTATAGAGAGAAACAATAAAAAAAAATTTCAGTTTGCCAAAGGCATTGCAATTCTGTCAGAGACAGCAAAGGACGTGGACGAGCAGTTGAATGGAATGGACATTGCCTTGAAAAGATGTTATAAAATAAACCAACAAAAGTAAAATAGGGGTAACTGAATGTAAGCAAGGGTAATGGAGTGTAATTGAATTAGTAAGGTGATGTTGACAGAAACAGATTAGAAAGCGAGACACTAAAAGTAGAACATGAGTTTTGCTATTTGCGAGAAAAAATAAATGACGCTAGTCAAGTAGAGAGGATATAAAATTCATACAGGCAATGGCAAGAAAAGCGTTTCTGAAAAAGAGAAATTTTATTACAAATTTTGTATGAAGCCTTTTTCTGAAGGTATTTCAAGGGTAATCTTTTACTGAACTGAAACATACAGAAGACAATCTACATCTACATCTAAATCTATACTTCAAAAGTTACACACGTTGCTCAAACCAAGTGGTAAAGAACCTAGGAGCATGCCTCAATTTCCCCGACGTCCCTCCATTTTATACAACTCAAATTTTTTTATAATGCACGAACATCCTGAAAAAGCATTTAGTAACAAAGCTTGATATGTATACTGACCTGGACGTGCTGCCCATAGTTGCAAATCTTGTTCTCTGGTATATGTAGCATCAGATGCTTCTCCACACATAGCTGCAATATGATGTGATATGGCACCACTCTTGTTCACATCAACAATCAAATCCATTGTGAAATTCTCGCGTCCCCTGTCTTCTTCTGGTGTCCTTACAGTGCCTGGATTCTTCTGCAAATTAAGAATATTGCAAGTATATGGACATAGGAAAAAGAAAACTGGTTGATGTGAGCAAGCCATTTAACAAGTTTTTTTTTAAAAAAAAAAAACAACGTTATGGACTGGAGCTATGACTGATAATGCTCTTCCCATAAAAAGCTTTTGACTCACAATAAACTACTATTGTATACATGGCTAATGAAAGTTTGGGGAAAGCTCTTAAGAATGAAAATGTTGTAGGGTTACAGGAGAATACTCACTGAAAAGCAGAAGTGTTCAGTTGTCAACTGCCACACAAGAAAGAAAGAAAACATGGTAGCTTTCAGAGTTATCCTTTGATGAGCTAGCATAAAGAGCAACTTCCCAAAAATAATACCATAATAGCCACCTTAATGTTTTTGCTGCACTACGTAAGAAATATTAAGGAATATTTTACACGTTAACTTGCATTAACACTGGAGCACTCACTGGAGTCAAGGGAAAGAGGTGGTAGGATTTCCATCTTTACCACTGTCTTACCACAAATAACAATTACAAAAAGATGCTGAAATTGTTTCTTAAGAAGGTTTGATGATTAATAATAGGACAATGGGGTACCAGACGGAGGGGGATCGAGGAGGAGGTAGATGGAACCCTGCACACAGAATATTTTATGCAAATCTACACTTTCTCAGTGAATCTCAATGAAGTCTTCTCGGGTTATCAGCTGAGTTAGGATGTCAATCTGTGGCAACGTTTCAAGAAGTTTCCTACTTGTCATCTTCACGCAAAGTGTCAGGTTCGTGTCCTGTCCAGGTCTTTATAGCCACTGGGCCACAAGATCCTCTGCCTTGTCTGTGCTGGCAGAACCAATCGTGCAACTCCAGAACGGGTTTCAGAGCCCATGGTGGGGACAGTCACAGCTGGCGGTGTTTGGTGTCTCTGTGTGCTGGCAGGTTTGTGTGCCATGTCCTGGTGGGGGCCACCTATACAATCTGCTGCCTTCACCAGTTTCGCATCAGAGTGTTCCATGTGGTGGTAAGTTGGAAACTGCTATCTCGATTAAAAAGGTTATCACAGAATCTTATCTCCACAGAATATTTTACATGTCATTCTTTCAATTTCACCTTTGTGATATAAATGTAAAATTGTTGAATATATTTTGTGAAACTAAATTCTTAGCACACAAAGGTCCTACATAGAGCAGATTGTAAAAATATCAGTGACTGAAGATAAAATTTGACTTCACTTCAGAAAACACATCCAACTGAAAAATTCACTATGTTGTATAATACTAAACTTGGATCAACTGAAAGAGATTCAGTGTTGATCTAAATTAGCATGGACACATTTGGAAAAACCACTAATCAGCTTTTGACACAATCTCACTTCAACTGCAGACATTAATCACATATCTTACATACACAGTATTTTTTACTGAAAGTTTTACGCTGTATAAAGAAGGAAGAAAAAAAATGAAAGAAAGTCCACAAACATTCTCAAGAAACATCTCCACAGGTGAAAAATAGCAAAATAGCTAAGACATCCATAAAGCAAATTAAAAGAAACTATATAATTAAATAGAAAGTGACATTCCAGGCAATATGGTTTCAAAACATATTGTCATAACTATTTTTGCAATCAATAGCATAGAGGACACACAGCTCAGAAGCTGACAACACACAACCACCAGAGCTTGTTCATCAAATGGTGCTGCCAATTTCCCTTTGGACACAAACTAGGCGACTGTGGCGTCAATATCAAATTGGCAGAGCAGAATCTTGGCAGCTTCTTGTATAGATTACATTTTAAAGCCATCATTATTCAACACTGGCGAAATTATTGATGTAGAGAGCATCAAAAGAGCACAGAGAAATTACAATTACAAACTTTTACTGGTAGGACTTACAGAGGGGAGTGAGTACATAGTACTTTGAACAGGAACCAATGTCTAGAAACATACTGTTTCCATTCTACAATGGTCTCAATTCAGATGTTTAACTCATCCACGTCTGCTTGAGGAACTGGATTTGGCATGACGCAGTACAATTATTAGGTAATAATTTGAAAGGAAACATTATGACACATCCATTAATAACTTAAACACATTTGTTCAAAATAGTTCCGATGCATTACAATATCAGGTGACCATTTGACATCACACACCATCCTATCTACCCTGCCACATATGAGAACAGGCAACACAGAGACTTTTCTGAGTCCTTCAGCAAACATGGACACGTTACACATCTGAATTGAAACTGTTGTAGAATGGAAATGCTATGTTTCCAGACATGGGTTCCCATTCAAAATATTATGTACTCACTCCCCTTTACAAGTCCTGGAAATTTGCAATGGGAACGTCTGAACATCCCGTAGATCTGCATTGTCTGCTTAAGTGCTGCCGTCATCGATCCAAAGGACGGTTCGAGCACAACTGTGATTTCCTAAAACAGTGCTTTTCCAGTGGTATAACATTGTGTTCCTTATACACTCCTGGAAATTGAAATAAGAACACTGTGTATTCATTGTCCCAGGAAGGGGAAACTTTATTGACACATTCTTGGGGTCAGATACAAACAGAGCATGCACAATGTCGGCACTAGTACAGTGTATATCCACCTTTCGCAGCAATGCAGGCTGCTATTCTCCCATGGAGACGATCGTAGAGATGCTGGATGTAGTCCTGTGGAACGGCTTGCCATGCTATTTCCACCTGGCGCCTCAGTTGGACCAGCATTCGTGCTGGACGTGCAGACCGCGTGAGACGACGCTTCATCCAGTCCCAAACATGCTCAATGGGGGACAGATCCGGAGATCTTGCTGGCCAGGGTAGTTGACTTACACCTTCTAGAGCACGTTGGGTGGCACGGGATACATGCGGACGTGCATTGTCCTGTTGGAACAGCAAGTTCCCTTGCCGGTCTAGGAATGGTAGAACGATGGGTTCGATGACGGTTTGGATGTACCGTGCACTATTCAGTGTCCCCTCGACGATCACCAGAGGTGTACGGCCAGTGTAGGAGATTGCTCCCCACAACATGATGCCGGGTGTTGGCCCTGTGTGCCTCGGTCGTATGCAGTCCAGATTGTGGCGCTCACCTGCACGGTGCCAAACACACATATGACCATCATTGGCACCAAGGCAGAAGCGACTCTCATCGCTGAAGACGACACGTCTCCATTCGTCCCTCCATTCACGCCTGTCGCGACACCACTGGAGGCGGGCTGCACGATGTTGGGACGTGAGCGGAAGACGGCCTAACAGTGTGCGGGACCGTAGCCCAGCTTCATGGAGACGGTTGCTCATGGTCCTTGCCGATACCCCAGGAGCAACAGTGTCCCTAATTTGCTGGGAAGTGGCGGTGCGATCCCCTATGGCACTGCGTAGGATCCTACGGACTTCGCGTGCATCCGTGCATCGCTGCGGTCCGGTCCCAGGTCGACGGGCACGTGCACCTTCCGCCGACCACTGGCGACAACATCGATGTACTGTGGAGACCTCACGCCCCACGTGTTGAGCAATTCGGTGGTACGTCCACCTGGCCTCCCGCATGCCCACTATACGCCCTCGCTCAAAGTCCGTCAACTGCACATACGGTTCACGTCCACACTGTCGCCGCATGCTACCAGTGTTAAAGACTGCGATGGAGCTCCGTATGCCACGGCAAACTGGCTGACACTGACGGCGGCGGTGCACAAATGCTGCGCAGCTATCGCCATTCGACGGCCAACACCGCGGTTCCTGGTGTGTCCGCTGTGCCGTGCGTGTGATCATTGCTTGTACAGCCCTCTCGCAGTGTCCGGAGCAAGTATGGTGGGTCTGACACACCAGTGTCAATGTGTTCTTTTTTCCATTTCCAGGAGTGTAATTTTGAAGAGACTTAACAATCTAGACATGACCTATAGCTTTATGTGGACTCCAAAAAACAGCGTGATCCCGTATTTTTCATAGTAACAAACATCGCTAGAGAAATTGTAAGTGATAAATGAAACAAGGGGAAAAATTTAAGTACTAACTTGCAATTGAGCCCTGGGCTTTTGGATAAACAGTCCAGCACACAACCTCTGACCTAGTGAGACATACTTTTGTTTCATTATTGGTCAATAAATATGATTTTTCTGACTAAAACGTCCGTACTGTATGTGTTCATCAACGTGTGTGTAGATTTTAAATGTCTTTGTACATTTGGTACCTAAATTTTTGCTCTTGTGATCACTGATTTGCCCGGAATTAACACAAATTGCAGTGTAATTACTGCTGTCCAAGACTAGCAAGCATTTCAGTAAGAGACATTGATCCATTACTGGCTGCTATCAAACTTCATATACAGGGTAAAAAATATTTAAACTGACAAACTCTGGGATGTTGTAGGGGACATCAAAACAAATATTTTTCCATAATGTCATTTTTTCCTATGAGGAGTATTTACACCGGTAGAGGAAGATTACTCTGATGCCAAATTAATTAAACCAACAAACACATTTCCATTTTTTTTATGACCAAGAGACAACACATTAACACAACCCAATTTCAATGACAGTAGATTTTCAAAAATTCCTCCATTGACAGGTAAACAAAGGTTACAGCGTCGGATCATGTTCTGTCTGACACGGGCAAAAACCCCAGGAGTATCCTGAACTGTTCCTGCTGCTGCTACTATCCGGGCAACCTGATCCTCTTCTGATGCAACAGGAGTTGCGTAAACAGCTCTCACCACTCAAAAAAGTCCAGAGGGGACCTATCTGGGGATCGAGCAGGCCATGGCACAGGACCACCTCTGCCAATCTACGTTTCCGGGAACCGTCGGTCCAGGAATAGACGCACCCGATGACTGAAATGTGCCCATGCCCCGTCACCTTGAATTGACACCTTGTTTTCTTGTAGGGAGCGGGACGTCTCCCAGCAATTCTGGCTATGTTCTAGCGAGAAAATTGTAATAGTGCCTGCCATTTAATGGCCTAGGTAGCAGATACGGCCCAATTAAACAATCCCCAACAACATCGACCCACACATTAACGAAGAACCGCACTTGATGAGCGCTAGTAACTGTGGCATGTGGGTTATCCTCACTCCAAACATGCGAATTGTGCATGTTGAAGACTCAATCACGTCCGAACGTTGCTTCATTGGTAAACAACACAGAGGATAGAAATGTAGGCTGCATTTCACACTGTTCCAGGTACCACTGTGAAAACTGTGCTCTGGGTGGATAATCAACTGGTTCCAGGTTGTGGACATGCTCTACGTGAAATGGAAGTAACAATTGCTGTCGAAGGACTGTTCTTACATTGGTCTGATTGGTCCCCATGATATGAGGAATTGCACAAGTGCTGATTGAGGGATCCCTCTCCACATGCTGCAAGACAGCTTCCTCAAACTGCAGCGTTCTTACCATGTGACAGCGTCCCTGTCCAGGTAATCTGCTAAATGACCCGGTCTCGCGCAGACGTTGGTACTCAGCAGCAAAGGTTGTATAATGCGGGATACAGCGATTAAGATATTGTTGTTAATAAACCCGCTCTGCAGCTCGTCCTTTGTGGTGCGCTATGTAGTACGCACCAACCATATCAGTGTACTCCTTCTAGGTGTATCGTTCCATTAGTAAACAGAGACAATGCACTACTACAGTGGTGGACAGCAGTTGCCTATACAAGTGAAGAGCGTAATACACCGTGTAACAACTAAAGATGGTAATACGGCCTCTAACAACTGAAGAGCATAATACCGCCTCTACCAGTTTAAATAATCCTCATAGGAAAAAATGACATTAGGGAAAAATATTTGTTTTGATGTCCCCTACAACCACCTAGAGTTTGTCGGTTTAAATACTTTTCACCCTGTACACCTACTGTTTACTGCAAATAGTTTATATGTCCCTATCTTACTCTATCACTAAGTGTCCGTGAAGAGCCTTTAAATTTTTTGCATTAATTACAAATTATCTCCGAGAATTCTTACCGCATATGTGCTCATACTTGCATCACTGGTACTCTCCTTTGCATAGACTTTAAGACTGAAAAAATTATTTCTAACTTCAGCAGTGTGGGAATGTTAAGAATAATTTATTATTCACTTCTTTTTGGCTTTTGTTTGTGCAAAATGAAATCCAAATTTCAGTTGTTCAACAAAAATATCCCAGTTGAACCTGATCCTAGGTCAAAGCAGTATAACCTTAGATTAATGTTCATTCAGTGCAGATATCTGAGTTCAGTTTGATAAGAGTTCATTTTTTGTGCTAATCTACCATCAACTGGTTTATGCAATCAGCCCTCAGATACATTTATATCTAATTTTAGTATAATCAAAAAAACAGAGTAAGTCTAAAGAAGTTCAGACAAGTACTGAACAGATAGTGAGCTCAAAATCATTACGCAGTTAACAGTACCTGACATTACAATTATTTATTTATTTATAGTGTCGTGGGTTCTTTTCTCCCTCATCCTAGCATTTCACAATGTTAGCCCTGTCTTCTGCCTCAGATGTGGGAACACTATATTTCCCATTCCAAGTGGATGCCAATGACCTACATCTGTTTGTTACCAAATGGCTCAAATGGCTCTGAGCACTATGGGACTTAACATCTGTCATCAGTCTCCTTGAACTTAGAACTACTTAAACCTAACTAACCTATGGACATCACACACATCCATGCCCGAGGCAGGATTCAAACCTGTGACCGTAGCGGTCGTGCGGTTCCAGACTGAAGTGCCAAGAAGCGCTCAGCCACACCGGCTGACTGGTTATTATCAATACTTAGGTCAAATGAAGTTCTAACTGCAGTCAAATGGTGTTAGAATGAGGACATGTCTGGTTCAGTGAAGGTAAAATTTCCTTTTGTGTGTGTGTGTGTGTGTGTGTGTTGGAACATATATGAAATCTCATTACCATATTGTCACCATGGCATGACAAGGTACGAAAATGACCATTGCTCAATGCATTACAATAGCTTGAAAATCTCTTTTTTTCACTCAGCACACCAGTAAGCTCTCATCACATCCAAAGTCAATCCTAGCTGACACTGAGGGTTCTTCAACAACATCTACACACCAAAAGCCACTTTATGGCATGTGGCAGAGTGTTGGGTTGAGGATAAACTGTTCAGGTAAGTCCTGATTGCATTTTGTTTATTTATGTTGATAGTATCAAACCGAAATTATGACTTTTAGACAATAAAAATTTCCTGTGGTGTTGTTCAACACCTAACACAGCTCTTAACAAAATATGGTTCTTAAGTGACTATGAAATAAAGTGAATTCTCATAGAAAGTTCAGAGAAAGTATACAATTACATTTCTTATTTTAACTGATGCTACTATGACTTCTTGATGAAATACTGTATGCTGCATTAACTAAACAAAACACTTTTTAGCCTTGTTTCCCAAACTTTATTATTACAGTATGACATAAGTTTCAGGTTATAAGCTCAGTTATGTACTAGGTTGTACAACAATAATAAAATTTGTGAAACAGGGGTAAAAATTTGTTTCATCTCATTAACATAACACATTTCTTATACGAACATCATAATGTCACACCATTCTGGAAATTTAAGTTTGTATTTAATCTGTTCAAAAGTAGATACTCTAAATTACTTTCTGCTAATGACAAAAGTGATGCAGATGAATCTACTCACATACCTATTCAGAAAGAAACTCACATATGTAAACTCAGGTTATATTACGATCATTAGATTTCTCTCCTTGCTAAATATAATAAGTCAGACAATGGGAAGTCCAGGTTGGAATACCAACAATTACGGAAAGGAGAGATTGTTACTCACAATAAAGATAACTTGAGTTGCAGCCAGACGCCATGAAAAGACTGTTACACATTTAGCCTTTAGCCAAAGCCTTCATTAGAAAAGAAACACACACGTGCATTTACACAAGCAAGCACACCTCACACACATGACTGCTATCTCTGGTTGCTAAGGCCAGATAAAATGAAATGCATCAAATGGGAGCAACAACTGTAGTGGTGCAGGGAAGGGTGAGGGACAGCAGAGCAGGGGTGTAAGAAGAGGAAACAATGATGCTGGGCAGAGCTTTCAAAGGCTAGAGGTGGCAGACAAGGCTACCCGGTGCCGTGTAAGAAGGCTTTGGGGGTGGGAGAGAAGTGAAAAAAGAGGAACAGAAGAGAGAGGAGCAGGGAAAGGGAAGAGAGCAGTGCACATTGGGGGTGAGGGGATATGAGTTTGGAGGAGGTGATAGGACAGTGGGCTGTTGACAGGAGGGTGTGGGGATTGTTTGTTACCTTAAATTGAGGCTGGGATGATTTCGGGATCGGTAAATGTATTGTTATTGTAAATCCCAATTTTGCAGTTCAGAAAAGCTGGTGGCAAAGAAGAGGATCCAGATGATCTGGGTTGTGAAGCAGCTGTTGAAATCGAGCATGTTACGTTCAGCTGCAAGTTGTGCCACAGCATGATCTAGTTGGCTCTTCACCACAGTTTGGCAGTAGACACTCATCCTGGTGAATTGCTGGTTGGTAGTCATACTAATATAAAAAGCTAAGCAATGACTGCATCAGGGCTAGTACTCCACCAGGTTGCTTTCACAGGTGGCCCAGCCTCTGATGGGGTAGGATAAGCCTGTGACAGGACTGGGCCACCTCGTTGCACAACATGCAGCTGAACCCAACACGACTGATTTCAATGCTACTCCTCTCCTTTCCATTCCCTTTCTGTCCTTCGCTCCCTCCCCAGAGCCTCACAACACTGCACCATGTACCCAAAGGCAGCACTGTCTTCCCTTCTCCCACCCATATGCTGCTATCCCTCTTGCTTCTCTGCTCCACTACAGATTTTTTTCTCACTTGACACACTTCATTTTGGTCTCTGTCTGGCCTGAGCAGCTAGCGATAATGGTCATGTGTGTGTGAGGTGTTCTTGCTTGTATGAATGTGTGCGTGTGCATTCTTTTCTGGTAAAGGCTTTCACCGAAAGCTTAATGTGCAACAGTCTTTCCATTGTGCCTGCCTGCAACTGAACGAGTCATCCCTTCCATAATAGTAAATATAGTAAGTCTTAGACAGAAATGTGGCAGTGAATCATCATAAACAGCTCTCAAGTTTCCAGATGGGAGGCAATGTTGAAAAACTGTCCTCCTCTGATGAAGGTTGTACTCATCTACTCGCAAAGTGTAGAGACATTGCAGAATACTCCTAGATTTATATGTGAGGGGTGGCCAAACCATACCTCAAGGTGCAGATGGCAGCATAAAGGGTATATTGCAGGATTAGTGTTTAGCTGGAGAATACTTTGAATGAACTCTACTTCAGATACAAATTTTAGGCACTCCAACAATGGCATGCCATCTGGACGCAGTAAAATTAACAATCTACAGTGTTGAATGCTGAACTGTTTGAAAACCTTTCTTTATAGCCAGGCAGGGCACTGCCCACCACAGACCATGATCAGTTTGGGACGGTCTTGGATGACTATCTCACACTGTGTCCTAATAGCGAACTTTTTCTACACCATCATAGGTAACGGACTATACTCAGTGGAAACTACTATACAGGAAACAGTGTGCATATTATCCACAGTGAGCCTGTTGCTTTTACCGGGTAGTCAACCCTTCCTGCAGCATTAGTTGGTTTGTTCAAAAGAGGGGGGAAGGGACCAAACTACAAGGTCATCAGTCCCTTGTTCCAAAGGAAACTATGCCCCAAGGGTGAGAATACGACAATGATACAACATAAAACAGAATGAAAGGAAAAACCACAACAATGACTTAAGGGCAACAAACACTTAATGGACAAAAGGGGACAAGAAAACCACAAGATGTAAGAAACAGGTACAAGAGGTTAAAACAAGAAAGCAGGTTACCATGGCTGGCTAAACATGAGGATAAAAAGGAAAAGCCAGCCACTCTGAAACACATTAAAACCCCCTCCCTGAAAGCAATAGGGTGAAGGACACACATGGACAAAGTACATGTGCTAAAACTTAGAGCAAATGATAAAAGGCACCCTCACAAATAAAACGTAAAACTAAAGCTGCTGATGAGGCATTGTCACCCAACACCGAAGGCAGGGTGCCGGAAAAGTTAAAAGTCCACCGCAGAGTGGCGGAAAGTGGGCAGTCCAGCAAGAAAAAGACGATCATTATTTGTGAGCCACAGCGACACCCAGTTGGGTCCTCGCAATGGAGAAGGTAACCATGCGTCAGCCATGTATGGCCAATGTGGAGCCGACAGAGAACCAGAGTCCATGCGAGAGGTATGCACGGAGGTCTTCCAAACATTTGTAGTTTCCTTAATGACACGCAGCTTCTTGTGCATACTGAAGTTACGTCATTCCGTACCCCAAATCTGCAAAACCTTGAGGCGTAATACTGAACGCAGGTCAGTTTCAGAGATGGCAATCTCCATAAACAGTTCTTGCATAGCCTGTTTGGCCAGCCTGTTGGTAAGTTTATTGCCTGGGATTCCGACCTGACCTGGGGTCCAGACAAACACCACTGAACGACTGGACCTTTCCAGGGCACAGATGGGCTCCTTATGGTTGCGACCAAAGGATGACGAGTGTAGCACTGGTCGATAGCTTGTAGGCTGCTCGGAGTCAGCACACAGGAGAAATGACTCGCCTGGGCATGAGCAGATGTGCTCAAAAGCATGAGATATGGCCGCCAGCTATGCAGTGAAAACACTGCAGCCATCTGGCAAGGAGTGCTGTTCTGTGTGTCCCCTATGAACATAGGCAAAGCCAATGTGACCATCAGCCATTGAGGCATCGTGTGAATCACTTCATGGCCTCGGTACATGTTGAGAATCGAGAGGGCGTGACAGCAGAGTCGCTATTTTAACTGAGTCCTTAGTGCCATATGAAAGGTCCAGGTGAAACTGCAGCCTAGGTGTACCCCATGGCGGTGTTCAGGGCACTGTGCAAAGGCACTGAGGAGCTACCACTCTGTAAATGGGGCATTATAGGATTCACTGTGGAGTGTAGTGAACAAGAGAACTTTCCCTATCATTCGCCGTTTGAGGGTGCGAAAGGCCGAGTGTAGTTTTCTGATGCAGAGGCGCGAGCATAGTGCCCAGCAATCACGTTTGCGTTGGTGACAACATGCAATTGATGTTAATGCCAGGGACACCTGTTGGGGTCCAGTATCCAAAAAGACGTATTATCTTCATCCAGACTTGGGAAGGTGACATATGGCATCCAATGGTTGAGACGTATCTCTCACAACACTCCTGCTTCCGTCTTTTGATAAGCTGGCAAATGCCGTCACGGAGCCGCTTACGGACTATGAGATGGTCAAGGGAAGAGTGTCACTTATGCTGCTGTAGAGCTCGGCGAAGCTCCTTAGTTGTCTCAGCGACTTTCAGTGACCACCAAGAGATCGCCTTTCCCCAGGGGCACGTTAAATACGGAGGAATCACATTTTCCGCCACATTAACAATTGTTGTAGTCAACCTCTCAACCATCACATCAATGTTACCATGTGGGGGAAAGTTTCCCAGTCTGCCTTGTTTAAAGCCCATCTGGGCAAACGTCCATGGGCCTGATGCTGGGGCAGTGACAAGAAGATGGGGAAGTGGTCAGTACCATACTGGTTGTCATGTGCTCTCCAGTGGATAGAAGGGAGAAGTCCTGGCCTGCAAGTGAATAAATCAATGGCTGAGTAACTACCATGAGCCACAGAGAAATGTGTGGCGGCCCCAGGATTTAAGATGCAGAGGTCGAACTGAGACAGTGTAGTTTCGACATCTCTGCCTCGGCCAGTAAGCATGGTGCCACCCCACAAGGGGTTATGGGCGTTAAAATATCCCAAAAGTAGGGACGGGTCAGGGAGTTGATCAATCAGTGCAGCTAATACATTCAGAGGTACTGCACCACCTGGAGGATGATATACATTGCAGACAGTTATTTCCTGGGTCATTCTTATTCTGACAGCCACAGCTTCAAGAGGGGGTTTGAAGGGGCACAGTTGCACAACAGTCTGAGTTTAGGACACAGACACAAACTCCACCTGACACTTGATTATAGTTGCTAATATCCCTTCTCACAGCTCCTTAGGTTTCTCTGGCTGGGAGGGCTTCACTGATTCAGTCTCTGGAACTGAGGAGGATCATGAAGCCTTATGACCAGCTGCTTTTGGGCACTTAAGCCATTGACAGGCGTCATCTTTCCCACTAGCAAAAACCTGGGAAGGGAATGACCCAAGGGATCCCTTCCTCGTGAGAGGAGCCGAAGAAGACTTACGCTTCTCTGGCTCGGAAGTAGTGACTGGTGTCCCCCCCGATGGTTTGGGGGGAGGGGGGGGCCAGTGCTCCCAAGGTGGGTGGTACGGGAACAACAAGAGGGGAATTGCCCCCCACCATCAAGGGGGCAGGTGTAGCCTTCTGACTCTGAAAGCCGACCGGAATTCAAGGAACAGATGGGGCTACAACTGTTCTTGTCGCGGCGGGTACCAGGAGATCACAGCCACAGGAAGTAGGCACTCATATTTTCTCTTAGCCTCAGTGTAGGTCAGTCGGTCCAGGGTCTTGTATCCATGATTTTCCTCTCTTTCTGTAAATTCCTACCATCTGGCAAGCAAGGTGAATGATGCTCTCCGCAGTTGACACAGATGGGAGGTGGGGCACATGGAGTTTTGAGATGTGATGGACGTCCACAATCTTGACATGTGATGCTGGAAGTGCAACGGGAAGACATATGGCTCAACTTTCAACACTAGAAGCACCGCATTGGGGGAGGGATATAGTGCTTTACATCACACTAGTAGACCATCACCTTGACCTTCTCGGATAAGGTGTCACCCTCAAAGGCCTAGATGAAGGCACCGGTGGCCACCTGATTATCTCTCGGACCTCGATGGGCACGCCGCACAAAATGAACACCTCGCGCGCAGCTTGTTGTCAGACTGCAAAAGAAGGTCCCCGAAGGAATATAATACCCAGGACAATATTTAAGCTCTTATGTGGCATGATTGTAACATAAACATCCCCCAACTTGTCCGAAGTGAGTAAAGCCTGTGACTGGGCAGAGGATGCTGTTTTTATCAAGACTGACCCAGATCTCATTTTTGACAAGCCCTCCACCTCCCCAAACTTGACCTCTAAATGCTCAGCAAAAAACTGAGACTTCATTGTCATGAAATATTCCCTATCAACTCTTACACATACAAGGTACCGGGGCGAATAAGCTTCACTGCCATCCTTAGCCTGGTGTTCCTCCCATGGTGTGGCTAGGGAGGGGAATGATTTAGGGTCATACTTTCTTGCGTTTTACTGAGACTTGGAATGTTTAGAGACTGCTGGTGTGTGATCACCAGCAAGTGATAATGTGGTACTCTTCATCATGCGTCATCCGTTCTGATGCCACCCTCTCCGACCAGGGGCCCTCCCCACATGCGCCACCCAGCCGCAGCAAAGCCCATTGCCGGGAGTCCCAATACCCCAGGGTGACATTCATCTACTCCTTTGCATACATGGGGAGTAAACGGCACAGGCATCAGCAGAGCGATCCCTATGTGGTCAGGGGACAACAGCCAACAGGGTGCATGGCGGCCCTACCACAATGGACTGGCTACCGTGCTGGATATCAGGTGCAACCAAGCAAACAGGTCCATTATCATAATCAGTGCAGGAAACAATACTGCACAGTGGATGGAGGAAAATGCACCCAGGAGTGTGACCTCACCCAACAACTGGAGAATGAGTGGAAGTTCAAATCTACGTCGACGAAGGATGTGACAGGTCTCAGTGCATGATGGACACGATGCACCATGTTTTCCCCAATATGCTTGCTCTTCGGGAAACTTTTGAAAAATGGAGGACAAACGTGACAGGGACCATCAATAAAGGCCAAAACCTGTGAGACTCCTTTTAGTTGCCTCTTACGATGGGTGGGAATACCTCGGCCTATTCTAACCTCTGGACCTGTAGGGGGGCCTGCAGCTTTGAACAGTGACTTCGTTGCCTGGATCTGATCAGCAGAACAATTAATTGTGGTATGCAGTCACCGTAATGCAGCTTTTAAAGAAACAGAGACTATTGCATAATAGGTATAAAACAAAACAATGGACTATAGATAGAGAGATGCTGAATGAAACTTATTTAACAGTCAAGAGAGCCTTCAATGACTTCCACAGCAGAATAGTGTCAAATGATCTTTCACAAAATCCTAAGAAACTCTGGTCATATGTAAAGGCTGTTAGTGGCAACAAAGTTATTGTCCAGCCACTCGCGGATGAAACAGGAACAGCAAACGAGGGTAGCAAAGCAAAAAATGAAATGCTTAATTTCATTTTTGAATGTTTCCTCCAGGAGAGCTGTCTTAGTTTATCCCCTTTAGCATTAAAAAGACGAGTGAAAGAAGTTATTAGTGTCAGTGGCTGTGAGAAACAGCTGACATCACTGAAACAGAACAAAGCTCCAGGGAAAGGAAATATCCCTATCAGATTCTATACTGAATTTGAAGTCTCTACATCTAAATCTACATCCATACCCCGCAAGCCACCTGTCGGTGTGTGGCAGAGGGTACCCTGAGTACCTCTATTGGTTCTCCCTTCTATTCCAATCTCGTATTGTTCGTGGAAAGAAGGATTGTCGGATGCTTCTGTGTGGGCTCTAATCTCTCTGACTTTATCCCCTTGGTCTCTTTGCGAGATATACGTAGGAGGGAGCAATATACTGCTTGACACTTCGGTGAAGGTATGTTCTGGAAACTAAACAAAAGCCCGTACCGAGCTACTGAGCATCTCTCCTGCAGAGTCTTCCACTGGAGTTTATCTATCATCTCCACAACGCTTTCACGATTACTAAATGATCCTGTAACAAAGCGCGCTGCTCTCCGTTGGATCTTCTCTCTCTCTTCTACCAACCCTATATGGTACGGATCCCACACTGCTGAGCAGTATTCAAGCAGTGGGCGAACAAGTATACTGTATCCTACTTCCTTTGTTTTCGGATTGCATTTCCTTAGGATTCTTCCAATGAATCTCTGTCTGGCATCTGCTTTACCGACGATCAACTTTATATGATCATTCCATTTTAAATCACTCCTAATGCGTACTCCCAGATAATTTACGGAATTAACTGCTTCCAGTTGCTGACCTGCTATTTTGTAGCTAAATGATAAAGGATCATCTATCTTTCTATGTATTCACAGCACATTACACTTGTCTACATTGAGATTCAATTGCCATTCCCTGCACCATGCGTCAATTCGCTGCAGATCCTCCTGCATTTCAGTACAATTTTCCATTGTTACAACCTCTCGATACACCACAGCATCATCTGCAAAAAGTCTCAGTGAACTTACAATGTCATCCACAAGGTCATTTATGTATATTGTGAATAGGAATGGTCCTATGACACTCCCCTGCGGCACACCTGAGATCACTCTTACTTCGGAAGACTTCTCGCCATTGAGAATGACATGCTGTGTTCTGTTGTCTAGGAACTCTACAACCCAATCACACAATTGGTCTGATAGTCCATATGCTCTTACTTTGTCCATTAAACGACTGTGGGGAACTGTATCGAACGCCTTGCGGAAGTCAAGAAACAGGGCATCTACCTGTGAACCCATGTCTATGGCCCTCTTGAGTCTTGTGGACTAATAGCGCGAGCCGGTTTTCACAAGACCGTCTTTTTCTAAACCGATGCTGATTCCTACAGAGTAGATTTCTAGTCTCCAGAAAAGTCATTATACTCTAACATAATATGTGTTCCAAAATTCTACAACTGATCAACGTTAGAGATATAGGTCTATAGTTTTGCACATCTGTTCGACGTCCCTTCTTGAAAACGGGGATGACCTGTGCCCTTTTCCAATCCTTTGGAACGCTACGCTCTTCTAGAGACCTACAGTACACCGCTGCACGAAGGGGGGGGGGGGGGCAAGTTCCTTCGCGTACTGTGTGTAAAATCGAACAGGTATCCCATCAGGTACAGCGGCCTTTCTTCTTTTGAGCGATTTTAATTGTTTCTCTATCCCTCTGTCGTCTATTTTGATATCTACCATTTTGTCATCTGTATGACAATCTAGAGAAGGAACTACAGTACAGTCTATAAAATGTGTGTGTACTTTATGTAACTAACAAATACACATAACAGTCAGACTACAAATGCAATCATACATAAATTGATATATATGTATTTTTGCTACATATATGTAAGCTTTAAGTAAACATCACCTGTCAAATATCATCATAAGAAATGATCCACAGACAAAGACTCAACTAAAAGAAATTTAAGTTTCATTTGATTGTCATTTCTCATCAATGCTTCAGTCAATTTGGGGGGGGGGGGCAAAAAAATTGCCATGAAAGACATTAATCAGCCACTGTACAGTGATGCCTCTGTAGAATTAACATTAGAAACCATAGAATAGACTCGTTGGCAACTGTTTCTTGCACCCAGCTGCCTTGTTTCAATTCTCCCCCCCCCCCCCTCATGTTTCCCCACCATTACCCTATGAAAGCCTGCCAGTTGCTCACTGATGAGACGTGAGAGTAAGTCAGCTCACACTAGCAGATTGATGAACGAGCCTGCTCTTAATGAAAGTGGTGGCCTCTTCTCTCAGTCCATAGAACAGTCTCAGAAGCTATTACACTTTAGCATGAAATCATTTTAAAAAAGTCATAAATAAAATAATCAGTGAGTCTGTATTTAAGAAAAATCCCATAAAATGTTAGAAATACCAGTGATAAATTTCTACAATAACAATAAAACAGGATAAAATAACTTCCACAAACCTGGCGAAGCTTAGCCATTGCATCTGCTGATATAAAGTCTCCCTTGTGAAAATGTCTGACAAAGCACATAACCTGATACTGACTTTGGCCACGTTCTTCTTCACCCAATACAAGTGCCTTCAGTACTTGCACATCCTGTTGAACAAGCATGTACTCTCAATTTTCTTTTTATTATTGGACACTATTACATGAAAATAGTGAGAAGCATGAAATTTATGACAACTAATAATTATTTTCATTTAGTTTTCACATGAAGAGCACAAGACTCACATTCCTGAAGTCAACAAGCTGCGTCACGAGTGTTCCATCAGAGCGCTGGAATTCTAATATTACTATGTCTTCCGATACATTTGCTGAAATTGTTTCCTGCAAAACGTCGCCACCCTAAAAAAGAAATAATTAGGAATTTTAAAAGCTTTTTACAACTGAAAGAAAAATGAGAAACTTAAATGGACATTATGTGCTAGGCTGCTACCAATCCAAATCTTCACAAAATGTGCTTCTCACTTGCTAACACTGTTTTAAGCATGATACAAATGTTTACACGAAATCTTAACTGTAGAGACAGATTGATCTGTAGCATAGCCTGAGATCTGTTTAGGTCAAAAGGTGGCAGTTTGTGAGATGGAAAGTAACGAACATCTCTGTTAGTCCATCAGATACCCATGCTTTGCTTTGTGTGTCCGACAGCTACAATAATACACATTTACTTGTTAAAATCCAGTAATCAAAAATAAAGCTATACGTCCAATAATAAATAATTACAAATAAGTGAAAACATTTTTTAAAAAGTCTTATACAAGGATTGTAAGATTTTCGGGCACTTTTCTGTAAAAGTCAAACAGAAGACAAGAATACGAATGCAATTCAGTTGACACAGTAAACTTAGATTATTAGTATTCGTAAATAAAAATTCATCCGTTTCAGAGGATTTTCTGGCATTTACAAATCCCAGAAATCTTTCTGTGCACACTGTCACGATGGGGCATAACCTAAGTGTGTCATCCACGTGCACTTTTAATGAACAGATTAGACTGCATGTACTCTTACATGTACGAGGCAGTCTATCCAATAAAATTCTTGGAAGCCAGCCTGTAACTATTGTATACAAAAATATTTTACTTAAATTTCCACATGATCAAATTCTTGTAGGGCGAAAAGTTTACGAGATATTACATCTCTGACAAAAATTTGTTATTTAGAATGCGTTTTCAATTCGGCTGTTCTCAATCTACACACACGGAGCAGACAACAATCTTGACATTTACTTACGCGTTGTGTCGAGGAGAAAAATCTGACCGTTAACGATACCAAACAAAACTTAACATAAATCTAACAAGTTGTTTCATCACATAAACCTACCTCGTTTCATCTGACATTTTTTCCATAGCGACATATTTTAACTTTACTATTTTGGTGCATATTTTTAGACACACTCACCTGATTTTTTACGTTAATGAGCAACTGGGTATCCCCAACGACAATTATATTGAAAAGATACAGCACACCTAGACCATAGGCACAACTAGCACCAAACTTAGTTATCATTCTTTCTACGAAGCTCATAACATTAACAACAGTTCGTTGGTCACATTCTTGACATCTCCCACAAACACTTTTCGATGTGCTGTAACAATACAGATACTACACATGAAGTTGTGTGATGCATAAATTCTCTGACAGCAAGTACATTAATATCTTTGATCCATGACTAGTTGCAGTTGGTCTCTTGTAAATAAACAATAGTGTGGGTGTGTTTGCCTAAAGTAGTGTCAATGCAAGCCTTATATTTTTGAAGAGGAAGGCATTGACAGTCTATCACTGTGGACGTTCTTGTTGACTATCGTGAAATGTCCCCAACAACGCAACGGAGGAAGATGTACATATGCCTGTTTGCTATTCCCCAATGCTCTATGCTTTTCCCTTCATATCGTGTATTGTGGCATTGTTATGTACGTGACTTATCGTTTTACCAGTAGCTAATAACGCTATATTGTTATTTTCGACGTTCTCCTTTCTACTATTTTCTACGAAATAGTATCGGTACGTGTGACATTCAACTCCCTCTTCTACTTTTTTTAAGAGGTACTACCAGTGTGACGTCATGTTTAAAGTCATTACATAAATATTGATGTAATGGTTCAAATGGCTCGGAGCACTATGGGACTTAGCATCTGAGGTCATCAGTCAATATTGATGTAATACAGTTTACGACCTGTAGTATAGTGCATCATTGTAAGTCAATGCACAAATGGGTAAGAGTTGTATACACTTGGCCCCCCCCCCTCGCAATTTTACGTTTTTCGTAGCTGATAGACGATATGACACATATCAAAATATTCGTCGATTATTTGTTAGTTATGTAACACAGCATTTCTGAGTAAATCGTATAGTTGGATACCTGTACTAGAAAAGAAAAGTGTTACATATAGCACAAACATAGACCTCCTGTTACATTATATATAAGTATATTAAAACCTTTAATTCATAATTACATTCACTGGATGGTACATACTTACAACCAAGATAGTCAGCTTCCAACCAAACCCGAACTTCATACTACACTGTGGATTAGTTTCTCACCACAAGCAGTATTTTGAGAGTGGACAAGCTTTTATCTGTAATGAATTAAATGTTGTGCATATACTTTGTAACACATATTCTGTCATGTACCCAGAACTGATAGTTACATGTCCCATGGATCATTTTGCACAATAGATTGTAATGATGTGGAACGAGTCATTTTACATTTACATTACAAATTAATGTGTATGTGTGGTTACATTCTAAACATTTCTAACAGTCTTTTTTAATGCTGTAATTGGGACAAAGTTCATAAATTGTTATGTTGTAATCAGGTAGACCACCTCAATAAGCAGTGAAATAAACTTTACCTGATCCTTTTTTCTTGGTGTGACGCACTCCATTCTACTATGCAGTAGGATTTTATATTTCTTAACACAGTAACCCTACCCAATGAGAGTGGTAATACCTCTTTGTCAGTTTGTTTTGAAGTTCATTTTTCCTGTGATACTGAAGTTTTCATCTTCTGAGTCTTGCTGTGGCCACAGAAGTGTATGCTTGGATGTCTGTGTATTTTTGATGGGAAAATAACTACTGCTTGAAAACTTGTCTGGATGCTGTTTTCTGTGCTTCATGCATTGATCCACTATAGTTGAGTGGTTGCCTTTCCCATATGCTACTTATTGCTCCATTCAGGAATACCTGTTATTGTTCTTTGCACTAAATAATATACAAGCTACTGTGCAAATCATAATTACACTATTACGCTTGGGATACAGTTCACCTTGATTTTCCTTCCCTCTCATTTGTTCGGGAAACTTCGTTTACAGTAAGAAATAGCCCTAACATTCCTCAGAAAAAATGCATCATTCAAAATATTCCAGAGAAATGAATAAGGTTGCCTTAAATGTTTCAAACAATGTTTCAGATTACGGTTCTCAATAAGATACATAATTTCGAGGAAATATGGTTGCCTTGAAATAACAAGTAGCATAAGTTCAACCTGTAAACAACTGATCACTTCATTGAAAGGATTGCTTTACTTTGCTCAAAAATAATTTGTTTAATGTGCTCCCAGTGTGCCACTTAAAATGATTTCTATGGAATAATTTAATCCTTGTACCACAGAAAAGATGAGTGAAGTAAGTATTAGTGTCAGTGTTGTTGAGAAACAGCTGACATTGTTAAAATTGAACAAAGTTCCAGGGAATGATTGAATCCCTATCACATTCTATACTGAATTTTTATCTTAGTTATCCCCCCTTGTAACAATAATCTATCATACAACCCTTGAGCAAAAAACGAAGCCCAGTTCTTGGAAAACTGCATAGATAACATCTGTACATATAAGAGGGGTAGTAGAAGTGGTCCAAGGAACTGCCACCCGCTATCCTTGACACCAATTTGTTGTAGAACCTTGGAACTTATTCTGAGCTCAAACATAATAAGGTATCTTGATGCCAACCAGCACCGATTCTAAAATCATCAATTGTGTGAAATCCAACTTGCACTTTTCTCACATGACGTACTGAAGTATTTGACTCAATACGACACTTAAGTTTATTTTCTAAAAAGAATCTGCACAAAGGTTCAACCACATCTTGATATAGTTTCAAAGTGGTACAAAGATTGTCAACTTGTTTTAAATGTTCAAAAATATAAAATTGTGCAATTCACAAAATGAAAAGAAAAAAAAGTAGTACCCTATGATTATAATATCAATAAATCACTGTTGGTATCAGCCAACTCATGCAAATACCTGAGTGTAACACTTTGTAGGGTTATGAAATTAAATGATCACTTAGGTTCAGTTGTTGGTAAAGCAGATGGTAGACTTTGGTTTATTGGTAGAATACTGGGCAAGTGCAATTAGTCTACGAAGGAGATTGATAACAAATCACTCACATGACCAGATCTAGAATATTACTCAAGTGTGTGGGAACCGTACCAAATAGAACCAACAGAGGATATTGAACATATACAGAGAAGGGCAGCACAAATGGTCACAGATTTGTTTGATCTGTGATAGTGTGTCAGAGAGATACTGAAGAAACTGAATGGGCAGACACTTCAAAATAGACTTAAATTATCCTGAGAAAGCCTACTAACAAAGTTTCAAGAAACTTTAAATAGTGATTCTAAGAATATACTGTAACCCTCTCTGTATCACGCACATAGGGATCGTGAGGATAAGATTAGAATAATTACAACATGTTCAGAGGTGTTCAAATAATCATTTGCCCCATGTTCCATATGTGAAAGGATTGGGAAGAAAGCTCAAGAATTGATAGAATGCCATTCACTTGATGGTGGTTTGTAGAATACAGATGTAAATGTAGAATAATAGATATTAAACAGCAACACAAAACCTGTGACTTCTGTTAATAAACTGTATTACTTCATAAAGATTGTTGTAACTCTGAAAACATTTTGGGCTTACTATGAAATCTGTCCATATCATGCTCTTCCATGCTTTTCAAACTATTGTGTAGTGTGGTAATGGCCTATCACTTGTCTGACTCGTGACATGTTCTTTGTGTTGCTTAGAGACTTTTCTTCTGTTACATCTTATCCCTATGTTTCATTCACTGTGCATCTCTTTTCCAGTTACAAGAAGACAAACAGAATTCATTTTGACTTACTTGTTATTAGTGCTTCAATGGATGAAGCTTCTAACGGTTTCTGATGACACGAGACAGTGTGGTACTGGGGTGCAAGACTCACAAGCCTCTCACAGTTGACATATGTATTGTGTGCAGCTGATCTTCTTCTCGGGTCAGACAGCTGTGTCAATCTTCACAAACTCTTCTTCCCTGAAGACTATAGCTGGTTAAAGGAATTTCAAAATAGACTTCTTTTGTACTCTTGAAATGATTCTGTACTCTCAGTATACTTTTTATTCTACCTTGTTATATTTTCTTCTCCACAATAAAACAACTTACACATAATTGTTCAACTCTTGCAAGTCAACCCTGCCTTGGACCATTAGATACCAACAGATACAATTACAATATGTCTGGTCTAATAACCACTATAAAACCAGTTCTTGCATCTAGCAAGTCCAACACCAGAAATCAAATGTAAGTGTCTTTAGTTCAATACATAATTCATTTGTTCACAACAAATACGGTCGTTACACCATCAAGGAATAAAGTGTGCTTGCTCCTTGTACTGTACATACAGCGTCTACGGCGCGAGCGGCAAACACTTATTCGCGCCGATCAATCGTCACTATTGCAGTATTCTCCCGATACACGTCCATCCTACACACACAGAAACTGGCGGTGAGGTAGACACATCTTTCATAGGTCTGCCAATCCGTCCTTTTCTCATCCAATAAATGTCGAGTGCACCCTCCATATCCTTCTTGAGTAGGCCTCCTGGTTCATCGCCCTAGCATACATCTTTATGTATACTATTCTTAAATATTCTCTGGCAAAATTACAAATCTACTTTACACCTCAACTCCACTTTCCAAAACTTCATCTAAGACCCTAGAGTCCTCTTTCACTCTTCACTCCTATTATATAAACAGATATCATGCCTAAACATAGTAGATGCTGTGTCTACCTATATTTACCAACTCCCAGTAGAGAACATGCCTTTTCTCAAAAGACTAGCATGACTTACTCAAATTAACTTATCCCTGTTTTATACTTATTGCCCTATTTCTCCTGCTTCGGTAGGCACATGCGTTGATTGTTATTGTCCTGTCTTTATATGCATGTAAATATATATGAGAATGATACAAAAAAAAAAAAAAAAAAAAGAGTAACGATGCAGAACCATCACGTACCAACAATGTAATATGTGCATCTACTCAGATGTACATATGTCTTTATTCCCCTACACACCTTGGCGGTTCAGACATTGCTTCAGTTTTCTAATCCGTAATTTTCATGTGTGTGTGTGTAAGTTTCTCTTTGCGTGTATGTCTATGTGTGTTTGTGCAGCCTGATTCTTCGACCTACTTATGTGAAATAAGTTGTAGGTTCTTTGTAAACACAGAAAAAGAGAGAGACTTTTGCGATAGATGTATATGAATATGGAAAGAGGGAAAGATAGGTAGATACTCAGATGAGAAGTAAGAAAGGAAAAAGTAGAAATGGTTGCTAAGATCGAAGAAGCGAAAGATGATGTCCCCAAATACAGGAAACCCATTCCACTCCCCCTTTCCCAGGATCCCTACTTCGCTGGTACTTGAGTGAAAAGCCGGAGGAGGTGTGAAGTTAAACATCTCCTACAGAACAGACATTTAACAAAAATCTTAGCAACCCTTATGGAATGGCAAATGGTGAAGAACCAGTCACACTTGTCTATGAGGATTGTATGAAAGGTGTGGTGTGCGTTTAGTGTTAGTCATGCTTGTACTTACACTACCCACCCCTTCCAAAACTAATATAAATCCTCCCTTATACACATTAAACGTAACATTTATAAATGATATGTCAAATGAAAGAGCAACTGAAACAGTTGAGTTTGGCACATGTGCAGCGAGCAATGTTTCCGCTGCAATCTGCTAGGCAGTGGTTGCACTTCACTGTACTCAAGCACTGGATAGGCCGCAAGGGGCCCATTGACAGAGCTTGCTTTGCGTGGCCTCCATGTTCACCTGACCTAACGCCATGCGATTTTTTCCTTGGGGCTTCATCAAGGGTCATGTGTACGTGCCTGTGCTACCAGCAGATCTCCCTGAATTAAGAAACTGGATTGAAGCAGCTGTTGCTACAATCACAGAAGACACACTTGTCGATATTTGGGAAGAACTTGGCTGTAGACTTGACGTGTGCCATGTGACAAATGGTGCTCACATTGAACATTTATAAGGTTCTTGGTAAAACTGTTTGAGTTGCTCTTTCATTTTACATGTCATTTGTAACTGTAAATTTAATATAACAAATATTATCAAGCGTTAAAACCCCAATATTCATGTATAAAACACCGTGTACATCCCATCTCACAAAAGATGTAAAATGTTCTGTAAAAAATAGAAAATTATACATTACGATAACATACTTGTTAAGTCATTCAATTTATACTATACTTACATAAAATCCTGTATTCTGTTTATGTTGTCTTGACATCACTCAGTTTAAAATTATAGGATAGTTTAAGATTTACTGAATAGTTTAAGATTTGGAGGGAATTTGGTGCAGGAAAAATAATACAGAAGAAACACCGAAAACAACTAGGGATCCAACGGTCGTCAGTCTGGCTGTTAACACAGAATGTTAATGGCCCTGGGAGATATACAATTTTATATCTTTAACATTGTATTTTCCTTTCTCTGATCCCATTGACAGATCCACCAAAAATACAGTCTTGGGACGTATTATTGACTATACTTAGTAAGGTTCCTAATATTTCTGGAAAAATTTATGTGTTTCGTTCTTTTGTGCTGAGCTCAAAAGACGTTGCTTTACTAGCACTAGGTCATCTACCTTGTATTGAGGTTTAATTGATTTTTCATTATGCTTACCTACTTATTGTCAACCAGGTTCTAAGAAACTATTGTTTGAGTATATAGGTGATCAACAGCAGGTTGTGCCGGCCAAGTGAAGCATTTCATAAGGGGTTCTCCACAAAGGGTTTACCTATTACCTTTAAAGGTGTTAATCCCGTTGGTAAATGTGGTAATTCATTTAAAATCAGCTCAAAGTCTCTAACTTTTGTGGCTCACAATGTATGTTTTTCATGGCAATAGGTGCAGCATAATTTTCCAATTTCTTTCATAACCCTTTCACAAGGGTTAGAAGATGGATTATAGTTGGAGGTTAATATTTGATGAATATTTTCCCAAACTAAAAATTTTTTGAAATCAATACTAATAAACTGAGGACTATTGTCGGTGAGAAACCGCTTTGGTTTCCCTACCTCTATAAAATGTTGTTGCATGCAGTGAATCACAGTTGGTGTATTCGCTTTCTTAATAGGGTACAACTTAACATACTTCGACCAACACTCTACGACGAAAAAAATGTAAGCCACTCATTTTCCTTTTGGAATTGGTTCGAAGAAATCTGTTGCTGTTAGATTGTGTAATGCTTTAGGAGTGATTGGAAACATTTTATACTTAACACGAGTGTTACTCTCTTTCACCTTATGACAGATTTCACAAGTCCTAATTAAAGCTGCTATCTTATGTCCTAGCTCCTTAGAATAACAAAACTTATTCAAATGAGCTATAGATTTCTTTATTCCAAAGTGTCCATATCCCGTATCAACATACCACACAATCTTGTCCTCCATCAACTTCGGGATGCATAAACACCAGTATTGTGATCTTACATGGTTTCTCCAAAATAAATTCTACCCTACAATCTTCCATTTCCCTGTTTGATTAAAAGGTAAGGAATTTTTGTTACACATAGCATATATTTATGTAAAGTAGGTATAATGCCGGATATTTTCAGTTATCTTCTGAACCATATCTTGTACCCTGTTATGTGGATATTCTAATGTCAAAAAATTAATTGCCGGGTCCTTCCATAAGCTTTAATTATTTCATACCTACAGGTAACCTAGACAAAGTGTCAGGTACAATATTCTCAGAACACTTTATATACTGGATTTTAATGTTGTATTCCTGTAGGAACAACATCCACTGCATTAATCTTCTGTGTAATAATCAACTATTCACTAAAAAGGATAGAGCTTGGTGATCTGTATATACATATGTTTCGGACCCCCATACTAGTGTTTGAAATTTTTGTATACTCCATACTACGGCCAATAGTTCTTTTTCTGTTGCTGTATAGTTTAACTCATGTTTGCTGAGACACCGGCTAACAAAGGCTATAGATCTATGATTTGTGCTTTCTAGACCCCACTCTCCTTGAAAAAGTGCCGCTGCTACACCACTATAGTCGGAACCGTCTGTAGAAATCTTAAATGGTTCACCCATGACCGGATGGTGTAATATTGGTGATTCTGCCAGTTCCCATTTCACGCACTATTTGCCTCTTGGTCCCAACTCCATAGTATTTCCTTCTGTAATAAATGCAGAAGTCTTGGGTCGTTCAGCTCTTGACTTCGTATATCTTGTCTACAATACCCGGCCATTGCAATAAATCCCTTCAGTTGTCTTATGTTTCTAGGGGATGGACATTCCGTAATAGCCTTTATACGTTCGGGATCTGGTCTAATTCCCTGCACCCCTACGATATGCTCTAAAAACTTAAGCTCTCGCCTTGCAAGATGTGATTTAGATAATTTTACTGTAATAAACTTTCCTTTAATTTTTTTCGGTGTTTTCCTTAAGGTAATACAATGTTCTTCCCATGTAGCAAAGATTATAAGGATGTCATCCACATTTATTATTAAATGCCTTAACAATTTCCTACCTAATGTCTCGTCCAGTGCACATATAAACATGGATATCTGTTGTAGTTTATGCAGATGAATGCAGCTAAATGATAGGTAACAACTATTTAAGGGGCAAAGTAAACGTAAGCTTTATTTGCAAAATACACATTAATACTTTTGACTAACAAATTATATTATATTGCCCCATCAACAAACACGGAACATGTATATTCCACAGAGTCTAATGCACTCTGCACATCATATCTTGTGCGCCACTATGCACGCTGGAAAATGTTTGTTCACATATCCCCAACACTCCTCATTGAATAAATATTTTTCAGATACTCAACACTATACATCCCAAGTTAAACCATAATGTTTCACCAGCTTCTGAAATTTTTCCCTACAGAGAGGCCTGGTTAGGAAATCAGATAGCATTTCTTCTGTGCACAGATAACTGAGGATTATATTACCCCGTTCCGCATGATGTCTTATAAAGTGATGCCTTATGTCAATATGTTTCGATCTTACACGGGTGACATTATTTTTTGCAAGTTTAATAGCTCCCATATTGTCACAAAATACAGCAGTTGGCTTTAATGTTGGAGGAGATTCTATTTCACTCATCAGTGTATGGATCCAAAGAGCTTCTTGGATAGTGGAGGACAAGGCCATATATTCGGCTTCTACAGTACTCAACAGTTCTTTGTCTCTTACAAGACCATGATATCAGTCCTCCAATTAGTCAAAACAGCTTACAGTGATGGAGTGTCTGCTTTCCAGCTCATTTCCTCAGTCTGCATGCTGTATCCTTCCAGTTTTAGTATATTTTAACTTATAATCAGCAGCTCCATTTAAATATCTGAATATTCTCTTGACTGCAATCCAGTGCTTTTCTCTCAGTTCACTGCAAAACGTGCTTACTGCATTTGTGGCAAATGCAGTGTCTGGTCTGGAAGTCTGTACTAAGAACAGTAGACTTCCTACAGCTTCCAAATAGGGTACACTTTCCTTCCAGACGCTTGTGTCTGTGTATGTGCGGATGGATATGTGTGTGTGCGTGTGTGTGTGTGTGTGTGTGAGTGTACACCTGTCCCTTTTTTTCCCCTAAGGGAAGTCTTTCCGCTCCCGGGATTGGAATGACTCCTTAGCCTCTCCCTTAAAACCCACATCCTTTCGTCTTTCCCTCTCCTTCCTGAAGAAGCAACCATCGGTTGCGAAAGCTAGTAATTCTGTGTGTGTGTTTGTGTGTTTTGTTCATGTGCCTGTCTGCCGTCGCTTTCACGCTTGGTAAGTCTTGGAATCTTTGTTTTTAATAAATTCTCCTTTTTCCTTGATAAGGTCGCTTAACTTCATTGGGTGGAATCTCATATATTTCCTCTTCCAGTCTTCTATTCAGCTAGGCTGTTTTCACATCCAATTGATGAATTAATAAGTCTTAATGATGAATACTTCACCACTGGTCAGAAAGTTTCATTGTAATCTACTCCTTCTTTCTGGGAATATCCTTTAACTACCAATCTAGCTTTGAATTTTGGTATTGCACTCTCAGGATTTTTAATACTAAAGACCCATCTTGTTCTTAGTGGCTTTTTATTTACAAGCATACTAAATTCTGACCGTAACTGATCTTAAAAAAAAAAATCCACTTGGCTTTCACTATTGGTTACAATAAAAAAATCATCTAGCCATATGGCCATGATTGCAATTTCTTCATTGCTCCTTTTATGATATATACTGGGATCTGCTTTTGACTGTAACATGCCTAGTTTTATCAAACTTTTATGCAAACATTTATTCCAGCAATAGTCACTTTGCTTTAATCCGTATATGCCTTTCTTCATGCGCCAAATTCTCCTTTTTCCTTGATAAGGTCGCTTAACTTCATTGGGTGGAATCTCATATATTTCCTCTTCCAGTCTTCCATTCAGCTAGGCTGTTTTCACATCCAATTGATGAATTAATAAGTCTTAATGATGAATACTTCACCACTGATCAGAAAGTTTCATTGTAATCTACTCCTTCTTTCTGGGAATATCCTTTAACTACCAATGTAGCTTTGAATTTTGGTATTGCACTCTCAGGATTTTTAATACTAAAGACCCATCTTGTTCTTAGTGGCTTTTTATTTTCAAGCATGTCAACCCATTCATATGTATCATTATTGACAAAAGATTGCAGATACTTTTCAATAGCCTTTTTCCAATCTTGAGCATTTGAACTTGTTAAAGCTGCATCAGTTGTGATTGGTTCATTGTTGATTGTTTGGGCAGCATACATTTCATAATCTGGATATTCTTTTGGTTTTGCTATACATGAAGACTGCCTTAAACTGACTTCCTCTGTTGAATCTTCTTCCTCAATTTGATTCTGGGGTAGCACATCAGCTCCCTCTTTATTCTCATCTTCCTCTGTTTCAGTTTCCATCTCTGTTTCAGCATTATCACACATTCTGCTTGGTTGCATTAATGTATCATTTGGACTACTTTCCTTTATTTTAGGTCTATAATCTTCCAAAAGTACTACATCTCTACTATTTATTATCTTCTTATTCACAGGATTATGAAATCTGTAGCCTTTTGAATCCTCACAGTAGCCAACAAAAATATATTTTTGAGATTTTGCATTCCACTTTCCTCTTAATAGTTTTGGAATTTGAGGATTCATTCTCCATAGGTCCACAGAGATCTGAATGTACGAGTTGCAAGACTTCGGAGGATCTGCTCTGGCTCAATTTAAATGGCGATCTAGCCTGCTTCCCTTGCAAACATACCTCACATTGAACATTATTCATTCCATAATTTTCCATCCCAGTTGCCATATTCTTCAGTAGTCATACTTTTCCTATTCAAATGTCCAAGTCTCCTATGCCACAAGTAACGTTTTGCAGTGTAAACAGCGTGATTTCCTGTTTCAGCAATATTTTGAACTGTATTCACTTTGTAAATACCTCTTACATTATCTGCAGTAGCTACAATATCACCACAAGAGTCTATCACTTTGGCTTTCCCTATATTGCTTACTGACAACAAATTAGTTGCAATATTCTTTACATAGGCCTATTGTACATCATGAGCAGTAACAATTTCCTTTTCCCCACTCACAAGCAAATTAAGATCCACTTTTCCTGCGAGTTCACACCTTAACTTAGATCCGTCAACTGTGGAAATTCGAGTGCCAGTCCTTGATTGAACGTCATATAAACCTGACGGAGCTTTGGTAATGTGCACAGATGCTCCTGAATCTAGGAACCATTCTGCATGATCGTCACTCGCTTCATTAAAAGAGAAAAAAACAAAAAATGCCTTACCTTTATCGGTAGTCTTTCTCCCAGGACTACTAGAATTAACATGCTTCTATTCTTTTATACTTAACTTTTAGTTACGCTCTGAAGCAATATGTTAACTTTCTGGCATCTGAACCATCTTATTGGCTTCTTCTGCGTGTACTTAGGTCTATAAAGCCGACACTGTTTCTTTTTCTGAAGCATTAGAATCTGGTTCATTCTCGCATCCTGTAGAATCTTTTCTTTAACACTATCCGCTGTAATGGATATTCCCGAACTTTTAAAACCCATAATCATTGGGCAATTTCAAGGACAATATTCTTCAGACGATTAGAGATTGAAATTATTTTATTCAAATATTCATCCACGCTTTTACACTTATTCAATCTTGTGGTTATCAGCTCACGAAGTAACCCCACTTTTCTGGTTAAACCACCATCTTCAAATGCGTTTTTCAGTTTGTCCCATACTTCCTTTGCTGACGAAGCCTTTTCTATGTGAACATAATTCACTGGACCAATCAAAAAGATTAGTTTTGATTTCGCCTTCCGATCCTTAGTAGCAAAACTTGATTCCATAGGTGTCAATTTACCGTTTACGATGTCCCATAAGTCATCTAAATGCAAATACGCTTCAACGGCAAATTTCCAGGTCGCGTAATTTTCGCTCCCTACAAGCCGCTCTGTTTGCGGTATCTGTGTTGTACTCACTTTACAGTTATTTTTTTCTTCGTATAGCGTACACAATCCAAGTTCATACGAACTTCCGCGCACCTTTTGCGCAAATCACGTCAACTTAAAGCTTATTATTTCTCTTCAATCCAGTACCTGGACCCATAACCTGTTGTAGTTTATTCAGGTTAACGCAGCTAAATGATACGTAACAACTATTTAAGGGGCAAAACAAGCGTATGCTTTATTCGCACAACACACATTAATACATTTGACTGCCAAATTATATTACGTGGCCCCATCAACAAACACGAAACATGTATATTCCACAGAGTCTAATGCACTCAGCACATCATATCTTGTGCGTCACTATGCACGCTGGAAAATGTTTGTTCACATATCCCTAACAATACCGAGATATTTAGTCCAAACGGTAACACATTACAATGATATTATTTCCCATCCAATAGAAACGCTATATACGTCTTTGAATCAGGATGTAACCGAATTCGTCAATACCCAACAGTCAGATCCATCGTGCTAAAATACTGTGCTTTCTCAAATTTGGACAGTAATTCATCGATGTTAATTGGTCTATCTCGTTCCGTATCTATGTGCTTATTAAAAGTGCGCGCGTCCAGCACTAACCGCACTCATCCTATAGCCTTTATTCCCATACTAAAGAGTTATTCATAACACTCGTTATACGTTCTATTATTTTATTGTCATTCATTTTATCTATTTCTTCCTTAACCGTTTCTTTCAGGCTTGCCGGTATCGGGTAGGATCTACAAAAATGAAGTATTATCTTTGATCTTACATTTACATACATAGTCACTAATACCACAGTCTAATATATAAAGTCGCGACACTCGCTGATTTTAGTTATACACCGCGACAACAGCGCCCCAAGTGGTGGAGAAGCTACGCTGCTGAATACGGTATTCAGTAAATGTAAATAGTATCGCTTATATTCATTATTAACATGGTTTTTACGAAAGGCAGCGTATGTAGCGAAATCATTTGCAGTAATAATAGGAAGAAGATGCCACATTTATCATCCTTCAGGTTTCCTAAGGACCCTGAGAGGTAAGGAACATCACATTAGAGCGCTCTTTATTTACGATTTTTTTAGCGCTCTTTATTTACGATTTTTTTCTAAACGGTATTGAACTACTGAATTTGTTTTTCTTTTTTAGGAGTAAGAAGTAGTTAATAAATAGTAGAAGGCAGGACCTGCTGCAAAAAGATGTCCTTAATTTGCACAATAACGTGAAGTTCATGAGCCCAGAAAAGAAGACTTTAGTATGGAATGCAGTTCCTACGTTATTTGATTTGTCAAATGAGCCACAACTAGTGATGATGAAGAGAAAATTGCCATACAACCGTGAAAGTGTTACTGCAAAAACAATAAAACTGTCTCCTGACAGAAACAGCTACCACAAGTGTTCCTACACGAGAGACATATATAAAATCACTAAGAACGGAATCAGCAACATAGACATCTTATGAAGATGAAATGCTTAGATTACGTGAAATGTAACAACGTGCTAGACTTCATACAAAATTACTATGTGACAAGGAAAGTGCCCATTGTAAGAATAAACTGCAACCACAACGTCACAGGACACAAGTACAAAACTACAATCTCATTTTAAAAAGTATTGGTTCCAAGTTCTTTTTTAAAAAAAAGATGCTCTCGAATAATCAGTATACCATTGAATGGAAAACGTGGTGCGAGATGGAAAGATGAAACTAAATTATTTGCTCTTAATTTGTTGAGTTATAGTACTCAGGCATACAGTTTCTTATCACACTGTTTTAGCCTTCCATCAGTATGTACCTTACAAAGGTATGTGGAAGATATATGATTAAATTTTGGGATAAATAATAACATATTTCATCTTTTAAAGCAGAAAGTGCAGCAGTTACCAGAAACTGATGTAGTTGTTAATTCTTCTATGGATGAGATTTCACTAATGGAAAATCTGATAAAAGACAGCTCTAGGGATCGTGTTATTAGATTTGAAGACATGGGTTTCATACATACATACATACATCTGTTGTTGCCAATACTGCATTAGTTATAATGATTAATGGCATTTTCTCAAATTTTAAACAGCCATTAATATATTATTTCTCCGAAAGACCAGTAGGAGCCATCCATCTGATGTGCAATTTTTTTGAAGTTGTCAAAAAACTCACAGAGATTGGTTTGGTTATAAAAACGTGTGACTGACCAAGGCTCGAATTTTGTGGAGTGGAGGCACAGACTGGGTGTCACACCAGTTAATTCATGCTAAGTACACGGAGGGAGTAAGATCTACTTTTTTTTTACACCCCACATACGTAATAATTTATTCAGGTATAACCTTATTCACACAAAAGATGAAGGGGATTGCCACTGCTTCATGGAAGGAATTTTATTTTCGTTAAATGTATCAATGGGATATAATAAAGTTTTAAAACAGTCATGCTTTTTATTGAGATAACCTGATACCACGAAGAATAAGATGGAAGTTGTATTTTTGGAAGCAGGTTTCCTCCAAAGCAGAATGTCATGAAAAGTGATGTTCAAATGGTTCTGAGCACTATGGGACTTAACATCTATGGTCGTTAGTCCCCTAGAACTTAGAACTACTTAAACCTAACTAACCTAAGGACATCACAAAAACCCAGCCATAACGAGGCAGAGAAAATCCCTGACCCCGCCGGGAATAAAAGTGATGTGTCACTTCATTTTTAAACAAAGAAGAGCGTCTATATACTTCATATGTGGGATATACAGTTTGTATTCTCTTCTGTTCATTGGAATAAGTGCGACTATATGCTACTTCTTAATTATTTCTTCATGAATATGTTGCAGCTTGTGACACTTCATTCAATAGTTCGTGCTCTGTTTACTTATATTTCAAGGTCATTTATGTCTCTCGCTGTTCTCCTAACACATGTGACGCAAAAATATACTAAATATTTTGTAAATTATGTGCAATACGAATTAAAAACAAACATGATTTTTACGTCGCATCTGCCTTCACAGGAAGGCGAACTTTTTGGCCGGTAGGGGCGCTAGTGTCACTTGAACTGTCAAATGGTAAAAACTTTCGCAGCAGTGAGTGTCGCGACTGTATATATTAGACTGTGCTAATACTATCCGGACTATCAGAAAATACCATTTCATATTCCAGTTGAATTTTAGATGAATCCAATTTTTGGTCGTTGGTTAACTATGGGGATTCATTTACTTTGTTTCGTACACAGTCTAACATAGGCACGACACTTACTGCTGTAAAAGTTGTTGCCGTTTGACAGATGGAGCGACACTAGCGCTCCAAGCGACAGGTAAGGTGAACGTCAGACGCGTCGTAAGCATAATGTTTGTTTGCATCCATTTCCTACGTAATTTCCGAATTATTCGAGTTAGTTTCTTGCCTCCAAGAGTTTTTGTAGTATCAGAAGGCATATATGTTTCTAAAAATGATTCTAAATTAAGCGCAAGTATGGACAAAAACCATGAATAGAGTGGCAAGCTACAACACATTCGTGAAGAAACACTTGTGACATTGGACAGAATTGCAGCTTACCACGTTGATATCAAAAGAATATAAACACACAGATTCACATGTAAGAAGCACAGACATGTACCTCTACATGCAAAAGCGATGGACAGCTCGTTTATCGTTCTCTAGGCCTACTGTGTTTGTCATTGTTGCCTGTTGCCACAAGTACGACTTTCATCTTTATAATATTCTAACTTTGACAAGCAACTGACAAATAGTGGGAGAAATATGCTGAAAACATTATAATGAGCTGATTACATTTCACGAAAAACCAAATATTTGAATAATTTTCAAACAATCTGTCTGTAGGCACTTCTTGTCCCATAATAGTTTCGGTCGAAGTCTAGCAAATCTGCACATTCTGGCACTTCACACGCTTTTGTAAGACGCGAACAGCTGCACTTAATCTAACCACATCATCGTCGAAGCAGGTCTGCGTTGATGATTCTCACGAACCTGGCACTAATACATGGAGAGTTGAACTGGCCCCTTCTGTGTCATAGGACTGTTTTACAGCTTTAGATTGACTGTCGAATCTTTGTGGCAGTTTCCTCTTCATCGTCAGTTGAGGTGGCTTATTTGGAATGTCAAACAGTGTGGGTACTGCATTCCACACGAGTTTGTTACTGTCTGTGTTCATGAAATGTAGCAAACAAAACCTAATATTATTGTACAGGTAAACCGGGTCTTTCTTAATAAGGTCTTCTCGTCTCCTACTAACTAGCCTTTTTTCCTCCTAAAACGAAACATTCATCATTTATACACATACAGTTTGCAAGTGAATCCTGACGATACAGTTTAGTAACATGATGGTATATATCTCTCAGGATCCTTAGGAAACCTAAAAAAAGACAGCTGTGGTGCCTTCTTCCTATTGCTGCTGCAATTTATTGCGCTACAAACGCTCCCGATGGTAAAAACCATTGTGTAAATCAAAATAAACAATCACTATTCGCTTTCGCGATCTCGTCGAACTCACTGTTCAACCTACCGGCCGCTTGGGGCACTGCTTGCACTGAAGGCAACAAAATCGAGGCGAAGTGTCGCGACTGTGCAAGACTCGAGTTTCACACGGAATTTGCAGTCTCCCCTCCACAACGGCCAAAGGCCGGTCACATGATTCCACCTCCACAAGGCGGGGCGTACTGCCAGCGCTCCTGGTTTTACTTGAGTGTACCATGTTGAGTACACCATCGCAGGCGCTTCTGTCTGTGCTGCATCGTCAAGGGTAATGTCATCCAGCTGTCCGTGCAGATGGTTGCACTAACTTGTATAGGCGTACGCTAAACTTCGATTATGTATTGTTGAAGGGCAGTGGCAAGAATTCGTGCTTCAAAGTCCACATTCTTTTGGGCTAGTTGCTTTGTTAAATGTACGCCGCCCAGAAGAAATTAGTTATTAAAGCGCATTTCCGTATTTCGCTATTTCAATTTCACGTAGTGTCCACCAATATTTTTCGTTTCTTTAGATAAATATAAGTGTGTACTAGAAACTATACCTTCTATGCAATGTTAAGATGGCGGCGTATATGGATGTAGTGGCAAATCGCTCCGTAAATATCGGAAAATTACCCTCAGTAAAATGTCTACTATGTGCAAAAAAAGTGATAAAAGGTGTTAAAATATGTGTAGTGGCACATAAGTGGTATCATTCATGTTGTTTCGTGGAAGCAAATCTCAGTAAACATACATGCGACTGCGGAACAGAGTGCAACGGTCTTGAAACTGCATTTGAAATGTGCAATGCTGGACTCGAAATAAGCGTGAGGGAAGAACTGGAAAGTGACTTAAGTAAAGCCAGACAATACGCAGAAATGCTGAAAAGTTTGATTGACTATATGGACGTTCCCACAGACTCGCAAACAGACAAACGAGAGTGTGTATATATATTAGGCCTAAGAAATTCTCTCGCCCTGTGTCAAATACCAACATTTTTCGTGTTCCGTTAATGAATAAATACAATGTACTAAATGCAGACAGTTCAGAATCGCGGACAAAAAATCTCAGTGTAGCTGGTAACTGCTCACAAGGATCTATTGAACGAAAAAGTGCCAGCGGAAACTCGTTGCCAATAAGTACTCTTAAACGAAAAAATCGTGTTACAGCAACTTTTAATAAAGCAGAATATGAGACAAAAAAGGAAACAGTGAAGAAGAATGAAGAAATATATATATTATCAACGAGTCATGGTAAGGGACTGGCCACAATCATGTCTGACATGCAATCGGAATAGAAAGTGACTGGAATTTCGAAACCTGGTGCTCCTCTACGGGAAGTGCGGAAAAACTGTGAAAGTGCCGTAAAAAGCGACGTCAACTGTGTCATCATCGGAGGAGCAAACGATGTCTATAAAAACGAAAGCAGCCTTGCTGTAAGAGCACTGAAAGAATCGCTAAGAAAAATTTCACAGGCGAAAGTATTTGTTGTAAACATTCCCCATAGGCACGACTTAACAGAAAACTCATGTGTAAACAGAGAAATCATCGCAACAAATCGAAAATTCAGGAAGATTTGTAGCAGTTTTGTGCACACAACTTTCATTGAAGCGACGACTTCAGTAAGAGAGCATTTTACTAGACATGGACTACACAGAAACAACCTAGGCAAGAAAGTGGTGGCCAAAGAAATTCTCCAGGTGATAAAAACTGCAGGAGTGGACACCCATGTGAAAACAGCACTACCTGCAACAGGTTCTCTGCCAATGACAACAGAAATGAAAAGTGCACCTACAACATATGAGGAAGAAACATCTGCAGATACACTCTGTGATGAAAAAATTACATCTGTGCCAACATGTGAAGTATCACAGTCACCAGTGGCATCATCAGTAACAGCAAGGGAAAAGGAAGTAACTGTAGCAGTACTAGCAGAAGTTTCACCAGCAACAGTAACCACATCACCAGTAGCAGAAGTTTCCACCAGCAACAGTAACCACATCACCAGTAACAGTAGTGGAAAAGGCAGTACCAGCAGAAGTTTCACCAGCAGCAGTAACCACATCACCAAGTACAGCGGTGGAAAAGGAAGCAACAGTAGAAGTACAGTGCAGCTTAAGGAGGAGCCAAAGGAAAAATACATCTGTGCCACTTAGTGATAATTTTTTATGGTTTCAAGCCAAAAAGAAGACAAAAATGTGAAAAAACTGCCTGCAAACTCACAGATAAGTAACAGTAGTATCATATTCTTAAACATTCAGGGTCTTGAAAGTAAAGTTGAAATACTGGAGGAGGCAATGCCACATAATAAGTACTCCTTCCTATGTTTATCTGAACATTGGCTTAAACCAGGACAAATTGAATACTATGTACCAGAAGGCTATAAACATGGAAACAGTTTTTGCAGATCTCAGTACCGCAAAGGAGGTACTGTTATCTTCGTTTCAAAGGAAATAGAGTTTAGACCACTAGATCTTAGTTGGGCATGTGAAGAGAAACACTTTGAAATTGCTGGAATCATATGTGATGTAATGAAACTTATCTTAGTATGTATATACCATACCCCTGACTCAGATGAAAAAACTTTGTTAGATAAGTTAGACAGTATACTCTGCCACATAACAAAGTGGAAACAATATGTAACTATAATTGGGGGAGACTTTAATTCAGGCTTTGATGTAACATGTAACAAACCAAGTGTAAATAAGTTACTAAACATGCTAAGGCAGCACAACTTCCATCATGTAAATTCTGAACCGACAAGACTAAAAGCGTGTCTGGACAATGCTTTTGTCAACTGTACTCGTGATATTTACTCCACCAATGTAAAGGAATTTGCTTTCTCTGACCACTCTATCCTAACAGTAGAATTAAGACATATTATGAAAAGGAATGGGAACAAGGCCACACAAAAAATATCAAAATGCAATACCTTTATACTAACAAAAAACAATCTCGGAAAACTAACACACCAACTAAACATAACTAACTGGGACAAATTATTTCAAACATGTGGTTCTAATGCGCAGTTAGTGTATGAAACATTCCACAATTACTTAATAGGGGTTTTAAAAGCTCATCTTGTACCAAAGAAATATCACAAAACAAGAAAGGGTAAAATGTGGTACACGAAAGAGTTGGAGAATCTAAAAAATAAGCTAATGCTGTTAAAGCGCCTAGGCAAAGTAATTAATTCTAAAGAAATTAAGGATCTTGAAATCAACGCAAAAAAATTGTATAAGAAAGAGCTACAATTGGCTAAACAAAGATACAACACTAATCTCATAAAAAGTAGTAGAAACCAGTGCACAACTGCCTGGACAATAATTAAGATCGTTGAAGGTCATATAAGAAACTTTGATGAGACAGTCCCAATACCAGTAGATACATTCAACAAATATTTTGTAGGCTGTGCAGATGAAATAAAAAACTTGATCAGTAAACCCAATGTGACGCATATAGATTATCTTACGACTGCAAACCGAAATCATAATCAGGCCGGACCTTCATTGAAACACCTTAAAGAGGTATGTCAAGACGAAGTTATCAAAATTGTCAAAGAAATGAAAAATTCACATAGTACAGATATTTATGATATGTCAAACAATTTACTGAAAGATGTAATATCTTACATTGCAGCACCATTAACAAATTCTATAAACTTGTGTCTTAGAGAAGGGGTCTTTCTAGATTCTCTCAAACTATCCAAGGTGACTCCAATCTTTAAGAAGGGAAGCAAAGCTGAGCCTGCTAACTACAGGCCAATTTCACTAATTCCAACACTAGCCAAAATCTTTGAAGGCATAATGTATCAGCAGATCTATGAGTACCTAGAACTAAACGATATGCTGAGTACATCACAGTTTGGTTACAGGAAAGAAAGGTCAACCATACATGCCATAGAACTCTTAGTGAGTGACATTTTAGCAGCATTTGAGGACCAGGCTCACATACAGGTAACCTTATGTGACCTGAACAAGGCCTTTGACTGTGTTGACCACTCTGTTTTACTCTCTAAACTCGAATATTATGGAATATGTGGCAAAAGTTTAAAACTCGTCAAATCATACCTTAATAATAGGAAGCAAGTGGTAAGCTCAGGAAGTAATGTGTCAAACACACTTGAGGTTCAACACGGAGTGCCACAGGGATCTAAATTAGGACCACTTCTATTCCTCATACATATAAATGACCTACCGGCAAATATTAATGTAAAGACATATATGTATGCAGATGATACAACTCTGCTGTCTGTAAACCATGATTTTGATAAACTTGTAAGCAGTATGAATTTGGCAAAAGAAAATGCAACATCATGGTTTAATGCAAATGGGCTACTATTAAATGAGACAAAGACCCAGAACATGTGGTTCAGTCTATCAAAGACTACAAAAATAGAAAAACAAAGTGCAAAATTTTTAGGTATTATCCTGGACAACAAACTAACATGGGACTCTCATGCAGAACACATAGCAGTTAGGCTGTCAAGAGTTATATACCTGTTGAAGAGGCTGATGTTATGTGTGACATCGGAATATGTAAGGACAGCGTATTTTGCTTTTTTTTTTTTCAGTCTGTTTTAAGGTATGGGCTAACGCTCTAGGGGAAATAGCAAAAAAATAAATGAAATTTTGGTGATCCAGAAGAAAGCAATCAGAGTAATAGCAAAGGTAGATAATAATAGGACACATTGTAAACCATTGTTCATTAAATATAGAATTTTAACAGTTATTAATCTATATATTCTTGATAGTGTTAACTTCATACTTGCGGAACTACCTAATTTAAGTGTAATGAATCAAAGACATGACTACAATACAAGAAACTGTACTTCTCTGATCTTGCCACAGAATAGATTAGCAAAAACAAACAATAGCCATAAGTACATGTCAATTAAAATATATAACAAATTGTACAAATATGCCACAAGCATGCCAATCAAATTATTTAAGGAAAAGCTACACAGCTTCTTGTTAATGAACCCATTCTATTCAATAGAAGAATTTTTAGAAATACCCAATATCAACTTAAGTTAAATGTGTTAAATATATTTAATAAAAATATTAGGTTAAGTGAACTGACGAAGTCTATTGCATGTAATAATGCTGAATGACCAATAAAGAATCTGAATCTTATTCAAAAGAACAAGTTTCCGAAACTAATAACACACACATATATTGGATATGCAATAGATACATAAGGTAATTCATAATAATGGCAACAGAGTTTGTGATGGCAGCAAATATATGTGGTTATTGTACAAAGCTTTAGAACCATTCAGCAGTTTGCTGAGGACGACTGTATGGAAAATATTGACAGTACAATAATTATTGTATCCTATTTGAGCAGCAAATGGACAAAATGTTGGAAACTCATTCTTCAGCCGACTGTAAAACTCTGTAAAGTCATATCCCATGTATTGCCGAACTATGCATTAAATGTTATATCAGCCTAAGGCACGGATATGTTATGAACATAACGCTTGAAGTGTGCGGAGTAAAATCTCACAAGAACACCAGCAGACAGCAACAGAAACGAAATGAACAATGAACTTCTAATAATTTCCAGGTATGCAGCTGGATCCCGTCGACAGTCTGCCACCATATTTTGGCCCAGAGACGTCCGGCCATCATCAGGTGAGTACACAACTACTGAAGAGCCCAGGTGCAGTCGCGGCCGGATGTCTCTGAGCCGAAACATCGTGGCAGACTGTCGATGGGATCCGGGTGCATACCTGGAAATTATTAGAAGAACAAATACGCCGGGAAAATTTCAGAAGAGCAATGTACTGTTTGCATCTGCTAAATGTTCATGTACAAAGAAATAGCCAACTCATTACAGAACGCTAAAGTGGAACTTTCACGAACATAAGCCTTTTTAATTGCCGTACACGAAATAAAAGCCGACTCCTTTGGCAATTTTGTCACATACATTTTATTTTCAACAATGAAAATGAAATGTCATGTGACGAGGGCTTCTCGTCGGGTAGACCGTTCGCCTGGTGCAAGTCTTCTGATTTGACGTCTCTTCGGCGACTTGCGCGTCGATGGGGATGAAATGACGATGGTTGGGACATCACAACACCCAGTCCCTGAGCGGAGAAAATCTCCAACCCAGCCGGGAATCGAACCCGGGCCCTTTGGATTGACAGTCTGTCGCGCTGACCACTCAGCTACCGGGGTCGAACATTTTGAACAATAAAAAAATCACAGTAGACACTCATGTTCGCTACACACGAAAGTTAATAAGAAAAATAGTTATTTTGAGGCAACATAGTACACTCAAGTAAAACCAGGAGCGCTAGCAGTCACACCCCGCCTCGTGGAGGTGGAATCATGTGACCGGCCTGTGGCCATTGTGGGGGAGACTGCAAATTCCGTGTGAAACTTGAGTCTTGCTCGCGACTGTTATGTTAGACTGTGGTTTCGTATGTCAGCTCGGTGTGATGAATGACTTATGTTTTCAATCTCTGGTGACAATTGCGCTGCATCTGTTAATCGTAAACGTAAATGCCGATTCTGAGTTATTTGTTAACCATTATAGCGATCCATAACAAACTTTACACAATATTTATCGTCACCTATTCTAAAATAAGTGGCAACAGCCTTGCCGCAGTGGATACATCGGTTCCCGTGAGATCATCGAAGTTAAGCACTGTCGGGCGTGGCCGGCACTTGGATGGGTGACCATATAGCCGCCATGTGCTGTTGCCATTTTTCGGGGTGCACTCAGCCTCGTGATGCCAATTGAGGAGCTACTCGACTGAATAGTAGCGGCTCCGGTCAAAGAAAACCATCATAACGACCGGGAGAGCAGTGTGCTGACCACATGCCCTTCCTATCTGCATCCTCAACTGAGGATGACACGGCGGTTGGATGGTCCCGATGTGCCACTTGTGGCCTGAAGACGGAGTGCTGCTTTATTCCAAAATAAAGAAAATTCTCCTCAAAATTCAATAAGACGTTAAATTCTGATAGCCAGTCTATGCCAAATAACACATCTCTACTGATATTTTCCATTACTAAAAGTGTCTGACGAAATGGGACATTCCCAATGATGCAGTTCACATGGGTCTCGTGTTTCACAACTTTACTTTTAGTTCCAGTAATAGCTGCTATGTACACTCCTGTTACCGGTAATAGCTGTGATTTATGTTTAGTTCGTAATGTGTTAAAGAAACCACTAGAAATAAGTGACACTTCACTACCGGAATCAATAAATATGTTAACTTCAAAATCTTCTACCTTTCGAACTGTAATTGGTTAAGCTAGGTTCTTCTAGTAACAACAATTCTTTGGTCGGTACTTTATGCGTAAAGCTAATATATCTATTACAAGCTAGGCTTCCTAATGTATTTATACGACCTGGGCCCCGGCCATGAATCCAGGTCGCATAATGTTTTCCCCATTGTTTGTAATCACCGGCTGGTTACCAAATCGGGATATTACATTACCACTTTCTACTGTATTGCTACTAGGTACAAATTCCTGCGATGTTACTGAGCGTATATTCCAAGGTGGATGGGTCTTTTGATAATTTTCATTACCTGTATTCCGGTTACATTTGTGTACTCTAGCTAAGTTTGCCTCATGTCTCTTAAAATTACTATTACTATTATTATTACCACTTCTGTAATCCTGATTTTCAATTTGATGTATGTTTTCGTTGGGGTGTTTGTTTAAGGCATCAAGTGTGTCTAAAAAAGACAACAGTTCTTCTACTGTTTTCCACCCACTACACAGTATATATTTCCATGGGTAAACGTGTTATTAGAATTCGAACTAACCCTTCTTCCTCCAGGGGCTTATGTAAGCACCTCACACGTGTTCAGTGCCAGTCAAAATACTTTCTCATTGTGCCCCACGTATTGTTATAATACTTAGGTTCCCACAAATCAGATATTAATTTTTCTTCAGAACTAGCTGACCAATACTTCGCCTTAAACTTTTTCTGGAAATCTGCCCAAGATGAAAAATCCTCAATGTTCACAGTGCCCTATTCTGAAGCATCTCCTAAAAGGTACCCTACTGCCAATCTTTTTTTGAGTCTTCCCAGTCTTTCGGCGAGACTTGGTTAAACCGTTTCAGAAAATGAGTTGGATGTATGTCCCCATCTGGCTTAAATTTTGGAAACTGCCTGGATAGTCCAGAATTTGTTCCTCATTGTAGGTCGGTTATTGCCTCACTGGTTAACACCACGTTAGAAGAAGTCACTTTTCTGTCTACCTTATCGTGGATAAGTTTGAATTCTTTCCATAAACTATCTATGCCTTTCTTCGTATCATTAAGTTCCAAAGCTAAATCTAAAGAAACGTTAGGGGTTACCCTCTCAGCCACTTTTCTATCATCTCTTCTACTTGTTTCTTTAGATTACTGATATTTATTATATCTTAAGTAGCTAGTTTCTCCTTAAACTTTCCTCCCACATTGTCAACTCGCGTGTTAATGCCTGCAATTTGCGATTAGACTATATGACTTAGTTTGTCCTGCTCTTCAATATTTTCCTTTAAAGTGTGTAACGTTTGTTTTACAGCATTAAATGTACAATTACATACACTTTGAAATGATCCTAGTTTTTAGCTCTGTTCCATTTCTACATTATTACATTTATCTACAGTGTCTAATTCTTATTTTTTAGTTAAATCTTGAAGTTGCTCATCCTGTCTCTGGTTAAATTCAGTAAATAGTTGATTAACATGAGTATTCAAAGAACAGTGAGTTCACTCTTTAAATCTAACTTCAGATTTTCTACCTTATTATTTAAAGAGTCAAATTCAATGTTTAATAAAACTATATTTGCTGCTTGACTGTTCAAGGTTTCACTTTGATTACCTAAAATTTTACTCTGAGCATCTAATTTTTCACTTGTTGTTGTTGTTGTTGTTGTTGTTGTTGTTGTCTTCAGTCCTGGGACTGGTTTGAGGCAGCTCTCCATGCTACTCTATCCTGCGCAAGCTTCTTCATCTCCCAGTACTTACTGCAACCTACATCCTTCTGAATCTGCTTAGTGTATTCATCTCTTGGTCTCCCTCTATGATTTTTACCCTCCACGCTCCCTCCAAAGCTGAATTTGTGATCCCTTGATGCCTCAGAACATGTCCTACCAACCGGTCCCTTCTTCTTGTCAAGTTGTGCCACAAACTCCTCCCCAATTCTATTCAATACCTCCTCATTAGTTATGGGATCTACCCATCTAATCTTCAGCATTCTTCTGTAGCATCACATTTCGAAAGCTTCTATTCTCTTCTTGTACAAACTATTTATCGTCCATGTTTCACTTCCATACATGGATACACTCCATACAAATATGTTGTTTTTCACTTAGCATTACACTTTGTGCTTTTGTACTCAGTTCATCTCTCAAGGAAGCATTTTGAGCATTTAAATTTTTACTTAGAGTAGTAATTTGAGCATTTGACTCTGTTCTTACTCAGTCTAACTTTAGACTTAGTTCTTTGATTAAATTTGCTAGTTCAGCCCAGTCTGACGTTTCCTTATTTACTGTCATAGCCAGGGCTGGTTCTGCTAGTTGCTGTTCTTGATGTATAACTTTATTGATTTTAGACCTAGTAATCATCTAAAAGAAAATTCACCACTGAGTACAATAACTACACTAACTGTTTATCATTTAACAGTTCCTTCGACTTTACCAAACAATTACTGTTTTTTGCTCACCCAGCGTAGAGTTCTAGTTGCATTGGTGAGGGGATGTATAATGAGTGCTGGTGGACAGCACTGGTGCCGGCAGCATCAAATGTTGGTTTCAGCGTTGTCATCGGCGAGCGGACGTAGACACAGCACTGGTGAGCAGTAGTCGGTGTCAGTGGGTGGTTACTGCGTTGACCTCGGCGAGATGTACGTGAGTGAAAACTGCTTACTCTCCACACCCAATCTTCTTAGTCGAGAAGTTGTGGTCCGCAACTTTCTTCCATTGGTTTATTGGACACTATACAGTTACTGGAAACAGTTCTCACATCTTGTTAGGCCTGGTTGCTATGACAACTCATAATACCTTCTTCCAGTTACTGTTTTAAAATTCCCATTTTCTTCGGGTCCTGTCACTTACGTCGCCACGTTCTAACAGTTTCTGACGACACGAGACAGTGTGGTACTGGGAAGCAAGATTCACAAGTCTCTCACAGCTTGTGTGCAGCTGATCTTCTCAGGTCGGATGGCTGTGTTGATCTTCACAAACTCTTCTTCCCCAATGACTATTGCTGGTGAAAGGAATTTCTAAGTAGACTTCTTTTCTACTCTTGAAATGATTCAGCACTCTCAGGATACTTTTTGTTCAACTCTGTTATATTTTCATCTTCATAATAAAACAACTTCCACATAATCGTTCAACTCTTGCAAGTCAACCCTGTCTTGGACCATTAGATACAATTACAATATGTCTGGTTTAACAACCACTATAAAATTAGTTCTTGCTTCTAGCAAGTCCAGCACCAGAAAATCAAATGTAAGTGTCTTAAGTTCAATACATAATTCATTTGTTCATAACAAATACAGTTGTTACACCATCAAGGAATAAAGCATGCTTGCTCCTCGTACTGGACATACAGCTTCTACAGCGCGAACGGCAAACACTTGTCCGTGCCGATCAACCGTCACTATTGCAGTATTCTCCCAATACACGTCCATCCTGCACACACAGAAACTGGCGGCTAAGTAGACACCTCTCCACTCTCGCACTTAAAATATCGGGTGTTTGAGACGGTGGAAAGCTGAGTGTCTCTAGAACTTACACCAAAATTCTCGAAGCACTACAAGCTGCAGGAACATCCTCAAACCATCCTTCTCTCAAAACTTACATCTAGTACCAAATATTACATGTGATCCAAAATTTCAATGCACTCTGAACTACATTGAACATTCAGTCATGTCTAAAAAAAAAATATCCTTTTCCTGAATGGACCTTCTGGGTCATGAGAGGTTGAACAAAATGCATTTCACTGATAACGAGATAATAACTGTCCCAAGTCTATGCATATTTTCCTTGGAAAAGGCCAGGCTGATTTCTTTTCCCAATGCATTTATGTTCTTATTCATTAGCCTGTAAGATAACTTTCAAGCTACCTAAGGCACATCCACAATTACGTAGATACACTATGTGTTTTGAAATACAGGTTGTATTGGACAGTATCCATTCATACAACTTAATAATTACACTAGGTTAAATTTAGTTACACTATGTATACCAAATTGTTCTATGAACACACTTAAGAATAATACAGATGGAAGCTGATTGTTTATAATTAAATTAGTAGATAATAAAAATAGCAATTTGTTTGTAATCAAATTGCCAGATCATTTATGTTAGTATTCACAAATTCATCAGTCGTGTAGAAAGCTTTTTCTTTCTGTCAGGATTCTATAATCTTTCTGAACATATTAATATTTAAGTGCCTCATTTGTTGAAAAGAGACCTTCCTGTATGTAGAAAGTTTTTTTATTAAATTTTGTCAGTCTAGTCCAGGGAATATTCAAAGAGTGCACTTTCGATCTTATATCATGTTTATCCCAAGTGTTCTTTGTGTGGGTGGAAGTTATGCATTGGACCCACCTTGTCAATATAGTGCAGACATAAACATTAGGCTTTGCTACCAGTCAGTGTGTTACCACAACCAGATTTTCTGCCTTTACATTTGTTGGCATCACCATCTCACAACCACATTGTCCCTATTCAACCTAACGTATACCTCTGATTGAACTACAGATCAATCTGCCACCACAACCAAGATTCCAGGGAGAATCCCAAATGTAACTTTTGCCCTTGATGTGCATAAGGGTGTGAAATATGCATGACTTGAGACAGTTATGATCTTGTTGTCAGTGAAATACATTTCAAAAAGGGTTGCCATAAGTTCTGGAAATCAGGGACATTTGAGAAAAAAAAAAAAAAAAAAAAAAAAGAAAAAAGAAAAAGAAAAAAGAAACACGGGAAAAAATCATGTTTTTCTCTCTGTATATGAAATGGTTTGTTTACTGAGATGTCATGCACAGTTGCTGGCTGGGCACAGCTGAGTATGTGCACTGCTTCCCTGCACCCTCATTCTTACTGCTTCTCCCCATCCTACCACTCCCCTCAACTTGCAGTCAGCGCTGCCACCACTTCTTGCCACTAGCCTAGCAGCAGCTGATGAGAGACAAGGAGGCATGAAGAGTGGTTTGTTTGGATCTGATTCTCAGAGATTGTTGACGAAGTGGCTGGAGTCAGTGGTCATGTGTGCATGAGTTGTGTCTGAGTGATTGTGTGTGTGCTCTTGTTTTCTGTCAAAGGCTATGGCCAAAAATTTAGTTATGAGAGTGTGACTGTCTTTTCTACATGCCTGGCTGCGGCTCAGCGATCGTCTTTATGGTGAGTTGCTACCTATACTCTAGAGTATTGCTTCTTAGAGTATTCGTGAAAGTTATCTGTTGCATGAATAGATCACCGCAATGTCATTTCATCAACATGGTGTCTGTAACATGTGAATAGCTGGCCATGTGAGTGGATTTCCACGATGGGCCAAAACTGCAAGCCATTTCTGCAGGTATCTCTAGTGGATCAGGTCTGTTGATCTGAAGCCCATTGTTTCCCACTAAGGTGCAAACTCTACCTGTCTGATCTAGTCTCACCGATCTGCCCACAGGCCGGGTCTGTGCGTGGCATAATGCGCTGGATTTGTCTGGTTTATCCAAGGACCCTGGACTGCGGTGCTCCTCAGCAGGCAAGAGGCCGTGGGTGATGGATTTCAGGAATTGCAACTGTCTCACCACAACTACATTGTACAGTGTAGAGTTTTATTGTTTTTTATTTATTATAGTAAATTTCAGCACTTTGAAAATAATTTATATATTAGGAAGTATGGACGGTAAGAAGAAGAAGATTGTGGTAGTTGCTGGCAGTTTGTAAACTATATACTGATATATTTCTCAAAAGAAAAATCATACAATACCTGTAAAATAATAGACATAACACAGTGGGTAATAACTGATGATAACGAACGTAGCAGAACCAATATTTTATTGGTGGTCAGCTATAGTGTTAGTTTACACAACTCTTCTTTTAAGATACCTACGTTTTTCAAAGGTTATTTCTGAAATCAGTGAAGGTATTTTAATTTTGTCTTCTCTGAGAAAATGCATATTTTTGTAACAAAATGTGTTTCGTTTTATTGAAATAAAATAACAACAGTGGTGTTCAGAAAACACACATACCATTGACTTGCCTTCTCCATCATTACAAAACATGTTGATGTTAGTACTTAGACAGTTTTGCTCACACAGGGGAGAAATACAGAAGTCCTTACATGTTTTGTCAACCTATGACTTTACTTGTCTAGGAATCAGTGAAATATATGGGAATTTCACTTGAGAAACTTGTGACAACCACAATTTTGCAAGCAGTATTGCCTCTGAGACCATACATGCATCTAATAGCTCCTTGCTCCAGCAGAGGTAATTCACACTATTATTGCATAGTTTACATGTGGGTGGAAAAAGGTGTAGTAGCCATTGTATAGCTGTTTTGCACTAACAGAAACCTTTAATTTTCTGATTAGGTACTACATGTAGTATAGTTTGCTGCAGAAATTATCTTTGTATGTGTTCCAGTTCAGTTTTGCATCAAGGTGGATACCCAATAATTTTACAGTCTTTGCCATGGCAGTCATTATTGTTCCGGCGTAAAGTCAGGTATCGGCATGCTAGGCGGGAATGTTAGAGCAAAGAGGGCTGAGAGATGGCGTCAGCCAATTGCACACTGATCAACCCCTCTCCAGGACAACAACACAATGGCAATGCCATCCACACGAAGAGGACATAAGCACCGTGCCACCTTGCTGCGGCCCAGTTTGACCACTTCCATAGCAGCACCAAGATAGGCACTTGTATAGCACCAAGATAGGCACTTGTATAGCAGCTTCTTAGGAACTGTATTACTTCTCTTGTATTAAGAATTGTATATACTGAAGAGATTGCTTATGTTGCATGTCATGCTTTGCTTGTGACACATCGTTGTAAATTTCTCAAAGTTAAGGATTGTCATTTACTTTCTGTAAATAAAACTCATTAATACGATTTGCTTGAATTGTTGTCTAGCAGGTTTCCTAGACACCCCATAGTAACGAATAGGCAGGATACAACAGTTATCTTTTAGGGAGAGTGCTATACTTAGTTTTGCTATCATTAAATTTTAATTTATTTACCTTAAACCTGAAAGATGCCTTGACCATCCTATGTTTGTTTATATCTTCTGTATGCAGTTAATTTGCAGGTGTCTGGACCTGCACTGATACATTTAAGTTTGAAACATGTAGAAACTGCCCTCCCCTTATTCCACTCCCCAATGATGAGAAGGAACAGAACCTTTATGGCAACATACTTTATTCTATACTACCTTACAAGTCCATAAAGTGATATTCAGTAATACATTACAAGCTGGCCATGAGCTGCGGCCTTCAGCTGGTCAAGACATATGTCTACTTGCTGCAGTATCTCATGGGTACCTGAGATATCTGCTCTCATCAGATGCTATTCCATATTCGTACACATACAAAGTTACAATATTTCCTGGCAGGGAGTGGATTATACTGGACATATTGACCTGTCCAGTTTGCAAAATGCCACTAGATGGCACTTTGGAGTGGCAAATGAGTTACTGAACTCAACATACTCCCACTCTAAAATGAGTATTCTCATTTTACAAGAAAAACATGGATTTAAAAAGTAACAACATAAAAACATAAATTCAAACAAGGAAAACAATAAAAATCTAACTAGGCACAATATCAAGGCATATACAGATGAAATACACTAAGAGTTTTGGTGATGGTCTTTTATTGTGTATTATCACATAAATCAGAGGGAAAACGTCACTGATTCACTGCTTGGGCAGGGGACACAATTTTGCTATAGGCCTCTTGATCCGCCCATTTGTAGTTTTCATGATAACTACAAGCACATGCTAATTGTGCCTGAGAAACAGCCGCTCAGCAACATCCAGCCTCCACACCAACGGAGGTGAGCTATAATCCTTGACCAGAATGTAATCGCCAATCTGGGGCTGCCGTGTTCCTTCTGAGTCCATCTACTGTGTTGCTGCGACTGATGCTGGTACTCGGTGGATCACTTCTCCTAAAAGGACGGAATGCAGCTAATGTACAAGTTGCCACTTGTGCAATCTGTTTGCAGGAATCTCAAGGATAGAAGATCCAGGATGAGCACAAAGTGCCTGTCCAATCAAGAAATGAGTGTGTGATCAGAGAGAATACACAACACCCTTGAGTTTAGAAATGCTTCCATTTGAGTTAACACAATAGTCACTTCTTCAAATGTCAGTACTGTACTGCCAAGGACACGTTTGAGATGTGACTTCTTACATTTGACTCCTGCTTCCCACAGTCCACCAAAGTGAGGGGCATGAGGTGGAGTAAAATTCCAACAGAAGCCCTCACAGATTGAAAAGTTCACCACACTTTCAACTGTAGCATCAAAGAAAAAAATTTTAAGTTAATTGTGGGCACTTGCAGATGTAGTACCATTATCACTATATATTTTCCTGAGGGCAGCCAAAAATGAGCTAGTTACTAATTCACTAACTCTAGGTGGACAGCTTTGGTTGACAGTCAAATAAATAAAACAATGTAGGCATTGGTAGTAACCTTACTCTGGATGGCTTTGGTTGACATTCAAATAAATAAAACAATATAGGCCTTGGTTACCTTACTCTATCTTCCACCACAATTCACAGTAACAGGGCCTGCATAATCCACTCCACAGTGCTGGAAACAACAAGACTGGTTCATCTAGATACTGGTAGTGAACCCATAAGTTGAACTGCTGCCTAGGAGTTAAACCTAAAGCATTTCAGACACTTCCCAATAATTCCTTTGAAGGTGTTGTGCCTGTTGGAAAAACCAAAATCTCTTATGCAATATAGACAGCGAAAGCTCTGACCCGGCGTGCTACTGATTTTCATGTTCATACATCATGAGAAGGTGAAAGATAATAGGATGTTGCTCATCATATGGTACATCAGCATTCATCAACATTCATCACACTTATAAAATACCTACTGCATTGATGAATGGATGCAAATTTCTTAATTTACTATTATGTGGAATAGAATAATTGGTCTTTAACACAGCTATCTCACTACCATACCCACCATGCCGGATGCCCTTTTGATATCATTTTGGCATTTGTGTGGGGTGAGTGGTCCAGTTATCCTGTCTGCTTGTTGCAACCTAGTGTTGTTAACAAATCTCAGTGCATAAGCCAAAACCATGTAGGTTCAATTGAATGAGGAATATTTACACAGCATTTGGCCATCAAGCTTAATAACAGACACCAAAGATACTTACACATTCTTTCTGGTGCATCATCTACCACAGATGAAGGACAAGTGCTGTAGCCCAGATCATAGTTAGATAGCCATGAAGAGCCAGACCACTGCAGCACAAGTGAATTCAAGTATAGTTTACTAATGCCTCATGATAAGTAGTTGTAAAGTATGCTGACAGCAAGATACAACCAATGCCTTCTCTGTGCAATAGTAATGGAAATACTATTGATGACAGTGCTGCTAAACCAGCTTCAGCAAATTCCTTCACCAAAGATGATGAAATAAATATTCTAGAATTCAAATCAAGGACAGCTGCCAACAAGAGTAACGTAGAAGTAGGTATTTTCATAGTTGTGAAGCATCTTAAGTCACTTAGTAAAAACAAGTTTTCTGTTCCAGGATATATAACTATTAAGTTCCTTTGAGAGTATAGTGATGCAATAGCTCCGTACTTAACAATCAGATACAACTGCTTGATCTGGTCCCAAAGACTGGAAAGTTACAGAGGTCACACGAATATTCAATAAAGGCAATATGAGTAATCCACTGAATTACAGGCCCATATCATTAATGTTGATGTGCAGCAGGATGTTAGAACATATAGTGTGTTCAAACATTACGAATTATCTCAAGGGAATGGTCTACTGAGACACAGTCAACACAATTTAGAAAACATCATTCTTATGAAACACAACTAGCCCTTTACTCACATGAAGTGTTGAGTGCTATTTACAAGGAATTTCAAATTGATACTATATTTCTAGATTTCCAGAAGGCATTTCACACTGTACCTCACAAGCGGCTTGTAATCAGACTGGGTGCTTATGGTATATTGTGTCAGTTATGTGACTAGATTTGAGATTTCCTGTCAGGCAGGTCACAGTTTCTAGTAATTGATGGAAGGTCATCAAGTAAAACAGAAGTGATTTCTGGCATTCCCCAAGGTAGTGTTCTAGCAATCTCTTAAACTTTGGTTACATGATAAATCAGTCAAATCTAATGGCTACAAATTCAACTAAATACCTATGAATTACAGTTACGAACAACTTAAATTGGAAAGAAATATGAAAATGTTGTGGTGAAGCAAAACCAAAGACTTTGTTTTATTGACAGAACAGATCTACTAAAGTGACTGCTTACACTGCGCTTGTCCGTTCTCTTTTGGAGTACTTCCGTGCAGTGTGGGATCCTTACCAGATAGGATTAACGGAATACACCGAGAAAGTTCAAAGGAAAGCAGCACATTTTGTATTATTGAAAAATAGGGGAGAGAGTGTCGTGGAAGTGATACAGGATTTGAGATGGGCAATATTGAAACAAAGGCATTTCTCATTGTGGTGGCTTCTTCTCATGGAATTTCAGTCATCAACTTTCTCCTCCAAATGTGAAAATATGTTGTTGACGCCAGCCTGTGTACAGAGAAACAATCAAATAATAAAGTAAGATAAATCGGATCTCGCATGGAAAGATACAGGTGTTTGTTTTTTTCTGCACACTGTTTGAGAGTGGAATAATAGAGAATTATTGTGAGGGTGGTTTGATGAACCCTGTGCCAGGGACGTAAGTGTGATTTGCAGAGTATCCATGCAGATGTAGATCAGCATGATTGTCTTCTGATTTAATCTGTCTCCGATTGGAAACTAAACTCAGTTCCTGAAGTAGATACCTTGGGGGTTGCAAAGCAACTCAAATTTCTTGATACGGACAAGTCTTCAGGTCCAGATTGTATACCAATTAGGTTCCTTTCAAATTACACTGATACAATAGCTCCCTACTTAGCACTCATATACAACCGCTCACTCACCGGTAGATCTGTACCTACAGATTGGAAAATTGCGCAGTTCGCGCCAGTGTTTAGTTTTTAAGAAGGGTAGTAGGAGTAATCCGTCTAACTACAGACCTATATAATTGACGTCGGTTTGCAGTAGGGTTTTGGAGAATATACTGTATTCAAACATTATGAATCACCTCGAAGGGAACGATCTATTGATACAAAATCAGCATGGTTTCAGAAAACATCACTCTTGGGCAATGCAGCTAGCTCTTTATTCGCACAAAGTAATGGCTGCTATCGACAGGGGATCTCAAGTTGATTCCGTATTTCTAGATTTCTGGAAAGCTTTTGGCACCGTTCCTCACAAGCAACTTCTAATCAAACTGCAGGCCTATGGGGTATAGTCTCAGTTGTGTGAATGGATTCGTGATTTCCTGTCAGGAAGGTTGCAGTTCGTAGTAATAGATGGCAAATCATCGAGTAAAACTGAAGTGATATCAGGTGTTCCCCAGGGAAGCGTCCTGGGACCTCTGCTGTTCCTGATCTATATAAATGACCTGGGTGACAATCTGAGCAGTTCTCTTAAGTTGTTCACAGATGATGCTGTAATTTACCGTCTAGTAAGGTCATCCGAAGACCAGTATCAGATGCAAAGCGACTTAGAAAAGATTGCTGTATGGTGTGGCAGGTGGCAGTTGACGCTAAATAACGAAAAGTGTGAGGTGATCCACATGAGTTCCAAAAGAAATCCGCTGGAATTTGATTACTCGATAAATAGTACAATTCTCAAGGCTGTCAATTCAACTAAGTACCTGGGTGTTAAAATTACGAACAACTTCTGTTGGAAAGACCACATAGATAATATTGTGGGGCAGGTGAGTCAAAGGTTGTGTTTCATTGGCAGAACACTTAGAAGGTGCAACAAGTCCACTAAAGAGACAGCTCACACTACACTCATTCGTCCTCTGTTAGAATATTGCTGCGCGGTGTGGGATTCTTAACCAGGTGGGATTGACGAAGGACATCAAAAGGGTGCAAAAAAGGGCAGCTTGTTTTGTATTATCAAGTAATAGGGGTGAGAGTGTGGCAGATATGATACGCGAATTGGGATGGAAGTCATTACATCAAAGACGTTTTTTGTTGCGGTGAGATCTTTTTCCGAAATTTCAGTCACCTACTTTCTCTTCCGAATGCGAAAATATTTTGTTGAGCCCAATTTATATAGGTAGGAATGATCATCAAAATAAAATAAGAGAAATCAGAGCTCGAACAGAAAGGTTTAGGTGTTCGTTTTTCCCGCGCGCTGTTAGGGAGTGGAATGGTAGAGAGAGAGTACGATGGTGGTTCGATGAACCCTCTGCCAAGCACTTAAATGTGAATTGCAGAGTAGTCATGTAGATGTAGAATTTCAGAGACACTGTTTATAACAAAGGTTTTCCAGTGATTAGGACAACATTGCAGCCAGCAGAGAACTATTATGGAGTCCATCCACAGGTGGACATTATTACCGTTTACCATGTCTAAGGCACTGGCTACCTTATGAATGAGATGAGCAAGAAGCAGAGCACCATACAATATTCGGCATGGAAGAGGTGGTTGTCTGATGGGAGCTACATGAGATTTGGCCACAGCAAATGAAACTACAACTTTGCTGTTGAGAAGAAGACATCTGATTTATACACAAGCACCATATGCCAATTCTCAAGCATCACAGAAACCATGAATTTCGATTTTAACATATTGAGGATGGGGAATGATCTTCCTTCTAATCAAAATATCATTTAGGGAAGGCGATTGCATGTAAAGGCCATTCCATTCATCAACTAGATTGGATGGAGGAACTTCATCCAAATCAAGGCTTAGTTGCCATAAGAAAAGCTTGCATCCTTGATTGATGGGCCCAAAAGCCCCAGTGGATCAAAAATAGATGCTGTTGTAGACAAAGCAATAAGTGTACTAATCTTTGAGCATTGATGACTATTCAGCTGCTCATGGTACTGAAATTCTGAAATGTGTCAGTGCCAGAATGTCATAAGATTTGTGACATTTTTATAGCTGCTTCATCAGTGAGACTACAAGCCACAAACATTTCTCTTTCCTGCACTGGAATTTATTCCATAACATTGTGGCTATTGGAGCACACCATTTCCTCTCTTGAAACAAGCAGGTGAGTCAGCTGAATTTCACGAGTTTCAGCTTCTGTAACTGGCCCACCTAAGATGATGTCCTCATGCAAGATAGACAACAAAGCTTGTGATGCTGTTGGTTCCATAAGTGACTGTAGACAATTGATATTCTTGTGCCAGGATGGAGAGGCACTTGGCAATGCATTTTTGTATGTTAGCCACATTAAAGGACATAATTTTATAATAATGGACAATAATCTGGTTGGGAAGTGAGATCAACCATCAAGATTTTGAGAGATACTCCATTACAAAAGGCAGCAGAACCATCAAAAACTAAGAGTCACACACTTCCTAATTGCCATCAGTGGGCTTGTGATGTCTGTTGGGCCTCTGGTTACCCCAGTGTTGTATGTCAATGGCTTTCACATCTGGTGCAGCTCCCACTCGGTAGCATCTGTTGAGCACCAGCTCCAAAGCACCATCTGACATCCCCCTGTGAGTCTGGGGGGTTAGAATAGGCCCGAGGTATTCCTGCCTGCCGTAAGAGGAGACTAAAAGGAGTCTCTTACTTTTCTGCCCTATGAGTTCAGGCCCCATTCTATGGTTTGACCTGCCACTTTCAAAATTCTGCAGAAGTGTGGGCCATATAGGGAAGGATGCCTTACATGGTCCACGAGTTATCCATAGTGCCCTTAGATTCGATATCCTGACTCTCTTGTCATGGCTTTGCATCTCCATCTGCGATTCAACTACTTGGGACACTTTCTGGGGTATGTCATCTTCTGTTGTCTCCTGTCCTTTTTCCGCCCCCATGGCAATACTGGATTTCTCTGCACCCAGTATCCAGCATGGTAGCCAGTCCCCCGCACAGTAGCCAGTCCTTTGTGGTGGGGCCCTCATGTACCCATTTGGTGGTAGCACCCTGACAACACAGGGATTGCACTGCTGATGCCTGAACTGTAAACTCACTATGTATGCCAAGGTGTAGATGCCTGTCTTCCTGGGGCACAAGGACTCCCGGCAATGGCCATCATGCCAGCTGGCCATTGCTGTGGCTGGGTGGTGCCTGTGGGGAGAGCCCCTGATCAGAGTGGGTGGCATGAGGGCAGATGACCCACAATGAAGCGGACTAAGTCATCTTTTGCTGGTGACTGTACGGGACCAGCAGTCTCTAAGAAGGGCAAGATCGAATACGTTGTCGACAGGTATGACATTAAATTGTTTCCCTCCCTCACTACACCATGGGAGGAACATAGGGCTACAGAATGGAGAGAGCCATATTCGCCTCGGCTTTTAGTCTGTAGCAGAATTGATGGTAACTCCTTTCTACCTACGAAGAGTCAGTTTTTCGTATGGAGAAGTGACAGCGCTGTCCAAGATGCGAAACAGTGCACTCTTGGTTCAGACAGCATCTCCAGGCCAATCCGCGTGTTGTTCACCTGTGACAAGCTGGTTGATATTCCTGTTTCCATCACTCCCCATAAAAGCCTCAACATGGTCCAGGGGATCATTTTTCCATGGCGATGTCCTCTTGCAGTCTGACAATGAGTGCCACGCCAATTTAGAATGACTGGGTGTTCATTTCATCCAGTGCATTTACAGGGGACCCAAAGACAACAGGGGTGTTACCGTTACCATCATCTTGGCCTTTGAGGGTGATTCATTGCCTGAAAAGTTCAAAGGGATGGTCTGCTGCTGTGATGTAAAGCCCTATATCCCTCCCACAATGCAGTGCTTTAAATGCTGAAAGTTCTGCCATATGTCTTCCTGCTGAACTTCCAGCATCACTTGTCGAGATTATGGACACCCATCACATTCCAATACTCCATGTGCTCCGCCTTCCATCTGTGTCAACTGCCAAAAGCACCATTCACTTTGCTCACCTGACTGCAGGGTTCTCCAGAAAGAAAGGAAGGAATATCATGGAGTACTAGACCCTGGACCAACTGACTTACACTCAGGCTAAGAGGAAATTTGAATGCCTACATCCTGTACATATGACATCGTCTTATGTTGCCGCTACAACAGTTCTAGCCCCATCAGCTCTGCCAACCCCAGTCACCTCTCAGAGCTGGAAGACTACACTTGCCCCCTTGATGGTGGGGGGCACCTCACTCCCAGTTGCTCCTACACCACATACTTTGGGAGCAACACCCCCCAACCATATGGGATATCAGTTCCCACTTCTGTGCTAGAGAAGCCTAAGTCTTCTTTGGCTCCTCTCGCTAGGAAGGGGCCCTTGGGTCACTCGCTTCCCAGGTTTCTGCTAGTGGGAAAGATGACACCCGCCAGTGACTGAAGAGCCCAAAAACAGCTGGTCGTAGGGCCTCACACTCATCCTCAGTCCCGGAGACTTCTGTGCTAGAGAAGCATAAGTCTTCTTCGGCTCCTCTCGCTAGGAAGGGGCCCTTGGGTCACTCGCTTCCCAGGTTTCTGCTAGTGGGAAAGATGACACCTGCCAGTGGCTGAAGAGCCCAAAAACAGCTGGTCGTAGAGCCTCACACTCATCCTCAGTCCCGGAGACTGAATCAGTGAAGTCCTCCCAGCCAGGTAAACACAAGTAGCAGTGAGGGAAATCCAAAAAGAAGATCCCCAAGACAAAGGAAATTGCAGAGGTATCCACACCACCGCTACCTACAAGATCTGCATCTGAGGTGGAGATTCTGGCGTCCACTGAGGACCTAGATCTCGCTGGACCCTCAGACATAATGAATATAGACTGCTCATGCAATAAGTCGGCGGGCAGCAGGTGACCCTGAGGTGTAAACTGCCTCATTGAATGTTCCATGCCTTCACAGTCTCACTATGACGTCACCCTCCAGTGGAATTGTAGCGATTCTTTTCCACTGCTTGGCTTAGCCATGGCAACTGTTAAGCTTTACACCTACTTTCTGCATTGCTTTCCAGGAAACCTGGTTCCCGGCAATGTGGACCCCTGATCTCCATGGCTGTCAGGGATATTACAGGAACAGTAGCGATTATAATCAAGTGTCATGTGGAGTTTGTGTTTATGTCCTAAACTCAGTGCCCCTTCAAACCCCTCTTGAAGTTGTGGCTGTCAGAATAAGGACGACGCAGGAAATAACTGTCTGCATTGTATATCGTCCTCCAGATGGTGCAGTACCCCTGCACTGATTGATCAACTCCCTAAACCTTTCCTACTTTTGGGAGCTTTTAACGCCCATAACCCCTTGTGGGGCGGCACCGTGCCTACTGGCTGAGGCAGAGATGTCAAAACTTCACTGTCTCAGTTCACCCTCTGCCTCTTAAATATTGGGGCTGCCACACTATTCTATGTGGCTTGTGGCAGTTACTTCACCATTGATTTATTCATTTGCAGCCCAGGACTTCTCCCAACTACCCGCTAGAGAGGACATGACAACCAGTGTGGTACTGACCACTTCCCCCGTCTTCTTATCACTGCTCTGGCATCAGGCTCACAGGCGCCTGCCCAGATAGGCTTTAAACTAGGCGGATTGGGAAACCTTCACCTTTGCTGTCACCATTGGTAACAGCAATGTGATGGTTGAGCAGGTGACTACAACAATCCTTTCTGAGGCAGAAAACGTGATCCCTCACTCTTTAGGGTGCCCCTGGCAAAAGGCAGTCCCTTGGTGGTCGCCGTAAGCTGCTGAAGCAATTAAGGAGTGTCAGTGAGCTCTACAGTGGCACCCTTCCCTGGAGCACCTCATAGCCTTTAAACGGCTCCATGCCTGCGTTCACCAACTTATCAAACGACAGAAGCAGGAGTGTTCAGAGAGATATGTCTCGATCATTGGATGCCATACGTCACCTTCCCAAGTCTGGGTAAGAATCAAATGTGTTTTCAGGTACCAGACCCCAACAGGTGCTCCCGGTGTTAACGTAAATGGCGTGTTATCTACCAATGCAAACGCAATTGAGGAGCACTTTGCTGAGCACTATGCTCGAGCCTCTGCTTTGGAGAATTATCCCTCAGCCTTTTGCACTCTCAAACAGCAGCTGGAAAGGAAGGCCTCTCGTTCACTACACGCCACAAAGAATCCTATAACACCCCATTTACAGAGTGGGAGCTCCTCAGTGCCCTTCCACACTGCCCTGACACAGCTTCTGGACCAGATCGGATCCTCAGTCAGATGATTAAACATCTCTCACCTGACTACAAGTGATATCTCCTCGTCACATTCAACTGGATCTGGAATGGTGGTGTCTTTCCATCGCAATGGCAGGAGAGCACCATCATTCCAGTGCTCAAACCCAGTAGAAACGTACTTGTTGTGGATAGATATCGGCCCATCAGCCTCACCAACATTCTTTGTAAGCTGCTGGAACGTATGGTGTGTCGGCGATTGGGTTGGATCCTGGAGTCAAGTGGCCTTCTGACTCCATGTCAGGGCGGCTTCTGCCAGGTTTGCCCTACCACTGTTAATCTTGTGTCCCTCAAGTCTGCCATCCGAACAGCCTTTTCCAGACTCCAACACCTGGTTTCCATCTTTTTTGATTAATGAAAAGCGTATGACATGCTTGGCGACATCATATCCTTGCCACATTATATGAGTGGGCTCTCCAAACCCGCTCCCGATTTTTGTTCAAAATTGCCTGTAGCTTCATACTTTCTGTGTCCAAGTTGGTGCCTCCCATAGTTCCCACCATACCCAAGAGAATGAGGTCCCACAGGGCCCTGTATTGAGTGTATCTCTATTTTAGTGGCCATTAATGGTCTAGCAGCAGCTGTATGGCCATCCATCTGACCTTCTCTGTATGCAGACGACTTCTGCATTTCGTACTGCTCCACCAGTACTGGTGTTGCTGAGTGGCGCCTACAAGGAGCCATACGCAAGTCGCAGTCATGAGCTCCAGCCCACGGCTTCCAGTTTTCGGCCGCAAAGTCACGTGTTATGCACTTCTGTCGGTGTTGTACTGTTCATCCAGAACCAGAATTTTACCTTAATGATGATCCACTCACTGTAGTGGAGATATATCAATTATTAGGACTGGTTTTCAGTGCCCCATTAACTTGGTTACCTCACCTTCAGTGGAAGTGCTGGCAGCACCTCAATGCCCTCCGCTATCTGAGCAACGCCAACTGGGGTGCAGATCGCTCTATGCTACTGCAGTTCTACAGAGCCCTTGTTCAGTCCCACCTTGACTCTGGGAGTCTGGTTTATAGTTCAATGGCAGCCTCAGCGTTGCGTTTACTTGACCCAGTGCACCACTGTGGCTTTTGCTTAGTGACAGGAGCTTTTAGCACGAGTCCGGTGACCAGCTTCCTAGTGGTCCCTCCATCGCAAATTAGGTGTGCACAACTGCTGGTCAGTTACGTTGCACACATTCATAGTTCTCCTTCGCATCCAAATTACCATCTCATTTTCCCACCCATAGCAGTTCATCTACTGCATCAGCAGCCTAGGTCAGGGCCTCCAATTTCAGTTTGTGTCCGATCCCTTCTTTATGAACTGGAGTCCTTGCCTTTACCACCTATACTTGAGGTCCATTCACGTACACCTCCATGGTGTACACTTAGGCCACAGCTTTGCCTGGACCTTTCACATGGCACTAAAGACTCAGTTAACCCTGCAGCTCTCTGATGCCACTTCCTCTCGATTCTTGACATGTACGAAGGCCATGAAGTAGTTTACACTGATGGCTCATTGGCTGATGATCATGTTGGCTTTGAATATGTCCATGGAGGACATATTGAACAGAATTCCTTGCCCAATGGCTACAGTGTTTTCACTGCCGAGCTGGTGGCTATAACTCGTGCTCATGAGCATATCCGTTCATGCCCTGGGGAGTCATTTCTCCTGTGTATTGACTCCTTAAGCAGCCTACAAGCTATCAACCAGTTCTACCCTTGTCATCCTTTGATAGTGACCATCCAGGAGTCCATCTATGCCCTGCAATGGTCCAGTCATTCAGCAGTGTTTGTCTGGACCCCAGGTCACATAACGAACTTGCCGACAGGCTGGCCAAACAGGCTACATGGAAACCGTTTACGGAGATCTGCTTCACTGCAACTGACCTGCATTCAGTACTACAGTGCAAAGTTTTGCTGCTTGGGAGGTGGAATGGCATAACCTCAGTACACACAACAAGCTGTGTGCCATTAAGGAGACTATGAATGTGTGGAAGACCTCCACGCGGGCCTCTCACAGGGATTCTGTGGTTCTCTGTCAGCTCCGCATTGACCACACTTGGGTGAAGCACGGTAACCCCCTGCGCCGTGATGACCCACCTCAGTGTTGGTGCGGTGCCCAGCTGACAGTGGCCCATATCTTCGTGAGCCATCCTCCTTTGGCTGCCCTGTGACCTTCCCCTTCAGTTACAGAACTCCTTGCCATTAATTTTAGCTGACAATGCCTCATCAGCTAATGTAGTTGTATGTTTAATACGTGACAGTGAGTTTTATCATTCTATATAAGTTTTCGCACATGTCCTTTGTACCTTCGTGTTCTACACTCTAATGCTTTTAGTGCTGGATGTTTTAATGTGTCGCTGAGTGGCTGGCTTTTCCTTTTTGTTCTCATGGTTGGGCAGCCACGGTCATCTGTTCTCTTGTTTTTATACCTTCTACCTGTTTCTTGCCTCTTTCTGTGGTTTTCTTATCCTGTTTTGTCCATAGAATTGTTGGTTGTCCTGCCGTTCTTCTAGTTCTTCCATTCTTCTATCATTGTGCTGTATGTCTTCTTTCTTTTCTTCTTTCCCTTGTGTAATTATTTGAATGGGAACAAAGGACTGATGACCTCGCAGTTTGGCCCCTTCCTTCCCCCCCCCCCCCCCCCCGCCCCCCTCCCCCCGTCCTATAAACCAACCGACCATCCGGTGGGCCTCAGCATGTGCCACCTCCCATGGCTTCCAGTTTTCTCACTCCAAAACATGGGTTATGCATTTTTGTCGGTGACCTCCAGTTCACCCCAATCCATTACTTTATTTAGGCGACCAGCTCCTCGATATTGTAGCACAGTCCCATTTCTATGCTGACATGGCTGCCTCACATTTGCCACCTAAAGACTACTGCCTCTCTTTGGCCAAAAGTGGAATGCCGTCCAGAGTGCTACTGCTCATAGTAATAAACTCTGCACAATCAAGGAGTCTGCTGCAGTTTGGCACTCTTCCTTCCACTCCTCTTGGAAGGAGTCCACTGTTTTATGCTGTTTACGCATTGGTCATACCTGGCTCACCCATTGTTTTCTCCTATGTAACAACCCACCCCCACAATGTGGTTGTGGAGCCAGACTGATGATATCCCACATATTGGTGGATGTACCCTTCTTTTGGCCCTTCATGTTAAGTATAGACTTCCCAATTCATTAACTTCAATATTAGCAGACAGTCCATGGGTGGTTGTACTGGTCTTCAGTTTCCTCTGTCAAAGTGGTTTTTATTTCCAGATATAAGGTTCTACTTTAGTCATGGAGCAGAGGCAGGTTGGTTGTGGTTGGGACTTCTTTTCCAGTCTTCTCAGTCTGTGACCCCATTACTGTCCCTCTTTTTACCAGTTTTTAGATTTGGTCTCACCTTTTATGCCTTTCACTGTGTATGCTTAATGTGCATTATTTTATAATTTGACTCCCCTGACTGGATCTGTCCACTTTTAGTAGACCCTCTTTCTTCTGTGACTAACTTTGGAATGGTGGGACTGATGACCTCTCCTTTTGGTCTCATAACCCCCTCTCAATCAATCAATTACCCATGCTGTCATTGTTGACAACAGTGGTTGCCAACAAAGCATTACAGTTTATGTTAGATATTCTGTTTGTAGCCTGGTGGGCCAAGGAGTGGCTTCCATATTTACCATTCTGTCTATCCTTTGAATCATCTGACTTGAGGAGCAGTATACTGTGCCTTCAAAATTTTGCATTTACTCGAGTAGTGACCAGGACAAGTGCACAAAAAAAAAGCTTATTTCTCATCACAAATGCCTGACACTCATTGATGTTTAGTGCTTGAAACCCCTTGCATTTGGTGATAGCATGAAGTTCATTACAAAATTGACACACCCCATCAGCATTAGCCAGATGAGCTGTCCTCATACGCCTCATTTGACTTAAGTTACTGGAATTTCCTTGCAGATCCTTTGAGGTGAAGTCCATGAATCTGATCAACTCAAGAGCCAAACATTTTGTTTCCAAACAGCTGATTCAATATGGTGAATGCAGACATTTTCACCTCCTATTCATGACCATCTGTGGATTGCAAAACAACTGGAATTGCTTCTGAAAGAATGACTTCATGTAGTGTGGCATGAGGTTTAAGAGCCTCTAAGGGCTCCAAATGGTTAATTATTGCCTATAATCAGTTGCCATGACATGGCTGACTGTGGGTAAGGCCAACAAAGCCTTTACATGTCTGGCTGCAATTATTTTTGGATTGTCATACCTCTGCATAAGAAATCCCCATGCAATGGATATACTTCCTGGCTTCAGTAGGTTCTTTGTTGCTCCTTCTACTGAAACTTTTGCACATCATCAATTGAATTATTATTTGTGATTAGATGGCATCTCTATAGGTAGACCGCTTAAGGTATTCCCCTTCAAAATTTGCAAAGTTAATAGCAGGTAGTGTCAAAGTACTGACACTGCCTGTTGGATTCGATTCTAGAGGCTTGGTATCTTAACATGCTTCTTCATTAAACTCTTGATTGTGGATTCGATGAAGTCTCAGGAATCCGCAAACACCTCCCTGTCCATACTGTGATTCGCGGATTTGTCTTCAGTTTCCAGCGAACCTTGAGACAATTCAAAATCAATCTGAATCCACATCAGCATGCTTAAATTTGATTCCAGCATTTCAGTGCTAGCAATCTCTGCAGTCTGCAAAAGAAATTCCCTAAGTGTGCTAGAGCAGCCTTTGCAACCCCTTTCTGTTTGACTAATGATGCTTCTGCAGGAGAATCCATTTCAGGAATGGGCAGATGGAAACATAAAGCCAACAGTTGCACTTGCCAAGATGCAGTCAGCGTGGACTGGAACAATAAGGATGCGTGGGAATCTGGCAGCTGGCACACCTGGGGCTGCAATCTTCGATGGCACAAAGTTTCAGTGGGAGCAGATGACATCACAGGGAATGGTTGGCACTGTCTGTGTCTGAATTCCCTGTTGTCAGCTTTCAATGAGACTCATTAAATATTGGATGAAAATGTCTCCAAACACTGGTGTTAAGGCTGTTGTTATCAAGGTCCCGATCAGGCCTTGGAACACTCAGTAGTGCTTACCAATGCAACCGAGAATGTGTGCAACTCACACGAGGTTAGTTTCTCACAGTCTTTTAAACATTCCCAAATACCAGAACAAACACATGCATGAATGTAACTATTCCACATGCTCACTGTATCACCCAGAGGGCCAAAAAAATGTACGCATGTCACTTGCAGGCCTCTGGTACTGCATTACCAAGGTATGAAGGACAACATAAACAAATAGAAAGCTTACACATTCAGCAAACTAGATAACGAAGCGGTAGTGTATATCTCAAGAAGGAACTTGAAACTTTTACCACAGGACAGGAACACACACAGGAATTACAGCTCATATTTGAAAGAATAAGTGACCATGCACTGAATAGATATGTTCCCAGTAGAACAGCTGATAATGCGAGGAACGCTCCATAGTACAAAATAACTGTAAAGGAACTTCTAAAGAAACAGAGACTATTGCATAATAGGTATACAACAAAGCATAGGATTATAGATAGAGAGACACTAGATGAAATGCATCTGTCAGTCAGAGGAATGTGTGAAGCCTTTAATGACTACTGAAACAGAATATTGCCAATAATCTTTCACAAAATCCAACAACGTTCTACGATATTGCAGTGCCTGTGTTATTCTGAGTTATGATGCAAGGTTCCTTTTGACATCTGTGCACATCCAAAAGAATAGACACTGGGAGCACTACAGCCATGATGAAATATATTTAATGTATTCGCAATTGCGAATACGCATGACTAGAATCTGGATTTCCCGTGATGGTTGACAACATATGAAAGTTTTGGTCTGGCTGTGAGTCACGCATGGACAGTGTCTGATAAGGTGGCCACTTGCGACAAAGGGGAATCCAGGTTCGAGTCCCAGTCCGGCACAAATTTTCGTTGGCATCATTCCATTTCACAGCTGATGTTTGTCCATATTCGCAATTGTGAATACGTTAAATGTACAAAGAAATTCTGATTGTACATAAAGGCTGTGAGAAGGAACAGAGTTAGTGCCCAGTCACTCATGAATGATACAGGAACTGAAATTGAGGGTAGCAAAGCAAGAGCTGAAATGCTTAACTTTGTTTTCAAATGTTCCTTTACAAAGAAAAACCAAGGAGAACTGCCCTAATTTAATCCTCATATCACTGGAAAGATGAATGAAATAAGTTTTAGCGTCAGTGGTGTTCAGAAACAGCTGAAATCATCGAAAGTGAACAAAGCTCCTTAGCCCCTCTTAAATATGATCTTGTAGTGGTTAATAAAAAAGAAAAAGAAAAGAAAAGGTTGAAAATGAGGGAAGAAATGGCGAATAAAAAGGGGGTTTTAAAATCATAAATGACCGTGAAAAAAGGAAAGAATGAAAAGCAAATCGGACTTCGTATTACAGAAAACCTATCGGACTTCATGATTCGGAAAAGCTATTGTTGGGGTGGTCCTTGTGGCGTTTTTGAGCAAAAGTTAAACCAATTTCCACTACAGACATTAATGAAAAAGAACAGAGAATAACAAAATGTAACTGACAGGGGGAAATGGCGTAGATAAAGAGTTCATCCTTTACCAGGTTAACATGTCTTCTTTCATGCGGCATCCAGGTCTTCAAAAATCTCCTACTTCATTTCTGCATGAAAAGTCTGCTGCAAAATCTTGCAATAAGTTTCATTGTCCAGGAATTTCTAATGTATCCAAAACCATCTTGATATTAAATGCAATTTATTTTAGTTGCTTCTCTCTCCATCCTCCGAATTTCATAACAACGTCCACAATGTCTACATTTTAATAAGTTTTTTCGTCTTAATCAGATCATGTCTGCATTAAGCTTCGGCTATCAAGAGACAATAAAGAAAACGGATAGAAAACAAAAAAGAGTTACTCTCTGCCGTCGAGCGCACATACTGCTGCGACGGTATAATTTTTATCTGAGGGAACGAGTGTAGCGCGGCGAAATTCAAAGTCCCGCTACAATCTATTGTAGACCCCTTTAACAAAAAACTGTTCCCAGTAGCTGCAAGAGAACACAGGACACATCTGTTTACTAGAAGTGTAGCAGAAGGGATCTACAAAACTACTGGACAGTATCCTTGAAGTTTATTTGTTGAAGAATCTTAGAATACATTCTGAGCTCAAACATAATGAGGTATCTTGAACAGAATGCCCTCTCAGTGCCAACCAGCATGGATTTCAAAACATTGATCATGTAAAGCCCAACTTGAGGACTTTTGTCATGTACATCCTGAAAGCTTTGGATGAAGGAGTCAGGTAGATGCAGTTTCTTGGTTTCTGAAAAGCGCTTCACTCAACACCACTTCAGGAATTTTTGACAGGGAGGACTCAGCATGTTATCTTGGCTGGACAGTCATTGTCAGACGTAGAAGTAACTTCAGGTCTGCCCCAGGGAAGTATTTGGGGACCCTTGCTCTTCATATTGTATATTAACAACCTTGTGGACAATATTAATAGTAATCTCAGATTTTTTGCAGATTACACAGTTATCTATAGTGAAGTACTATCTGAAAGAGGCTGCATCAATATTCAGTCAGATCTTGATAAATATTTCAGAGCGTTGAAAAGATAGGCAACTTGCTTTAAATTTTCAGAAAATGAAAAAAAAAAAACTTTGTATTCTATGAGCATAAAGTCAGAGTCACAGGTCACAGTTGGGATCTACCATCTCTTACAAATATGTTTGTAACACTTTGTAGGGATATGAAATGGAATGATCACATAGGCTCAGTCATGGGTAAAGCAAGTGGTAGTAGACTTCAGTTTATTGGTAGAATCATGGGAAAATGCAATCACTGTACAAAGGAGAAAAAATGAAATGATCATGTGGTATTGTTAGCCAGGAGGTCCCATCCGGGGAAGTTTGGTTGCCAAGTTGCAAACCTTATTTCAACTGATGCTGCATTGGGTGACTCGTGTGTCAGTGATGATGAAAGGATGACAAGGACAATGCAACACCCTGTCCACAAGGGGAGAAAATTGCCAGGAATCAAACCCAGGCCCGCTACATGGTAGCAAGCACATTACCACTCAGCTAAACAGGTGGACAGACTACAGAGGAGTTTCCTTACAAATCACTCGTGTAACCCATTCTGGAATATTGCTCAAGTGTGTGGCACTAACAGGGCATATGGAATACATACGGAGAAGGGCAGCAAGGATCTTCAGAGGCTTGTTTGACCCATGGGAGAGTGTCGCAGAGATGCTGAAGAAACTGAACTGGCAGACTTTTGAAGATAGACAAACTATCCCAAGAAAGTCTACTAACAATGTTTCAAGAACAGGCTTTGAATGATGATTATAGAAATATACTACAACTCCCTATTTATTCCTCACACAGGGATTATGAAAACAAGATAGCACACACAGTCATTTAAACAAACATTCTTCCAACTCTTAGTACTGGAAGGAAGAATACTAATAACTGGTGCTACAGGATGTAACCGCTGCTGTGCACTTAACAGTGGTTTGCAGAGTGTAGATATCTAATGAGCTCATTGACATTGGCCTGTTAGACACAAATCTTAGTTTCACCAGCTTTCTGTTACCCATAAAAATAAGAAACAGAGATTGAATCACAGTAATTTGAATCTGTATATCTTCTGATGGGTGTAGCTGTTCTTCCAAATGTGCACATATTTCCCATAAGACAACCTGCTAGTCTTTACCACCTCAAAGACTTTTAAAAATTCACAAAAAGGTAAACAGATATATTGGTCTGTGTCTCAGTTGATCTGTATATCTCTTAACTCCATGCTGGACTGCATATCCATAATTTCAGCTACTGATGTGTGCAGCAGCAGTCCTGTGCTGCACTGGACAGTATTTGCACCATATCAACTAGCAGTATCTAGCGTAATTAATGCAACAGAACAACCTGCCAAAACTGAAGCTAATGATAGTAGTAACACATAACCAATAATTTATTTGTTATTAAAAGGGTGAAAAAAAACCTTTTAAAACTAGCCACCTTTCTACATTTATAAACTGTTAAAGGGACTTTTCAGATTTGCATTACTAAAGAGATCACAAAACAGTATCCTTGTAGTCAGTACAGTGAGGACAGTTTACCTAACAAAGCTAGTTAAGGGTAAAATTGCTTGGATAATGTGCCATTACTTTGGTCTACACACTGCTCCAATTTGGAGTCATCCAGCCACAAGATGATAATGTAATTTTGAGAACAAGAATAGGAATAAGGTGCTGTGGTTGGAAAGGAAATGTTTTACCACATGCAAAAGTTGTTTTGTTTTTATTTATTTATTTTACAGGTCTTGTTCTCTAGTATCAAATCTCTATGATCATGGAACAAGTCAGTACATGAAATTAACATAATAAAATAAAATGTTGACGAGTTCTATGCATATGACCAGGTCTAAATGTGTATCACCATAATCAACACCATAACACAGGAATTAGATTTTTTTTCCAGTGACTCCCCAAGAGAACAGAAGGAGTGATCCATGACGACTTGAGATTGGAGTTGAATGTGTGTAGATCACTGCTAAGACTGTTAATTCCTGTGGTACCTTATTGAAAATGGATGCAGCAGAATACTGCATGCCTTTTTGCACAACTATCAAGGAGGTGTGATACAAATGCAGATATGTGTTATGTCTAGTATTAGCTGAGTAAAAGATGCTAATTCTTGGGAATAAGTTCATATTGTTAACAAAAAATTAGGTGAAAGAAAATAATTATTGAGAGACAATGCCAGAGTTCCTAGGCTCCAGGGTTGACATTGTTGTTGTTGTTGTTGTTGTTGTTGTTGTTGTTGTTGTGGTCTTCAGTTCTGAGACTGGTTTGATGGAGCTCTCCATGCTACTCTATCCTGTGCAAGCTGCTTCATCTCGCAGTACCTACTGCAGCCTACATCCTTCTGAATCTGCTTAGTGTATTCATCTGGTCTCCCTCTATGATTTTTACCCTCCACACTGCCCTCCAGTACTAAATTGGTGATCCCTTGATGCCTCCGAATATGTCCTACCAACCGATCCCTTCTTCTGGTCAAGTTGTTTCACAAACTCCTCTTCCCCACAATTCTATTCAATACCTCTTCATTAGTTACGTGATCTACCCATCTAATCTTCAGCATTCTTCTGTAACACTACATTTCGAAAGCTTCTATTCTCATCTTGTCTAAAATATTTATCGTCCATGTTTCACTTGCATACGTGGCTCACTCCATACAAATACTTTCAGAAATGACTTCCTGAAACATAAATCTATATTCGATGTAGACTAATTTCTTTCCTTCAGAAATGCTTTCCTTGCCATTGCCAGTCTACATTTTAAATCCTCTCTACTTCGACGATCTTCAGTTATTTTGCTCCCCAAATAGCAAAACTCCTTTACTACTTTAAGTGTCTCATTTCCTAATCTAATTCCCTCAGCATCACCCAACTTAATTTGACTACATTCCATTATCCTCATTTTGCTTTTGTTGATGTTCATCCTATATCCTTCTTTCAAGACACTGTCCATTCCGTTCAACTGCTCTTTCAAGTCCTTTGCTGTCTCTGACAGAATTACAATGTCATCGGCAAACTTCAAAGTTTTTATTTCTTCTGCATGGATTTTAATACCTACTCCAAATTTTTCTTTAGTTTCCTATACTGCTTGCTCAATATACAGATTGAATAGAATCAGGGAGAGGCTACAACCCTGTCTCGCTCCCTTCCCAACCACTGCTTCCCTTTTATGTCCCTAGACTCTTATGACTGCCATCTGATTTCTGTATAAATTGTAAATAGCCTTTCGCTCGCTGTGTTTTACTCCTGCCACCTTCAGAATTTGAAAGAGAGTAGTCCAGTCAACATTGTCAAAAGCTTTCTCTAAGTCTACAAATGCTAGAAATGTAGGTTTGCTTTTGCTTAGTCTTTCTTCTAAGATAAGTCGTAGGGTCAGTATTGCTCAGGTGTTCCAACATTTCTATGGAATCCAAACTGATCTTCCCCAAGGTCAGCTTCTACCAGTTTATCCATTTGTCTGTAAAGAACTCGTGTTATTGTTTTGCAGCTGTGACTTATTGAACTGATAGTTCGGTCATTTTCACATCTGTCAACACCTGCTTTCTCTCGGATTGGAATTGTAATATTCTTTTTGAAGTCTGAGGGAATTTCGCCTGTCTCATACATCTTGCTCACCAGATGGTAGAGTTTTGTCAGGACTGGCTCTCCCAAGGCTGTCAGTTGTTCTAATGGAATGTTGTCTACTCTCAGGGCCTTGTTTTGACTCAGGTCTTTCAGTGCTCTGTCAAATTCTTCACGCAGTATCATATCTCCCATTTCATCTTCATCTACCTCCTCTTCCATTTCCATAATATTGTCCTCAAGAACATTGCCCCTGTATAGACCCTCTATATACTCCTTTCCCTTCTTTGCTTAGAACTGGGTTTCCATCTAAGCTCTTGATATTCATGCAAGTGGTTCTCTTTTCTCCAAAGGTCTATCTTACCCCTAGTGAGATAAGCCTCTACATCCTTACATTTGTCCTCTATCCATCCCTGCCTAGCCATTTTGCACTTCCTGTCGATCTCATGTTTGAGACGTTGGTATACCTTTTTGCCTGCTTGACTTGCTGCATTTTTGTATTTTCTCCTTTCATCAATTAAATTCAGTACCTCTTCTGTTACCCAAGGATTTCTGCTAGCCCTCATCTTTTTACCTACTTGATCCTGTGCTGCCTTCACTATCTCATTCCTCAAAGCTACTCATTCTTCTTCTACTGTATTTCTTCCCCCATTCCTGTCAATGGAATGTTGTCAAATTAAGTCGGGTGATGCTGAGGGAATTAGATTAGAAAATGAGCCAATTAAAGAAGTAAATCAGTTTTGCTATTTGGGGAGCAAAATAACTGCTGATGGTCGAAGTAGAGAGGATATAAAATGTGGGCTGGCAATGGCAAGGAAAGCATTTCTGAAGAAGAGAAATTTGTTAACATCGAGTATAGATTTGAGTGTCAGGAAGTTGTTTCTGAAAGTATTTGTATGGAGTGTAGCCATGTATGGAAGGAAAACATGGATGATAAATAGTTTGGACAAGAACGGAATAGAAGCTTTCGAAATGTGGTGCTACAGGAGAATGCTGAAGATTAGATGGGTAGATCACATAACTAACGAGGAGGCATTGAATAGAATTGGGGAGAGGTTTGTGGCACAACTTCACCAGAAGAAGGGATCAGTTGGCAGGACATGTTCTGAGGCATCAAGGGATCACCAATTCAGTACCGGAGGGCAGCTTGGAGGGCAAAAATCGTAGAGGGAGACCAAGAGATGAATACACTAAGCAGATTCAGAAGGATGTAGGCTGCAGTAGGTACTGGGAGATGAAGAAGCTTGCAAAGTACAGAGTAGCATGGAGAGCTGCATCAAACCAGTCTCAGGACTGAAGACCACAACAACAACAACATTTCTGTCAATTGTGTCTCCAGTTTATCCAGGTCACATCTCCTTAAATTCCCACCTTTTTGCAGTTTCTTCAGTTTTAATCTACAGTTCATAACCAATAGATTGTGGTCAGAGTCCACATCTGCCCCTGGAAATGTCAGTTTAAAATCTGGTTCCTACATCTCTGTCTTACCATTATATAATCTATCTGAAACCTAGTGTCTCCAGGGTTCTTCCATGTATACAACCTTTTTTTGTGATTCTTGAACCAAATGTTACCTATGATTAAGTTATGCTCTGTGCAAAATTCTACCAGGCGGCTTCCTCTTGCATTTCTTAGCCCCAATCCATATACCTACTATGTTTCCTTCTCTTCCTTTTCCTACTGTCGAATTCCAGTCACTCATGACTATTAAATTTTCGTCTCCCTTCACTACCTGAATGATTTATTTTATCTCATCATAGATTTCATCAATTTCTTCATCATCTGCAGAGCTAGTTGGCATATAAACTTGTACTACTGTAGTAGGTGTGGGCTTCATGTCTATCTTGGCCACAATAATGGGTTGACTATGCTGTTTGTAGTAGCTTACCCACACTCCTATTTTTTTTATTCATTATTAAACCTACTCCTTCGTTACCCCTATGTGATTTTGTATTTACGACCCTGTATTCACCTGACCAAAAGTCTTGATCCTCCTGCCACCAAACTTCACTAATTCCCACTATATCTAACTTTAACCTCTCCATTTTCCTTTTTAAATTTTCTAACCTACCTGCCCGAATAAGGGATCTGACATTCCACGCTCCAATCCGTAGAATGCCAGTTTTCTTTCTCCTGATAACGACGACCTCTTGAGTAGTTCCCACCCGGAGACCCGAATGGGGGACTATTTTACCTCCGGAATATTTTCCCCAAGAGGACGCCATCATCATTTAATCATGCAGTAAAGCTGCATGCCCTCAGGAAAAATTATGGCTGTAGTTTCCCCTTGCTTTCAGCTGTTCGCAGTACCAGCACAGCAAGGCCGTTTTAATTAGTGCTGCCAGGTCAGTCAATCACCCAGACTGTTGCCCCTGCAACTACTGAAAAGGCTGCTGCCCCTCTTCAGGATCCACACGTTTGTCTGGCCTCTCAACAGATACCCCTTCATTGTGGTTTGTTGTGGTTGAACCTACGGTACAGCTATCTGTATCTTTGAGGCACACAAGCCTCCCCACCAACGGCAAGGTCCATGGTTCAGGGGGGGGAGGGGGGGTGTTTACATTAGGTTTGCAAACTTTACCTACATGTTGCACAAATTGCCTGTGTTGAGGCAAAAAATATCTATTGTGGGTGATAAGTTACCCCAGGATATAACGTTGTATGTCATAAGTGAATGAAAATCAGAAAAGTAGATTAATGTTCATATTGAATCTCACTTATTCCAGATACTGTTCAGTTTTTGAACAAGATCCTAAAGATGAGATTTCAAAGACAGTTTTGCCACCTATCTAAACTCTTAGAAATTTAAATCATTCAGATTCACTAAACATATGCCTTTCTGTGTAATCAGAATATTAGTTTCAGTTTAACTGTGTGTGCTACTGTGATTTAGCATCAATTTATTTTCTGTAAGCCATAAAATTATGTCTTTCACTGAGACTGTGTACAGCTCACATGTAGTTAGTTTCTCAAAGTTTTTTAAATGTTCCCAAATACCAGAACACAAACGTGCATGAACATAACTATTCCATGTGCTCACTGTATCTGGTCATGTTGAAAGATTCAACAGCTGTCACTGAATTGCTCTTCAACAGTGGGAACCAAGGAGGTGCTGCAAACATCAATGTTGGCCTATGCTGTGATAGTGTGATGCAAAACAACAAGGGGTGCAAGCCCCCTCCATGAAAAACACTACCACACCATAACACCACCGCCTCCGAATTTTACTGTCAGCACTACACACGCTGGCATTTACAATACCCACCCTCTGCCATCAGATTGCCACATTGTGTACCACGATTCATCACTACACACAACGTTTTTCCACTGTTCAATTGTCCAACGTTTACACTCCTTACACCAAGTGAAGCATCATTTGGCATTTACCAGTGTGATGTGTGGCTTCTGAGCAGCCGCTTGACCATGAAATCCAAGTTATCATGTCCCACCTAACTGTCATAGTACTTGCAGTGGATCCTAATGCAGTTTGGAATTCCTGTCTGACGGTCTTGTTGGGCAGCAGGTGGAAATTTTCTATTGTTGCCGTTCTCAACACAGGCTCTCTAACTACAATGTTGGTAACCAGAAAGTGATTAGGAAGAACTTTATGCCTGTAATTAAAGTTCACTGTGCCCACTGTGATGGAGAAATAAAGTTATTGATGAATGAAAAGCACCAGTTTGCTTTTGTACTACAATATTAGTCTTATTGTTAACAGACATTTACTGAATATTATCACCAAAGTAGTTACAATGTTTGCAGACAACATTGGAAGAGAAGTAACATGTCCAGACTGAAGTAGAAACATCAGTAAGAACTTCTTTGACAGTGTGGTGGTAACGCAATGAAAAAGTAAAACTTGAACAGTGCATAAATAACAATAGAGCAAACAGGGAAACCTTTAACACAAAATAGGAATAGCAGGCCCACATAGCAGTTTCTATTAATAGACAAAACTAATAAAATAAAATAAAATTAGTACTGCACAAGGCTACATCAGGAGGGATGAAACATGGAGAGTAATAAACAAGCCAATCAAAAGAAGAGACAATTATCAATGTAACTACAGAATACATAAGGAACTTAAGCAATATCAATAAGATAAATACGAATAAATAAATGCAGGAAAATGGAGGCGTTTGAGGGAACCTACAGTAAATGCAATCTTTGAGGGTGTTGTGGTACTGCATTTTGACATTAACATTATAATCAAAACAGTGGCTGTATAACAGTTTGCATTAAATAAATGAACAAAGTAAGATATGAACAATATTTGATGAGACAACTACAAGGGGTGGACAGTAATACAAGTACCAGTTAAAAGAAAGCCTTAACTATTGAAACTAAAAGTCTACATGGAATACAAAGACAACTTCAGCAAAACAAAAGATCTTAATGAATACAGGAAAATGGGAATATGTAGGAAGCGACAGTGTGGGAAGTAATGAACAACAGAGATGATTATATGAATTTTAGGAGAGGGGAAGTGTTGATCTGTGTCTTGTCATTTAGGATTAAATCTGGACTGTGAGCAAGATGTTTGTTAATTTGCGGGTCTTCCACCAGGTTGAGTTTATGGCCTTTGTTTGCTAGGTGAAGGACACGGGACACTGGCTGGTAGTTGTGACCCCTCACTCATTACATGCTCAGCAAATGCATAGTCTGAATTATGCAACCTCCAGGTGCATTCATGTTCAGCCAGCCTAGCTACTGTGTCTCTGCCTGGCTGACCAATGAAAAATTTGTCACAATCAAAACAGGTGACTTTGTATACCCCACTGTTGGCTAATAACTGGATCTTATTTCTGCTGTTAAAAAAACACTGTGCTGTTGTGTTCCTGACGTAGTAGGAAAGCCTATATTTGCAGGATTTCAGTGCTTCGGCTACAATCTGTGATACCCCACCTAGATATGGTAGTGTACACCATTTCTCACAGACAGTGGATGGGAAGCAGGTGGGGCATAGAGGAGGGGTATAATTTTCTGTTTTTGTTTCCTGTGCAAGATGTGGTCAATAAGAACTGGATTGTAACTGTTGGCTGTGGGAATAAATTTTATTGTATCTAACTCAGCTTTAAAATCATCTCTGGTCATGGGGATAGATATGAGACGGTGTACCATTGAGTGGAAAGCTGCATGTTTGTGAGCTATGGGGTGTTGTGAGCAAGACGGTATTACTGTGTCTGTAGTAGTAGCTTTTCTGTAAATTTTGAAACAGTGTGTGTGTGTATATTGACGTCAATGGTGAGAGCTAAGAAGTTTATGGATTTGTTGCCAACCTCCATTGTGAACTGGATATTTTTATGTTGACTGTTTAGGGCACAGCCACTGCGGATGATCAGCAGAGTGAACTCGACGCTGTTCAGCCATCTGAGACTGTCTGAATGCCGCAATGGCATCTAGGAGTGGGTGGACCACATCGTACGAATAATCCATCATGCCATTGACCTCTCAATCCCAAAGTCCTTTCATCATCCTAGAAGACCATGTGTCCCTGTGTGGACTGATGAGTGCCATTCAGTATTTCGGGTCAGGCATGCAGCTCTACAACAGTTTAAGAACTGCCCAATGGCAGGAAACCTTGCAGCCTATTGATTAGTGACGGCAAAGGCTTGACCATCATCGAGGAGAGCAAGGAAAATTAATGACACATGTCCCTGACTATCAACTGTTCCACTGTTACTAGTACAGTATGGGAAGCTATATCAGGAAGATTTTTGGTAAAGGCAGTCAGTTGTCTAAAGTAGCTTTGTTGAATCAAGAGTGTCTCCAAACAACAGCTGGAGACATTGTACAGACAATGGCAGAGCATTTTGCACTGGCTGCTAAGTAATCCAGCATTCCATTGTTACTGTGCCACCATGGACTTCAGGTTTAACAATTAAAGTCCTACAACTGCCCATTTTCCCTGTGGGAGGTGGATTTGACACTGTTTGCAGCTCGTGGTACTGGTCATGACCAAATCCAATACCACATGCTACAGAAATTGAAACCGTCATCAAAGGAAGTCTTTTTACACTGTTTTAGTTCAATATGGCAGACAGGCAACTTTCTCAACTCATGGATGGAGACGATTTTGATACCTCTTCTCAAACTAGGAAAGAACTGAATGTGTCCTAGTAGTTACGATAGTGTTGCATTAACCCTCCCGTTACCAAGCTTATTCACACCTCTATTTTACCAAAGGGGAGGGAGGGGGGGGGTAATTGGACTACCCCAAGAGAGTTTTGCGTTTTATTGTAATATTTGTTGTCAGATTTCGTTATTTCCATTGGTGGAGATTATTTAGTATTAAAAACCGCTTTTCAGGTTATTAGAATTATTTAATCAGATCACAGATACAAAATACAAAAATAAATTATATCTTTCACTAAATTCTGCACTCAACGAACAGAAAATTAATAATCTATGTACCTCAACACAAGACTTTTTTCAACTTTTCAATCGAGTACATTTTTGCACTACATGCACATCACAGTAATGGTTTCTTCTCTGTGTATATTACAAACAGGTTTCTTGCACATTACACAACAGAATTTTGTTTTCTGATCTTGACATCATTGTGGCGTTGGTAACTAGGAACATCGGGTCTGCATCACTGCTGCAGGAATTGCAATACCACAAGCTTTCAGTGTATCTTGTACATCTTTATGAAGACCATTGATATTTTTGGCTCTTTTTTCCATGTTGCCTATGCTGAACCCAAATGCCAATTCAGTCGTGAAGAGATTACATCGGCTTCAGTTATTCTTCTGCCATTGAGGAAATCTTTGAGTGTACAGAATATATGCATTCAGTGCTGCAATATCTATCATTTCCATGAAGATTCTTAGTGGCCACCGCCTTGTTTCTCTAACTCAACTGTATTCTCTTGGCATTTTGTCCCCATTATCTACAGCACCTTTGGTTTTGGAGTAGTGCAGTATGATGTCGGGTTTGTGTTCACTTTCTTCGCCACTCACTTGTCTCTCATTATGCTGAGTAGAGACTAGTATTATTGCCTTTCCCTTCTTTGGAACATCAGAAACGAGGGTCAAGTCATTTGTGAAACCAAACATTGAAGAGTAAACTTCTCTCTTTTTGTTTGGCAAGAATTCCTTCAGAATCTCTTTCTTATTGGAACGCAAGGTACCAACCAATGTCGTGTTTCATTTCAGTAGTTCAGCAGCCAATGGATAACTGATGAAAAAATTATCAGTTGTTACACCATGACCGTTATTCAGAAATGGTTCCATCAGATCCAAAACAACTCTCTGTCCTTGATTCACTTCCTGAGTATTTTCCACCATTCCTGTGTAAATTTGGATCCGTAATAATTAATATGTCTTCACATCAGCACAAACCCAAATTTTAATGCCATACTTGCCAGGCTTGCTCTTCATATAAAGCCTAAAAGGACAGTTTCCTCGGTATGTTGCTAATCGTTCATCAATAGTCACATATTCATAAAGATTGAAGTTCTTGCACAAGTTAGATTGAAATTTGTCGAACACTAACCCTGATGGCTTGTAGCTTGTCCTTGGTTTCTTCTGTTGTCAAATCGCAAGAATTTCAGTATGGACAAAAATTGATTTCTTGACATGGCAGCAGAAAAGAATGGTTGCCAACATTACCTCCCCATACATCAGAAGCACTTGTGCGATGTCCATGATTTTGACCAGCTCCTATTAGAATTGAAATACAGTGTACACTTCAGTTGCATTTATATCTCTCCATGTTGTTTTGTTCAAAGAATGAGCTGCATTCCACAAAAAATTACTCTTTTGGCTTCCCTGTTCGTTTCTTCTACAATGATGCTCACAATTTCTGGTGAGATAAATAATAAAAATAACTCTGTTATTGTTTGATGGTTTTTCCATCATTCACTGGGCCAGGTGTTACGTTCAAAATGTTGCGACATTGACTCCGCCCAACTTTTGGTGGTTCACTAGAAAATTGTGGTCCACTTGTAGAAACAAACAAATCTCCACTGTCTTCATCTTCGTCTTCTTTTTCTTTTCTTCTTCTTCTTCTTCTTCTTCTTCTTCTTCTTCTACTTGTTCACATGAATGTGTAGTGTCTTATGATATTTCATCATCAGCTTCATCTGATATTATATGGTCTTTGTCAAGAGGTTCTATATATTCATTCAGTTCATTATCAATGTCCCATTCATTTTCATTGTCACTGACATCAGAATTGTATAGAATTTCCATTATCTCTTCGCTGGGAAGTCCCTTGGACATCCTTACTTGCAGATTAAATACTGACTCGTGTAATGTCAGCTCAACAGTGAACGTAAAATTCAACTCAACAATAGTAACCAGCAACAATAACAAACATATGATCTATGGTAAAACTGAATAAAGAAGATGAATGACAGATATATTTCCCAAAATCTACAAATAAGAAAATAAGACATTTCATACCAAGTGGGGTAGTCTCACAATCCCACCAATAAATGACTCGAATAACAATGATAACACCAAAAAAAATCAGACAGTCTTGAGTGTGAATTCCACGTCAATCATTTTAGTAAAAAAGTCATGAAACCACAGGCATGTGGCCCATCAGATAACATTATTATAGGAACAAAAATCAACCTGGGATAGTCGGTAGTCAGAATACCCCGCTTGGTAATGCGAAGGTTAATGAGCTCTGCAATGGTTAACAATCATTTGAATGATAGATACCAGAACCTAAGTTCTCTCAGTGTGGATTCAGGAGATTTCAATCCACTCTTGACAAAACCCAACCCTCCCAAGGGCAGTTAATCAGCAGACGATCATGTGTAAGGCACACGACACTTCTTGGCGACACGGTATTGTAGGGCAATTCCAGAAATGGGGCTTTCGTGGCCATCTCCCCATCTTCATTCAGTTATTCTTACTGAAGCACTTTTACGGTAGCAAGTTGGTGACATGTTGTCAAACAGTTTAGAGCACGATAACATTCATTGTTCCTCATGGCAGTGTTTTAAGTGTTACCCTCTTTGCCATAGCCATACACAGTATAATATCTATGGTAAGGAGCCCCATACAGCATTCCTTATTTGTGGATGATTTTGCATTTTATGTTCTTCCTCTAGCAGTGCAACAGCAACTCATCAGTTGCAACTTACAGTAAAGAGGCTGGAGCAGTTGGCTGCAACGATGGGTTTTATATTCTCATTGTATTTTTAGCTTACCTGAATTGCATATGTGGAACATCTTTCTCCCTTTTAATGGCTGTGTAGTTTTTGGGCCTCATATTTTACTCCAAACAGTCTTAATTATCACACTTCAAGGGCCCAAAGGCTAGCTCCCAGAGAGGGCTGAACATTTTGAAGTGTTTTAGCCACAGGTCTTGGAGAGCAGACAGGGTGCATCTGCTCAAGTATTACAGCGTTTCTGTTGATCACAACTGGACCAGGTGTGCACAGTGTACAGGTCAGCAAGGCTTTCATACCTGAATATCATCAATGATGTACTCCAGGGGGGTCAGGCTGGCCATGGGGGCTTACAGAACCAGCCTTTTTCCCAGCCTCTGGGCCGAGGCTGGTGAACTGCCACTTACCATGTGGCAGCAGCTTCTCGTGATGTGTCAGGTACATCAGTTCATCACTACTCCCAATTCCCCAGCATACCATACCATTGCTTGTCAGGCTATGGGATGCCTTTTTACCAATTGCACATGGGCAACAAGGCCATTTGAGATCTGTGCGAGTGTGTATTGGAATCCTATCATGTGAGGCACATATGAGCTCAAATCTGGCGTTTCAACCAATTGCCATCCTGGTTGGTGCAAAGGCCCTGAGTAATTTTAGATTTAGTGCAGTACAGGAGAGAGTGCACTCCAATTTCTGATTTTAATATGCCATTTTGTGACATTTTTAAATGAGCACCTCCACTATACAGCTGTAGTCATGGATGGGTCTTAACAGAGGGGCTATGTTGGGTGCTCTGTTGTTTTCCCAGATTTAATTCTCAAGATTTGGTTGCCTTCAGAATACACTGTATTCTGTGCCCAACTATCCACTATCTTGAGGACATTGGAGCAAGTGAGATGTGTCATGCCTACTAAATTCATCTGTTCCCTCTCCCTGGGCACCCTCCAGTCTCTGCAGTGCTTGTATCCAGTTGCTAAAGTAGTCCAGAATATCTAGGACACCCTCCTCCAGCTATGAAGGCTGGGAAAAGAGGTGTCCTGCTGGGTGCTAGGGCACATATGGTTATTGCAAGGAACAAAAGGGTGGATTTAGCATCCAAGAAGGCATGCCATGTTCCTCAGTTCAGAGTGCCATTCCCTCACATTCTGTTGTCTAGCCGTTGAGGTACGATGATAAGCATCAACAGGAAGATGAGTGGCTGGAAATGGCAGACTACAAGCTTTGTCTAATAAAGCCCACAACACACCACAGTGTACCTGCTTCCAGCCACACAAAGAGGATGCAGTTCTTCTTACGCGTCTTTGCATAGGCCACAGCCCTATGATGCATGGCTTCTTGGTACAGCAAAAGGACCCTCCAAGGTGTAGGGCTAGTGGTGTGCAGATCACTGTGTGCCACATTTTATTATACTTTGTTTTATTTTCCAAGCTCTAGGCAGTGGCAGATTTGCTGACAGATCTGCCCTCCATTTTAAGTAACATTGTAATGAATGTTGTGAGAGTTTTAAGATTTTGTGATTTGTCCAACTTTTTCCCAAACATTTCAGGGAGTAGCTTTCAATGTGTTAACAGGGTGATTGGCTCACCCATGGTTTTTTTATAAGCAGTCAGTCAGCCACATCTCCCTGTGCCGTTCTTTTAGCTCCTCTGTTTTACTTCTGTTGTAATCCCAGCTGTAGCACATTTCATCCTTTTGTCTTGAGGTGTGTGAGATAAGGTCAAAGCTAGAGAGGAGGGAGTGAAGGCATGAGTCATTTTATAGTTTTACTCCTAACTTAGCAACAGTTATTTTTGTAATTTTATCCACATTTATGTCTTTTAATGTGTGTAAGGACACTGATAACCTCTCTGTTGAGAGCCCGTAAGCTACACACACACACACACACACACACACACACACACACACACACACACACACAGAAACAACAACAACCTGCAATAATTCTAAGCCTGAAAACAGATCTATTGCCCATTGCTGCCAATATCAAAATAACACACTAACAAATCACCAGAAACCCCTCCATATTTGCTGTGCAGCCAACTGTGTATTTATCACATTTCTAATTATAAAATAATTATTAAAAACTAATTAATTAAAAACTATTAAATTTATGAAATTGATATCAAACAACATGAAAAAACCCTCGAAACTACTACTTTTCACTGGTATAAAGGTTGTTAATTTTGGATTCGTACTTGAATAAATACAAAGTTTTGAAAATGGGTCCATCAATTAAAATAACCCTGTACATTAATAGTAAAACATATGAAAGCTATAGAAACCCAATCTGTGTTCTGCATTAACAATAAACTATCACAATACTGCTTTATGCACTTCATGCTTACACAAATTGTTTATAGCAGACTGAGCCACTTATATTTGGACTATGGTTTGTTAGTTTTTAATTTTATTCTTTGTCTGAAATATCTGTGCTTATTTCTTGTGCTGTGATAATGTACATCATAACATCTGGGTTTGTTCCCCTGATGGTTTACAAAAAATGTATACAGGGTGAAACCCAAAACATGCACCACAAAATGTGGAAATGGAAAGTGCTGTTGATGTACAGTTTTCACAGAAGGGATTATTAGTTAGGGGTTCATATTCTTAGCAATCAACAGACTGTAATAATACTTAAAAGTGTTTTTGTGCAAATATACACTTTCTTATTAAATGGCGCAATGCCTACTGATTTTAACAGTTTAAAAGTAGTGTAAATTATAATGTCAGTGGCATCTGTTACAGGATTCTAGTGCGAGTCATTTACGAGATACTGTGTGTTGAAAAGTTGACATACCGATTCTTGTACAATACTGTGTACTGTGGTAGCACACACTTAAAAACAACACAAGTGCCTGCACTGGTTATGTGGATTCTGATCAGTAATTTATTTATTTATTTATTTATTTATTGCCCATGGATTCCAGCTGAAAATCCAGCTGAGAGTATTGGGTGTGTCATACAGTAAGCTATTAACATCAAACTTGATTTCATTATATATAAATGAAACAATAATTAAACAGAAATAGTCTACAAGCATACAGATATTACATGTTTCACATTGTACATACACACAATCCAAACAACATACAGAAATGATAATTTTAAAGGAACATTTCAGTAATGATATAACATGTTTAAACACGATCTTAGTATTCACTCAAACTATATATACATTTCTCTGTGAGATAAAGTTTCAAATGATTTTTAAAACATTTTAGGTCTGTTTCTTTTTTAATGATTTTGGGGAGTTTATTAAAGAACCTTTTGCCTGCTTCTTCAGGGGCAGTCATGGACAGTTTTAGATTTCTGTTTATCATGTAGTAATTTTCATTTCCTCTTGTACCGTGTTTGTGTACATCTTTATTCAGGAGGTGTTTATCGCTTGACCTTACCGCCATTATGCTTTTGGTATATGTACAGTGAATATACTGTCATAATATTATAGTGTACAAAAGCTTGCCTACAGGTCTGTCTTGGTGGTATTTTTGCAATGCATCTCACTGCCCTTTTCTGAATTGTGAATATTCTTTTTAAGTAGCCAGCTTGTGCACTTCCCCATATATGAACTGAATAAGACAAATGTGGGAAGACAAGTCCATAAAACATTGATCTGAGGACTTTATCATCCACAGTCTTAGCTGTTTTATGTATGATGAAGATCTGTTTGTTTATCTTTTTACACAGTGAGACAACTGACAACTGACCAGCAAAGGTTGTGTTCAATACGACCACTGGCAGTGGCAATATACACATCCAGTCTGGTATTGAACAACTGCTGCACTATTATTTCAGTGGAGGTCTCCGAGCAGGCTGTAGTAATATATCATTGCATATCATCGGGTGCAGTTAGTATGTCCTTGCAGACAGTATCTTTCAGCATTCCCCACAGAAAACCGTCTGCAGGCATCAAATTTGGGGAACAAGCTGACCAAGTTACAGATCCTGTGCATCCAGTCCAACGATTTGGAAACAGTTTGTGAAGACCGTGCTGTAGTATTTCACACAATATGGATTGGACAGCCATCTTGTTGGTACCAAAGGTTCCTCCTAGTCTGCAGAAGAATGTCTTGCAGCATCCATGGAAGACAGTCTATTAGGAGGCTGCGATACTTGTGTGCGTTCCATGTTCCATCTATGAAACATGGGCCCATGAGTTGATAGTTCACTATCCAACACCACATATTTACACTCCTAGGAGACTTCCATCTTCTGAAGTCAACAGGGATTGTCAGCAGACCAATAGTCCATGTTTTGGTGGTTTTCCTGACCACACTTGGTAAATGTGGCTTCATTATAAACAAAAGATGTGATACAGCTGGAGTATCCTGTATTAATAATGTCCATCAACAGGAGTTAACATGATTCTCATAATTGTTTCCATGTAGCTCTTGATGGAGAAAGATGTGACAGGCATGGAACCTATGCTGATGGACAATGTGTAGGCACTTCCTCATCCGATTGCTCAGGAGCTAATGTCCATATCAACTGCAACAGCAGCAAGGACATTAATTTCCCCCTCTTCTGTCATAACTTGTTTCCTTGTGTTAGATTGTCTAGGTGTTACACAACCACTTTTGCCTAACTGGTTGATGAGGTTGGTAAGTAATTGCTGAGATGGTTGATGTTTATTGCGATATCTTGCCACATAAATCATACAAGAAAGAACTGCATTCTTCCTACACTCTCCATACAGCATGAACATGTTGGCTGTTTCTGAACTGAAAAATCCCATCATCCACTCATGACTTACTGCTTGGACCATCACACACTAACTGACTAGTAAGTAGCAAATGCACTCAAGGAACACACAAGCACACTGTAAGTAAACATAACAACATTGTACTCAGCAACTAAGCAGGTTGCATGGCACAGACAGTTATCTGCCTGGAAACTTTGCACAAAACAATAGCTTCTAAACAAATCGCACTATACTCCTGCAACAAACAACACTGACATTCTAATTTACCCTACTTTTAGTTTGTTAATGTTAATAGCCATTGTTCCATTTAAAAAAGTGTATGTTTGCACAAAAATTATAAGTTCTAAGTATTATTACAATCTGTTTATTGGCTAACAATATGAGCCTCTGACTACCAATCCAATAGCACTCTCCATTTCTGCAGTATTTGTTGTGCAAGTTTTAGGTGATTCACCCTGTGTACTTATTACATTTTTTGCAAGCCGTCAGGGGAACAAACCCAAATGTTACAGGTGTGATGTAAATTAACACACCACGAGAAATAAGCACAGTTATTTCAGACAAAGAAAAAGTTACAACTAACAGATGAATAGTCCACATATCAGTGGCTCAGCCTGGTGCAACAGATTGCCAGAATCATTAAAAGTACATACTGGATATCCATTTAAAACAAAATTAAAATCTTTTCTTATAAATAAATCTCTGTATTCATTGAAGGACTTCTAAGCTGCATAAATATTAGGTATTAACTTAGTGCTTACTGCTTCACTCGCATGGTCTACAGAGATTTTTCGTTTTTATTTAATTAAATTTCTATATTGTTCACAAATTGGAACACCTTTTAAGTTTTAACATTAATATAAACATGATATTTTCTGAATGTACTTCTGACCAGAAAGCGATTCTGGTAGCTAGAGTCCAAAGTGTTTGTTAATCAGGCCTTTTGTGTTCTCATGGAGATATTTCCATAGCAAATTTCACCCCCTAACAAATATTTCTTTATATCTAATCAAGAAGTGAAATACCAATGAAATTTTCATTCCCTATTGCACTCCCTTAGGCAACAAATTTCCAAAAACACTTTTTTTTTTAAATTTCTAACCAAGAAGTCAAATAACATTTGTCACAGTAGTTCTTTAGAAATTATTTATTTTTCAAAAAAGCTTTCACCAACTATTTTAAAAATATTGCAACACATTTTTTATTTTCTGACTGAAAAATAAAATACCAGTTTTCATAGTTCTAGCTTCAAAATTCCCTTAATAGCAATGTATTTTCAAAAAGCCTTTTGTCCCCTGTTTCAACTCTTTCTATCCTTAGCAGTTAGGGCTGGAAGGAGAAATGTAAAAAGGCTGAGTGCTTTGGTGGAATATAGGGCTGTGTATTGCTGGAATGGGAACAGCAAAGGGGCTAAATGGGTAAGGACAATGACTAATGAAGATTGAGGCCAGACAGGTTATGGGAACATAGAATATATTGCAGGGGGAGTTCCCAACCTGCGCAATTCAGAAAAATGTGGTGTTTGTGGGAAGGATCCAGATGGCACAGGCCATAGTGCAGTAATTAAAATGAAGAATGATGTGTTGGGCAGTGCTCAGCACCTCCACTACCCTCAAATCACCTCCTGTTTACTTTCCACAATTTATTAACCTTGAACTTTGCCTCTTCATCATTCCCCATATCCCTCAATATGGAAACTAACCTTACATCCACAGAAAGAATCGCAATACGCCACTTAAAAACTGATCCTGACCCTATAATCCTACTTGCTGACAAAGACTCCACAAGTGTTGTTTAGAACTGCAAGGATTACTTGGCAGGACTCCGCCAGCTGTTAGATTCATCCACCTATAAATCCTGCCACAGTGACCTCAGTCTAAAAATCCAGCAGGATCTCCAGTCTCTCCTCAAATCCTTAGGCCCATCCCAGAGTCCATCTCTTTCCTCACCCCTACCACTCCCCGCACTCCTACCTTCTACATGCTTCCTAAAGTCCATAAACCCAACCACCCAGGCACCCCGTGGCAGCCAGTTGCTGTGCCCCCACTGAGATAATCTCTGCACTTGTAGACAAACACCCTCAGCCCATTACTCACAAAAGATAACAATATAATACTATATAAAATAATCCGATATGAAAGATAACAACCATTTCCTCCACAGACTCTCCACAGTTCTTGTTCCTTTACCATATGGTGCCCTGCTCTTCACTACTGATGCCGTCTCCCTTCACACTAACATCGCTAATGCCTACAGCCTTACCACTATTGAATCATCATATTTCCCAATGCTCAATGGATTCTAAACCAACAACCTTCTTCCTAGTCATCATTACCAACTAAATCCTCATACATAATTACTTCACCTAAAGGCATTACCTACAAAAATCTAGGATACAGCTAAGGGCACCCACATAACACCACCCTATCCCAACCTATCAAGGGCCATCTTGAGGAATCCTTCCTAAACACCCAGAATCTCAAACCCCTCACCTGGTTCATATTCACTGATGACATATCCGTCATCTGCATTGACAAGCTACTACCTTGATGTTGACCACCTCAGAATAGGTTACATCAGTACCTCTGTCCATACCAAACCAACCAAAAGCAATACCTCCATTTCAGCAACTGCCACACATTCCATACCATGAAGTCCCTTTCATACAGTCAAGCCACCCATAGCAATCACATCTGCAGTGATGACTGGTCCCTCTTGAAGTATATCGAGGGTCTCATAGAGGCCTTTACAGACCATAATTATCCTCCCAGCCTCTTAAAAAACAGATCCCCCATGCCTTATCTTTCCAGTCATCCACCATCTCCCAAAGTCTCACTGTACTGCCACAGAGAAGCACCCCCCTTGACTCAGTACGACCCAAGACTGGAACAACTCAATTACATTCTCTGACAGGCTTCAACTACCTATCATCATGCTCTAGAATTAGAAAAGTCCTACCCTCTATCCTTCCCAGCCCTCCCACAGTGGTATTCCTCTGCCCACTGAACCTACACAATATCCTTATCCTGCCTTACACCACCCCTGCTCTGGCTCATATTCCTGTAATATGACCTCCTCCCCCTCATCCCACCACCACCGCCACCACCTATTCCATTCCAGTCACAAATGTCACCTATCCCATTAAAGGCAGAGCTATGAGTGAAACCAGACATGCAATCTAAAAGCTAAGCTGCAACAACTGTGCTGCATTTTACTTGAACATCACAGCCAACAAGTTGGCTGTCTGCATGAATGGCCACCGACAGAATGTGGTCAGGAAACAACTGGACCACTCTACTGCTGAGCACACTGCCCGCCATTTCAATAACTGCTTCACAGCCTGTGCCATTAGGATCCTTTCCACTATCACCAGATTTTTCTAAATTTCAGAGGTGGGAACTCTTCCTGCAATATATCCTACATCCCTGTAGCCCCCCTGCCTTCAAGCTTCATTAGTCATTGTATTTACCTGTCTAGACTCTTCCCTGTTCTCTTTCCAGCATACACAGCCCTCTATTCCACCAATGCACCCAGCCTTTTTTCTTCTCCAATTTTCTGCTAACCCTCCCCCCCCCCCCCCCCCCCCATTTCCCTGCTCTCCGTCTAACCTCTTAACTGCACCTAGCTGCCCTACTCTCCCTCCGCCTCGTCCCTGCATGCTCCCACTAGCAGCACTTTACCGTCACCCTTCCCTACCATTCTATTCCCCCCCCCCCCCACATCCTCCTTACGTCCATCTGGTTGCCTCTCCAATCATGTGCTGCTGCTCTCTCCCATCATGCACTTCTGCTGCTTGAAGTCTAGCTTCAGCTGCCAGAGACTGTGGTCATGTGTGTGTGTGTGTGTGTGTGTGTGTGTGTGTGTGTGTGTGTGTGTGTGTGTGTGTTTGACAAAGGCCTTGTTGGCCAAAAACTCATTTTGTGACAGCCATTTTGTTGTACCTATTGCGACTCAGCATCTCCGCTATATGGTGAGTAGTGTGTGTTCAACCAAAAGCATACATGTTGAGCACTCTTTTAGTTGTGTCTGTCTGTGACTCAACATCTGCACTAGTATATGATGAGTAGGAATCTATCCTTTTCATGATTTCTACATTTAAATAATTTAGGACAAAAATAACAACTCACTGAATAGCAGACGCGTTGAGTTCATTTAATGCTCTTTTTGTTTACTAAAATAATTTATTATACCCACTGTACAACTTATACAAAATACATTTTGTGTGTTTGCAGATGGTACAATTTTATAACATCGTACCTTGACTCAACTCGTCAGAGCTTTATAGCCAGGTAGTCATACACTACCATCGTGCAACACAACCTCTGTGCATATTAACATATATCCAAGATTAATCATTTGAAAACAGTCATTCTTGTGCTAATGATAAAAGTCAGTCCATCACACAGTAACACTTTTTCCAATTCATACTGACTAGAAAATAATTTACTTTTTAAGTCACTTATGCTGAATGTGCTCAACCGCCTCATACTAACTCAAAATTTACATTAATGTATTATGTTCACTGAATCGAGGCTTTCTAATAAGAACTGGTGGTAGACATACTCAGCAGGATCTTGATGTCTGGAAAAGACAGAAAGAAAAAGTTTTGGTATACTAATTAAAAATTAATATGTTATCTGTGTGGGGATTTTAATTTATTACCTGTCCCAGTTCATATCTGGCATTATACTGTCCAATATATCATTTGCATTTAGGATGCCGATGACTGTTCCATTTGGCATCATAATCTCTGTTGTTACTGGAAAGGAGTATTTAGAAAGCAGTTCTTCAGCTTCTCTCATGCCAGCAGCAGAAAGTTCCTGCAAAATAATTAGTTAGGAGTCTAATTTTGTTAACTTAAATAATGTGTTCTCGATATAAGTACCTCTCAGAATTGATTGCTTGGCTATTTTAGTTTAGGGTGTTTGATGTCACAGTCATCAGTGACTTAGTAAATAAAAATTCCACATGAGCTCTGATCAGAAAACACATTAATCATGGTCACCTAACACTGGCTCTACTATATTGAGGATTGCGTGAAGTTCAATATAAAAATTGTTAATTTTGCCCGACGACTTTAAGCAAACCACAATTCAGGTATCCTCCATTGTGTAAACTTGAACAAAAAGCGATCTGGAGTACAGGCCTTGGTGTGCTCTAGTTAATGATGATGGTGATGATGATGATGATCTAAATTTAAATGTCTTGCTGAAAGCATTCATGAAAATGGAATTGAAACAAAAGCAGATGAAATCAAATGTCAAAAGATAAAAAATGTGTACTGAGCCACCGAAGATATCTATAAGAGGAAATGTATCTTAAAAACAAACAAAATTAAGACATTACAATACAATAATTAATCCAGAGTGCCTCTACACATCAGAAACACTAATTTTAAACAGTAAAACAAACAATGAAAACACTGAGGAAACAGGATGCAAAGTCTTATGAAAAACTTGGTAGTTGTACAATATCAACTGTGAGGCAAATGGGAAATCAGGCAGTATGCAACTATCCATAGCAAGATTAGAAAATGCAGTCTGCAATTATCAACAGCAAGATTAGAAAATGCAGGTTAAGATTCTATGGGCATATTAAAAGAAACAAAAGTGTTATTTCACACATCCATCCCACAAGATGCCCGACCCCATTCTCATATGCATTGAAAGAGATCACATCGCGCACACATAAATGCCAACTCCAGTAGTTCGAGCCAGAATGTATTCCAGCCCAAGTTGCCAGAGTTGGCAGTCATGTGTGCATGAGGTGAGCTTGCTTGTCTGTATGAATGGTGTGTGTTTCTCTTTTGATGATGATGGCTGTGGCCAAAAGCTTTGCATAAGCATCTCAGTTTTGCCTGTCTGCAATTTAACATGTCATCTTTACGGTAAGTAGCAATCTATCTTTCCCTACACTGTTGATTATTTTACATAGTTCATAGTCTGTTGTCTTACTAAGTTATCTTCAAGGATAATTCAGTTAAAGTAAATTAAGTATTTCAGTATAAGTCAGTTGTAAAATTACTGTGTAAAGTAGATAGTAAGTAGATAGTATCTTGCAGAGCCCTCTTCAAAGATCTTGGAATTCTTACAACCACTCCCCAACAAATATTCTGTGACTAGCATTTGTTAGAAATAAGAATTTGTTTCAGATGATTTTGCTGCAGAAAAACAAAAGAAGATAGGAAAATAATGTCTAACAGGAAGACATTTACAAGAACTTCCTATGTTAATATACATTATTAATATTGCAGTGAAATGTAAGCAAAAAATATTGTCCAATAACCAGAAGTGTGGCATGTGGTTATGTGCCACTCATCAATTGTCTAGAAAGGAGTAATCACCTACCCTCATGTTTGTTTATTTAGTATTGTGTAGCATATTATATACAACCAAATTTTAAAAGCCAATATTAATTTGGAATTCCCAAAGAATGCTTGTGATTAGACAGATTATGAATATTACTTTATACACTACTGGCCATTAAAATTGCTACACCAAGAAGAAATGCAGATGATGAACGGGTACTCATTGGACAAATATATTATACTAGAACTGACATGTGATTACATTTTCACGCAATTTGGGTGCACGGACCCTGAGAAATCAGTACCCAGAACAACTACCTCTGGCCGTAATAATGGCCTTGATACGCCTGGACATTGAGTCAAACAGAGCTTGGATGGCGTGTACAGATACAGCTGCCCATGCACCTTCAACACAATACCACAATTCATCAAGAGTAGTGACTGGCATATTGTGACGAGCCAGTTGCTCGGCCACCATTGACCAGACTTTTTCGATTGGTGAGAGATCTGGAGAATGTGCTGGCCAGGGCAGCAGTCGAATATTTTCTGAATCAGAAAAGCCTGTACACGACCTACAACACGAGGTCATGCATTATCCTGCTGAAATGTAAGGTTTCGCAGGGATCGAATGAAGGGTAGATGCACGGCTCATAACACATTTGAAATGTAACGTCCACTGTTCGAAGTGCTGTCAATGCAAACAAGAGGTGACCGAGACATGTAACCAATGGCACCCCATACCATCACGCCGGGTGATACGCCAGTATGGCAATGACGAATACATGCTTCCAAAGTGCATTCACCGCGATGTCGCAAAACACGGATGCGACCATCTTGATGCTGTAAACAGAACCTGGATTAATCCGAAGAAATGACTGTTTTGCCATTCGTGCACCCAGGTTCGTCATTGAGTACACCTTCGCAAGCACTCCATCCTGTGATGCAACATCAAGGGTAACCGCAGCCATAGTCTCCAAGTTGATAGTCCATGCTACTGCAAATGTTGTTGAACTGTTTGTGCAGATGGTTGTTGTCTTGCAAACGTCCCCATCTGTTGACTGAGTGATTGAGACGTGGCTGAACGATCTGTTACAGCCATGCGGATAAGATGCCTGTCATCTCAACTGCTAGTGATATGAGGCCATTGGGATCCAGCACGGCGTTCCGTATTACCCTCCTGAACCCACCGATTCCATATTCTGCTAACAGTCATGGGATCTCGACCAACGCGAGCAGCAATGTCGCGATACGATAAACCGCAATCGCGATAGTCTACAATTCGACCCATATCAAAGTCGGAAATGTGATGGTACGCATTTCGCCTCCTTACATGTGGCATCACAACAACATTTCACCAGGCAACACCGGTTAATTGCTGTTTGTGTATGAGAAATCTGTTGGAAACATTCCTCATGTCAGCACGTTTTAGGTGTCACCACCAGCGCCACCCTTGTGTGAATGCTCTGAAAAGCTAATCATTTGCATATCACAGCATCTTCTTCCTGTTGGTTAAATTTCGCATCTGTAGAATGTCATCTTCATGGTGTAGCAATTTTAATGGCCAGTAGTGTATGTTGACGCTGAAAAAAGGTATTTCTATTTTCTACAGACAAATACAAATCAGATACTGCCAGACTCCTTCATTTTGTAGTAAACTAAACTTTTAAATTCATTTTTCTCCTAAATGTATATCATCTACATGACTTTATATTTTTACTACTCAAACCTAGGAAATCAGATCTCAACCATCTTTTGTCTGCTAAATTCTGCAACTGTAAAAGTTATGACATTCATTTACCTTCAGATCAGCTACAAGCGCCCAAGAACTTACAAAATGTTTCTTGAGTGTGTCCATGACAGAAGAAGCAGACAGTGCACCTTCTCTCAAGGACCGACCTGAGCCTCAGCATGACTGGTCATCTAGGACACCCCAGAGAACAATGCAGTGTAACGGCTTTTGTGTCAGCTGAGAGAGCACCACTGCTTCCTTAATGGGATGATATTTGACCTATTGCATGACCAAATTAATCAGGCATTAGAAAGAGAAACAAATAAAAATAAAGATTACATAAAACAGGAAATTCAAAGTGTGAATGTTAAATATCAAATTGAAATCATGTGATATAAAAGAAGAGTGACTACCTTAAGAGACAACCAGCTATTACTGGTCTGACAGACATGAACAGAAAAGTGTTAAGAGCTTCTTTCATTCGTAAAAATTCTCATTCAGGAGAAGATGAAAGAAAATATCGAGAAAATATCTACAGTAAAGAAGGAAGGGAAAGATACTAAATACTAGAGAGAGAAAAGCTGTTGAGAGGCTCCACTGTACTGAATGATCTGCAGGCAATAACTAGCTCAAAGAGGAGAAATAAATCAGAGTGCCTACAAGAGCATAAAAGAAAGTGCAGCTCTTTTGCTTTACAAGTTTTTGGATTTGAAACTGAGTTATTTTCTTCATATAATATTTTGATAACTTCCCTAGTTGGCTTCCTTAGCTGTTAATACAGATTTTGGTGCCTGCTGTGTGGACTATGTGTTGTGCACTTAACTAGTGACTGTCTCCTGACAATGACAAAGGGAAAGTTTCTCAGGAACTTTAGATGAAACAAAAACCAATGTCAAACCATAAAAGAATGTTATAAGTAAGGAAAACATTAAGACAGTATCCTTTACCAAAAAGTCTTACTTTTGAGCAGAGGAAGAGAGAGAGAGAGAGAGAGAGAGAGAGAGAGAGAGAGAGAGAGAGAGAGAGAGAGAGAGAGAGAGAGGGGGGGGGGGGGTGAGGGAGGGGGGGGGGGGCGTTTCACCAGGGTTTAAGCAAACTGAGTGCAGGATCAAATGTTTTACATACATTAAGGCCTGTTTTCTTTGTAATTAAATTATCTGCCATTCTAATCTCTAGTGCCTCCTTTATTGCACAGCCCCTAATGGAAACTGTTGACAGTAACCTCAGAATTTATCATATGATATAATTACTGGTAATGAAGTTTATCTGAAACTTGCTGCACAATTATTCAGTCAGATCTTTGAAGGATTTAGAAGTGGTACAAAAACTCGCCACTTGCATTAAATGTTAAAAAAATTAGAATTTTGCACTTAAAAAAATGGAAAATGTAGCATCCTGTGACCACAATACATTGATACTGGTTCCATCATTTTTCAATAATGTGGAACATGCCGGTTTAACATAAGATTTCATTACACACTATTATTATTACAGTTTCTACTTCATAGCTAAAAATTCATCTATTGAGAAGAAGGAGTTGTCATACAGAAATTCTTTTAATTTGTTTTTAAATGTTGGTCAGCTATCTGTTGGACTTTTAATGCTATGTGGAAATGAACAAAGGTTTTTGGTGCAACATAATTCATCCCTTTCTATTCCAAAGTCAGATTTAACCCACAATAGTGAAGATCATTCTTTTTTCTAATTCATGGGAGTATATACCGTCTATGCAACTAACTGAAGGCAGTTTGTTTATTGCCATACACATTTTGCAGCTTCCATTAGCAGAACCACTTAATTTTCTGAAAGACATTATTTAAAATTTCTTGATACCTCCCCAGTTAGAGGACTCTGCTGATTTTTGCCGACTATCTGTACTGTTAATTTCAGCCTTCTGCATTCTTTCACTTAAATATGAATTAAACCATTCTTGCACTGTCCCGTTCATGCCACAATACCTAAGTTTATCTAGATGAATGTCATGATCCACACAGTCAGAAGTCTTTGAGAGTTCACAAAATATCAAAATGGGTGATGTTCCGTTATTCAGAGCATATAACATTTGATCAGCAAAAGCATATATTGCATTTTCTGTTGAAAATCCTTTCTGAAAACCAAACTGACATTTTTCAATACTTCATTTTTACAAATATGTGAAGCTACTCTTGAATACATTACTTTTTCAATATTTTTGGATAAAGCTGGAGACAATGATTTTGTGTGACGCACAGTAAAATGGAGGAGTGGATTTGGAGGGGGTGCAGAACAGCATTTTATGTGGGAATGACCACCAACCAGCTGTCCATCAGAATGAAAGGCCACATCCAAACTGTGGCAAAGAGTAGAGTTGACCACCCATTTACAGAACACAACATGCTTAGTTCAATCAGTTAGCTTCATACCCCATGCCATCTGTATCCATTCCCCATCAACAGATTTTCTGAACTTTGTAGATGGAAGTTACCCTTGTAACTCGTCTTTTCCTACAGTAATCCTTATGGTCTCAACCCCAGCTAAGACACAGCACCTATATCCTGTACCCTCCAGTCCCTGCTGCCTCTGTCCAGCACCCATCGCAATCCACTCCTCCACGTCATCATCGTCACAGTGACATATTAACTCACTGGCTCCAGTGCTTGTCTACCGCATCCCTATTTGGTACATGTGCTATCTCTCCCCTCTTTACTTACTGAACTTTGGAGTGTGTGTGTGTGTGTGTGTGTGTGTGAGAGAGAGAGAGAGAGAGAGAGAGAGAGAGAGAGAGAGAGAGAGAGAGAGAGAGAGAGAGAGAGAGAAGAAGAAGAAATTCACGTGTATGTGAACTCCTAGCTCGAGAACTCATCCACAAGCTAGTAAAGTTCTCTCCAACACATCTGGTGGTCTAGCAATCCCTCTGGGATAAACCTCCACTAACCCGTTCCCAAGGCCTCACCTCACCTTTTCCCTTCTCTATCCTGTCCACATCACTCCTCTGTTCAAAATCATGCAGTGTCTTCTCCCCCCCTCTCTCTTCTCCACCCCCCCCCCCTCGATTCAACCCCTCTCCCCTCCCTTTCTCTCTTCATCTTCATCTTCATCTTCACCTTTTTCTTCTCTTCTTTTTCCTCATTCCACTCAGATCTCCCCTCTCCCTCTTCCTACATCTGCATAATTTTTTTCATCTTGTTACGGTGCCACAAAGTCATCTGTTCAAAGACCTGCCTCTTTCCCACTACCGCTCTATAAGTCCTTCCCTCCCCCCATCAGCTCAGGCAACTGCTTTCAATAATCCAGTGTCAGTGATTAGTCTTCCTGTGGTCATGAGCACGTGCATTTGGGTATCAATGTGTTTGTGTCTGTGAATGGGTCTACTAATGTTAGAAAAAGAGCTAGTTCTTGAAACCTAGTGTGAATACTGTTTTCCGTTACATGTTTCAGTGCTCCACACATCAGTCCACAATGGGTGAGCGGTTACCTTCCCTTGATTTTACATATTGTTCTGTCCAGGAATTCTCATTATTCTTTTATATATTTGTAAAACTGTTCTTATGGTCTGTCCAACATATAATATGCCACTTATTTCCTTTTTTCTTTTTGATTCATCCTAAATTTCTGAGACATTATTTTACTGTTTGATGGTGTATGCAAACAATACCTAGGATGGCAAACAGCACGTACACATCACAGTCTGGTTGGAGTTGAAACAATGAGCAACAAAATGTGCAGTTGACTAACTGAGGAAGACACTTGTAATGTCAAAAAATTGTAACAATGTTGCTGTAGGAATGGATTTCAGAAAGATAATTTGTGCATCTGGTGGAAACTGTAATAAAAATGTTTCTTCCATTACACTTTACTTAGCTTACCAAATTTCTATAAAATTTGTATATATTTGCTAGCCCTATGTTCAACGCATGTTGAACATGCCACCTTACATTACACACCTCTTTAAAAGGGAACAGGGCTTTTTCAAGCATATCTTCAGCATCTTCATCTGATATTTGTTGATCCCATTTCACTTCAGATGGTGTCAGTTGCTGCTCTGTAACATAAGAATATGACAATTAATTGCAAATCACACTGAACTTCAGAGAATAACCATAATTAAGAAATACAGAATCTTTTTAAAACTAATGAAAACATTGAGATGTATTGTCTTCTCAGTCATTGGAATGACATTCCTGTTTACATGCCAAAACTATGAAAATAAAGTTCATTAAAAACCTTCTGGATGTGCTGCCGAATCATCACATATAATACTAAAATAACTGATGTTTCAAATTTGCAACAGCAGCCTTTCTTAGGGCATAGACGGTTTGCACTGCAATTCTGCGTCTCATAAGACCACCAATTTACATTTTCTAAGTTTCTACTGGCCTTAAAATATCATTGGTTTTAGTGAAACGGAGTTAGAGGAAGGTATGGGAACCTGTTCTTGTCGATTAGCTTATTGTGAACTGGCAACAAGCTTGTGCACGCTGTGCTTTCCTATTGGTAGTCACATAAATCTGATGATTTAATGACAGTTCTATGTGGTCAGTTTATGTAAGCAGTCGTCATAATCTCCAGTGAGGCCTCTGTGCAATGACCACATGTGGCCCATGGTACTGGGATTGCTGGCAGGATGCAGATAGAGGAAATTATACAGAGCAGTGGCTGGTAACACACTTACGTCAAGGGCATTGGCAAAAGTGTGGCCAACATGCTTCATGAGGAGGTATCAGACCAATTTTCCAGAGCTGACACAGAATCCAGGATTTGGTACAATCTGCTAATGATGCTGTAATAATTTTTTCCACACTGCAGGTGCATACGAGGTACACTGTGTGTAGTGTGAGCTAGGTGGGGGAAACTACTAGATCTGTCAGCACCCACATGGAAATACACTAATGGTAAGTTTGATTGGGGCAGTGCCATAACCTGGTTCTGGCAGAACACCATCTCTCTAGTAAGTTTGAGGAAACCCGAGTGCTTGTTAGACAGCTGTAGATGCTCACACACAACTTAAGAGGTACAATTCACGTCTTGAAGTAGCCTAACAATCTCAACAGCTGATTGACAGCATTTCCGATATGATGAACCACAAACAGTCACTGTTCAATGTCCTCGCCAGGCACTGCCACAATTATCTTAAACTGTCAACACAGAGCTGGCTGGCATAATATTCCTATGACTACAGTGTCTCCAAAAGCATGTTGCCTTTTTGGAGCAGGATTTATACAGCCAGTGTACAAGTAATATAGGACAAGTCAATTGATGCAATTACAGTAGTACATTAACATTTATATATCACATTGCACAGACATTGGTTTATTTTACAATAACAATTACTTGCATGCAATATTAAAGCCTGCTTTATACCAAAAACAGTTTAAATGATTGTTTAAAATAGTAGAATAAGTGACAGTGCATATTTTTATTCTATTGACATATATAAGGAAGTAAATTTTCTCCATGGTCATGGTTTGAATGAATACAAGTTTTAACTGCATCCCTTAAGAAGAGGTTTAAGTGAATGCTCAAGAGAGTGGGATACATGGGAGTTCACATTTTCTCATAATGAAACAGATAAATTTACATTTTATCACCACAATTTCAGTTAAACTACATGTAACAGCATCACACTTTATCTTTAAGGGAGTGCTTTTCTTAGGCAGTTTCCCCCACTCTTGTACATCATAACCTAGTATTCATTCATTTTATAGAAAGTTAGTTCGATGAGAAATAATTTTAGTTTCCTTTTGAAAACTGTACAATATTTCCTTTTTTATATTGATAGGGAGCTTATTGAAGACCTTTATATCTGACTCAGTGACTCCCCTATATATTTTAGTGAGAGATGCAGAGCCTTGATGAAAATTTTTCACTTGTCTTGTGTCATGGTTGTGGATGTCACAATTTTTCTGAAACAGTTCCCTGTTGTTGGCTACAAATAACAGCAGTGAGTATATATACTGACCTGTGATGGTAAGTATCCTGAGAGATTTGAACAGACCTCTGCAAGATGTCCCATTAGGGACCCCACATGTTGGCTACAAATAACAGCAGTGAGTATATATACTGACCTGTGATGGTAAGTATCCTGAGAGATTTGAACAGACCTCTGCAAGATGTCCCATTAGGGACCCCACATATTAGCCTCACTGCTCGTTTTTGTATTCTGAAGACTTTTTCAACACCTGCAGCATTTCCCCCAGAAGATTATGCCACAGGAGAGAACAGAATGGTAATATGCAAAGTATGACAACAACATTATTTCTCTGTCTACTAACTGATGGAGAGCTCTTAGTGTAAAGCACGATGAGCTAAGTTTCTTGACCAGCTGGTCTATTTGTTCTTTCCAGGTGACTATCTGTATACCTCAGAATTTTGTATGTGTGGTTTCATTAATTTTGTGTTTGTTAACATGTATTTCAGGAGCTTTAATTCTTTTATTTTTTGTCAGAAACTGTATCATATTGGTTTTTGAAATATTTAAAGTTAGGCTATTCACAGTGAACCATTTGTGTACTCGAGTAGAGACTGTCATGGCTGTATCCTGCATTATTGAGTTGGGTCCTTTTACGAGGATACTTGTATTGTCGGCAAACATTACTATTTTTTCTCTGTTGTTAATTGTGATTGGTAGATCATTAATGTACACTCCTGGAAATTGAAATAAGAACACCGTGAATTCATTGTCCCGGGAAGGGGAAACTTTATTGACACATTCCTGGGGTCAGATACATCACATGATCACACTGACAGAACCACAGGCACATAGACACAGGCAACAGAGCATGCACAATGTCGTCACTAGTACAGTGTATATCCACCTTTCGCAGCAATGCAGGCTGCTATTCTCCCATGGAGACGATCGTAGAGATGCTGGATGTAGTCCTGTGGAACGGCCATTTCCATGCCATTTCCATCTGGCGCCTCAGTTGGACCAGCGTTCGTGCTGGACGTGCAGACCGCGTGAGACGACGCTTCATCCAGTCCCAAACATGCTCAATGGGGGACAGAACCGGAGATCTTGCTGGCCAGGGTAGTTGACTTACACCTTATAGAGCACGTTGGGTGGCACGGGATACATGCGGAGGTGCATTGTCCTGTTGGAACAGCAAGTTCCCTTGCCGGTCTAGGAATGGTAGAACGATGGGTTCGATGACGGTTTGGATGTACCGTGCACTATTCAGTGTCCCCTCGACGATCACCAGAGGTGTACGGCCAGTGTAGGAGATCGCTCCCCACACCATGATGCCGGGTGTTGGCCCTGTGTGCCTCGGTCGTATGCAGTCCTGATTGTGGCGCTCACCTGCACGGCGCCAAAGACGCATACGACCATCATTGGCACCAAGGCAGAAGCGACTCTCATCGCTGAAGACGACACGTCTCCATTCGTCCCTCCATTCATGCCTGTCGTGACACCACTGGAGGCGGGCTGCACGATGTTGGGGCGTGAGCGGAAGATGGCCTAACGGTGTGCGGGACCGTAGCCCAGCTTCATGGAGACTGTTGCGAATGGTCCTCGCTGATACCCCAGGAGCAACAGTGTCCCTAATTTGCTGGGAAGTGGCGGTGCGGTCTCCTACGGCACTGCGTAGGATCCTACGGTCTTGGCGTGCATCCGTGCGTTGCTGCGGTCTGGTCCCAGGTCGACGGGCACGTGCACCTTCGCCAACCACTGGCGACAACATCGAAGTACTGTGGAGACCTCACGCCCCACGTGTTGAGCAATTCTGCGGTACGTCCACCCGGCCTCCCACATGCCCACTATACGCCCCCGCTCAAAGTCCGTCAACTGCACATACGGTTCACGTCCACGCTGTCGCGGCGTGCTACCAGTGTTGAAGACTGCGATGGAGCTCCGTATGCCACGGCAAACTGGCTGACACTGACGGCGGCGGTGCACAAATGCTGCGCAGCTAGCGCCATTCGACGGCCAACACCGCGGTTCCTGGTGTGTCCGCTGTGTCGTGCGTGTGATCATTGCTTGTACAGCCCTCTCGCAGTGTCCGGAGCAAGTATGGTGGGTCTGACACACCGGTGTCAATGTGTTCTTTTTTCCATTTCCAGGAGTGTAGATCAGGAAAATTAATGGCCTAAGAATTGAGCCCTGTGGGACTCCATACTTTATATTTCCCCAGTCTGATGTTAATGCTGTTCCTGTTCCCCTTAAGACAACCCTTTGCTTCCTGTTCTGTAAGTATGATTCTAACCAAGTCAAAGATTTGTCTTTAATGCCATAATGTGGAAGCTTTTTTAAGAGTGTGTTGTGATCTACACAATCAAATGCCTTGGCAAGGTCACAAAATATACCCACTGGATACCTTTTGTGATTTAGTTCACTTACAATTTCATGTGTTAGGTTAAACATAGCTCTGTCTGTGGAGGAGCCCTCACGAAAGCCGAACTGTGTAGGAGCCAGTAAGCCATTTTGTGTAGTGTGGCTATAAATCCTATCATACACTATTCTCTCAAATACCTTTGAGAATACTGGCAGCAGGGAGATGGGCTGATAGTTGGATATTTCATCCCTTGCTCCACTTTTGTAGATTGGCATCACTACTACATGTTTTAATCTATCTGGGAACACACCAGTTTCCATAGATTGGTTACACAAATAGCACAATATATAACTGATTAAGTCTGTACATGATTTTAGAATCCTACTTGATATGCCATCGTATCCACAGGAATCTGAGTTTTTGATTAAGTTTATGGTTTTTTTTTCAATTTATTTAGGGGCTGTACTTCTGAAATGAAGTGCTACTTTAGATGTTATTTGCATGTGGTTAAGTAGTTCAATAGCTTCTTTGTATTATGGTTCACTGTTTTTTCAGCTACAGAGAGAAAAAAAATTGTTTACATCTGAGGCTGCAGCTTTGTGTTTATTATTGTCAGGTTTTATGTTCCTATTTTTCTCACTTTTTATGATGTGCCATATGGTTTTTATTTTATTGTTTGAATTGCTAATTTTTTGTGCATAGTGCAGCTGTTTGGCCTTCTTGATTACACTTGTTACAATTTTACAGTACTTCTTGTAATGTAACTTTACTGCTGGGTCTGTACTAGTCCTCTGTTGTACATACAGATCTCTCTTTTTGTTACACGATATTTTTATGCCTGTAGTTAGCCACTTTTTCCTTTTACTACAGATTGGTTTGATTTTAATCTGTCTTTGAGTAGAAAGAAGCTTCAAAATGTTTAAGGAATAAGTTCAGGAATGAGTTGAACTTCTCATTTACTGTGTCACCCTGGTATACTTCCTCCCATTGTTCATGGCATAAACTATTTGTGAACAAGCAAGTAGATTCAGCATTTATTGATCTAACATGTTTAACATGTTACAATGACCATGTGTTTTTCTGCTGGCAAATTTTAGGGTTGTCATTTGACTTTTGTGAACAGATAGACCATTTGTTACTGCCCGTGTCATCACTTCATTGTAATTTGTGGGATCTAGGAACAGATTATCAATCAGGGTCTTGCTGAGCCCATATACTCTTGTTGGGAATGAGATCGTGGGAAGCAGATTTAAGGTTAACAGTAGTGATTCTAATAGTTTCTGGTTGTTATTTTTTGTAAGTTTATGTTAAAGTCACCACATATGATGACATTACTATTGTTTCAATAAAGTTTAGTAAGAACTGTTTCTAGCTGAGAGAAATTTTTGAATGTCTCTCATAGGTGACCTGTAAACTGTTACTATGATCAGGAACTGTGTTTCAAGCTCTAATTTGACTGCACAACATTAGAAATGTATGATGAAACAAAAGAAATTATTCAGATAGTGAAGGGAGACGAAAATTTAATAGTAATGGGTGACTGGAATTCGAGTGTAGGAAAAGGGAGAGAAGGAAACATAGTAGGTGAATATGGATTGGGGCTAAGAAACGAAAGAGGAAGCCGCCTAATAGAATTTTGCACAGATCACAACTTAATCATAGCTAACACTTGGTTTAAGAATCATGAAAGAAGGTTGTATACGTGGAAGAACCCTGGAGATACTAAAAGGTATCAGATAGATTATATAATGGTAAGACAGAGATTTAGGAACCAGGTTTTAAGTTGTAAGACATTTCCAGGGGCAGATGTGGACTCTGACCACAATCTATTGGTTATGACCTGTAGATTAAAACTGAAGAAACTGCAAAAATGTGGGAAATTAAGGAGATGGGACCTGGATAAACTGAAAGAACCAGAGGTTGTACAGAGTTTCAGAGAGAGCATAAGGGAACAATTGACAGGAATAGGGGAAAGAAATACAGTAGAAGAAGAATGAGTAGCTCTGAGGGATGTAGTAGTGAAGGCAGCAGAGGATAAAGTAGGTACAAAGACGAGGGCTGCTAGAAATCCTTGGGTAACAGAAGAAATATTGAATTTAATTGATGAAAGGAGAAAATATAAAAATGCAGTAAATGAAGCAGGCAAAAAGGAATACAAACGTCTCAAAAATGAGATCGACAGGAAGTGCAAAATGGCTAAACAGGGAGGGCTAGAGGACAAATGTAAGGATGTAGAAGCTTATCTCACTAGGGGTAAGATAGATACTGCCTACAGGAAAATTAAAGAGACCTTTGGAAAGAAGAGAACCACGTGTATGAATATCAAGAGCTCAGATGGCAGCCCAGTTCTAAGCAAAGAAGGGAAGGCAGAAAGGTGGAAGGAGTATATAGAAGGTTTATACAAGGGCGATGTACTTGAGGACAATATTATGGAAATAGAAGAGGATGTAGATGAAGACGAAATGGGAGATACGATACTGCAGTGAAGAGTTTGACAGAGCACTGAAAGACCTGAGTCGAAACAAGGCCCCCGGAGTAGACAACATTCCATTAGAACTACTGACGGCCTTGGGAGAGCCAGTCATGACAAAACTCTACCAGCTGGTGAGCAAGATGTATGAGACAGGCGAAATACCCTCAGACTTCAAGAAGAATATAATAATTCCAATCCCAAAGAAAGCAGGTGCTGACAAATGTGAAAATTACCGAACTATCAGTTTAATAAGCCACGGCTGCAAAATACTAACGCGAATTCTTTACAGACGAATGGAAAAACTGGTAGATGCAGACCTCGGGGAGGATCAGTTTGGATTCCGTCGAAATGTTGGAACACGTGAGGCAATACTGACCTTACGACTTATCTTAGAAGAAAGATTAAGAAAAGGCAAACCTACGTTTCTAGCATTTGTAGACTTAGAGAAAGCTTTTGACAATGTTGACTGGAATACTCTTTTTCAAATTCTAAAGGTGGCAGGGGTAAAATACAGGGAGCGAAAGGCTATTTATAATTTGTACAGAAACCAGATGGCAGCAATAAGAGTCGAGGGGCATGAAAGGGAAGCAGTGGTTGGGAAAGGAGTGAGACAGGGTTGTAGCCTCTCCCCGATGTTATTCAATCTGTATATTGAGCAAGCAGTAAAGGAAACAAAAGAAAAATTTGGAGTAGGTATTAAAATTCATGGAGACGAAGTAAAAACCTTGAGGTTCGCCGATGACATTGTAATTCTGTCAGAGGCGGCAAAGGACTTGGAAGAGCAGTTGAACGGAATGGACAGTGTCTTGAAAGGAGGATATAAGATGAACATTAACAAAAGCAAAACGAGGATAATGGAATGTAGTCAAATTAAATCGGGTGATGCTGAGGGAATTAGATTAGGAAATGAGACACTTAAAGTAGTAAAGGAGTTTTACTATTTGGGGAGCAAAATAACTGATGATGGTCGAAGTAGAGAGGATATAAAATGTAGACTGGCAATGGCAAGGAAAGCGTTTCTGAAGAAGAGAAATTTGTTAACATCGAATATAGATTTATCTATCAGGAAGTCGTTTCTGAAAGTATTTGTTTGGAGTGTAGCCATGTATGGAAGTGAAACATGGACGATAACTAGTTTGGACAAGAAGAGAATAGCTTTCGAAATGTGGTGCTACAGAAGAATACTGAAGATAAGGTGGATAGATCACGTAACTAATGAGGAGGTATTGAATAGGATTGGGGAGAAGAGAAGTTTGTGGCACAACTTGACTAGAAGAAGGGATCGGTTGGTAGGACATGTTTTGAGGCATCAAGGGATCACAAATTTAGCATTGGAGGGCAGCGTGGAGGGTAAAAATCGTAGAGGGAGACCGAGAGATGAGTACACTAAGCAGATTCAGAAGGATGTAGGTTGCAGTAGGTACTGGGGGATGAAGCAGCTTGCACAGGATAGAGTAGCATGGAGAGCTGCATCAAACCAGTCTCAGGACTGAAGACAACAACAACAACATTCAAATTGCTGTTTAATACAATATTTAAATACATCTATAACTTGGGACCTAATAGTATTGTGTGTGTAAATTGCCACACCATCTTGCCTTTAATTGCTCTAACAGTAGGAAGAATAAATTTTATAACTATTTAAATGTAGCCAATCAATTTCAGTGGCTTCTAAGTGATGTTCAGTTAGGCAGAGCACATCAGGAATAATTCCATCTGCGTCAGCTGTTTCTTGCAGTGAAAGCATAAGCTCTTCTTTTTTATTCGAAAGACTTCTTATATTCTGATGAAATATTTTTGAACAATACAACTTATCAATTGTATTTTTACCTGGTTCCTTAATGTTAGTTTTCACATAATTTAAATTATCAAAAGGTACAACATTTACACTGTGCTCTCTTCTGTTCTTTAGCCCACAAAAAGATCTTATATGAGTGTTGTTTATTACTGGAACGTGTTGCTGTGGAAAAAAAAAAATCACTATTTTTCTTTTCTGTGGTTGGCAATGAAACAAATTTTGTCGTAGTAAAACTGTTGCCTATGCTTATTTCAATTAGTTTTTGTGCTAGGAACTGTTTCCCAAGGCTGTTCAAATGAAGCCCATGTGAGGTATGGAATCTTCTACCAACACCACTTACATCTAGAACATTTACATTTTTAAACTGTTTACATACGTTTGAGAGCTGTTCATTTGCAAGTTTGATGTAAGTCGTACCTCTGTGGATTGTTTACATATATTACATTTGTCAGCAAGTTTCTTAATCCCTGGTTAATTTCCTGTACATCCCCTCTCTCTGTTCTGACTAAGTAGTGGAATTCTGGAGCCAATAAAAATGAACATAATTGTCGTTGGTGCTTTTATGACAATGGTAGAAAAAACAATATTAAGCAACCCATGAATAGGTTGGCATATGAGGGGGGCCATCCTGGTACCCATGGCTGTTCCCTTTAATTGTGAGTATGTCTGGCCTTCGAAAGTGAAGTAGTTGTGGGTCAGGATGAAGCTGCCTAAGGTAATGAGGAAAGAGGTTTTAGGTAGTGTGGCAGGTGATCAGCGTGAAAGGAAGTGCTCCATCGCAGTGAGGCCCTGGAAGTGCGGAATATTTGTGTATAAGGAAGTGGCATCAACGGTTACAAGGATGGTTTCCGGGGGTAACAGATTGGGTAACGATTCCAGGCGTTCGAGAAAGTGGTTGGTGTCTTTGATGAAGGATGTAATGGGTTGAAGGTGTTGATCTATGTAGGCAGTGATATGTTCTGTGGGGGCTTGGTAACCAGCTACAATGGGGCAGCCGGGATGATTGGGTTTGTGAATTTTAGGTAGAAGGTAGGGGTGCGGGGTGTCGGTGGGGTCAGGAGGCTGATGGAGTCAGGTGAAAGGTTTTGTAGGGGGCCTAAGGTTCTGAGGATTCCTTGAAGCTCTGCCTGGACATCAGGAATGGGTTACCTTGGCAAACTTTGTATGTAGTGTTGTCTGAAAGCTGACGCAGTCCCTCAGCCACACACTCCCGACGATCAAGTACCACGGTCGTGGAACCCTTGTCTGCCAGAAGAATGACAATGGATCAGTCAACCTTCAGATCACGGATAGCCTGGGCTTCAGCAGTGGTGATGTAGGGAGTAGGATTAAGGTTTTTTAAGAAGGATTGAGAGGCAAGGCTGGAAGTAAAATTCCTGGAAGGTTTGGAGAGGGTGATTTTGAGGAATAGGAGGTGGGTCCCGCTGTGACGGAGGACGGAACTGTTCCAGGCAGGGTTCAATTTGGGTAGTGTCTTGGGGAGTTAGATCATTAGGAGTAGGATTAGGATCATTTTTCTTCGTGGCAAAGTGATATTTCCAGCAGAGAGTACGAGTGTAGGACAGTAAATCTTTGACGAGGGCTGTTTGGTTGAATCTGGGAGCGGGGCTGAAGGTGAGGCCTTTGGATTGGACAGAGGTTTCAGATTGGGAGAGAGGTTTGGAGGAAAACTTAACTATTGAATTGGGGTGTTGTGGTTCCAGATTGTGTTGATTGGAATTTTGAGGTTGGGGGGGGGGGGGGGGGGAGTGGAGCTGGAAGTGGGAGATTGAATAGATGGGAGAGACTGGGCCTGTGTGCAATGAGAGGAGGTTGAGGTTTGCTGGAAAGGTTGTGAAGGGTGAGTTGCCTTTCCGGAGGTGGGAAACCAGGTGATTGGATAGTTTTTTGAAGTGGAGGGTGGCATGCTGTTCTAATTTGCAGTTGACCTGTAGGAGCATGCTGTGAACAGCTGGTGTGGATGTTGGAGAGGAAAGATTCAGGACTTTTATTATGGATAGGAGTTGACGGGTGTGTTCATTGGCTGAGTCGTTACCTTAGCCAGCTTCATCCTGACCCACAACTACTTCACTTTCGAAGGTCAGACATACCCACACTTAAAGGGAACAGCCATGGGTACCAGGATGGCCCCCTCGTACGCCAACCTATTCATGGGTCGCTTAGAGGAAGCCTTCTTGGTTACCCAAGCCTGCCAACCCAAAGTTTGGTACAGGTTTATTGATAACATCTTCATGATCTGGACTCACAGTGAAGAAGAACTCCAGAATTTCCTCTCGAACCTCAACTCCTTTGGTTCCATCAGATTCACCTGGTCCTACTCCAAATCCCATGCCACTTTCCTTGACGTTGACCTCCATTTGTCCAATGGCCAGCTTCACACGTCCGTCCACATCAAACCCACCAACAAGCAACAGTACCTCCATTATGATAGCTGCCACCCATTCCACATCAAACAGTTCCTTCCTTACAGGCTAGGTCTTCGTGGCAAACGAATCTGCTCCAGTTTGGAATCCCTGAACCATTACACCAACAACCTAATAACAGCTTTCGCATCCCGCAACTACCCTCCCAACCTGGTACAGAAGCAAATAACCAAAGCACTTCCTCATCCCCTCAAACCCAGAACCTCCCACAGAAGAACCCCAAAAGTGCCCCACTTGTGACAGGATACTTTCCGGGACTGGATCAGACTCTGAATGTGGCTCTCCAGCAGGGATACGACTTCCTCAAATCCTGCCCTGAAATGAGATCCATCCTTCATGAAATCCTTCCCACTCCACCAAGAGTGTCTTTCTGCGGTCCACCTAACCTTCGTAACCTCTTCTTCAGGAAAGAGTGAAGGAGAGGGAAAGACGAAAGGAGGTGGGTTTTAAGGGAGAGGGTAAGGAGTCATTTCAATCCCGGGAGCGGAAAGACTTACCTTAAGGGGAAAAAAGGACAGGTATACACTTGCGCGCGCACACACACACATATCCATCCGCACATACACAGACACAAGCAGACATTTGTAAACACAAAGAGTTTGGGCAGAGATGTCAGTCGAGGCGGAAGTACAGAGGCAAAGATGTTGTTGAAAGACAGGTGAGGTATGAGCGGCGGCAACGTGAAATTAGCGGAGGTTGAGCCTTGGCGGATAACGAGAAGAGAGGATATACTGAAGGGCACTTTTGGGGTTCTTCTGTGAGAGGTTCTGGGTTTGAGGGGATGAGGAAGTGGCTCTGATTATTTGCTTCTGTACCAGGTCGGGAGAGTAGTTGCGGGATGCGAAAGCTGTTTTCAGGTTTTTGGTGTAATGGTTCAGGGATTCAGGACTGGAGCAGATTCGTTTGCCACGAAGGCCTAGGCTGTAGGGAAGGGACTGTTTGATATGGAATGGATGGCGAAATAAACCATATACACTAATCTTGTACACACTGCACTGCAAACTCTATAAAACACACAAACTGAATACTATAAATGCCAACAACACTTCAAATCTGCACACCCAACCCAGACAAAAATGCCATGAAACAAAATAATACTTCACAGCCACAACAACATGTAATGGCTGCGAAAACACTTGCAAGTTTGAAAAGTCACAGGAAATGCTTGTGAAATGTCAAAAGTGGTAGAAATCAGTGTGTTACTGCATCACAAACAAAGGAAATAAATACCACAACATGAAAGCTGTAAGTAACACACAGAATAACATGATACATACTCATTTTCATTCAGAAATGAATAATAAACAAAAATAAAAATTGTTTTTTGCTGTTTGCTGATAAGTTTTGTGTAGCAGACTCACAGCCACCAATAAACATTCAATAGCTTCATGTAAGGTATGTAAACTAACGCACATATCTGCCTTTTTCCAAATAAGCTACAAAACCAGAACTTTAGACATACTGAATAAACAACAAACAGTTCATCAGCCCAGTAATATATATCTCAACTGTTAACAAACCATGTATAGTACTTAACAACGATCACTTAATTCACAAATGTAAATATTTTGTACCAAATGTTTTCTCTAAACGTTAATATGTAATAATTTCACAGAAAGGAAATAAAGTAGCCCACTGAAGATAGCACAGAAAGTGCTGAAACATGTCTGCATAAAACGAAACTCCTAAGGTGTCTTGTATAAGATGGAATTCTCATCCAAGTTTCTCTTTTAGTTTGGCATCTGTATTTCCCATAGTTAGATTTTTGTGATAGTCCCACCTCCAACTGATATAGAAAGATACTTCTAGAAAAGAAAATTTAATATGGCCAGATAAAGACTTCAATAATTGAGACAATCTATAATTTTCTTTTCTCCGTCCCCTCTCTTGATGCTTGTGTTAGGTATTTGAGACCTGGTGTGTGCTGGATCTGTCTACTGTATTTATTCTTATCTTTCTATGCAGGATTTATGTACTACAATCAATTTAATGGCCAGTAATTTATGCCTCTTATGAACACTGTTTCTCAAAAGCAAATTGGATATTCATTGATAATGGATAATTTATCTGTAAATAAAATTTTGAATCTTCAACCCTCCTCATTACAGAACACTCTATATTGCTGTGATTAGTTCATGATAAGTAATTGTTTTGGAACATGTGGACTTACCACTCACATATTCATTAAAGGAGGAACCAAGTGTCAAACAGTATAGTAACCTCTTTAAAATGAAGCTTTTGAAGCGCAGAATTTTTTTTACGACAACACTATGGCACTAACTGAATTTCATTACTCATTTAATCACTCTGATCTGCCTGAATAATGATACCTTTGAGTTCCAACTTCATTTCTGGAAGGTACCCAATATCAACTTCTAAGCTTGAATTCTGTTCATTCATCCATTCCATGTCTGAAAATTAAAAAAGGGTCATTTATCAGGTAGGCTTATTGAAGGCCTACATGTCATTTGGTCATATTTATGAGCATGAATATAAGAATAATATTAAAAAAAATGATCAGCCACTGAGACAGAACTAGAGCTAACAATCTAACAATCATCAACACAGGAAAGTGCAATGAAATTCCCATCTTCTGGTTAAAAAGAACTTATCAAAGGAAAGAGGAAGACACAACAGGGAAAAGAAGGAAATATGGTGCTGGAAGAAGAAAAATATTTCTCTGAACTCTGGACCAGGAGGAGCACAAGAAGTAGGAATGAACTGCAAAGTAATGGTGGAGCTGCATGAAAGTACTCGAGTGAATGGCCAGATTGTTGTGACAGACATACTGACAACAGACTGATTTATAAGGAAAGCTGCTGACAGCAACTCCATCTGTTTTGAGAATTTTGTGCATGTCTGCCACAATCATTTGGTTGTTTATGCGACACATTTTCGTATGCAATGTACTTTGGGGAAAATGAGAATTACAACAATGAAGTTACTGCACACACAATTTTCAGAGTACTGCCAATAACGATCTGCTAGCAGGCAGTAGCTGAGAATTCACTGGTTCCACATTCATGAGGGAGGTTCCTATGGGGTTTATAGAACATGATGAATTAATGTATGAAATATAAGGATAAAGAAAATCACAGAGTGTAAATGAGGAAGAGAGGGGTAAAAAAGACGTACAAGGAAAAAAAGGCTGTGGACGAGAACAAAAAATAGAACTAGGAAGGGACTGGCATTATGTGCTCAGGGGCTGGGCTCTCACTGTCAGAACTGGAAACTGTTAGCAATATTAGAGAAAGTCCAGGAGTTCATATTAGTGCAACACACAAACAGCCAGATTGTTATGACAATAATGCACAAGATTTTGAACAGTCAGCTGAATTATCATCAGTACCTTGCACCAGTTAATCAGTACACTTGATTAAAACTTGAGCTATTGTTGAAATATTGTATACATGTGCCGTAACAATTTCGCTGTTTGCCTAAGAACATTTTCTTTGGATTTGCTTATGCTATGCACTAGACTTCCCCACCAAGGGAGGTTATTGCCTAAAATTTGAGTGACATTTAAGATTACATTTGGAAATAAACGTGAGATTTTTCTTTAACAATTACGTTTTCTTCTTTGCCATTTAGTCTACAAAAAGCTTAGTAATCTTCATGTACATTTAAAACAATGGGTAACATTTGCAGTTTTGTTGATGTACCACATGTACTGGTTTACTGTCAATGGGTAAATTAAATTCCTTGAAACATTCAACTGAGTTTCCCAATTTCTGCATCAGACTACATCCTCCCCAGTTCTTTCTTTCTCAGGCTGATAACTACGTATGTTTCTTATTGCCAATGTTCATTTTTTACTTCCAATTAAAAAAATAGAGAACAATAATTGTACACAATAGTTGATAAATAACTTACCTACATTAAGTTTTTTTGTAGGTGGTACTTCCAAATGAAAATAAAAGACCTTGCTTTTATCTCTGCTTATAATGATTTGACCTCTAAATTGGCCTGGGGTAAACCAGAATGGCAACAGTGGTGGGCTGTTCAGTTGAAATTCTGCATGGCACCTGAAAAAGTAATTAACTATTAAGCTTAAATAATATCTATAAATGCATATTATAATTAGTAGATAAATAAATAACTTGTGCTTCTGCAGTTAAGCTATATTGCTCTTATATATAAGCACAAGAGTATCGGTAGTTATGGAGGGATGATATTTATGTGCAGTATTTATTTGAGAGACATATTTTACCATGTGTACAATGACACATTTGCAGTTTTAGAATAATTATTTCAATTTATTGTTGATCATCCTGAAACTCATTCATTTTTTGTTTGCCATTTTCTAAATGTTTATTGCATTACAATGCAGAACTTCTGAACTTCAGACATGGATGCAAAAACTCTGTCTAAACGGGAACATGTTAAAAGAGCATGTAAAAGAACAACACATTAATCCAATGCTTTAATTTTCAACATATTATATAATGTTAATTTTGTGTGTTTTAATTCAATGTTTTAATTTTGAACATAATGTTAATTGTGTGTGTTTGATAGAAACTTGTAATATTCTGCTGTGCATATTCTGGACAGTATTATGATAATTCCTATATCATGTAAATGAGGAAAAGGATGATAATAAATGGAATGAAATGAAATAATAATAATAATAATAATAATAATAATAATAATACTTGTACTGTATATGCATGGTCCTGTCACATTAATGTGATCACTACCTATGATTGATGTCAATGTGCAATAACCACTCACAGAGGGCAGGTGGCAGCACAAGCAGAGTAGGATGCATAGTGTGTGTTGGGAGATGGGGAAGACAGTGCACTTGTTGTCATAATACAGAAACACAACAATTTATCTGACATCCAAAAGGGCATGGTCACTGGCTTTCAGGTGAAGGATGGAAGCATTTCGAATACGATTTCTGTTCATCAACAATGAAGGTTGGAATTTACACACTAGTACCATGAATGGACATGCAATGAGTAGCAAGAGGTGGCCTCTTGAGATGCATCACATTTTATGCTCTATTGGACAAATGGTTGTTGGTATATATAGTGTGAAACATCTGAAAGAAAACAGCCTGCAACCAGGAGGGAGCATTATGGTTTGAGGAATGTTCCTGTGGCTTTGCCTGGGTGGTCCTATAATTGTGGAAGGCATAATGGATCAACATAAGTATGCATCTATCCTAGAGGACCATGCCCACCACTATATGCATGTTTCTTTTTCCTTGGCACGATGGCATCTACCAGCTATACAATGCAACTTGTCTCACAGCTTTCAGTGCAGATGCATGGTTTGAAAAGCACCAGGATTAGTTCGCCATACTTCCCTGGCCTCCAACTCTCCTCATCTAAACTGAACCAAGAAATTGTGGGACCACCTCCACCAGGCTGTTTGCACGATGAATTCCCAATTCTTTTATTTATCCATCCATATTGTATGGATGGTCCAAGATTTACGTTTTGGCTTATTTTCCTGAAATGCATATCATTTGTTTTATTTGCAATTAGTGTTAACCTGTTTGCATTGAACCAAGAGCGGACATTCTTAAGGAATCATCAGCAGTTTTTTGAAGCAGCTGCTTTGGTGCACTTATCACACTAGTATCATCTGCGAATACCGTGGCATTTGCTGCACCATAAGACGTGTGGATGTTGTTTATATAGGTAAGAAACAATATTTGACCTGGAATACAGCCATGTGGTACTCCTATTTCCACTTTTTTTTGCATATAATATCAAATTTATTTTGTGGTTAGTGCAAGCTGACATCAGTCCTACAATCGGTATCGTGTTTTGTAAATATAATTCAAACCACAAACAGGAAACCTAGCACAGCTGCCCATGCCTCTGGAGTTGACATGGCTCCTATCCCTGTTGGTACCTTCCAGAACCTCACCGACACTCTTTCTGCATGCCTTGACTGCAAAAGGTGGTTGATCAAGCTTTTGGCTGGTGCTCACATTAATGTGACTGGACAGTGTGAGTCATTTCACAATTTACTTAGGAGCAAAAATACAGTTCACCTGAAACTCTATTGTCAGGTAAGTGTAAGACTTCTAAATTCCTTAAACATTATTCTCTGTTGTGACTGAGCATGGTGGTACAGTGTTTAAGACACTGGACTTACATTTGGAAGGAGCACGGTTCAGAACCCCTAGCTGCACATCTTTCCCTAAACTGCTTCAGGTAAATGGTGGTGTAGTTCTTTCAAAGCAGTTGCAGTTGATTTTGCTTTCCCCTACTAGTTGGTTTGTTTGTTTAAAAGAGGGGGAAAGAGCCAAACTATGAGGCCATCCATCCCATGTTCCTAATAAAACAATGCCACAAGAGTGAGAATAAGAGACATATAACACAAACGGAAAGAAAGGAAAGACTACAAAAATGAAGGAGAGGCAAATAACACTAAAAGTAATCAAAGAGGACAAGAGAACAACAGAGAGATGCAAGAAACAGTTAGAAGAGAGTAAAACAAGAAAGCAGATTAAAGTGGCTGGCTGACCACGAAAATAAAAAGGAAAAGCTAGCCACCCTGCAACAAATTAAAACCTTCACCCTAAAAGCACTAAGGTGGAGGACACAGAGGGACAAAGGACATGTGCTAAAACTCAGATCGATTGATAAAACCCACCCTCATGGGTGAAATGTAAAACCAAATCAGCTGATGAGGCATTGTCTGCTAAAATCGAGGCTAATGAGTCCGGCAACTGAAGATGAAGTTGCAGGGCAGCCAAAGAAGGACATAGCAGAAGAATATGGGCCACTGTCAACCGGGCGCCACACCAACGCTGAGGTGGGTCTTCACGGTGAAGGAGGTAGCCGTGGGTCGCCCATGCATGGCCAATACAGAGCCTGCACAAAACCACAGTCCCTGCGAGACCCCCTCATCGAGGACTTCCACACATTCGTGGCCCCCTTAATGGCTCACAGTTTGTTGTGCATACTGAGATTTTGTCATTCCGTCTCCCAAAGCTGAAAAACCTTGCAGTGTAGTAACGAACGAAGTCCCTTGTGGGGGTGCCCATCTCCAGAAGTGGTTTACATGTAGCCTGTTTGGCCAGCTTGTTAGCAAGTTCATTTCCTGGGATTCTGACATAACCAGGGGTCCAGACAAACACCACTGAACAACTGGACCATTCCAGAGCATAGGTGGACTCCTGGATGGACGCTACCAAACAATGACGAGGGTAGCACTAGTCGATAGTTTTCAGGCTGCTCAAAGAGTCAGTACATAAAAGAAAAGACTCCCCAGGGCATGAACGGAGATACTGAAGTGCATGAGAAATGGCCACCATCTCTGCAGTGAATACACTGCAGCCATCAGGTAAGGAATGCTGTTCAATATGGCTGCCATGCACATAGGCAAAGCCAACATGACCATCAGCCATCGAGCCATTGGTGTAAACCACTTCTGAGACCTGTAACACGCCAAGAATGTAGAGGAAGTGACAGCGGAGAGCCGCAGGGTTAATGGAGTCCTTGGGGCCATGTGAAAGGTCCAGGCGAAACTGTGGCCGAGGCATACACCATGGAGGCATACGTGAATGGACTGCAAGTAGAGGTGGTAAAGGGAAGGACTCCAGTTCGGAGAGAAGGGACTACACATGAACCACAATCATTAGCCCCGACCTGGGCTGCTGATGCGGGAGATGGACTGCCACAGACGGGAAAAGGATATGGTAATTCGGATGCTCAGGGGAACTACGAATGTGTGCTGCATAACTGCATGTCTGATTTGCAATGGAGGGACACCAGCCTCCACCAGTACACTGGTCACTGGACTCTTCCCAAGAGCTCTTGTCACTAGTCGAACCGCGCAGTGGTGCACAGGGTCAAGTAAATCCAACGCTGAGGGTGCTGCTGAACCATAAACCACACTCCCATCGTCAAGTCGAGATTGGACAAGGGCTCTGTAGACCTGCAGCAGTGTAGAGAGATCTGCACCCCAATTGGTGTTGCTCAGGCAACACAAGGCATTTAGGTGCTGCCTGCGCTTCTGCTTAAGCTGAAGAAGATGAGGGAACCAAGTCAAACGAGCATCTAAAACCAGTCCTAGGAATCTATATGTCTCCACTACAGTGAGTGGATCATCATTAAGGTAAAGTGCTGGTTCTGGATGAACAGTACAACACTGACAGAAGTGCATAACATGACATTGCGGCTGAAAACTGGAAGCCGTGGGCTAGAGCCCATGACTGCACCTTGTGGATGGCTCCTTATAGGCTCCACTCAGCAACACCAGTACTGGAGCAGCAATACGAAATGCAGAAGTCATTTGTATACAGAGAAGGTGCCATGGAGGGCCCGACAGCTGCTGCTAGACCGTTAATGGTCACTAAAAATAGAGAGACACTTAATACAGAGCCCTGCGGGACTCCATTCTCCTGGATATGGATCGAACTATGGGAGGCACCAACTTCTGTTCAGATGGCAGACTCTATGGACACAAGATTATCAGTGGTAGAGCAACACTGGCGGAAGCTGCCGTGACATGGAGCCAGTGAGCCACGTGACTCCAGGACCAAACCCAACTGCCAACATACCATATATTCCAGCAGCTTACAAAGAACGTTGGTGAGGCTGATGGGTCGATAGCTATTCACATCAAGGGTTTTTTTACCAGGTTTGAGAACCAGAATGATGGTGCTCTCCCGCCATTGCGATAGAAAGATGCCATCACACCAGATCCAGTTGAAGATGATGAGGAGATGTCGCTTGTATTCAGATGAGAGATGTTTAATCATCTGGTTGTGGATCTGATCAGGCCCACGAGCTGTGTCAGGGCAATGTGCAAGGGCACTGAGGAGCTCCCACTCTGTAAATGGGGCATCATAAGATACACTGTGGCATGTAGTGAATGAGAGGACGTTCCCTTCCAGCTGCTGTTGGAGCATGCAAAAGGCTGGGGGGTAGTTCTCCAATGCAGAGATCTCCAGTGCTCGGCAATCGCATTTGCGTCACCTGTTGGAGCTTGGTACCTGAAAAAGACATTTGATCCTTGCCCAGACTTGGGAAGGTGACATATGGCACCCAATGGTCGAGACGTTTCTCTCCCAACACTCCTGCTTCGTTTGATAAGGTAGTGAACATGGGCACAGAGCCGTTTAAAGACTATGAGGTGTTCTAGGGAAGGGTGCTGCTTATGCCGCTGTAGAGCTTGCCAGCGCTCCTAATTGCTTCAGTGACTTCTGGCGACCACCAAGGCCTTGGGCACCCTAAAGAGCGAGGGATCGCATTTTCTGCAGCAGAAACAATTGTTGTAGAAATGTGTGGCAGCCCCAGTATTTAAGAGGCAGAGGTCGAACTGTAATAGTACAGTTTTGACATCTCTGCCTTGGCCAGTAAGCATGGTTCCAAACCACAAGGGAATATGGGCATTAAAATCTCCCAAAAGTAGGAAAGGTTTAGGGAGTTGATCAATCAGTGCAGCTAAAACATTCAGGGGTACTGCACCATCTGGAGGAAGATATACATTGCATACAGTTATTTTCTGTGTCGTTCTTATTCTGACAGCCATAGTTTCAAGAGGGGTTTGAAGGGGCACATGTTCACTACAATCGGAGTTTAGGACATAAACGCAAACTCCACCTGACACTCGATTGTAATCACTACAGTTCCTGTAATATCCCTTATAGCCAAAGAGGACAGGGGTTCGCATTGCCGGGAACCAGGTTTCCTGGAGGGCAATGCAGAAAGCAGGTGTAAAGCTTAAAAGCTGCCCTAGCTGAGACAGGCGGTGGAAAAAGCCGCCTCAATACCACTGAAGGCATGGAACATTCAATGACGCAGCTTACGCCTCAGAGTCACCTGCTGCCACTGATTTATTGCCTGAGCAGTATATTTCCATTTTGTCTGCGGCTCTGGCAAGATCTGGGTCCTCAGCAGATGCCAAAATCTCCACCCCATCCTCAGATACAGAGCTTGTAGGTAGCAATGGTGTGTGTGCCACCGCAATTTCCTTAGTCTTAGGGGTTTACGTTTTGGATTTCTCTCGCTGCTCCTTGGGTTTCCCTGTCTGGGAGGGCTTAACTGCCTCAGTCTACAGGAATGAGGATGAGTGTGAAGCCCTGTGACCAAATGCTTTTGGGGTCTTGAGCCACTGGCAGGTGTCAACTTTCCCTCTAGCAGAAACCTGGGAAGGGAGTGACACAAGGCATTCCTTCCTAGCAAGAAAAGCCGAAAAAGACTTTTGGAGGGGGGGGGGGGTGTTGCTCCCGAAGCAGGTGGTGCAGGAGCAACAGGGAGGGAAATGCCCCCACCATCATGGGGCAGGTATGGTCTTCTGGCTCTGAGAGGTGACTTGGGTTAGCATAGCTGATGGTACCAGAACTGTTGTAGTGTGTAAGACGATGTCATACACACAGGACGCAGGCATTTAAATTTTCTCTTAGCCTCAGTGTAGGTCAATTGGTCCAGAGTCTTGTACTCCACGATTTTCCTTTCTTTCTGGAGAATCCTGCAGTCTGGCAAGCAAGGTGAATGGTGCTCTCTGCAGTTGATGCAAATCGGAGGCGGGGCACAATGAGTATTACGATTTGATGGGCATCCATAATCTCGGCATGCGATGCTGGAAGTACAGCGGCCGAACTTCCAGCACTTAAGGCACCGCATCGGGGGAGGGATATAGGGCTTTACATCACAGTGGTAGACCATCACCTTGACCTTCTCAGGCAATGAATCACCCTCAAAGGCCAAGATGAAGGCACTGGTGGCAACCTGATTATACCTCGGACCCCAGTGGACACGCTAGATGAAATGTACACCTCGCCGCTCAAAATTTGCGTGCAGCCCATCGTTGGACTGCAAAAGGAGGTCACTCTGAAATATGATACCCTGGACTATATTTAAGCTCTTATGGGACGTGTTAGTTACTGAAACATCCCCCAGCATGTCACAAGCGAGTAACTCCCGTGACTGGGCAGAGGATGCTGTTTTGATCAAGACTGACCCTGATCTCATTTTGGACAAGCCCTCCATCTCCCCAAACATGTCCTCTAAATGCTCTATAAAAAACTGAGGCTTCATTGTCATGAAAGATCTCCGTCAGCTCTCGAACACACAAGGTACTGGGGCGAATAAGATCTGCTGCCATCCTTAGCTGACATTCCTCCCGTGGTGTGGCAAGAGAGGGGCACGATTTGGGGTCGTACTTCTGTGTGTTGAAATGAGCTCGTTATCACTTAGAGACTGCTGGTGTTTCACCATCGGCAAGAAATGATGGCCTATGCTTCATCCCATGTCGTCTGCCCTGATGCCACCCGCTCTGACCAGGGGCCCTCCGCACAGGCACCACCCAGCCGCAGCAAAGGCCATGCGGCAGGATGGCCATTGCCGGGAGTCCTGATGCCCCAGGAGGATGGGCAACTACCTCTTGGCATACATGGGGAGTTAACGCCGCAGGCATCAGCAGAGCGATCCATGTGTGGTCAGGAGTCTACAACCAAAAAGGTACATGGCGGCTCCACCACAACGGGCTGGCTACCATGCTGGATATCAGGTGCAAAGAAGTCCATGGTCATCGTCGACACAGAAAGTGACACTGCATAGTGCATGGTGGGAAACACACCCAGGAAGGTGTCCTTGCCCTAAAGATGGAGAATGGGTGGGTCTGCAATGTGACAATGAGAAAGTGGGCTAAAGATCTCAATGCATGATGTACACAATGCACCATATCAGGCGCACTTCCCCAATTGGCTCGCTCTTCGGGACAATTTTGAAGAATGGAAGTCAAACCCTACAGGGAACCATCGCAAAGGCCAAAACGTATGATGCTCCTTTTTGTCACCTCTTACGACAGGCAGGAATATCTCGGGCCTGAAACTTCCTGGCAGATTAAAACTGTGTGCCCGACCGAGACTCGAACTCGGGACCTTTGCCTTTCGCGGGCAAGTGCTCTACCATCTGAGCTACCGAAGCACGACTCATGCCCGGTACTCACAGCTTTACTTCTGCCAGTATCCGTCTCCTACCTTCCAAACTTTACAGAAGCTCTCCTGCGAAACTTGCAGAACTAGCACTCCTGAAAGAAAGGATATTGCGGAGACATGGCTTAGCCACAGCCTGGGGGATGTTTCCAGAATGAGATTTTCACTCTGCAGCGGAGTGTGTGCTGATATGAAACTTCAAGAGTCTGCCAGTTCAGTTCCTTCAATATATTTGTGACACTCTCCCATAAATTAAACAAACCAGTGACCATTTGTGCTGCCCTTCTCTGTATACATTCAATATCCCCTGTTAGTCCTATCTGGTATGCGCCCCACACACCTGAGCAATTTCCTAGAACCAGCACACGAGTGATTTGTAAGCAATCTCTTTTATAGACTGATTGCACTTCCCCAGTCTTCTACCAATAAACCGATGTCTAACACCTGCTTTACCCATGACTGAACTTATGTGATCATTCCATTTATCCCTAAAAAGTGTTACATCCAGGTATTTGTATGAGTTGCCAGTTCCAAAGGTGACTCACTGAGGTGACTCACTGATATTGTAGTCATAGGATACTGCAGTCTGTGAGGTGAGAGATTTTACATTTCTGAACATTCATAGCAAGTGCGCCATGTTTAAATCTTATCAAGATCTGACAGTACATTTATGCAGCTTCTCTCAGGATAGTACTTCATTATAGTTAACTGCGCCGTCTACAAAGAGCCTGATTTTACAATTAATATGGTCTGCAAGATCATTAATATACTACACGAACAGCAAGGGTCCCAACACACTTCCCCAGGGCACACCAGGTGTCACTTCTACAACTGACTATGACTTTCTATCTAAGATAACATGCTGTGTCCTCCCTACCAAAAAGTCCTCAATCTAGTCACAAATTTCACTTGATACCCTATATGATCACACTTTTGAATATAAACATAGGTGTGGTACTGAATCAAATGCTTTTCAGAAATCAAAAAACACTGCATCTACCTGGTTGTCTTATTTTATTTCAACATCAAGTTCTGTAGGAGCAAATTGAGAAGCAAATCTCCAAGGTCATGGAATGTGTCAGTACATGAAGTTACAACATAAAAGTATTAACAGAAAAAAATAAAATGATTATGGACCTGAAAAAAGTCTAGCCACAAGTTTAAGTAAATGCAATCAACAATACAACAAGAATCAGCTTAATTTTTCAAGGAACTCCTCGACAGAATACAAGGAGGGACCCATGAGGAAACTCTTCAGTTCTGATTTGAAAGCGCGTGGATTACTGCTAAGATTTTTAAATTCTAGTGGTAGCTTATTGAAAATGGATGCAGCAGTATACTGCAGACCTTTCTGCACAAGAGTTGAGGAAGTCGGATCCAAATGCAGGATTGATTTCTGGCAAGTATTAATTGAGTGAAAGCTGCTTATTCTTGGGAATAAGCTAATGTTGTTAACAAGAAATGACAGTAAGGAAAAAAAAATCCTTTTAGAATGGGAAGAGTTACCCCAAAATATAATACCCTATGACATAAGTGAATGAAAGTAAGAAAAGTAGACTAATTTTTGTGTCGAACAATCACTCACTTCAGATACCGTTAGAACAGTAAAAATGGCAACATTTAGTCTTTGAACAAAATCCTGAACACGGGCTCTCCATCACAGTTTACTGCATCTGAATACCTAGAAACTGGAACTGTTCAGTTTCACTAATCATATGCCCATTCTGTGAAATTAAAATGTCAGCTTTTGTTGAATTGTGTATTAGAAACTGTAAAAACTCTGTCTTGCTGTTATTTAGCATTAGTTTATTTTCTACAAGCCAGGAACTTTTTCACGAACTACACTATTTGAAACAGAGCCACCGCTGCACACAACATCCTTTACTACCAAGCTAGTGTCATCAGAAAACAGAAATATTTTAGAGTTACCCGTAACACTAGAGGGCATATCATTTATATAAATAAGGAACAGGAGTGGGCCCAACACTGATCCCTGGGGCACCCCCCCCCCCCCCCCCCCCCCCCACTTGACCATACCCCACTTCTCAGTCATTCTCAACACTCTGAATAATGATCTTTTGCGGTCTGTTGCTGTTGCTAAAGTAAGAAGTGAACCAATTGTCAGCTACTCCCCGTATTCCATAATGGTCCAACTTCTGGAGCAATATTTTGTGATCAACACAAAGCCTTAGTTAAATAAAAAAATATGCCTAGTGTTCCAAAGATTTCAATATGTTGAGAGAAAAGTGCGAGTGCGTTTCACATGATCAATATTTCCAAAAACCATGATGGTTGGCATTCAAGAGGTCATTCTGTACACGATACCTCAGAATATGTTCTAAAATTCTACAACAAATTGATGTCAATGATATTGGATCGTAGTCTTGTGGATCACTTCTTCTACCCTTCTTGTAGACAGGTGTGACGTGTGCTTTTTCGCAAGAACTGGGCACAGGTTTTTGTTCGAGGGATCTACCATGGATTATAGACAGAAGAAGGGCTAACTCATCTGTGGTTTGTAGGATACTGTGAGAAAAGGGCAAGCGGAGTTCCACATTAGCAATGCTTTCTAAATCCCTGCTGATATGTGGTCAGAAACTTTTCTGTCTTAAGAAAAAGTAATACATTCAAGCTCAGAATGTGTTCAAGAATTCTGCAGCAAACTGACGTTAAGGGTATGTGTCTGAAATTATGTGGATCTGTTCTACTGTTTTTACATACAGGAGTCACCTGGACATTTTTTCAGTTGCTTGGGACTTTATGCTGGACAGGAGATTGTGATAAATGCAAGCTACGAAAGAAGCCAATGCTGCAGAATACTCTCTGTAAAACCAAAACGGGATTGCATCTGCACTTGGTGACTTATTTGTTTTCAACTCTTTCAGTCCTCCTCTGTGCCAGGGATACCTTATTTCTTCATCCTCCATGTGAGACTCTGCACAACAGTCAAACAACCATATGTTTGTATGATCCTTCTACAAGAATGATTTCTTAAATGTGAAATTTAAAACTTCAGCTTTCCTTTTGTTGTCTTCTATTAGCACTCCAGATCGCTCTTCTTAAATTTTATTCACAATTCCATCACATGTTTCATTTTGTTGCGGAAATGGGGATAGGAATTGCGAATATAGTTGAAGAAGAGCAATGGAAATTCTGTATTCGCTGCACTGTTGTAGGCATGCATACAAGGTGACATTTCGGCACTTGTGGAGATGTAACCTGCAGAAAATACAAATAACTTGCAGATCAAAGTTCCTCTTCTAATTTTCTTGTTTGGTGAACCATTTGGTTAATTTAAAAAAAAAAAAAAAAAACAAAGTTTTTGTGTATAGCAACAACTTTCAGAAACGAACTGTGGCCATAACATGCAACCTAACCAGGATGTCTAATCAAACAGCCACACAAAATACTGACTGGTTTGTAAAGGTAGTACAAATGGGATATGTACAAGGAAAAGTGTAGCACATTCTCCTGATGACATCCACTGGCAATCACACCCAGCCAAGCCCAGAGGAAGTCATCAAAGTAATAACCCTCTTTTGCTTGATTCACTGGTGAAACTTTTCGTGCATATTGCAACCAATGAGATTCATTTAGACAAAACAGCTCCATGAAATATTTATGTCATTATTTTACATGTGAATTAGTTAATTTTATGTTCTAACAACTGATTTATGAGCTACATAAGAACAACAATAGCTCTCTGAATATCGGTTTGCCTGAAAAATGGTACATAACTTTTTGAGTCAGCCCCTATGTGCTTCACTTGATACAAAGTGCAAATAGAAAATATGTTTGAAATAAAAGGATATTCAAAGTGGAATTTTATGTTCCCATTTGATGGAGATGTTACTTACAGGAGAACAATTTTTGACAATTTGCTATTAGACATAGCCACATTCAGTAAATTTGATGAAGATTTAATAGTAAACTATTTATCTTAATATTATGGGCAATTTTTTTCAAATATACTGACCAAACAGATTTAAATCACAAAATAAATATACTCTATAACCTATGTTTCCAGTTATGTAGAACATTACACCAGTATTATGTGTGTTTCAGTCATAATGTGCAAAATATTCTACCAAGAACTGACAGAACAATGCAATTATGTTGCCAACTCCATTGGTATGGCACAGTATTCAAAAAGTTGTTTAACACCATGTTCAGTACAGTCCATCTATCGAAGCAGGGCTGTGAATAACTGAAGCAAAGATATTTTATGAACTATCATGCCCCAGCCAGTGCCACCGAAATTGTACATACAGATGCATTAAGTTCTTTAGCTCTTTTAACAAATGTGCAAGCAACCAGCCCCTCAATGACCAACTTGACAAAACAATTTATCTTCCTGTAATCACACAGAATGAAAGACCATCGAAATAGTGTTCGAAGATGTGGTACAGATGTCCCAGCAGCTGGGAAAATGGTAAAATACAAAATTCAGAAGTGAATATAAATGTTTCTACTGTACGAACTATACGACAAAATGTACAGTATGTATAAAGTAAATTATACGAGGCAGAAGTACTAATAGCAGCAGAACTGCCACATATATTTATTATGATAGAACATGGGCAAAAGAAAATGAAATTAGTGTTTACAACATACAGGACAATAAAAAAGTCATTTACTTCTGCAGATGTCAAAATAAAGGTGGGGGCCTGTAGTATATGTACACAATGAAATGAGGGGTTGCATACCTGGCAAGCAGACAATTGTACAGAATCAGCAGAAATACAGACAGCATTCAAAGGGGGAAAGTGTTTGATATTAGGGATATATACTACCAAGCAGTCAGGTAAATTGTTTTCTACAAGAGCCAGAAGTTCTGTTAGACTAGGCTGTTAGGCAATTCACATAAATAATTACAGTAAGCGATCTAAATATTAACACACTGAAAGAAATATGTTATACTAGGAGTTTCAGTGGTCTAATCAAAACTTATGATCTAAATCTGGTAGTAAATAGTCTCACAAGGTGCAGTAAAGATACAGAGATATTAATAGATCACATAATTACTAATATACCACAATACAGACAAAAAGTACAGGTCAAACACAGCCTTCGCTGACCACAATGGGTATTAATAGACATATGAGATAACATACTCAAAAATATCTTTAAAGAGTTGTAACAAACAAAGCAAGCAAATATACAGATGTCACAAACATTAATGCAGTCTAAAGATTGGAGCGTTATATACCAAACAGCAAATGTAAATAAGGGATGGCAAACATTCTCCAAAACATTACCCTACAACATAGATCTCACATGCCCATTAGTATGTAGGAATACGAATGCTAAGAGCAATAAAAAATAACTCACAGCAGATGTAAAAAGAAGTGGGAAGAGCTAAAAAAAATTATGAACAACCTCACATAAATCCCATGCAAACAAACTTTGATGCCTATGGAAACAAGATATCATATAAGAAACTGATAAAAGAAACCAAATCCCATTACTACATAAACAAAATTACAGCTTCTAATAAAATCACAAAGACCATACGGTCACACATAAAGAGAGAGAGGGAAAGTGTTGACATGAAAAATAGTGGGAACATTACTACAAAGAAAAATGGGACAGAAATCAGGGACCATAAGTTAACAACATTTTAAATTAACATAATGTTGAGGTAGTGGGCAAATTAATAAAGCAAAACTCTCCTTCTGACACAAAATGCATACTAAGTACTCCTGATGAGGCAAAAAGTTTGTTCCTTCTCCCAACAAATGAACCTGAATTAGTAAAAATAATTACATTGATTAAAAACAAGAAATACTGAGTGACCAGATTGTATTTCTACTAGACTAATTAAATGCAGACTACAGAGGGCAGTACAGCCTCTGACTTTTCTCAAAAACTTATACATGGAAGAAGAAATATTACCACCGTGTTTAAAAGAAAGAGTTAAGTGACCCCTCTTTTCAAATGAGCAGCAAGGAAGAGCCAGGAAATTACTGATCACTAACTATTACACCTTTCTTACATAAAATAACAAAATGTGTAATTATATTAAAAACAAAGATTCCAAGACTTACCAAGCGGGAAAGCGCCGGCAGACAGGCACATGAACAAAACACACAAACACACACACAGAATTACGAGCTTTCGCAACTGGCAGTTGCTTCGTCAGGAAAGAGGGAAGGAGAGGGAACCACATCCTTTCATTTTTCCCTCTCCTTCCCTCTTTCCTGACAAAGCAACTGCCAGTTGCGAAAGCTCGTAATTCTGTGTGTGTGTTTGTGTGTTTTGTTCATGTGCCTGTCTGCCGGCGCTTTCCCGCTTGGTAAGTCTTGGAATCTTTGTTTTTAATATATTTTTCCCATGTGGAAGTTTCTTTCTATTTTATTTACATCATCATTAAAATGTGTAATTAAAGACACAATAGAAATTTTATAGTAAAATGCAATATCTGAATGATGCCCAGCATGGGGTTAGGGTAGAATCTCTACTCTAAGCATAAAAGGTAAAATAATCCCCCATTTGGATCTCCGGGCGGGGACTACTCAGGAGGACGTTGTTACCAGGAGAAAGAAAACTGGCGTTCTACGGATCGGAGCATGGAATGTCAGATCCCTTAATCGGGCAGGTAGGTTAGAAAATTTAAAAAGGGAAATGGATAGGTTAAACTTAGATATAGTGGGAATTAGTGAAGTTCAGTGGCAGCAGGAACAAGACTTCTGGTCAGGTGAATACAGGGTTATAAATACAAAATCAAATAGGGGTCATGCAGGAGTAGGTTTAATAATGAATAAAAAATAGGAGTGCGGGTAAGCTACTACAAACAGCATAGTGAACGAATTATTGCGGCCAAGATAGACACGAAGCCCACACCTACTACAGTAGTACAAGTTTATATGCCAACTAGCTCTGCAGATTATGAAGTAATTGAAGAAATGTATGATGAAATAAAAGAAATTATTCAGATAGTGAAGGGTGGCGAAAATTTAATAGTCATGGGTGACTGGAATTCGGTTGTAGGAAAAGGGACAGAAGGAAATGTAGTAGCTGAATATGGATTGAGGCTAAGAAATGAAAGAGGAAGCCGCCTGATAGAATTTTGCACAGAGCACAACTTAATCATAGCTAACACTTGGTTCAAGAATCATAAAAGAAGGTTGTATACATGGAAGAAGCCAGGAGATACTGACAGGTTTCAGATAGATTATGTAATGGTAAGACAGAGATTTAGGAATCAGGTTTTAAATTGTAAGACGTTTCCAGGGGAAGATGTGGACTCTGATCACAATCTATTGGTTAAGAACTGCAGATTAAAACTGAAGAAACTGCAAAAAGGTGGAAATTTAAGGAGATGGGACCTGGATAAACTGAAAGAAACAGAGGTTGTACAGCATTTCAGGGAGAACATAAGGGAACAATTGACAGGAATGGGGGAAGAAATACAGTAGAAGAAGAATGGGTAGCTTTGAGGAATGAGATAGTGAAGGCAGCAGAGGACCTAGTAGGTAAAAAGATGAGGTCTAGTAGAAATCCTTGGGTAACAAAAGAAATACTGAATTTAATTGATGAAAGGAGAAAATATAAAAATGCAGTAAATGAAGCAGGCAAAGAGGAATACAAACGTCTCAAAAACAAGATCGACAGAAAGTGCAAAATGGCTAATCAGGAATGGCTAGAGGACAAATGTAAGGATGTTGAGGGTTATCTCACTAGGGGTAAGATAGATACTACCTACAGGAAAATTAAAGAGACCTTTGGAGAACAGAGAACCAGATGAAAACCCAGTTCTAAGCAAAGAAGGGAAAGCAGAAAGGTGGAGGGAGTATATAGAGGGCCTATACAAGGGCAATGTACTTGAGGACAATATTATGGAAATGGAAGAGGATGAAGATGAAGATGAAGATGAAATGGGAGATATGATACTGTGTGAAGATTTTGACAGAGCACTGAATGACCTAAATTGAAACAAGGCCCCGGGAAGTAGACAACATTCCATTAGAATTACTGATAGCCTTGGGAGAGCCAGCCCTGACAAAACTCTACCATCTGGTGAACAAGATGTATGAGGCAGGCGAAATACCCTCAGACTTCAAGAATAATATAATAATTCCGATCCCAAAGAAAGCAGGTGCTGACAGATGTGAGTATTACCAGACAATCAGTTTAATAAGCCACAGCTGCAAAATACTAACGCGTATTCTCTACAGACGAATGGAAAAACTGGTAGAAGCTGACCTCGGGGAAGATCAGTTTGTATTCCATAGAAATGTTGGTATACGTGAGGCAATACTGACCCTACGCCGTATCTTAGAAGAAAGATTAAGGAAAGGCAAACCTACATTTCTAGCATTTGTAGACTTAGAGAAAGCTTTTGACAATGTTGACTGGAATACTCTCTTTCAAATTCTGAAGGTGGCAGGGGTAAAATACAGAGAGCGAAAGGCTATTTACAATTTGTACAGAAACCAGATGGCAGTTATAAGAGTCGGGGGGGATGAAAGGGAAGCAGTGGTTGGAAAGGGAGTGAGACAGGGTTTTAGTCTCTCCCCGATGTTATTCAATCTGTATATTGAGCAAGCAGTGAAGGAAACAAGAGAAAAATTCGGAGTAGGTATTAAAATCCATGGAGAAGAAATAAAAACCTTGAGGTTCGCCGATGACATTGTAATTCTGTCAGAGACAGCAAAGGACTTGGAAGAGCAGTTGAACGGAATGGACAGTGTCATGGAAGGAGGGTACAAGATGAACATCAATGAAAGAAAAACGAGGATAATGGAATGTAGTGGAATTAAGTCGGGTGTTGCTGAGGGAATTAGATTAGGAAATGAGACACTTAAAGTAATAAAGGAGGTTTGCTATTTGGGGAGCAAAATAATTGATGATGGTTGAAGTAGAGAGGATATCAAATGTAGACTGGCAATGGCAAGGAAAGCATTTCTGAAGAAGAGAAATTTGTTAACATCGAGCATAGATTTAAGTGTCAGGAAGTCGTTTCTGAAAGTATTTGTATGGAGTGTAGCCATGTATGGAAGTGAAGCATGGACGATAAATAGTTTGGACAGGAAGAGAATAGAAGCTTTTGAAATGTGGTGCTACAGAAGAATGCTGAAGATTATATGGGTAGATCCTATAACTAATGAGGAGGTATTGAATAGGATTAGGGAGAAGAGAAGTTTGTGGCACAACTTGACGAGAAGAAGGGATCGGTTGGTAGGACATGTTCTGAGGCATCAAGTGATCACCAATTTAGTATTGGAGGGCAGTGTAGAGGCTAAAAATCATAGAGGGAGACCAAGAGATGAATACACTAAGCAGGACCATTTTAAGAAGAAAGACCTCTGAAACATGCAGAAACTGTTTCAAGAATTTAAATATCTTAACTTTTTCGTCGTTGTATATATACAAAACAATAATGTACATCACAAAAGGTAGTGAGGACTGGATTACAAATGCTAGTGTACACACCCACAGTACAAGAAAGAAGGATGAAGTACGGAGCATACCCCACCGACTGGCAATGCTAGAATAAGTACCCCAGTACTTTGGTATCAGACTACTAAGAAGTCTGCCCAAAACCCTGCGAGATAGTGTACTTCACAAAGACTTTCCAAAGAAACTTAAAGACTATCTCATTGAAAGAGTTTTACAGTGTTGCAAAATACTTATGCCATTAAATTTGTATATATTGTTACTCATTATCAGCAATGTAAAAATGTAAGCTAAAGGTGTAGAAAAATAGGTGATAAGGAATGTTAACACTTTGACATGTCCTATATTATACGTACATTTACTGTACACAATGTAATCTTACAGGATCAAATAAAATTCAATTCAATTCAATTCAAAGATTCAGAATGATGTAGGTTGCAGTAAGTACTGGGAGATGAAGAAGCTTGCACAGGATAGAGTAGCATGGAGAGCTGCATCAAACCAGTCTCAGGACTGAAGACCACAACAACAACAACAACAACAAAGTGATTTTAATCTTTGATAATTATGTATATATATGAAAATTTTTAGATACCTATATGTTGGATGCTATTTGTGAAGAATTCAGTCATTTTACTGATATATGCATGTAGTTATGCATTTTTGACACTTGCAATTTTTTCAAACTTTGTGTAAACTTGTCCAATACAATATTCGCTAATATTCCACTTTCATTTATCTGTGTTGATACTGTAGTTTGTTCTTTTATTTATGAGGCTTGTGTTTTGCTGCAAGATACTAAACAAATGTTCTTTTTTCGACAGAAGTGTACACTGTTAGGTTTCAAATTGTAATTATTGTAATATGCAGCTCTGACTTTAAGAATAATTCACTTAAAAAGGCCTGGGGAAAACAATGGATGTCACTGGTTTTTAATGGATACTGCGTACATTAGAAAGGAGGCTTGCATATAGGTACAGACCACACAGAAGCAACCAAGTGAGGGGTGATGAATTGGTCACACTCTCATAGACGCCCTGCTCTCAGGTGTGAATTAACTGAGTGAGCTGGCACAATGGTTTGAACACTGAACTTGCACTTGGGAGGATGACAGCTCAAATCCCAATCCAGCCATCCAGATTTAAGTTTTCTGTAATTTCCCTAAATTGCTCCAGGCAAATGATGGGATGGTTCGTTTGAGAAGTGCATCTCCAGCTTCCTTCACTCTCCTTTCATAATTTGAGCTTCTGCTCTGTTTCTAATGACCATGCTCAACAGAACATTAAACTCTAATCTCCCTTTCTTTCTTTCTTAGTGATTTTCTAGGCTTTGCATGATCACACTCCACAGAATGGTGTTTTCAAGTGTTATCATAACATTCAGAGTGTGACATCTTCACACTAATGTGAAGAACATTCTCAGAAATGTACGTATGTCTTCATAAAATATATAATTGAAGTTGTGGTCAGATAATTTACCTGCAATTCTATGTTAACACATTACTGACAAACAGCAGAAAATACAGTAAGGAAAAAGCGCTTAACTAACTGCAAATCAGATCCAGCATTTAGTGTGTACTTGACATTATTAACAATAAACATAAATAAAAACATGAAAAAGTCAATGTTGACTTAACGTTTTATATTCACCATTCACAAGCTATTGGATAATTTCTAAGCAAATTTAGGGTACAAAACACAATTTTTTTTACTGAGAACAAAATATTGCTTTCCACATTGTTACAGTGATGCCTATCAGTTTAATGGGAGATTAAGGCACAGATACTTACCGGAAAATGATGAGAAACAGTTCTGATGTTTTTGCTTGGAGCATGGCTACTGTTCCTCGTGGATGAAATCTAGTTTGCAGGAAAACATTCTCGTGGAACATGCTCAACAAGTGGAAGAAAGTTAGCTCTGGACCAGGCACTGTTGGAGGGTCTTCAGCATACCTAAAGCTGCAAAACAAAACCTAAAAGTGATAAGGCTGAAAGAAATCCTTTATCAAAATTTATATGAGTAAAAAATTATCACCTGTTATCTTCAGGTAACATCACTTTGCCTGAAGGCAATTAATAGGAAACACACTAAACTGATGCTTTAAGATGCTATTTTGTGGCTGACAATCAGATCACAATCAGGCACAAAAAAGCAAAAGAATCTAGCTTTCAGAACCACATATGCCTTTATCTAGCAGCTGAGTATAAAGGGCCAAATGGTTGCTTACACATGAAAGCTTCCTAGAGTGAAGAGGTATCAGGGTAGGATGAAATGATCTCTCATTTTACATCAACTTCATCTTCATAAAGAACTATTTAAGCTTTGACAGCCAGATATATATAACAGTTGGTACTGGAAACATAATCACTTTGCATTAGTTGAAAGCTTCACTGCTATGTCAAATGCTATAGTGAAATAGCTTGCATTATTGGTTCAGTTTTCTTTAGTTCTGGAACAATGAATGATTACACCATTACTCAAGAGTTCATGATTCATAGCAAAGGCAGAAAAATAATAACTATGGTTGTTGAATGCTGTGATATTAAGAAAGAGATGCAAAAACTGCTTTACCTGGGCAACCAGTCAAAGTGAGCTACTGCTTGTACAAGTAAAAGTGTGACAGAATGAAAAGATGGAGCAAGACTTTCACTGCTACGTTTCAATATGAAAGTATGTCTTAAAACTTCAATTATACAAATATGACAATAATTCAATGAGAAGTGATAAGGATAGAAAGGTACAAGTGGAGGAAGATGCAAGTATGGCTTCTCCGAATGTGCAGGGATGTGGTGGGGACAGGATAGGACTCTAGGTGCAACAATGAGAGGCTGTGCTGGAGAGAAGGTGGAGGGAGGGAAAGGGGAGAGGAGAGAAGTAGAGAAGAGGAAAGCACCATGTACGTGCATTGGTGGGAAAGACAGCACATGTGTATTGGTGTGGGAGCAGGGAAGCGAAATTTTGATGGAGGACAGGGACTAGCAAAGGTTGAGGCAATGGGGGTTTATGGAACAAATGTTGCAGAGAGAGTTTCTATCCATGCAATTCAGGAAAGCTGGTGTTGGTGGGGAAAATCCAGAATGCACGGGCCGTGAAGGAGTCATTAAACTGAAGGATATCATGTTGGATGGCATACTCTGCAACTGGGTGATCCTGCTGTTTTTCTGCCACAATTTGGCAGTGGCTATTCATGCAGACTGTAAGCTTGTTAGTTGTGACACGCACATAGAATGTAGCACAGTGGTTCCTGCTAAGCTAGTAGATCACACGACAACCTTCACTGGTGGTCCTGTCTTTGATGGGTAGGAGACACTGTGACAGGACAGGAGTAGACAATAGTAGGGGGATGTATGGGCCATGTATTGCATGTAGGTCTCTTGCAGGGATGTGAGCCAGAAGACTAGGGGTTGGGAGATGGGGTGGAATAGGGATGAACAAGAATTTTATACAGGGTGGTCAACTGACAGTGACCGGGCCAAATATCTCATGAAATATGTATCAAACGAAAAAAACTGCGAAGAACAAAACTCATCTAGCTTGAAGAGGGAAACCAGATGGCGCTATGGTTGGCCCGCTAGATGGTGTTGCCATAGGTCAAATGGATATCAACTGCATTTTTTAAAATAGGAACCCCCATTTTTTATTACATATTCATGCAGTACGTAAAGAAATATTAATGTTTTAGTTGGACCACTTTTTTCGCTTTGTGACAGATGGCACTGTAATAGTCACAAATGCGTAAGTACGTGGTATCACGTAACATTCCGCCAGTGCAGATGGTATTTGCTTCTTGATATATTACCCGTGTTAAAATGGACCATTTACCAATTGTGGAAAAGGTTGATATCATGTTGATGTATGGCTATTGTGATCAAAATGCCCAACGGGAGTGTGCTATGTATGCAGCTCGGTATCCTGTACGACGACATCCAAGTGTCCAGACCATTTGCCAGTTAGTTACATTATTTAAGAAAACAGGAAGTAGCAACAAATGATGATGCGCAAATAGGTGTTTTAGCTGCTGTCGCGGCTAATCCACACATCAGTACCAGAAAAATTGCGTGAGAATTGGGAATCTCAAAAATGCTGATGTTGAGAATACTACATCAACATCAATTGCACCCGTACTACATTTCTATGCACCACGAATTGCATGGCGACGACTTTGAACGTCGTGTACAATTCTGCCACTGGGGACAAGAGAAATTATGAGATGATGACAGGTTTTTTGCACGCGTTCTATTTAGCGATGAAGTGTCATTTACCTACAGTGGTAATGTAAACTAGCACAATATGCACTATTGGGCAACGGAAAATCCACGATGGCTGCGACAAGTGGAACATCAGCGACCTTGAGGGGTTATTGTATGGTGTGGCATTATGAGAGGAAGGATAATTGGCCCCCGTTTTATTGATGGCAATCTAAATGGTGCAATGTATGCTGATTTCCTATGTAATGTTCTACCGATGTTACTATCACATATTTCACTGCATGACAGAATGGCGATGTACTTTCAACATGATAGATGTCCGGCAGATAGGTCGCATGCGGTTGAAGTAGTACTGAGTAGCATATTTCATGACAGGTAGATTGGTCGTCGAAGCACCATACCACAGCCCGCATGTTCACCAGACCTAAGGTCCCTGGATTTCTTTATGTGGGGAAAGTTTGAAGGATATTTGCTATCGTGATCCACTGACAATGCCTGACAACATGCGTCAGCACATTGTCAATGCATGTGCGAACATTACGGAAGGTGAACTACTCGCTGTTGAGAGGAATGTTGTTACACATATTGCCAAATGCATTGAGGTTGACGGACATCATTTTGAGCATTTATTGCATTAATGTGCTATTTACAGGTAATCATGCTGTAACAGCATGCATTCTCAGAAATGATAAGTTCACAAAGGTACATATATCACATTGGAACAATCAAAATAAAATGTTCAAACGTACCCATGTTCTGTATTTTAATTTAAAAAACCTACCTGTTACCAACTGTTTGTCTAAAATTGTGAGCCATATGTTTGTGAGTATTACAGCGCCATCTATCACAAAGCGAAAAAAGTGGTCCAACTGAAACGTTCATATTTCTTGATGTACTACACAAATATGTAAGAAAAAACGGGGGTTCCTATTTTAAAAAATGCAGTTTATATCCATTTGACCTATGGCAGTGCCACATAGTGGGCCAACCATAGCGCCATCTGGTTTCCCCTTCAAGCTAGACAAGTTTCGTTCTTTGTAGTTTTTTCGTTTGACGCTTATTTTGCGAGATATTTGGCCCAGTCACAATCAATGGACCATGGACCAACCTGTATGTAAGTTCCCCTATCGCTCTAGCCGTTGGTGGACTCTTTAACCACCCAACTATTAACTGGGAAGATTATAGTTTTGTTAGTGGTGGGCATGATAAAACATCCTGTGAAACATTACTAAATGACTTTTCAGAAAAACTATCTAGAACTAGAACAGACAGACAGGAGCCCCACTCATGATGGAAATATATTGGATCTAATGGCAATGAATAGACCTGACCTATTTGAGGATGTCCACATCGAAACTGGCATCAGTGACCATGAACCAGTTATGGCAACAATGATTACCAAATTACAAAGGCCAAATAAGACAAGCAGAATGCTATGTGTGCTCAATAAACTAGCTAAAAAATCAGTGTCATATCTCAATAAGGAATCAAACTTTCAGGACAGGGCAGGAGCATGTAGAAGATCTCTGGCTCAAGTTTAAAAGAATAACTGACTATGTGCTGGACAGATATGTACCCAATAAAACCGTTCATAATGTGAGGGAACCTCAATGGTATATATCCACTGCAAAGAAGCTTCTAAAAATGACAGATTACTGCATAATAGGTTTAAAACAAAGCATAGGTCTATAGAGAGAGAGATGCTAAATGAAATGTGCTTGGCTGTGAAGAGAGCAATGTGTGATACCTTCAGTAACTACCACATCAGAATACTGTTAAATGACAGTTCACAAAATCCAAAGAAATTCTCGTCATATATAGAGGCTATTTGTGTCACCAAAGTCAGTGCCCAGTCTCTAGTGAATGAGACAGGAACTGGAACTGAAACTGAAGGTAGCAAAGCAAGAGCTGAAATGTTTAACTCCATTTTCAGATGTTCCTTTACAAAGGAAAACCCAGGAGAATAGTCCCTATTTAATCCTCTTACCACTGAAAAGATGAATGAAATTGGTGTTCATGTCAGTGGTGTTGAGAAACAGCTGAAATCATTAAAAATGAACAAAGCTTCAGGGCATGATGGAATCCCTGTCAGTGACTATGCTAAATTTGTGACTGAGTTAGCTGCTCTTCTAACTATAATCTATCATAGATCCCTTTAACAAAAAACCATGCCTAGTTTTTGGAAAAATGCATGTCACACCTGTCTACAAAAAGGGTAGTAGAAGTGATCCACAAAACTGCCGTCCAATATCTTTGACATTGATTTGTTGTCGAATCTTAGAACTTAGTCTGAGCTTAAACATAATGAGGTATCTTGAACAGAATGCTCAATGCCAACCAACAGGAATTTGAAAACATTGATCACGTGAAACCCAACTTGCACATTTCCCACATGACATACTGGAAACTATGGACCAAGGCAATCAGGTAGATGCTGTATTTCTTGATTTTTGAAAAGTATTTGACTCAGTACCACACCTATACTTATTGTCAAAATTATGATCATGTGGCGTATCAAGTGAAATTTCTATGGGTTTGAGGGCTTTTTAGTAGGGAGGATGCAGCATGTTATCTTGGATGTTGTGACCCTTGTTACTCATGTTATATATTTATGACCTTGTAGACAATTGTCATAGTAACATCAGGCTTTTTACAGATGATGCAGTCACCTATAATGAAGTACTGTCTGAAAGAACCTGCATACACAGTCAGTCAGAGCTTGATAATATTTCACAGAGGTGTGAAGGTTGGCAATTTTCTATAAATGTTCAGAAAAATAAAATTGTGCGCTTCAGAAAACAAAAAAACATAGTCTCCTACAACAATAATATCAATGAGTCACTGAATTGGCAACTCATACAAATACCTGGGTGTAACATTTAGTAGGGATACGAAATGGAATGATCACAGATTCAGTCGTCGGTAAAGCAGGTGGTAGATGTCAGTTTATTGGTAGAGAACTAGGGAAGTGCAATCAATCTACAAAGGAGGTTGCTTACAGATCACTTGTGTGAACAGTTCTAGAAGATTGCTCAAGTGTGTGGGACCTGTACCAGATAGGACTAACAGGGGATATTGAACATATAGAGAGACGAGCAGCACAAATGGCCACAGGTAGATTTGGTCCATGGGAAAGTGTCACAGAGATATTGAAGGAACTGAACTGGAAGACTCTTAAAGATAGACATAAACCATTCAGAGACAGTCTTAACATGGTTTCAAAAACCAGTTTTAAATCATTGCCCTAGCAATATACTATAACCCTCTGTGTATCACTCACATAGGGATCATGAGGATAAGATTAGCATAATTACTACATACACAGAGGCAATCAAACAAATCATTCTTTCTGTGGTTCATACAAAAATGGAACAGGAAGAAACCCTAATAACTGGTACAACGGGTCGTGCCCTCTGCCAAGCACCTCACAGTGGTTTGTGGAGTGTAGATGTAGGTTAGAGTTAAAGTCATTCTACAGTCAGCTTCAAATCCCGGTTGTCTAAATTTTCTCAATAGCCTTTCACGAAAAGAATGTTGTCTTCCCTCCTGTGATTCCTGTTTGAGTTCACCAAGCATCTCCATAATACCTGCCTGTTGATCAGACCTACCAGTAACAACTCCATCAGCTCACTTCTGAATTTTTTATATGTCCACCTTTAATTTGACCTGGTGTGAATCCCAAACTCTCCAGTGATACTCAATAATTGGTCACATTAGTATTCCAAACGATCTCCTTCACAGAAGAGCTACTTCCAATATGCCAAAGTTGATCATTTGCCTTCCCTACTGCCATCCTTATGATATAATTCCATTTCATATAACTCTGCAACATTATTCACAGATATTTAATCTATATGATTGTATCAAGCAGTACACTACTAATTCTGTATTCAGACATTATGGCTTTGTATTCCCTACTCATCAGCATTAACTTAAAATTTTCTACATTTACAGCAAGCTGCCATTCATCACACCAGTGACCTTGTATCCTCCTACAACCATTCTATGATGACACCTTCCCAAACATTACACCATCCTCAGCAAAAACAGCTGCAGATTGCTGCTCACCCCACCTGTCAGATCATTTACGTACATAAAGAACAAAAGTGGTCATATCACACTTCCCTGGGGCACTCCTGATGTTACCCTTGTCTCTGATGAATGCTCGCTACCGGAGACAACAAACTGACGTCTCTGTATACATCATAACATTTTCATAACAAAAGTCTTCAAGTCACTCACACATCTGGGAACCTATTCTGTATGCTAGCATCTTCATTGATGGTCTGCAGTGGGACATTGTGTCAAATGCTTTCTGGAAATCAAGGAATATGGAATCTGCATGTTGTCCTTCATCCTTATTTCTCAGGATATCAAGTGTGAAAAGGTCAAGCTGAGTTTCTACATCTGTTCTGACACATAGACAGAAGCTCTTCCATCTCAAGAAAATTTATTCTATTCAAACTGAGAATAAGTTCAAGCAAACTGATGTTAAGGATATTGGTATGTAATTTTGCAGCTCAATTCTTTTGCTCGTCTTATAATGAAGAGTCATCTGCACTTTTTTCCAGTCACTTGGGACTTTGCACTGTGTGAAAGACGGGGTGGATTCTCACTGTCATCCTTTTACATTAGTTGTAATGCAGACTGTTGCCATCCATAGTTTAAATGTATTTTATGAAGTGCAATAGAAATGAAGTACAATGCTCCATTAGCACCAAAGGATTAAAAATGGGAGGAAGCACAACAAGTTTGCTATTCATATAAGGAGATAACATGCACTATGTTCATTGGAAGAGAAGGTAAAGTTGATTGCTATATCTGTAACTTTACTGACACACTATAAACTTGGAATAATAACTGAATCCTTAATTTTGTGGTTGCTTCAAGGCTAAAAACTTGATACAATCCAAAATGACAATGCAGGGAAGTCACAGCTTGTGACCTTTCATTCCCACTGTCGCCACGCCCACCCCCGTCACTTTTGCAATCTTTGCTGAAGACAAAGAACAATTTTTGCTGCAGTTTCAACCCCATATTGATCATCATCTCCTGTTCCCTGATCTTCACCAGAATTTTCCGATCTTTGTTTGAAATCTATGTAGCAATAAATAACAAAAATTGGTTATTTCAGAAACTGGTTATTTTGACCATATTTAACAGTCAGGTTAAACTGGATATGAAAAGAACCAGTACACCCAAAAACTCATCTTTTCAGTGATAACCATCACCCCTATGCTGTGGTGCAGAAGCCACGTCAGCTCCTCAGCAGTCACATAGAGCTGTGTCAGGCCAGACAGTTGACAGGCACACTGCAATAGCAAACTCTGCAGTAAGCCGGTCACGCAATTTGGCACAAATGTGCAACCGGCCCACAGCCTGTGGTGGGCCCTGTGCAGGAAGCATCTGAGTGCACCTGCGAACCAAGGACCCACAAAATAAGTTGTAACTTCAGTGGCCCCTGCATGCAGGCCTGCAGTAGCACACTATGTATACACAGGGCAAGCTGCAGTTTGGTAGCAGGTCATGCATGGGTGATGTCTGAGCACAGGCTGGCTTGGTAGTCCCCTGAAATTGATTTAAAATTAAGTTCAAGGTAAGGAAATGCTGAAAAGTTTATAGGGTATGATCTTGAAACATGGCAATGTGCTGCGAATGACCACTCTTCAGATAAGCAATAGTTTTAGGCCTTTTTAATTAAGCAAGCACTGATTAGAATGCAGTGGGATGGCAGATGGATGGACGGCCAGAGTGAAGGTAGCGTGCCAAAGGGTTACATTAAGAGCCAGGTCAGGTGCGGTAGGCCAGCACGGTGACTTGCAAGAACGTGAAGGCGGAAGGACACAGTAAAGCCAGGGGTAGCTTATAAATATGATGCAGCATCTGCAGGAGGGCACCTCTTGGGGATGGAGAAGGTGGACTGGTCCGACCAGGGACTGCTAAAGGGTAAAAAAGTAGTTAGTTTGTAAAAACTTTAAATTAGAGCAGAGGGCCAGAGTAAAATTTGCAGAAGACCGAAAATCAAAAGGTGATTGGCACAGAAAGCAACAGGGAAAGTATAAAGTAAAATGTGTATGTTTTATGGGCAGAGATGGTGGCTGACGTCACAAGTGGTTTAGTGGGGCGAAGGAGTGCACAGCTCACCATTGTGGAGGACAGACTGGGGAGCAGTACAGATGGACAGTGGTTGTGCTCCCACAAGATTACCATCTAAGCTTTGCTCTGTGGCTTAATCTGCTTAAGACCGTGACAAAGTTCGCGTAGGCGGTGAAGTAATGTTGATTATGAAGGAACATTTATCTTAATATGTGAAAATTACTGAGGCATAGACGCCTATAGTTAACTGAGCAAAGCTTAGTGCATGCAAGAATACGACAGTCATTGAACACAGTAAGTCAGCTGCTGTGCTCGCTCCTGCTGTTGCAAATTCTGTTTTTGCTTTCTGATAATGATCATTATGGCCAATTGGTTACGGTCATGCCTATTTTATGTGGGGTATCAAGTGTAAGTAAAGACTGAGTTCCATGGCATTTGCTAGTGCAAGATCCTGGCCTTGTGCACTAAAAGACCTGCACAGTAGCGGAGTGATTTATATTAATACGATCACAATTGGGATTAGCCTCTTTGAGACAACAACAAAATGCAATTGGTACCCAACAGTGGTCTTAAACCCACTTAGCAGGGCATATTCATCTGACCGCTATTTGGCTGGATTCTGGCATGCAAACTACGATGTTGTAATATATTGTTTCAGAGGATTTTGAGGCTAATATAATTGCTTTGATCAGAGGTGCGTTGCATTATTTAGTAGCCTCGGAATTATTCTCCAAACCTTCAGTTCTACGTATTTGCTAAGTCCAGAATCCACAGGGTGCTGAATAAAGTATGAGCCGCTGAACTGCAGGTAAGGTTACAGGTCGAGCAAGTGTGGAGGCTGACTATGCTGCCACCGTGCAGGTAAGTCAGAAAGAGGACCTGCCGTGCACCCCTGTAAATCTACTGCTTACCATACCAGACAGTCCAAGGGATCCAGTACATTGGGTTAGGGTTTGTCATTCCACAGAGGGGATGTTACGAAGTAGTGCATCGGCCAAGGGAATGTTACAATCTGAAGGCAGTGGGGATGGATAACAGTTAGATGGAGGACTAAACTGAGTCAGTTTTCAATGTTGGTTTCAGATTTAGTCTGATTGTTAGTGGCAAAAAATTGTTTTCAATGTATGGACCAGGAGAAGGTCTTTAAAAAGCACAGCATGACTCAGTTTTGGAGGGGGAGAAAGGTAAGGGTTTTGGAAAGGACTGATACTTCTGTGGGACAGAGGCTTTGGGAAGACAGGTTCATGAGTGTGTTGCGGGTCTGTTTAGGATCTGGGCTCTAGAGTGGCATGTCGGAGTTTATGAGGATACGGTAAAAGTAGGTCTGCAAGTGTTTTACACCCTACTGATGTCAAAGAATATATCCAGACAATGATGGGTACATAGGAAAGCCTGCTGAATAGCCACCTCCAGTAGGGTCAGGTTGCCAAAAGTGGACCGAAATCACAGAATGCACACTAGTTGTCTGGTCTAACAACCATGCCAGACGACAGTTAACCATTCACTCTAGGGACTTCCCTACACAGCTTGTTATGGTGACAGTCCAGTAATTAGTGGTGATTCTTTCCTGGTTTGAGGGGAGGTATCAGAATTGCCTCTCTCCACAAGTTGGGAAAGTTGTCGGTCTGCCATATAAGACTAAAACATGTGAGGAGGATCTCCTTGAATGCTGCTGGTAAATGTTGAAGCATGCAGTACCAGATTTGATTGTGATCAGGTGCAGTATCATGAGTCTCAAACAGTACCGATTCCAGCTCCCACATGGATGAAGGGCAGTTGTAAGATTCACAATTGTGGGAGTTGAAGTCCAACTTGCCCCTCTCTGCACTCACTCGGTAGAAGTGAAATGCCAGAGCCTGGCTAGCATCGGCAGTAGAAGCTGCAAAATGCTCTGCCGTTTTCTGGGCAATGTCTCTGGGCATTGTCTGGAGATGCCTGTTTCAGCAATGCTGCTATTGGTAAACTACTGTGTTTAATGGAAACCCTGCAGGTGGCCTCCCACACTCTTGTTCTTCATTAAACAAGTGGAGCGGTCAATGGCATCCAAGAACACTTGACATGACCCTTTGCTGCTTTCCTTAATTACATACTGAGCCTTGGCCCTCTTGACTCAAAAGGCTATGAAGTTGCCTGCTGCTCAACAGGACTTAAAACTGTTGAAGAGCCACACACCTGTTCAAGATCACTGAATGGCACTCATCAGTCTACCAAGGGACAGATTGCCTCCTAAGAAGACCTGAAGACTTTGGGATGGGTAAGTCAGTGGCACTGGCATGATGTGGTCCACCCATTCATTCCTGGATGCTGTTGCGGTGTTCAAACACAGCCAGCTGGCTGAACAGTGTCCAGTTATCCCTGCTGACCATCCATTTTGGTGGCTTCTATTCAAAGAATCCTTCATCCAGTAGCTGAATGTAGAGTGGGAAGTGGTCACTGGAATGAAGGTCAACAGTGACTTCCCAATGAACAGAATCTGTGAGGGGTGGAGAGCAGAGTGGTAGGTTGACGGCTGAGAATGACCCAGTAGCACTACAGAAATGAGTGTGAGTACCTGTACAGAGGATGCACAGCTCACAAGTCTCTCCATGACACAACCCTGAGAGTAAGCATAGTTCGAGACCCACAAAACATGATTAGCACTGAAGTCTCCCAGGAGGAGAAATGGTCAAGGGAGTTTGTCCATAAGATCTGTGAGAGATTCAGAGTCTACAGCTCTGGCAGAGGCAAATAAAATGGGTAAACAGTGATCCTCCGACACCCATGAATTTAAAATGCAACTGCTTGCAGCTCATTAGCCAGGGGAAGAGCAAAGGAGTGGTGTGTGTCATTGACAAACACAGTCAGCCCTCCATTGACCCTTTCTCCAGTCAGATCTTCCTTCTGGTGAAGTGTACAGCCCCATAGGACAGGGGCATCAAGATGCTTTACAATCCATTTCTTCAAAGACATGCACAGAGGGCATTCCTGTTTTAGCAGCTACAGTTCCTCCAAGTGTCTCTTGAACCCATTTGCATGCCTTTGGAGGACTGGAGCCATTATCATGGGGGTTGCACTTCTACCCTGTCTTACCACCTGGGAGGGGAGCCTACCATGTGTTGAGTATCAGCTTTGGGGCAAGATGATTGCCCCAGTCCGACACCTAGGTCCATTAGCTCTGAAGAAGAATCAAGAGATATGTCACAGAGGATGAGTTCCACATCATCGGGGAGTTGACCTCCCACGTCTGTCAGTGGGTGATGCTTTGTGTTTGATGCTTTTAACCTGGGTAGGCTTTGGAGACACGACTGCGGGTGTGATAGTTACAGCACTGGATGGTGGATCAGGCCGATTGTTTGGAGGGGAAAGGAGCACCGTAACAGTGGCAACCAGAGTATTGTCCATTGTTCTTGGGAGAGGTATCGGCTTCAAAATAACTGCAGCAGAACAAGTGCACTGGCAGATGAAGGCACTAGTGTTGACACTGGCAACCTCCATTTGTGTAGCAGCATCGGTTTTGGAGACTGGCTGTTTAAGAACAGATGCAAAGTAGGTTGAAAACATTGGGGGCTGTATGGCCTTATAGGTCTGTTTGGCCTCAGCATACGACTTACGCTTAGTGGTTTTGATCTCTTGTATCTTCCTGTCTTCAAGAAAGACACTGCAGTCCCTACTCCATTCAGGATGATCCACAAGGAAGTTTACACACTTCACAGGAGATGAACAAACAACTACTTCATGGGCGGCCTTCCCACATTTGCGACAAATGGCTTCTTCCTTATATCTGGCAGTTGTGCTCCCAGTGGGGAATAGTAGTGTTCCTGTAGGGAAATGAGGCCGCATGCTGAGGTGAAGGAAACCTGCCCTGACATGCTCTGGAAGTTACGTGCTGTAGAAAGTAAATACAAGAGTCTGATTTCACTATATTACCATCCCACCTTTTCATTGTATTTTGCATATCAACAATGCCTTCTGGGACCCATCGGTTTCTTCTCTGGGAACATCAACTACGTCCCTGGAAGTCAACACCTTTGTTGTAGTTCAAGGTGTTGTGCAGCCCTGTCTCTATTGCATACCCCCCAAGACATCTAGCTTTTTGGAGGTTAACTGCTTGCTGGGAATTACAAGTTCTCACTAATGATGTCCCATTGCGTGAAAGCTTAACTTACTTTAAAGAGCCACATGTACCCTCTAAGCCCTTTTGGGTATAGAAGGATGAAAACTTCTCAAAACTACCCTCTTTTTGTTTGACTATGAAAAACACATTCCAGGCATCAGCATGTGTTCTGTCGCTGCCATTCTGAATAAGTCCAGACTCAGGAGGACTGGCTACACAAGCCCACTTATTTGATAGGGTTTTGGTTCCTACCAGAGCCGCACCCTTTCCGCTGTGTGGAGAAGATAATTTTGAGGTTTCCATCTCAGTCCTATGAGCAGCTAGGGAAATAAAAGTCCACCTAGACAGAGCCCTGCATGCCAACTAGGTGAGCCTAATACAACTGAAGTGCAGCAGGTTCCCCAGAGGTTGCTCACTAATGACTGTTCCACCTCAACAGCCACGTAATCTCATCGGCACACAGTGCACCTTAAGACAGAGGTTTTTTATAGAGGTTTTTACCATCCTCACAACCCAGGTGTTCAAGCTAGATCCCAATGCCCCGTGACACACAACATTCCACTGCTGCAACACATGATGGTCACTGCAGCATGTCCAAAGCTTATGGTGACGGGGGAGTGGTGTGCTTATCAGTCTCCAGCTGAGTAATCACAAGGTTGTCAAGCCCATGCCCAGCAAATGAATCATGAATCCTGAGCTCCTGAGAGCATCTTCTCTATGTGGTGACTAGCAGTCTCATTTCGCATTTTTGTTCTTCCATCCTAGATTTTGAATTTTCCATTGTTTAATACTTCAAAACAGATGTGCCATTGGTATGAGTGATCTGAAAGTGCAACTACAATGTTAACAAAGTACTTTATGGAAAGCTTGTTCTAAAATGTATAGTTAACAAGTTCACTTGTGGAAATTACTGGCAACAAGAATAAGATAATCACTTTACTTTCTGTGTGGTTTAATAGCCTTGTTCAGACCTTTCAACAAGATTACATTTTGATGGTTTGATTGCCTAGTATTTCAGGCACAGTTCTGTATATTACTGAGCTAAATTGTTCCGAGTATGTGCAAACCATGAGGCCCAGACACATCAACAACAGTTTTGCATCACCCTTTTTCCAAAATTCATAGCAAAGGAAACAAAAATTGGCTCTAGGGCACATGTACAGGAAGTAGAGAAAAAGAAATTATGATGACAAAGTCTTCTGTTTCCCGTGGGCAGTTTTTCACAGTATCGGTGAGGGTGCAGCTTGAACCCATCAAGGCGTATCATCGATGAGATGATCAACTGAGCCCTTGTCCAAACTGTCCCACTCTTCAATGGCGATTCTTTGGAAGTTATGCAGAGTAAGTGGTCATTGCCAATGTCCAAAAACTGCTCATTTTGTTGGGTTAATGTCTGGGGAACAGGTAGACCACTCCATTCTGATGATCTTATGTGCTGAAGGAATGTGTTCATGAAATAAACACATGAACAAGAGAGCTATCATCCATCAAAAGAAAACTTTCATCAAATGTTGGTGATATGGGCCCACAATCAGTTGCAGAATCTCATCTCTGTACTGTACACTAGTGAGATTGCCCTCAACAACCATGAGCACCCCTGTAATGTCATCCTAGAAATTCACTGCACCACCAACTTATTGCACAAGTGGGACACACAGTTGGAGGTTTTCAGTACTACCGAGCTGTCAACAAACACATTGTCTGCAATTATCAGGGTACAAACAGATTTGAGTTTAAACCATAAACAACACCTGACACCAGTCCTGGGGCATCTGTTCTTCACAATTTCTTGCCCATCTGAAGCCAAGTCTACGGTGTGTAGTGTCGCGGAATAGTAAAGAGTTGGAAACGTGGAATATTGTCAAAGTTTCGTTGCCTATGCCAAGAGCCTGAGGCAGTAGGTTAGCCAAGAGGATTGTACATGTATCGGAATGTGTCGTCACACAGGGGCAATGACCTGGTTACATACAACAGGCAAGAGAGAATTGCTTAGCACGGGGGTTTGTGTTAGACGGAGACTTTCGTAGAGTGCAAGACAGAGGTACAGCGTCAGCTGAACTGCATTTCACAACTTCGCGCAAGTCTGCCGTAACAACATGTAACTCTGTCACAAGAACACCTAAGGGGTGAGTACGACAGATAAGTCAGCAGTATAAGTGGAACGAATGTGCTCATTACAAACGAGCATGACGTCAGGACGTCGCTCGTGCTTCCTTTAAATACGCCAGCTTTGATAGCAACAAGGCACTCGCAGTTAGACTTGCAGTTAGATGTGTACTGGGTCGCTGCGTAGAGCTCAGCTCGGTGATCGACATGTTAATCTATATTAAGAAGATGCAGTAAGGGTGGCCCATCCAGCAGCAGACGTGAGGGGACAATACCAGCTCTGGTCCTCTCTGCTGCCACTGTCAATCATCAACCCAGGATTAGCAGACATCACGGCAGACTCGCTCACCGCCAATGCTGACCACATCAGTGAGCCGTCGTCGAGATCGTGCAGGGCCTAGGCCCTGTGCATCCGCCATCACAACCTGTGCATCCGCCATCACAACCGGGTGAGCCGACGACGCTGGGGGACTGCAGCCCGTTCCGCCCGTCCACCGTGGACGAGCCACCAGGAGGAGCAGGGGAGAAGACAGGGTGGGATAGAGCACACTCCACATTACGAGAATGCCTCTCGTGCCGACAGCGCCGGCACTCCAACCCGAAGCCTCCATGCGCAGCGGCCTGCTTTCCGCCGCCGAACCGGCCGGCCAGCCGGACACCGCCAGCCACGAGCAGCCGAACTAAGGACATTCCGTCGCTACGTCACAACACGCGGCGCTGCGCTGGCAAGACTGGTGCGGCCTGAAGCTAGTGTCATCGCTACGAGTCAGCGAGGACTCGGGGAAGGTCATTGATATCACCAAGCTCAGTCACCCAGTGTTACACGGGCCACATTGTACTCGGCAGGAATAAAGGTGTTACGAATTAATAATGTTTCTTTGGCATTTCTGACACGTCCACAGTCATTTCCTAGCATCCAGAAAACTGGAGAGGTCACCACTCGGCCTCCAGTCCACCGTAGACAACCGGGACCACCGGGGCGCCTAGTGTGTGCGATATGGTTCTCGCCACTGTCATCGGGAAGGAAGATTTGCTTTGTACAATAACCTCCTAACAGTTTGACGTCCTGTAGCCTCACTGAATAACACATTTAATTATGGAGCACTCAGCACATGGTTCATTTGACTAAGTCTTAGATTTCAATCATGCTGTGCACCTGTCTAATGTGGACAGCCTGTGTGGTGTAAATCCTAAACATTACCTGTCAGTTGGAACCGATTCCATGTTCAGACCACATCACTGACTCCGCTGTACATTTCAAGCAACTTCCATGGATGACAGACCTCCTGTGCACAATGTGATGATACAGTTCCAACTACTGAACACGATTGTCCTTCATGGCATGGTGGGTGTTCACTCTGCTGCTCTACAGGCATCTGTAATGTGTCCTTACTGGTACTTTGCTTTCAAGCAAAATGCTGCAATTCATTTGAGTAAGGCATTCTAGCCTTAGGTGTGGCTCATGGCAACTGTGTGTGTTTAAAAACAACATCAAGGCATAACAACTTTATTGTTACAGGAACAGTCACAATAGCAACACACCTGCAAGACATATCAGGGCAATGCAAAATTTTTATTGAAGTGTATATATGTTGAATATCAATGAATGAGGTAGTGCATTTGTTCATGCACTGACCTCAAGATTTGGAAGGATGGATACACCTGCTACGTCCAGCCATCTGATTTAGGTTTTCCACAGTTTTCCTAAATCACTTCAGGTAAATAGTGGGATGGTTCCTTGAAAAAGGCTAGGCTGACCACCTGTCATGTCCTCACCTCAACAGACATGGGTGTTCAGTCATATGTCTGTACAAGTCAAGATTTCGTCCTGTTCCAATCACATTTGGAGTGCAGGAAGATGACTGCTTATGCCTATATTTGCACTGTAATTAGTATAATCTTATCTCCTCAGTCTCTATGGGAGCAATACATAGATGGCAGAAGAACATCTACAGATTCTTAACTTAACACCGGTTCTCAAAGCTCTGCAAGTAGACTATGGCAGAACTACATGTGCTCACTTTGTGAGACAGTGTCACGAGTTCAGAACTTAACCCAGGACACTGGTGCAGCATTTGATGGTAAGGTACTTTACAGTTCTCTTCCCATAGCCATCCAAATGCTACTGATTAAAATTTCTTCCATCTACAGGATCCCCACCAGCTAACCTCAAAGTTGGGTAGTACTGCACAGGCATGCATGGTGAAACTCTTAAATACGAATTATTGTTGGAAGTATTAACCTGAGAAATGGTTTTGAAGGCAACATGCAACATCCAACTGGAGTTCCAGGCAAGATCTATCACAATAGTTTACTATGGGTAAATGAACTCAACATTCTGAGTAGCGGTTTCAAGGAAGCGTGCTCCCAAACCATCTTATCTTGTGTAAAAATCAGTAACTATCGTAGACAATATTTCATACCACACTAAGATGTTGGAGAAAACACTATTGCAGTATGACAGAACTTTAACACTGCAGATTTGCCATCAGCAAAAGCTGGGAGATATATCCAAGGAGCACACTGCCTTAATGAACTTGTTGGAAGCAAATTTACAGAAACCGACAGATGGTCCATTTCAGCCAATTATTGCTGAAGCCTGGAAAGACTACTGCAGTAAAGTACTGCAGCTTGAACATGGTTAGTGGAACTGTGACAGCCACATCAGAAATGTTATTGATGAAGGAACTGTTAGTGTTTTCAATTCATACACTACTAATGGCTCTGAGAATGAAGAATCACCCCCAGATGGTGATAGCAAGTGACTATTGTACTTTTTCCATTCTCATATTATCCTGATAAGATTGCTGACTGTTAGAAAACTTGGGCAAGTAGTTCGTACACTGCCCAAAACATAAATGGAAAAAATTACACTTCAGGCAACATATGTAACTGTTCTTCTTGCATTGTCTGAAGTACATCACCACTGAACAACATCAATAGTCTGAGGACAAAAAATTTTGTGATAATAGACTGGAATAAAAGAAATATATTATACACTTCGTGGATCACAGATTTTATTCATATGTCACACCTTAAGAACAAGTACCACATGTCATGGTATAGATTTTCTATACAATTATAAATCTGATCTAACCACTGGCTATACTTCTGAAATCTATTAACTCAAAAAGTGGGCGGAAAATTCATGTTATAGTTCCAAAATGTTATTGTATAAATAGCACATGTGCATTTTTAAATGATTTTGCTACTACAAATTTAGAATTGGATGTTACAACAGTATGAAGTTGAATAACACTCAGGTAATTGAAATTAATTACAATTTTATGGAGAAATTTAGATGAGTTAACATTTCAGTGCTGGTCATTATTTCTACAGAAGTGCTACACCATCAAATGTCAGTCTTTTACCCTTATAACCAACAGGAACTTTCTGTTAACCCCTAAACTTGTGGCCATACAATTAATGTGCCATATGCTAGGCCAGAGAAGACCCGCAACTGTTGGAAATATCTTAGTCTTGTCTACTTCGACAGATTTCCTGAAAGTGCCTACACGATGCCAGTAAATAAATTTATACCTAGTCTTGAGACGGATGAAAAGTAAAGGAACTAATTCTTAATTCTGCTCAAGAGTTCCTTGAGTGTTTGGCGAGACACTCACATTCCTTATCAGAAGGAACAATAAATTAACAACAAACAAAATATACTTCATTCTGTGTAACTATTTTAGTACTGTTTCATGTGCCTATTGTCATTTAACTGTTCAAATATTTGTTATATCTGTCATTTACATAATTATGAAAGTCAATTATCTTGTAATGCTCTGTTAGGAAACTTTGTTGTTGCCGTCATATACTTGAATATGCAATGTATCTAGCTTCCATTATTTTCTTGTGCTTAATGACATTTGCCATTTTTGTATCATCATCATTATCATTAATATTAATATTATTATTATCATCTTCATTATTATTATTACTGTGTTAACTTTGAAGACACTGATTGCACGTAAAGATGCTCAAAAGTGAAATAAAACATTTGAATTCGTATTTGTTCCCTGCACTGTTATCACTAGTTATCCTGGTCTATTCTATATGATTCAATCCATGCAGTGTACCAGCTCACATATACCTGTTCTATATGTTTGCAGAACAATGACAAACTTGCCAATATGAGTTAGTGGATACATACCAACAGTGCACAGAAACTGTGGTACATGGTCTACTAGCACACTACCTTTGTTACTCATCTCAGTACAGTACATCCACCCTCTCCTCCACTGTTTTACCTCCCGCTCACCTCCTCCTTTCCCTGCCATTTTTTTTTCCTTTTTTAGTTTTCTAGTCTTCGCCCCCTCCCCTTCCATCTCATTGCTAAGCCTCAGTCATTATGTTACACGATATGTTGTCCCATCTTTCACTGCCCTTCTCCAAATAAATGTACTATTGTTCTGAAAGCTCTGGATTTTTTCACCTTTTTGCATATAACAGTTAGATTAGTCACTTTACATATTTCTATTACTTTCTGGTATTAACATTTTCTGTGCAAACTGTCAATAAAACAAACAACAGTAGCCCTACTCTTACTATCTGACAAAATGGGGCGAAACTGAACAATACATAATTTAAACAGAAAAATTCCTGGTTTAATTTTCTGATGACTCTTTCCTTACATCAGATTAAGAAAGAGTAAGACATACAGCTGCCGGAGGCAAGAGAAAGCCACTCATCCTTAAAACAGAGACAAAAATGGCTGGCTATCTAAAATTTATCACTTTTGGTTCCTATCCTGCTCCTTGAAGCCTAATTTATGACACGGATTAACTTTACCTTTGCTATGGCATCTGAAACAATCTTACTTATGAAGTCCCTTCTGGTGTCAGTTTCTCTCCCTCTCCTGATCCAATACCACAATTTTTATCCCTCCAATCTCTGTAGATCTTGCTCCTTCTGTATCCAGCTTCATTTATTTAATGTTTCTTATTTTCCTGATAAAGAAGTCAATTTAAACTCTGACACTTAAAATACTGAACTTTATCAGTTGTCCTCATCCTACACATGTTTCTGTGTGTGTGTGTGTGTGTGTGTGTGTGTGTGTGTGTGTGTGTGTGTGTGTGTGTGTGTGTGTGTGTGTGTAGTTCCTCTTCTGTCTCAGACATTGTTAATATATACTGGAGTTTGCTGTTGAGCTGAATATGCAATTTCTTAGACCTAATATCTTACTTGGAAAATTTATTTTCATATGATGAACCAGTGTCAGGCTGAATCATGTACCAAATGGTGCCAACTTCATTGCTTCTGGTTTTCATAAAATTTGCAAAAATTTCATGAGAATAACTTGCTTGGGATCTTGCTGGTTCACGCCAATCTAGAAGACCTTTCACTGCCACACTTGCAACCTGAAACAAATGATATTTTTGATGTGAGTGTATATTGTACTTTACTTCAATAGTTGCTGCTGATGTGTCTTATCTGCTTAGTGCCTGTCAAAGAAAAAGAATTGCATATGTGCTGTAAAATTAGAGGTATATTCACAATTAACACAGTTACTGGACATACCGGCAACATGAATTCTTAAACTGTGATTGAAGATGATCTGTTAATCTGCAGAAAATTATTGTCCAACAAAACATGTTTATCATTTTATTTTAAACTTGCTGAAGTTTCAGACTTGTTGCTTACACCCACCAGCAACCTACCACCCTCAATGTACAAACACACTATCATTGCAGTAAGGAAGGCACAATATCCCGTCGAATGAAGACTGCATCACTCCAAATCAATGCCCAGAAATAGCCAAGCATTGCTAAGTCCACCAGAGAGCATGTAGCACACATCAGCCAGCTGAGACAAGTGAGGCCGAGACAGGTCACAGTAGTCCTTAGATTAGTTGCTCTTGTTTATCCGTGAAGTGTAGCACTGGGGATGTATCACTCTGTGCAGTCCCCAGCAACCTCATCAGATGTATGCGTAATTATATCGGTTGATCTGGCAGTACGTCCAGCTACAAGATACCTCCTCCCTGGAATTGCCCTTAGGGCTGCAACCATCCTAGCAAGTGTCAGGAGAGTGTGGCGGGAGCAGTACGACCTGCTGTGAAAACTGCTCCTGAAGCTGGCGATGTAGAAGAGCCACTCCTGGGTCCATCACTGGACCTGGAGGAGGAGATTGTAGTATCATTGCCACAGATACTACTACAACACCGCGCCAATGCTAGGTTGGCAGCCTGTCGTCTGCCGAGCACAGCGCACTCTAGCAGGCTGTGCAGCCTGACGGAACTGGAGTGTGCCTCGTTCACTTCTTAGCTAGATTTCAACCTAGGCAGATGCACTTTCATAATCGGCCCTCAGCCAGTTCTGTTTGCATTGATTCTCTGAGGAGGGTCCATCAGGCTTAGTCCCTGAGAATATGTTGTGTTAGTTATAGCCGTAGCTGCAGTCCTACAAACTACTGAAGATAAGTAATTTTCATTGTACTATGTGTTTCTTGAATAATAATCCTTCTCTCTAACAGTGTGCCGTACTGCATATTATTGCAACCTGGACTCGTTCTGCTCCTATCAACTCGGCCTCCTACTTATTTGCATTTAGTAACGAGATGAAAACACCCATGTGTATTGCGCCTCTAAACAGTGATACACAATAAATAAAATGGCGACGAGTCTGGTCCCTTCTTTCTGAGTTCACTAAACTAGCTGTGATTCTGGTTCTATGCTTCCGTGTTGGTCCACTTAGTTTGGCCTAGGTTGGCAACGTGCTTTTGCCCTGCGGACACTTGCTTGCTCAATTTTCTGGTTTGCCCTCGTCTGCAGTATGATAGTTGCTACCCGCTTCATGGATTTGATTGCTTCCTGTTTGTTGCACCACGGCTTCGCAACAAGAACAACCTTCCCTGCCCGAGCTTTTACAATTTCAGACACGGCAGATGACGCAGTTGCTCAGAGCGATGCAAGGACTAGTGGCCTTGCAGACTACAACGGCACAAGCAACCACGCTGTCGCCGCCGGTGCCTCCACCACCAACATCGGCACCACCATTCCAACTTTTCAACCCTGACACGGAACGTTGGGACGAGTACCGGACTCAGCTTGAAGCACACTACGAGGCCTACAACATTGCAGGTAATGCGCGGCTGCCTTTCCTTATTGCCCACGCTGTTGAGGAACTGTATCGCATGTTAGTGAAACTCTTCCCCACCTCCCACCCAGAAGAACAGTAGTATGACGACGTGCTCCGCAAGTTGGGTGCACATTACAAAGAAAGTGTCAATGTCATCACTGCGCGTTATAAGTATTTTTGCCTGCGGTGTGAACCTGGTCAGACTAACCGCTCGTTGATTGCAGACTTGCAAGGGCTTATGTCTGACTAACTTTCAGTGTGCCTGCAGACTATCCTATGCAGATGTCATGGTCAAAGACGCTATCTCACAAAATGTGATGGATCATCACCTCCGGCAACAGATCCACAAATTTAAGAACTCTACTTTGCAAGAAGTGTTAGATTTGCTGGATCGCCAGGACACATTGGACAGGGCAAATTCCGCGTTCGATGCACGGTTAGTGCTTCTCACAATAGGCCCGCACACTCTGCTTTGCTGTGGCTGGCTCTGCCACACCACAAGCAGGTGCGTAAACAATTTGCTAACCATGCTTCCGCACCTAGCCTCAAATCTTGCCCTAAATGTTTTAGTGCTCATACCCAGGACAAGTGCCCTTTCCGTCGGGCTCAGTGATTTCTCTGTAACAAAACAGGTCATGTTCAAGCTGTGTGTTCTAAACGGATCTCTCACCCCACTCACGTGTCAGGTTTGTGTAATTCGCAGCCGAATCGCCGTAACGGCTCTCGCCGTGGAACTGACTTTGAGCAACATATGGACATTAGTGCTATCTTTGAACAGACTTCTACGCCACGTGCGTCCCCACAATTCCTCAAACACTCCAATCGCATTGATCATGGTGCACGCAAACTGTTTGTGACTCTCCGCATTGTTGAACGTGCTGTGCGCTTGCAGTTAGATATTGTTTCTTCAGTTTGTTTATTGAATCACAAGACTTATTCATTGCCTGGCTCACTGCTGCTCGTTTTCCAAGCTGACTGCTTTCACACGACAAGAAAGTTTGGTGCTTGGTGAGTGTAGTGTACAGGCCATGTACGGTGCCACCACCAGAACAGTGACTTTCCATGTCATTCAATCGCGTGATGCTACAAACATTTGCGGAATGGATGCATTTGAACTTTTTGGCCTCTCAGTGCAAGACAATGTTCTGTCCCTATCAGCTAGCGACCACAATGACAGTGTTGACTCCCTTTGTGCATCCTTTAGTTAACTATTCTCCGACAGCTTGGGCTGCGCTTCTAATTTCGCTGTACATGTTGTAGTTAGAGACAGTGCTATACCTGTGTACCGGCACGCTTGCCCGGTCCCGCATGCACTACGCGACGCAGTAGCTGTGAAACTCGTGCATTTGAAAGACGTTGGGGTTCTAGAACCCGTGTCTGCCTCACCCTCGTCGTCACCAATAGTGTGTGTTAAGAAACCTAATGGTCAACTCCGCATTTGTGCAGATTTTAAGTCCACAGTGAATCCCCAGACTGTTGTGCTACTCTCCCTTTGCCGCACCCTGAGGACATATTTGATAAGTTGTGTGCAGGGAAGTATTTTCTATGACTGATTTGAGAGACGTGTACTTCCAGATTCCGCACGATGACTCATCGCAGCGCTACTTTGTGATAAGCAATCACTTGGGACTGTTCAAGTTCCGCCGACTTCCTTTCGGTTGCGCTTCATCGCCAGCTATTTTTCAGTCGTATTTGCAGCAATTGAGTGCTATGGCTCCAGGATGCTCTAATTATCTAGACGATATTGTAATGTCAGGTCACACCCCTGAAGAACATTTGCAGAACTTGAAAACTTTGTTTAGTGTCCTTTCACAGGCTGGTCTCAAATGTAACAAGAACAAGTGCATGTTTTATTCAGACTGAGATAGAATACTTAGGCCATGTGATTAATGGACGAGGTATCCACCCCTCACCATCGCATCTCTGTGCAATCAGAGACTTGCCGGTGCATACGAACTTGAAGGAACTCCAATCTGTGTTGGGAAAAATTACTTATTATATTCGCTTCATTCCTAACGCTGCTCAGATAGCAGTGCCTTTGCATCGCCTCTGGCATAAGAATGTGCCTTTTGTGTGGTCTCCGGATGCTATGGTCATTGTCTTAAGAGACAAACACGATATGCCTTACCGAACCGTTCAGACTCCTGGGTACAGAAGGGCCCCAATGCAGTATGGTGATGCATCCGTGACTAACACAAGTCGTAAGTGAGACTGTTACAAGGTCAGGCATGGGGCAGTTTGGAGGCATTGTTGCCATTTAAGAAAAGCTTGGTGACACTGTGGACTACTGGAAAGCCATCCCATCTCTTTCCTCAGCAGCTGATTCAACAGATAGCCTATCATCATAATTTGTGAGATACATTGAGCATAATTTTTTATTTTATTTATTCATCCATTCGTAGACAATAAATATTGTGTGGATGTTGTCCAAAAGTTCACAATTTATGGGAAAGGAACATGCAAAATTTTACATTAAGTAGTACAAAGAATAATGCACACAAAATTGACTGAATACAGCCAAAATATGCCATCTTGGAACCCTCTGCAGAACAAACATTTGCAATAATTCTAAGAGCAAAACAGGCTGAGTTACGTTTCTGCACGTGTTTCATTACATGGTCATTAAAATTCAGATTTTCATCTACATCAATCCCCAGCAATTCTGATGAAGCCACTCTGTCTATGGCCTTGTCACCCAACAACAGATCGAGATTTACATTTTGACATATTTTCCCAAACTGTATGTAATTTGTTTTATTTGCATTTAATGTCAACTGGTTTGCATTGAACCAAGTGTGAACATTCTTTATTACTTTATCAGTAGTTGTTTGCAGCATTTGCTTTGGTGCACCTATCACACTAGTGTCATCTGCGAAGAGTATGGCCTTTGTTGCTCCATCTGAGGTGTGAATGTCATTTATGTAGACAAGGAACAATAAAGGACCTAGAATACAACCTTTCGTGCTCCTATTTCCACTTCTTTTTGCATCTGATACTAAATTTATTTTGTGGTTGGACTGATACTAAATTTATTTTGTGGTTGGAGTAATCTGACATCAGTCCGTACAATTCAAACATCTTTTTCCCTGCCCCATGAATACCTAATGCTTCCAGATTGTTTTTAAAGAATGCTGTGATTGACATTGTCAAATGCTTTGGAGAGATCTAAATTTATTCGTACTATGCTATTGTCTTTTTGTAGATTTTTGATTATTTGTTCAGCATAGCACATTAGTGCTGCTTCTGTATTTTTACCTGCCTGGAAGCCATGCTGATTTGATTTCTATTTAGTAACACAGTCATTTAGATATTTGTTGATTCTGTGCTTCATTAATTTTTGTATTATTTTGGAAAATGCTGGAAGGAGGGATATTAGCCAATATTTTATACCTTATGCTTGCCGTTTTTGAATAATGGCTTCACTTTTGACATTTTCATCCTTTCCAAAACATTCCTTCATTAAATGATGAGTTGGCTATGTATGCCATGGGCCTTGCGATTTGCGCAGCAGTTGTTGTTATGATATAAACAGGCACCTCATCTACTTCTGCTGACATTTTAGGTTTCAAGCTTTTTATTACTTTGAACACTTCATGTTCATCTGTTGGGCCTATCCCCATGCTACAAGCAGCTTTTGGAAATTCTGGTTTTTCTTGCTTTGTAAATTTTGAGCTTAATGAAGTTGTTGCATTTATGAAATAATTGTTGATGTAATTTGGCAAATCTTGAAAAACATTGAAATTTTCTGTGTGTTTATCCTGGTCTTCGCATCTCTTTCCTGTTTCAGTCTTCACAATAACCAATATGGCTTTTGATTTGTTATTGGACTGTCTTATCAAGTTGTCATTACTCATAAAATTTGCCTTGGCAATTCCTTTTCGATATACTCTCTTGTAATTCTTAATATATTCTATGAACTGTGGATCTGTCTTCAATTTCGAATTTAGTCTCTTTAGAGTTCCAGAAGAAGTTTAGATGTAAGCTGTGATCCAATAACTTGGCTTTGTATTGTGATGTGTTTCTTGACAACTTCTTTGGAAAGGACATTTCGAAATATCCCATGAAAACTGAAGAAAAGTGTTATATGCATCATTCGTATTTGTTAGGGACAGCACTTCTACCGAGGACTCACTAGTTAGGATATTTGTAAGTTCTACACAGTTTTCAGTGGAAAATTTTCTTTTATACGTGAAGAACACTTTTTTTCTTGCAGTGGCATTGAATGAATTTTGAGGACAAGTTGTTACTTCTACTTCTGTGGATAGTACATTTAAAGATATAGATATAAGACTATTTGTATTATATGTTATTTTTGTGGGTTTGTGTATGTGTGGAAACAGATGGAAACCACAGAACAGATTTAGGAATTGATTTTTTAGTCTACTTTCATTCATAAGATTTATGTTGAAATCCACCCAGACAACTATGATGGCTATTTCAATAAAAAGACTGTTAAGCAGTGTTTCTAACTGATCAATCCATATGTCTGTATCCCCAGTAGGTGGCCTGTCGATTGATATAACTATAGCTTTGCCCTGTATTTCATACAACTGTATAGCTGCTGCTTCAAATTATTTTCTACACTCAATGATTTAGCTTCACGCCACTTTTTGTACCTGATACTTGATTTAATAAAGATACATACACTTCCATTTTTGGCATTTTTTCTACAACAATGACTATCCAACTTAAATGGACGAATATTAATGCTACTTGCTTCAAAACTTCTGCACCAATGCTCAGTAATTTCCAAGAATGATTGCCTCTCGAAGTCACGGGGTCCAAACGATACATATCAAACGAGCGATCCTAAATCGATGACGCGACTCTGGTGGCGGGCATTGTGATCGATTATTTGTGATCGTCATTGTTATCTGTTTTCAGTCATTCCCTTAGTTGCTCTAAGTCACAAACCTCCGGAATTAATGGCAAAAAGTGAATTGTAGCGTACACGTCACATGGACTTTCACATGACAACGAATAACATAAGCAGTCTACTTTGTGATTACAAGTATTTTTTTAACGCTATTCTTTTGTCGTTGCTGTAGTGACCACCGTAAACATACTCATAATGCCCGCCACCAGAGTCGCGTGATCGACTTAGGATCGCACGTTCGATATGTATCGTTTGAACCCCTGACTTCGAGAGGCAATCATTCTTGGAAATTACCCAATGCTCTCTGAGCACATGCAGTCAATGTTTGCACCACTTATTGCTACCTCAAGTTCTGGTGATTTATTTCTGAGATACTGAATATTTAGGCTTAAAATCTGCAGGTGACTGGGATGAGAACTAGTTACAGTTTTATTAACGTTTTGTGCTGTCATGTTCATTCCCGTGTCCCGATGAGATACCAAATATCCTTGAGGACAGGTTTCCTGCACCTCTCGGATCACACCTGTACAGTGGGCTGTGGTGAGATGCTTGTCTCTGCTGCTAATGTACTTAATACTGCCATTTCTGTTGTTGTCGTTTTGTTGTTGTTGTTGACGCTGTTTCTGATACGATAGTAATGCTGCTTCTGACGCTTGAAATGCTTTCTTGTGAACTTTCAGTCTTCTCATTTTTCTCGTTTTCGACTAAAAAGATATTTGGATTAGTGATGGGGAGCTCGTGAATGAGTCGTTCAAATGAACGACTCACTCCAGTAAAGTGTGAACTAACCGCTCAATTTCTATGAACTGGTACTTCAAACTCTCCACAAATAGCACACTCCAAACCTTTTTCTAGTTCACTCACTCTCTTCCCCTCTCCCACAACATTGGCGCCATGTCACTCCTCCCTTCACTTCAGTCCTCCCTCTACTGCCTGTAGACGAATCGCGCGGCGTTTGTTGGGAACGATAGGGTTACGAGGGGTTAAGGAGCGTCAGCTGCTTCCTGCAGTGCTGACATCATTACCCGTTTTGAATCTGGAGGGTTATTATTCTCAACAAAAATTAAATTTATAGGAAAACTTCTAAATAATTACTTAACGTAGGTATATAGACTTTGTGACAGTGGTAAACATACTCACTCTATTTTGGATTAATTTTTAAAAGGAACATAAAATTGGACTGCATTTCGTTGGTAGCCCTAGTTTTCAGTCCATGAATACAACAAATAATGTTTCATTTGGCAGACAAAGACTTTTTGGGCGCTTCATGAGGAAACGTCGAGCAAGATTAAATGTAATACCTTCTTTATGTGTGACAGGCTTCTCTGTTTATCTTTCCTTTGTCCCCTTCGACCATGCTCTATTTAAGTTAACTCAGACGCTGAAGAGCGTAAAACGTTGTGTGCACGTTACTGCATAGTTCGGCCATCTGTTGGTAAAATTATGAAGTATTACGAAACTATTGTACGAGCGAGGAGAAACGAGCATAGTCGCGTCTGAGCGGCGAACTGGACAACTTCGCCAGGCTTCCGTACTTCATGAATGAACTACTTCATTTGAACGCTTCACGGTAAAGAGTGAAATAAATGAAGTAGTTCACGGGAATGAACAAGTTCGACCCATCTCCAATTTGGATGATGAGGAACTGTAGTTCTCTTGTCGTTCAAATCGCTGTCCACTGTTCTTCCTGTTAACACTTCGTCTGCTGGTGCTGATGATGGTTCTAATGCTCTTGCCTCTTTTAGAAGTGCTTTCGTTAAGGAGTCTGGTGATGGCGATGCAGTTCTTATGGTTTTGAATTTATTTTGGTGGTTTTTTATTTCCTTGGTTATCTGGTTTGCCAAATATTCTTTCCCCGAGCCATTCAGCTGAAGTCCGTGTTGCTTATGGAATCATCCAATATTGCTTATATCAGCACATTTCACAGTTTTACAATGCCTGCAAATTTTTGCAACCTGATTGTTGGCACTTTTTAATTCCGTATTAACACATGACTGACTATCTTACAAGATCATAGCGATGCGGAATATTGACCATTACTACACATGTATAAGTGAGGTTTCTGAAACACAGTTTAAGATCGCCCGTCGCACTCGCTGTTTCTTTTTGTAGACGTCGTTTGCGCCTCCAATAAGGACAACAAAGTCTTTATCGTGGAGTTTTACCTCTGCGGATGCAGTTATTTTTTTAAATTTCGCCGCTCCCGGTTTCACTATAGCACACGAATATCTTAGGTACTCGCAAGTCCACGACCATGGATGGCTGTCTGATAGCACCAACAGCTTGCTGTTATTGAAGTTCACAATGTGGGAATAGTTTTGTATTATTTTACTAAACACTTCGACACAATTTTTGGTCGGCATATTTACATTGACCTCATTCACGCTTGTTTGCGTCAGTAAATTTTCTTCTACCTTATTCACAGTGCCTTTTTGCTTTTCCCACCGTTCGTGCGAACTACTGTATATTTTGCATAATAGAACGCTGAAAGAAGTTGTATTTTAACAGATTACATTTTACCCTGGCTTTCAGAAAGACTGAAAATACTGTACTGGCCAGTAGACTTAGCCACTGTTTCCATGTTTCGATACAGTGTATCGATACGTGGAACTGTTTCATTGTTTCGGAACGGCTGTGGTTCACTGTTTCGAAACAGTGGTGTTTCATTCCGGCCCTGTCTCAGATAACCGGACCAGATTCGATCTCGAGCCAGACACAGAAACTGTATCGTTGTTTCAAAATAAGGCTGTTTCAGACCACCTATGCTGGGAACGGACTAATTGTATCGAAACAGTGATGTTTCATTCCGCTCTGTGTCGGACGAGATTCGGGCTCGGCACTGGTACTGAAACACAACATAACACTTAATGAAACACTTTCAAGAGTGTCCAAATCTTTTTGACAAGCAATAGCATGAAAATTAGGATATCCGCATTTAAAGCTTCGTTTCTAGCTGACAGTCCTATTCCGTAATGGCGTAACATCTGCTTTATAAACACTAACCAAACAATAAAACAACACATACTATTCACATTCAAAATAATAAATATGTGAAAATCATTCAGTTAAATTACACTTTTTTTATAACATACGCTCCTCTGTTCATTTACAGTAATCATATTAAGAAACGCAAGTAAGCCTACAACATTTTGAATAAAAAAAGGCGTAGAGTGACAGTTTTTAGACATATACATAAATTTGATGTAGGTATAATTGCACGCAATCTGTTTGACGTATCACTCATAGTGTAATGGTGAACGGGAAGGGCTGGGGAGCATTGTGAATTTATAGCAACGGTTCGAAACACCGTGAAAGACAAAATTTTTTCTGTTATATTTTGTTATTTATTCGATTTATTTGGCGTTATTTGTGAATCTATAGTCAATGTGTCTATTATCCACAATGATTCCCTTTGTGTGCATAGATATTAGCAGGATGGGTATATTATCCATACTAACGGAATGTGGGAATCCCAGTAGCATATCCGTAGTTTCTGCAGTTTGCTCCCACCTCCAGTTCCGTTCGTGGCGGTTCTTCTGTCTTCAGCAATGACTGTCCTCAGCCAATTGAAGTCGCACGACACGAAAGCAGTGCATTTGGTGCAGGAAATACGAATCTGCCAATACGCCTAAGTTATAGTTTCATACTTTCTGCGCCATGATTAGCCCTCTCGCACATCATTTGTGTTTATATGGACATACTTATACAGTAGACATTCAAGATGATAAAATGAGTAGATTTATTAGATTACAAAACACAAACTGTTTCACTGTTTCGAAACAGCGTATCGAAACATTAAATTGTACTGTTTCATTTGTTTCGAAACAGTTTCAGTTTGCCCATCTCTACTGGCCAGATATTTGATTTATGGTCCTTCTGCGTTTTTGCTGCAACTGCATCATCCAGAAAATTGATGCAGTGCGGAATGTTGGTAACAGTTTTTTTATATAGTTATTTCTGAAAGACTGCTGGTATGCTAGCACATGGTGTACTCGCGGATAAATGGAAAAAAAATCGGGATTTTTACGGGTTAAAAATGTGCGTTTTCCGTATTAAGTGACAGTATACTTTCCCTCTGAACTGCAAAACTTATCATTCCTTTGAATTGTTAAGGTTTTCTACAACGGCGTAGTACACTGAAGTCGAGACTGCGACGTGCTTTTGTAAGCCAATCACAGATCATGTCACGTGATGTAGCCAGCCGATGAATGCAAATATTCAGAGCACAGGGCACGAGGTGTAGTTAGCCAATTGCAACATCACTGTTAGGTAGCGCAAACACACAAGCTGGAAAAGTTAATGTTTTAAATTAGTGTACATAGTGTAGATACCCGGTACAAGTAAAGCTAAGCTTTCACATATAATATTTGATTTTTTCCCCGTGTGTTACAATTTAAGATGCACAACACAAACGTGCATGAAAAATTTTAAATAATGACATAAATGTCTGGTCTTCTGGATTAGAAATTCTTCTTCAGTGCTGTCTCTCAAAGTGTTAAGCTTTAAATGAAAATGATTTAAAAATTCAAAACACTACTCACACGTAACATAATTCATCTTGCGTGAAATGAAATTTACGTTGAAAGTAACGCTTTTCACGACCTTTCGCAATATTCTCCAATCAGCAGTTGTCAGAGAGCGCCAAAAAACATAACATTACTGCGCGTGTGCAGCTCCGATGACGTAGGAAGCCCGTATATTCGTGCCAGGATTAACATTAAGTCATAAACGAAACCGGACAGCACAGGCTACTCCAAGAGTATTTCGTAAACCATACTGAAATGCAAAATTCTGCTTAAAGTCACATTCGTATGTCCAGATTCTCAAATAAGTATACCAAAACTTCGTATTAACCTTTTCACTATGGTTTTCGGGTGCAAATTTTCGTGGAGTACCAGTACTGTTCGGTTCTTTATCATGGCATAATGCCATACGTGCCCAAGGATGACGACGTGCACTTTAAATTCAGCAAACAGTCGAAACTAAGCAATAGTATGGAATGGAACATTTCTTTCAAATAAACCGTCTCTTCGGAAAAGATCAACAAAAGCTAAATATCTTTAGCAAAATCGACAAAAAGAACTTCGTTGTTCGACGGCCAAAACTACGGAAATAAAATCAGAAATCTGAAACTAATAACGTATTTTAGCCTTCCGTAATTATGTGACTGTAGTTCTCGGTCCCAGAAATCTATACCTAAACACGGATTACGTGGAACTACTGCTCTCCCCACTACAACTCAAGACTGTTCTGCGCATCCGCTACACTGGTTACTGGTAGCTTGGGAGCTCCAGAAAATAAATTTCTGGGTAGCATCTGGCTGCTTGTTGCTACTGCTGATACTTCAAGGTGACGGGGGCGGAAGAAGTTTCTGCTCATACTCGACTGCGCAAGCGGATGAGCCCGCTGGCAACTGCTCAAACGAAACAAATGTAAATGATCGTGACGTTACGCTCGCCGGAAGCAGTTTTTTATTATTATGTATTGATAAGAAGTATTTGTTAAGAAGTACTGGTTGCCGTTGGCAGACATTTGAGTGTGCACTGCGTTTTGTTGTTGTGAATTGCGCATTTCCTTGGTCACTTAAGTGTTTTTCCCCCTCCCATTTATGTTTTATTGCTGCAGTTTTATTGTGCAGTAGCTGGATACAATAAAAATCTTTGTTCGCGTGTCTGTTCCTACCAGTAAAAAGTAGTAGTAGTAGTAGTAGTAGTAGTAGTAGTTGTTGTTGTTGTTGTGGTCATGGTCTTCAGTCCAGAGACTGGTTTGATGCAGCTCTCCGTGCTACTCTCCTGTGTAAGTTTCTTCATCTCCCAGTACCTAATGCAATCTACTTCCTTATGAATCTGCTAGGCGTATTCATCTCTTTGTCTCCCTCTACGATTTTTACCCTCCACAGAGCCCTCCAATACTAAATTGGTGATCCCTTGATGCCTCAGAACACGTCCTACCTACCGATCCCTTCTTCTAGTCAGGTTATGCCACAAATTTCTCTTCTCCCCAATGCTATTCAATACCTCCTCATTAGTTATGTGATCTACCCATCTAATCTTTAGCATTCTTCTGTAGCACCACATTTCGAAAGCTTCTATTCTCTTCTTGTCCAAACTAGTTATCGTCCATGTTTCACTTCCATACGTGGCTACACTCCATACAAATACTTTCAGAAACGACTTCCTGACAAATCTATACTCGATGTTAACAAATTTATCTTCTTCAGAAATGCTTTCCTTACCATTGCCAGTCAACAGTTTACATCCTCTCCACTTCGACCATCATCAGTTATTTTGCTCCCCAAGTAGCAAAACTCCTTTACTGCTTTAAGTGTCTCATTTCCTAATCTGATTCCCTCAGCATCACCCAATTTAATTTGACTAGATTCCATTTTCCTCATTTTGCTTTTGTTGATGTTCATCTTATATCCTCCTTTCAAGACACTGTCCATTCTGTTCAACTGCTCTTCCATGTCCTTTGCTGTCTCTGACAGAATTATAATGTCATCGGTGAAACTCAAAGTTTTTATTTTTCTCTATGGATTTTAATTCCTACTCCAAATTTTTCTTTTGTTTCCTTTACTGATTGCTCAATATACAGATTGAATAACATCGGGGATAGGCTATAACACTGTCTCACTCCCTTCCCAACCACTGCTTCCCTGTCTTGCCCCTCAATTCTTATAACTGCAATCTGGTTTCTGTACAAACTGTAAATAGCCTTTTGCTCCCTGTATTTTTTCCCTGCCACCTTCAGAATTTGAAAGAGAGTATTCCAGTCAACATTGTCATAAGCTTTTTCCAAATCTACAGAATCCAAACTGATCATCCCCGAAGTCAGTTTCTACCAGTTTTCCCATTCGTCTATAAAGAATTCGCATTAGTATTTTGGAGCCATGGCTTATTAAACTGATAGTTCAGTAATTTTCACATCTGTCAACAGCTGCTTTCTTTGGGATTGGAATTATTATATTCTTTTGAAGTCTGAGGGGATTTCGCCTATTTCATACATCTTGCTCACCAGATGGTATAGTTTTGTCAGGACTGGCTCTACCAAGGCTGTCAATAGTTCTAATGGAATGTTGTCTACTCCCAGCGGCCTTGTTTGAACTTAGGTCTTTCAATGCTCCTTTAAACTCTTCATGCAGTATCATATCTGCCATTTCATTTTGATCTACATCCCCTTCCATTGCCATAATACTGTTCTCAAGTACTTTGCCCTTGTATAGACCCTCTATATACTCCTTCCACCTTTCTGCTTTCCCTTCTTTGCTTAGAACTGGGTTTCCTTCTGAGGTCTTGATATTCATACAAGTAGTTCTCTTTTATCCAAAGGTCTCTAATTTTCCTGTAAGCAGTGTCTATCTTACCCCTAGTGAGATATGCCTCTACATCCTTACATTTATCCTCTAGCCATCCCTGCTTAGCCATTTTGCACTTCATGTCGATCTCATTTTTTAGATGTTTGTATTCCTTTTTGCCTGCTTAATTTACTGCATTTTTGTATTTTCTCCTTTCATGAATTAAATTCAGTATATCTTCTGTTACCCAAGGATTTCTACTAGCTCTCGCCTTTTTATCTACTTGATCCTCTGCTGCTTTCACTATTTCATCTCTCAAAGCTACCCACTCTTCTTCTACTTTATTTCTATCCCCCATTCTTGGCAATCATTCCCATTCACCAACTACATTTCCTTCTCTTCTTTTTCCTAATGCTAATTCCAGTCACCCATGTCTATTAAATTTTCCTCTCCCTTCACTATCTGAATAATTTCTTTTCTCTCACCACACATTTCATCAATCTCTTCATCATCTGCGAAGCTAGATGGCATGTAATCTTATACTACTGTGGTAGGTGTGGGCTTCTTGTCTATCTTGGACACAATAATGCGTTCACTGTGCTGTTTGTAGTAGCTTACCCGCACTCCTTTTTTTAAAATTAATTATTAAACCTACTCCTGCATTACCCCTACTTGACTTTGTATTTATAATCCTATATTACCTGACCAGAAGTCTTGCCACTGAACTTCACTAATTCCCACTATATCTAACTTTAACCTATCCATTTCCATTTTTAAATTTTCTAACCTTCCTGCCCGATTAAGGGATCTGACATTCCACGCTCTGATCCATACAATGCCAGTTTTCTTCTGATAATGACGTCCTCCTGAGTAGTCCCCGCTTGGAGTTCCGAACGGGGGACTATTTTGCCTCCGGAATATTTTACCCAAGAGGACGCCATCATCATTTAACCTTATAGTAAAACTACATGCCCTCGAGAAAAATTACGGCTGTAGTTTCCCGTTGCTTCCAGCCATTCACAGTACCAGCACAGCAAGGCCGTTTTGGTTAGTGTTACAAGGCCAGATCAGTCAATCATCCAGACTGTTGCCCCTGCAACTACTGAAAAGGTTGCTGCCCCTCTTCAGGAACCACACATTTGTCTGGCATCTCAACAGATACCCCTCCGTTGTGGTTGCACCTATGGTACGGCTATCTGTATCACTTCCCACCAATGGTTCATGGGGGGGGGGGGGGGGGGGGGGGGGGACCAGTAAAAAGTATAAAAACTTAACTGGATGAAAAAATTCCTGGGTTTTTCCCAGTTGCCCTGAGGCCTATGCACCCTGCAGCACAACAAAACCACAATCAGCTGTTATTGGTAGAGGCCTTAAAAAAGTGTTTCATACCATAATGTTTCTAAAAGCCTCATCCAGGGATTGTGAAAATAAGCTTCCCCTCCATAATTTTGATTTTTTTTGTCCCGTTTGCTGTAAGTAATCTGGAACAACACTTAAATCCAGTAAGTGACCTAGTTCTACTTTAACTTCATCCTGCAAGGGCTTTGAAAAATTCCAATAAATGAAATTAAGACATATTGCAATAGACATTCTCACATAGACACTGGGACAATTTCATAATCATAACATCAGTTTGCCAGAGCATATATATATATATGTTTCATATGGAAGAATAATTACTACGAACTGCTAGATGTCTAAAGTACACTGGTTGTCAGTATTTTATCGGGCAGTTTGATAATCAGGCTGTAGACTAGACCTCTGAAAAGCCACAGTGTGGTGCATGTAAGTTGATGATGAAAGTGCATAAAGACAGCATCTTAGTCATCATGATCATGCTGACCCTGAGGAATGATGAAATCCTGGACTAAGCAAGGAAAGAGGCACAATCAATATTCTTGTAATGAACACCATAGGCATGAGATGGAACAAGACTGAGTGTGTTCTAAGGAACTGTGCTGAAGTAGTACACCACTAGAGGAAATATTGAGAACAAAATTTCTGCTGCATATTCCCAAGATTACACAATCACTGCCTAAAGATGGAATACAAACTGATGATTTAGATCAATGAGGGCTGGGTTGACGAAGTGCACGAGTTCAAAGGACAGTGAATGTCCCTCCCATCTATCGGAAGTTTATCATATTCCATGTCCGCTCCGATAGCTGAGTGGTCAGCATGACAGATTGCCGCCCTATGGGCCCGAGTTCGATTCCTGGCTGGGTCGCGGATTTTCTCTGCTCAGGGACTGGTTTGTTGTGTTGTTTTCATCATCATGTCATCCCAATCCGGCGCGCAGGTCGCCCAATGTGGCATCAAATGTAATAAGACCTGCACCAAGGCTGCTGGACATGCCCCAGAAGGGGCCTCCTGGCCAATGATGCCAAACACTCATTTCTATTTTTTTTCCCCCATCATATTCCACATATCTGTGGAAAAGTGGAAGTGTTAGGATGGCAAGAAGTGCCATAAACACCACTATTACCACACACAAATGACATTACATACTAGGATATGTGCAGAAATCGGTCACAGCTGAGCTCACAACAGAAATCAGGGCACTCTATAATTTACCACCACAATGAACTAGAACTACCATATTCTTTTATTCAGAAGAGCCATTCAGATGCACAAGCACAATAACAGCTTTTTTTTTAAAAAAAAGACAAACTTCACAGTAAATGGATGTTGGGATCCCACTTACAGTTAAATTCAATCACAGGTAGCAAAACAGGAACCACACCAGCTACAACCAAGAAAAGGCCTAAATAAAACGCCACAGTAAGTAAACATGAGGCATGTTTTTTAAGTAAGTACAGTTTTTAAATGAAAATAACACACACACACACACACACACACACACACACACACACACACCTGACTGCAGTCTCAGCCAACTGAAACCACATGTGTGTGGGGCACATGCACTAGTGGTCTTATTTGGGTCTATGGTTGTTGACAAAGGCCTTAATGGCCAAAAGCTTTAATTGTGATAGTCTTTTTGTTGTGCCTATCTGCAACTGTATCTCCGCTATATGGTAAGAAGAAGACTTTTCTTAGCTATTTTATTTTTACATGGAAGCCTATACTTCAATCCAATTTTCTGCATATCTCCCACCAATATTAAGGCACTTCTTACTGTGTTGTAGAACCAGCTTCTGAATACTATCCTCGAAGAAATCTGCTGCTTGAGCATAACTTTCAGTACTTTAAAAATTTGTAATGTTCAATAAGCTGTCTGCACCATGTATATCCGCAAATGTACACTCTTATCCTTTTTTCAAACTTATTTGAAATGTTTTAACTCCAAATTTATTGTAGTATTTTTCGTGTTAACACAATTATAAAATTTCCCCTGACACCTATCAAATTAATTTATCTAAGAAATTCACACTGGGAAAAACACCTTTAAAATCTGATACTTAATATTAAACTATTTTAATGAACTAAAAATGCCTAATAAAAAAAGAAATACAAAAAATAATTATTTTATAAAAATATTGCAAAACTGAACCCCTGTGCTCAAAAATAACAAGTTTCAAAAAGTTACAAAATGATAAATTTTTGTTTGTGTGAATATATATGATCAAATATCTAAAAGATGCTGTAACTTACACACACACACACACACACACACACACACTCTGCACGTGCGGGTGTGTGGGTGTGTGTGGGGGGGGGGGGGGGGGCTCTGGGGGCTCTCCTTCCCTTTCCCTCTTTCCTGATGAATCAACCAAGCTCAAAATTTGTGTGTGTGTTTTTTATTGTCTCCTATCAACATACCAACACTTTCGGTTGGTAAGTTACAGCATCTTTGTTTTTAGATATATTTTTCCCACGTGGAATGTTTCCCTCTATTATATTCAAATATATTATCATAATTGTTCTATTGTGCTGCTGAGTGAATTTCATTTTCTGTAAATTATTTTCGATTTAATGTTCTTTGTTTCAATTTTAGTATGACTATCTTTACTGATGTACTTTGGAACGATGTTAACTGTGTGCGTGTGGGTTTCAGCACATTCTAATCACACACTGTGTGCATTGTTTAGCTTATGTATTCATACGGTGACCATTGTTTTGAGTTCAGTTTCAATTTACATTTGATATTTATGCAACTTTCAATCACCTACACAACATCATCATATATACAAGTGAATTTTAGAAATTTTTTTTGCATCACTGTCCTATCAATAGTAAGAGCATCAAGTCTTAATAACTTTCTACACTGAAAGTCATATGTACTGTGGAACACAATTCACACACAGACAGTAAGGTTACATTAGCACTAATTTACTGATTGTAATTTGGAAGTAAACTGTATATTAGTTAGGAACATTGTTGTTAGAAATAATTTGGTACACTTTCTCACAAACATTTTAGAATACTCTGAACTATTATTACACTGAAAGTATACTTATATTATAAAATCATTTATGATGTACGTAACTTTTGCCAAGATTATTATTTTTAGTTGTAAAAGAATGTATGCCATTTTCAGTAACATGAAGTAATGTAAGCCAGTATTGTGATGTCATTTAAGATGAATGGCAATGATCATGTGAGGCAATTATGGAGTAATTTTTGTAAGGAGCAGTTAGGGAGCAGTCTTTGTAAGTTCCAGTTGCAGGTCAGCATTTGTGAAATGTGACTTGTACCAGTCAAAATAATGTTTTATTGTTAATTGTTCAGTTTTGTAGCAATATATAAAACAAAGTAAAAAAAATGTATCACCTACATTATTTAATAGAGTGTTATAACCTTACTCAAACCTCTTGGAATCTGTCTAGGCTACAAATGTTTTAAATGTAGCGAAACTCTATTTCTAACCGTCATCAAAAGATTGAAATTTTAGTTATCTAATTACAGGTGAGTTAGTGATGAGACATGGATGTCCAAAATATTGTCACCTACTTGTGATTTCACAATTCTTCAATCACTTTCCATAGATGCTCATGACAATAGCAAGTGAATAGCTGACCAGGTTAGTCATTTCCAAAATACCCAGGCATGTGGCCCTTTTTCCAGGTCACTTGAGTCAGTAGATTTCTCAATTTGTGGCCCTTATTAGAATTAGTCCACATTTGTCTCTGCTCACTTATATATTTTCCTTACTACATCATGTGCCCTTGATGCCACCAGGCGGCATCCGATCTCACTGTGCAGTGGTCAAAATATTTTGGCTGCTCTGTATTTATCTAACTGTTGCTTGTGTTTATTATATCTTTATGATACAGAAGAAAGTTTCTGTTTTTATTAGAAAAAAGTTTTCACACTGGATGGCCAGGAAGAATGTATCTGCTCCAAGTACAAGGTGGCATATGCTAAAATTAAGGCAGTGTAACATTCCATCAGTGAGTATGTTACACATACTTGCTCCTTCTCTATTGAGTTCTACAACACCAGCAACTCTGAAGAATATTACTATTTTCTTCCCTCTCTGAATTTTCTGCTATTATCCTCTAGACATTTTTAACCAAAAATATTTTCCAGGATATCAGATTCAGTATTTGCCATAAAGTATTCCACTACACATTATCTTCAATACATACATGATACTCCTCTTTTGTGTTATAACCCACAACTAATGAACAGTACTACTGTTAAATGTAAAGAGTAATTTATTCTCTAAGGTAACACTTACAGACAGTTCACTTTCCATAGATGACAGCAGCAGTGGAGTAAATGAGCACTTGATAATAACCTCCCCATCTCTCCTCTCTTCTGATTCTACCTGCAAACATTTAGGAAATCACTGTCTTCAATGCACATACATTTCAGGCATATTTTTCAAATTGAGTTATATTTCCCAATCTTATTACTTCTGATAAAGACAAATGTGTTGAATTTTGTAGTGTACTAAAGGACTTCTATTCTCATAATATCAACAGGTACTTATGCTGATGTATGAAGACAATATAAAATGCATCAGCACAAGTTTTTATTTATGCTGTGCCTTTCATTTACTATGAAATTGCCACAAAGTTTTGGACTCACAGAATGACACTGAAATCTATTATCACCATGTTGTACTCTTCAGAGAGTGCCACAGACATATTGGAAACATCAGATCTTATGTTGCTAGTGTGGTCTCTAAAGTTGTCCAGAGGATCCTGGTGAGAATGCTTATGATATAATGATTGAAACCACAAATACAGAATAGGTACACTTTATTGCTTGGTAGCAATACATAAGATCGAATGTGAATACAGCTGAAGCTCAGAACTAGCTGAATGCAAAGATAGTCCTTACAGAAGACAGCTGCACTGCTGACCAAAGAGTGTGAGAGTGATTTTATGTGGCCCACATGCTTGCAAGAGTGGTATCTGGAGATGAGCAATGTGCCACTTCACCTTGCTGATGAGCAGGGGTTTTTTCTCTGTTGGTGGTTGAAATGACTGAAGTCTGCCAGTAGAGTTAGTGGTTCCTGCGAAGGATTTCTGCTAGGGATGTGTGGAGGTCTTCCTTACACACCAAATGCATGCCTAAAAGCACCATTGGCAGAGCTTCTGTCCAGTCTCCTCCACATGATGGCTAGTTTGAGTATGCTGTGTAAGTGTTCCACTCGTCCATTATTTTGAGAGTGGTAAGGTGTGGTTTGAAAGCATGAAACACCGCACAAGTGATAGATCAGTGCTGATTCAAATATCTCCCTTGATCAGTCATTATTGAGGCACGACAGCCAAAACAGGAAAGCCATAAACTGACAAATGCTTTTGTTGTTGTTGTTACTGCAGTGATATCATATACTGTTATAGCCTCAACCCAGTGAGTTGCCCCTGTCAATTGCTGAAAGGATACAGTGAAAACCACTTGAGTCAGAGAGGGATCTGACAAGGTCTAGGTGGATACGCTGAAAGTGGCCCATATTGATTAAATAACAATCATGTTGTGGTTGTGCATGCTGTCCTGCCTTAGAGTGTGGCAGGCAGCAACATGCTTTCATCCAAGTTTTACAATCTTTTCTGACATTTGGCCACACAAATCAGTTTGTGACAGGTTTAACTGTTGAGTATAACCCTGGATGGGACAACCTGTGTAGTTTATCAAAGATGACTCTGCTCTTGTTCAGCAGTACTAGTAGTCAAATATGATTCTGTGAAAATCACACAGTACTTGGGTTGAATAGCCAGGAACTGTGTAGCATTCTACGTGCGAACTGGTCATGGTGGTGTGTTGTGCTGGAGTTCACGAAATTTTGTGTCCTGTAGTAATGCTCCTGATAGTTTCTCATAATTAATATTCACCATGAGTACTTAGCTCCTAGAGAGATAATTTGCAATGACATTGAATGTGCAATGAAGATGTCAAACATCCATTGTGAATTGTGCAAATAACCTAAATGGCGAAAACACTATGAGCAACAATATTTTGCTGATTGTAAATGCAATCCGTCAGAGGACGATGACTGGTATAGATGGTCAAAGGCCTGCCCTGCACACCATCTTCAAAGTGCCATACTGCTTCATACACTGCTAACAGTTCATTTTCTTAAGCTGACCACTTACACTGGGAGTCTGTCAACTTTTTGAAAAAGAAGTATAGTGGCTCTTGTATTTTTGCTACTCACTGCTGGAAAACCATTCCAGTGATGAAATAACTTGCATCTGAGGATCAACAGGTGTACGTTGGGTAGCGGGTGTGCTAACAGCTTATCCTGAGAAAAGCAGTCTTTAATTTGTTACTTGCTGCTAATGCATCTGTCAGTGGTACCTGGTTGGCAGCTGCATGGGGTACGTGTCTGTGATAAAAGTTTACCAGGCTGAGAAATTGACATAATCCTTCAAAGTTTTGTGGCCATAGTAATGAGCTCTATGCTGTCACTGTAAACAAATGGCCAAAGAAGGTGATCTCTGACTGTCTATCACAGTTGACATGTACTGTTATTGACTGTGATGTTGAGATTGTGTAAGGCATTGAGACTAGTTTGAGATGCTCTTCATGCTTGTGATGAGAATCGGAGAAGACTAAAATATCATGAAGTATGTGAAACAAAAGGAAAACTTTAAAGCAATATTGTCTGTGAGCCTTTGCCAAGTCTGGGCTGCATTTTTGAGTCTGTATGGCATGTAAAGGAATTCAGAAAGTCCAAAAGAAGTGATAATAACCACTTCTGATATGTCCTCTTGGTTCACGGGAAGCTGAAAATAAGCTTTTTTTTTTACTATCCATCACACTGAACACTGACATGCCTGTTAAGTTATGAGTGTACTGAATATTCCGGATTCGATAACTGTCTGTGAGTTAAGAGCCCACAGTTGCTGCACAATTTACATGTGCCATTCTTCTTATGTACGAGATGAATGGGTGAGGACTGGGGCTATTGGACAATCTGATTATGTGGCTTGCAGTAAGTCATTAATAGCCGATTTGGCTGCTGAAAGTTTATGGAGATAATCTGTGTGCCTTATGTTGGACTGGTGGGTCCATCATGGTTTTATGAACAGTTCTGTTACTGATAGCACTTTGCCTACACTGCATATTTGAACTTAGTGGTACAAAATGGAAACACATACAGTAGGTGCACAGGAACTGCAAGAAAGGTTCACTATACTGACCCGTGTTGGTGCCAGTGTAGATATTACAGGCTGCTCCGATGACGTGTGTGTTGCTGGCCGCCCCTCACACTCTGACTCATTCATGGTGATAATGTCAAAATGATGAGCTTGTTTTCTAGCAAGCCAATCCAAGTATGAATGTGTAGCAGTGATCTTGTTTGCAGGTGCGTGAATTTTGTGCTATGTAGTGTGGCTCTCTTTTAGGTGAAGTGTTTCTTATTTCAGTGAGGAAGTGCTGAGTAAGTTTATGTGGTTCTAATGCTGATGTCAGGCAGTCTCAAATTATCTGCTGATCATGTTTGCTTTTGTCAACTGAGTAAAGAATTTGTGAGCTGGTGTGCATGGAAGGTAGCTGTGTGAATAGCGATGGTGTGCCAATGATTACAGTTATGAAATGTCCGCTGCTGCAGTGTGGAAGAACTCCGTGTTCCAAATCAGGGGTGAGATGATAATGTCTTAGAAAGTCAGCCCCCTAGTAATGGTTCCTTGAGGTCAGCAAGGAAAAACTGCCATGAAAATATGTGTTATAAATCCAAGTCCAAAATTTGAGATGTGATTGTATATGCTTCACTATGTGAAATGTTTGCTATGCGGAGTTGGAAAGGCGATAAAAGTTTTATTGTGGCAGTGGTAACTCACATGGTATGGCACTTACTCCAGACACAGTATCAACAAGAAAATATATGAGTGATTGCAAGGTGCCATGCAGTTGCACGCTTTATCGTTGAAATGCAACAATGCCAATGTACCAACAGGGGGCATGGGTGTGTGTCTGTCTGATTGCAGAGTGTTGTTGACACCTGGCTGCCTGTTTGTTTTGACTGGCTGGAGGCGTCACTGCCCCAGCAGATATGAGGATGTCGTCCTCAGCGGCTTCTGAACACTTGGTTGTGGTAGGCTACCTGCAGCTGGCTGTAGCAGTGTGGTCCCTGACCCAGGTGGATCTGGTCACTGTTAGCCAATGAGTTAAAGCGGGGCTAGAAGTCTGCCTGCCAAAATTAGTTTGCTTTCTAATGACTCGTGCTCATGCGAGATCTTTTCTAGCTGCAACTGAGAAAGTAACTTTGCTTTTGCTGTCCACAATGTGTTGTGGCATTAGTGTGATGTCAATGGCCAAAAGCGCCTCCACAGAGCTACTTTAATCAAAGTTGAATAGTACAACAAAACAGAGTAGTACTAATAATGCCAGTACTGACAGACATACACCACCACACACTTAACATGGAACCATCATTCCACTGCTCCAGAAAAAGGCAGTCTCGAAATCTGTATGAGAAGGTCCCAGCCTTGTTTTCCAAGCCAATTCATTCATCGTTGCGTGATTACCCCAAGGCTTTTCTGAAATGACCAATTCCATATTAACCTGACAATTTAGGTACCAACACAGTTAAAGAAACTTTCCATGCTGACATGCTATCAGAGAACAACTAAAAATTGGATGGTACAGCCAAGTGGTGCTCTAGTAAGATAAACAGGGGTCAAGGGGAATATTTCATATGAGTCAGCTTTGGCCAGTGACAATTTTAATGGCTGATGTAAGTCACTTTTGGTATGTGTATTCAGTTTTGTTGTTAGTTCCAAAAAGCCAAAGAAAGTGGAGAAAAAAATTGGTTGTGGTGACTCATTGATCTGAAGTATACATTAGGTTGGAAGGTAACAGTTTTGTTGTGAGTTGGCAATACCATGGAATATGACAGTATATAAAACCTTGTTGTACTGATCTGTAGTTTTGCCTGAGGTCTAGGTTAGATCTGAAGGTGACTGCATGTGAGTTGGTGACATCAAGGGCTATGGCTGTGGTGACAGACTGATGTGTAGCTTAGCCTGTTTGAAAAAATTGCCAATTAAAAATATTTAACAGCCTGTTTGAAAAAAAAAATCACTAATTAAAAACATTTAACATCCCAATTTTTAAGCATTAGTACATGTGACAGTCACTACGGTTGCATCTTTCATAACAGCACATCTTTCAGATAAACTAAAGCCTTTGATACCACATTGCTAACTCTCAACCAATCGGTCACATTGCAGTCTAACCTAGGTCTCGGGCTAAACAAAATATCAGTATGCCACCACAACTAACCACAGCCAAAGTGTTGCCTTTCAACCTAACCTATACCTTGGACTTATTTACACATCAGTCTGGCACCACAATCTTAGAATCTGTGGCACTCAGCCTGTGCATGAGCTTCTGGCCTGACTGTATGTAGCGTGCAGTCTTTCATTCGCCATGCCACTAGAAAGGGAAGGATGGTGAGCCCATTTCCCTGGTTGCCTTGTACCCCTGGGAAATATCCCCAGGACTCAAATTCACAACAGGCTTCGTGGATCTGGGACCACTTTTGAGGGGATGGAACAAGGAAAAATCTCTGCTCCTACGGATATTGAAAGCAGGGCCTCCAGCACTGAAGCCTGTAGCTGAGATGGAATAAGAAGATCCCAATATCTCTCAGTACTGTTGTGAGCATATATCTATCCTTTTTTCCCCCTAAGGTAAGTCTTTCCGCTCCCGGGATTGGAATGACTCCTTACCCTCTCCCTTAAAACCCACATCCTTTCATCTTTCCTTTTCCTTCCCTCTTTCCTGACGAAGCAGCCGCTGTTTGCGAAAGCTTGAAATTCTGTGTGTGTGTTTGTGTGTTTTATTCATTGTGCCTATCTACCGGCGCTTTCCCGCTTGGTAAGTCTTGGAATCTTTGTTTTTAATATATTTTTCCCATGTGGAAGTTTCTTTCTATTTTATTTACATCATCAAAAAAGTTTTGCCGATCTGCTGATCTCTTCCTCTGTGCACACACATGACATACAAAGCCTGAACATCATTGCGTAGCTGGATGAAGCTGAAATCTGGTATCTATGGGTTCAGCTGATCCCACCTCTCACTGCACTTAATGGTATCTATATTACCAAACGGCTAACTTGGGGCATGTTCCCAGTAGTAGGTTGCCTATTTAGAAGTTTCCAGGGGCAACAAACATTCGCTTTTTAATATTTCAAACAGTGGTTGACAGAATTTTAATCATATGTTAAAAGTTTGATACAGAAAGTCAATGACTACAGTTAGAAACTGTGTATATGTCTTGAGGCAAACTATATTCATCCATTATTTGAGAAGGAGAGCACATAGTGACTTTCAAGAAACTTGACACATAATTTCAAATATTTACGAAATTTACTAGCCGACATCCCTCGCAAAATTATGAAAGGAACAAAGTTTCTTGCTTACTACATTTTTGCTGTTCACACATACAAATGCAGCATCTGGCATGGCATTTCAGTTTACTACTTCTTTACTAGTAACTCTATTTACAGCAAATTTTGCTGACAGTATCCACATACACGACACTGAATGTATCAGCAATATTACCTGTATCATCATACAACAAACAATTTGAGAGATACAATGTTTTGTACATGGGAATTCAATTCTTCAGATAATCATGGGTGGGAGTTGACTGGTTCTCAAGAGGTTTACACTTCATGTGCATGCAAGCACGCACACAATCACACACTCATTCACTTTTGAGGAAAGGTGACAAGTATTGAAAACCTTTCATTCCCCAGAATGAACGATACTTTGCTCTCTGTCATTGTTGCTGTGTTAGATAGAAGTTTAATACATTGTATTTGTTTTATGAGATTGGTGTTACATGCAATTTCTGCAAAACCTCTCCAAGGTGGAATATAATGCCTACAAATGAGTGCAGTGGGTAAAACAAGTGGCATGATTTGATTTATTAATAGGGTACTAGAAAGTGCACTTTATGAGCAAAACTGACTCATCAAATGCTTGGTGACTTGCACTGCATGTGCGTGAGGGGGGGGGGGGGGGGGGGGTCTATGGGATGAGTAACATTATACATATAAATAAAGGCAGCACTGGTAGTACTGGGCACATAGTCCCTAACTGCCTCGCCAATGACAGGACATTTAAATTTGCATACGAATGCATAAATCCAGCCCAATTGCCTAAAGGTCCTCCAAAGTGATGGAATCTGAGGTACACAGTGTATACATTGGGTGTCCCAAACCTTTAGACAAAATTATACAGATGGTAGAGGACCCTAATCAATGGTCATAAATGAATACTTTGGGCAGTAAAAGGTCTGAAGGGGAAACATGTGAATCATATCTATTTACAAATTGATTTTGAGCTAAGGTGCACTTACAGTGTATCAGGCTCTTTTGTTGTCAGTGGTTGTTGGTAATCATTTCTGTTGGCCGCAACCAACTGGGTAACATATTGTAGACAATGAGTCTCACTGAATCTAATATATATTGGCAGAGTATGCGAATTCATTTGTTTCCAGTATGGAAGAGAATCAAAAACCCATTGTTGGATAAGGGCAGGTATGCATAGCTGTTGTCAGCCTGCTGACTTGTCTCAGTACATCAGCTCCTCAGTGCCTAGCAGTGGCATATGGCACAAGTGCAGAGGCACCCTGTCTTTAAACAGATCATCCAAATCCTTGTTGTCATTTTGTGCCACTGCCAGTTTAGTGAAAGAGCAATGCTCTTGTCCACCATATTACACAGAACTGTTAGCATCCTGTGAAGCAGTTACATACTTCAGATTCGTGGTGGAAGTACATACCTAGACTATATGGCAGTCTGGTTGCAAGTTGGTGGGACCAATGAATGAGAATGCAAGAAACTGGATATGCCGACAGACTGATGTCTAGTGAAGCCCAAATCCTGAATGTCTGCCGACTATTGGCTCATGATTCATTGGGTTCAATTGCCATCATAATCTCAACAGTTACCAACAGCAGCAAGCAGTGGAGAAGCCAAAGTACAGCGAAAGAGCAATTTTACCAATATTGTTTCATAACAAACACATACCTGCTGCATTGGCATTGGAGATACTGCCTTGAATAACAATACAGAATCAAGCCCGATGTGCTCATGTTATCACTGTTTACATTTCACCACTGGTAGGGAAAGATGAAGCTTTCTCAAGATAGAAACTTTCAGAGATCAAATACCACAGTGATGAGAAATGCTCAACTGTGAAGTGTACGAGCGTGTCAGTTACTGTATGTTGTAGCATGATGTACCATTTGGATAGCTGAATGTCTGCATGGAAAAAAGTTGCAGATGTCACCATCCTAACTAGAAGATGATAACAAATAGAAACCTTTGGGTACTTACTAAACAGCACACTTCACTTAAAGTTAATGATGATTCACTGGTCAGCACAAGAATATACACAAATGATATCACATGTACTGTCTTAGTCTTGCTTGTTATTTCTATGTAATGCAATTCTGGTAACAGCGCCTCCCCCCCCCCCCCCCCCCCCCCCCACACACACACACACACACCAGTGTCTGTGCCGGGGCAGGTACGGCCAGGTACTGACTATTGGAGAATTCCCAGCAAACATCATTCGCAACGTTGCCAGCAGAAGATAGGTGTGGAGCAGCCTGCCAGCTGTGGTTACCACAGCACACCTCATACAAGAAAAAAAATTTTGCTGACATGAACTATGAATGTCTGCTGGGTCGAAACAGAACCACACTTCCCTTCCGTAACACATTTCTATTGTGGCTGGCTGATGGTGGATTGGCTGGTGCTGCATCTGGGTTGATGGTGGCTGGTCAGTTTCCAGGCAGGATGCTGACTGCAATGTGGCAGAATGTGACACTGGCCACCTGGTGTACCTGTCAATTGCTGTGAGACAGAACCAGCAGTTACGTGGTCCTTCCAAGTCCAGGTGTATGTGTGAGAATAGTGCCTCTGGGATGTCAAAACTCCTGAGTGGAAGTTGTACGTGCCATGTTGCCATGTTACTTCGCACTTTTGACAGGCAACACAGGTCTGAGTCCTCTGTATACTGGGCCACAGAAAATGCTGTTACTGGTGACCTCATAGTGCAAATTCCTGGGCAGGTGAGCTGTGCAGAGAATTGAAAACCCACTGTCATAGAAGGCCACTGTCGGCTTCGTAGAAGGCCATTGTCGGCTCGCTGACTCATCTCAGCACATCAGCTCCTCGGAGTACGGCTGTGGCATAGGATGCAAGTGTGGAGTCATCCTGCCTTTAAGCAGGTCTTCCAACTTCTTGTCATTCTGTGCTGCTGCCAGTTTGCCTAAATTCACTGGTGAAGAAATTCCTTCTTCTCTAGACCAGGCATCAAAGGTGTCATTTTGTGAACCCTTACATGCCCAAAGTCTGTCATGAACTGCAAAATAAAATTTAGTTGTTTGGTTTGCATGACCAGGAGGAGGTAATTATTTCGTGGCTGCAAAAATGCAAACTTCCATCGCCAATAGTCTGATATATAGTCTAGGCATGTCCTTCCACTATGAATCTGAAGTATGTAACTGCTTCACAGGCTGCTAACAGTTCTGCGTAATACGGTGGCCAAAAGCCAAACAGGCAGTGGCACAAAATGGTGACAAGGATTTGGATGATCTATGTAAAGACAGGGTGGCTCTGCACTTGCGTCATATGCCACCGCTAGGCACTGAGGAGCTGATGTACTGAGATGAGTCAGCAGGCTGACAACAGCCATGCGCACCTGCCCTTATCCGACAGTGGGTTTTTTATTCTCTGCAGTGTCTCAGCCAACTGGCAATTTGTGCTATGAGGGTACCTGTAACACAGCATTTTGTGAGGCCCAACATGCAGGACTACCATACGAGGACTCAGAACTGCATTGCATGCCAAAAGTGCAAAGTAACATGACAAGTACGAGCTCCACTCATGAGTTTTGACAGCTCAAAGCCACGATTCTCACACATTCACCTGGACTTGCTAGGATTATGTAGCTGTTGGTACCGTCTCATGTCAATTTACAGGTACACCAGGTGGCCACTGCCACAGTCCGCCACACTGCAGCCGCCATCCAAAGCAGTGTCTCCTGCCTGGAAACTGACCAGCCACCATCAATCCAACTGCAGCAGTCACCCCACAACAGCAGCCAATCCATCCAGCCACAACAGAAACACATTACAGAAGGGAAGTGTGATTCTGTTTCGACCCAGCAGACATTCATAGTTCATGTCAGCAAAAACATTTTTTTTTTCCTTGTAGGGGGTGTGGTGTGGTGACCACACCTGGCACTCCACACCTATTGGCGGGAAATGTTGCGAATGACCAATGCTGGGAAGATCACATTCTCCAGTAATCAGTACCTGTGCCTCTACCTGCTCCAGCACAGACACTGCTGAATTTGCAGTTACCACAAGAGGATTACACAGCAATAACAAGCAAGATTACAATATATGTGATATAAGTTGTGTAACTTGTTGTGCTGATCAATAAAACATCATTATCTTAAAGTGAAGTGTGCCATTTAGTAAATATCTACAAGTTTCTATTTGTTGTTGTAAGTATCTTCCAATTAGGATTGCGACTGTTGCAACTTATTACCATACTGTCTTCCAAGCAGTACACCCTGCTTAAAGATACAGTAACTGAATCTCTGCAAGTGTCTTTATGGAGAATGCTCCATCTTTAACAACCAATGGTGAAATGTTAATGGTGATAACCTTCACCATGAACACATAAGATTTGATTGTGTACTGTTATGCAAGGCAAAGTCTCCAATGCAACGCAGCAGGTACTTGTTTGTTATGTATTGGTACAAGTGGACTTCCAGTGTGCTTTTGCTTCTGCATTGAATGCTGCTGTTGGTAATTGTTGAGATTATGAATGACGGGAACTTGCGAGCTTTCAAAAATAAAAATGGTGTGTGACCCTCAACTACATACCCTCAGACTCAGAGTTGAAATATTAAATGTTTTGGCTGGTTTTGTTGTCTATGGGCTGGGATACATAGTTGCTGCATTACAAGCCAGATACTGCTGAGGCTACAGTATACAATATGAATATACACATGAAACGAATGGTCGAAGGTTCTTATCACTCGGCAATTGCGAATTTTGAATGTAATGTAGAAATTTATATATGAAAGATCGCAATTAAATAAAATCTGCAGGTACTATTTTTAACGATTTTAAATGATGAGTATGATACCTTTAAGAATGCCATTTATTACTGCAAACACTTATTAGTGTAAATGGTCCAGCAATTAAATAAAATATAAGTTGCGTAACAGGGAAACAATAGATTCCTACTTCATGTCCACTCTTCCCCACTTCCATCCAGTCTCCCCATTAACGAGCACAGTGGTTGGCTAGAGTGCACCTGTCATTTCTTCAAGCTAATGCACACTCACAAACATATTGAAACACATACAAAATACTGGATTTACATTTAAATAACTTGAAATTAAATAAATATTCCTATGGCTGGACCATAACCATGCTCTGACACACATTATTAAAGCCATAAACAAATCAAATAAACATATATCAAAGGAATAGAAACAAGAGCAGGCCAGTAGCCTAATGTGTCTGTTCTTTCTAAAACACAGTAAATATTTGACCAATTTCATCCTGAATAGTATATATCAGATGTAAAGAAAGGCATGGGCGAATAAATATATTTATAAGCATGCTGCTACTGTTTTTTCGCGTAACTGTGGAGTACTTGTGGCCTGACGCGATCAGTAGTAATCGGCCAATTTGACCTCCAATAACTCCCTTTACTATTCAAGGTACATGAATGTAATTCATACCAATTTAGGTTTACACTAATAGCTTTCTAAAGACATGTTGATCAACAAAATCAGATGAACTGTTCAGATTTAAAAAATTCATTGTTGGGTGTTACTTGTATAATTTACGGTCAGATACTAAACTTTAAAACTAACAAAGATACTGAAAATCTAATTACACCATCAGAATCGTTGTGCATATAATGGTAGTTTACATGTTTCTTTTTGTGGTATCGTGATTCCTCTGGCTATTAATAATTTCTACATGAACTGTGAAATGTCTGCCATTACGTTTTCACAAAGTCCCCCCATGTTCGGCACTCCCAGCATACAAATCTCCTTCATCAAGACGAAGCACTTCCGCGACTCAGTGTTAACATTCAATTCCCGCTGACCAACCCCGGCTTGCCAAGCGGTCCATGCGGCCACAACAACTCTGAACTTAGAATATTTTCAGGGTGCCACAACTCGTCCATTACCTCTCAAACTGAACCAAATGAATCATGAGCCAGTAGTCGATAGTCATTCAGAATGCTCGTTTGTAATGTCCTGTGGTTTGTAAATAAAGGTATATGGTATTTTCTTGCATATAAGTGGTTTACAGAATGACACTGCTGATGTCCTGTCTAGAGTGGAAAGCATCTCTTTACCTGTGAAACTGGCAGCAGCACAAAATGTTGAGGAGTTGGATACAGTCTGATATGTAGAGTCTGATATACAGTGAGGGCATGTTCTTGCACCATGCATCTAAAGTATCTAACTGCTTCATAGGCTACTAACAGTTCCATATAAAATGGTGGCCAAGAGCACTGCTTCTCTGTGATCTTCTTGGAGAAGAAACCCAAGGGCTGCCAGTGCTCACTTATGCTCTGTTGTAGCATACCACTGACAGCATGGGATGAGGCATCTGCGAAAATTGCTAGTGGGGCATCAGGAATTGGATGCACAAGGGGAGGAACTCACCTGAGGCTCATCTGGCGGGTTTCAAATGATGCCTGCAGTTGCTTAGTCCAAGCAAGAGGCATGAAACCATGCACTCTGGTGCCAGTGGGGATGGATTGGAAGGAAGCTGGCAGTGCCCTTTCAAAGGAACCATCCCAGCATTTACCTGAAGCAATTTAGGGAAATCGCAGGAAACCTAAATCAGAAAGGCCAGATGTGGTTTGAACCATCGTCCTCTTGAATGCGAGTCCAGTGTGTTAACCACTGCATCACCTCACTTGGTGCTTTCCACTGGTTTCCAGCTAATAATCTCGTTTGTAATCCCAATAAAACCCAACAACTCCTAATGGAAATGTCAAAGGAAGTAGAAAATAAGTCTGTAAAACTTCTAGATATTTACATTGACTCCAAGCTCCATTAGGAGCAACATATCAGTCGAGTATACAAAAAAATAAATAAATAAAACTCTGGTGTCATAAACCATTTTGAAATTCTAGGATATAGTGAACTTTATTTTGGGGTAACCTACTTTCGAATATCCCAGTCGCGAGTGTCATATGGTGCGACTGTATGGGAACTCTCCCCTCACATTAAGAATATTTTAAAAATAAAAAAAAAGGTCTTGTACACAATATGTGAAACAATTTGTGTGGAATGCTGTCCTCCTTTATTCCAGGCTCAGAATATTCACAATTATAAATTTATACATCTATGTATCTGTGTTCTATATTAAAAATATTTCCGAATTTGTTGCTAGGAGATAAATTCCTGAACACAACACCAGAGTTAAGGCTAATTTAGATATAGCACGGCACATGTTAGCAAGAACCAGAAATCCTCACTAAGTGCACCCATTCAAAATTTTCAACAAATTACCAACCTACATCAGTCTATGGACCTAATTTTTTTTTTTTTTTTAAATTAAGTGGTATGGCTGGCAGTCAGATTACCCATTTTATGACATTAAAGAATTCTTTGAGATGCCTGAGGAGCATCTTAGCATTTAACAAATTTTCCCATAGTTTATTGTATCACAAAGTGCTGTGATTATGTTTTCTGTAATTAAGTCCTGTGTAATTATGAACTGTATAGTCCATACAGTCCTGCAAATGGCCCAATCCATACTATATTATATTATAGCTTATTGACAATAGCCCTTACAAATTTTCCTGTAATGTGTTTTCGTATTAATGTGCTTAATATGTGTAAGATAATTTACTGTCAATAGTTTATATTTCCTTATTATGTATGTATTACTACATCCTATAGTATACTTCAGTGGCAAAGCGTATTTCCATTGTAAAAGGATCGATGGTGAATAAAACTTCTTGATCGCTCCGCTCCCTCTCCCCCTCTATGTCCCCCCTCCCCCCCCCCCCCCAATTCTGTCTATTTCCTCTTCACCCCTTCCCCCTCGTTGATCTTGAGCCAATTTTGTTATAGTCAATGAAACCTTGATTGGGAACTTAAGTCTTAGTTACATTGGGTGGGATCATTGCTATTTGGGGAATGAGAGACCTCTCCTACTACTGGATCCGTGAGGACCATGGCTTCAACAACAGTATTTTGCACAGTTTTAAATTGCAAACTGGTTGGATTACAAATACATACAATTCAGATACAGTAACCATAATCCTGTAAGCCATAAATAAGGCTTTCCTTTCTGGCTCTAAGCACTATGGGACTTAACATCTGAGGTCATCAGTCCCCATTTCCTTTTTGTGTTGAAACAAAACAGGCTGCAGGGAAGAAAGCAAAACAGCAGACAGCTGTGTACACAATTTTTGTTTAAAATTGTTTAGAAGCAGAAAGAATATATGAAGGGCTTATTTCAATAGTTGTACAAGTACATTTTTGTTCATTCTGAGATACAGAGTCCTAAAGTTAAATGAGTGCTGAAAAATCTGCCGTTGAGATACCAGAAATATTCAAGTATACATACTTGAATATTTCTGGTTTCTCATACATACTTGAATATTTCTGGTTTCTCATACATACTTGAATATTTCTGGTATCTCAACTGCAGATTTTTCAGCACTCATTTAACTTTAGGACTCTGTATCTCAGAATGAAAAAAAATGTACTTGTACCACTATTGAAATAAGCCCTTCATATAATGAGAGAAAATTGGCCCAATGGTTTAAATGTCTATTAAAACTAACTGCAAGAAAGAAAGAAAGAAAGAAAACTAGGGGAACCATACCTACGAGTGCCTAGTTACGGAATAACCTGGGTTATTATCAACAAGAAAACAAAATCATTTAACGTTAATAAACAAACACAAACACAAAACGTACATGATCAGACAACTACAGCAGCAGAGTGGTGATACTTTCATTGAACTTTTCAAAAATACAGGAAACAGAAAATGCACAGTCTTTCATTCACTGGTGCTTAAGTACCAAAACATGTCAAAGAGTACGCATTTAGCAAATGTCACAAATGAACACAATTTTACTCTTCAAATGAAGAGCACTGTTCACGCCACCATCTCCCACACTTAAGGCACTGCAGCCAATTCTCTGGCAACACCAAAATCCATGCTCTCTACTCACAGCTTTCAGTCTTTCCCTTATAGCAAACTCCTTCGTACTAAGAGCAGTGGCAATCTTTATTTGCTTTCTCCATTTGTCTGGCCTCATTGGGCAGCCCTTCAGTTTATATGAGCTTCCTAGCCAATTTTTGTACATTATGTATAAATTTCCAGTTGTGCCCTAAAGATTACACACACTCACTTTTGGGACATAATATGTGCACTCCTTCCTACAGAAACAATGCTGCCAACTGATGGCAGCACAAGTCACATTTGCATAACATGTGGTTGCATTATGGTAGACGGCAAGCCATCCTTTCGAAATGCAATCAATAATTATTCTGTGTATAACATATGTAAGAGAGTACCAGAAAAGAAAGGTGGAAAGTGATTATTACCGGTTTCACTTTGGAAAAAAAACAGGATTTCTTCACGCAATACAACTGCATCAGTGGCCAGCAGATCAGTTTCGTCAACTGTCAGGAACACAATCTGTGCTCCCTTTGTGATTATGCACTCTTTGGTACATTTACCCTAAATCACACATTTTCACAGCACACCATTAATTTGTTAACTGTCATGCACTATCGGAGGACACGGATGATGAGATAAAGAACTATTATGCTGATTTGGAGGACATTATTGAGACTATCGTGACATTCAATCTGTTTAGTCCTGGGTGATCTCTATACACAAATTGGAAAATAAAATGAATATCGTCCCACAATTTAGCCGAATAGCCTACACAAAGTGGCCAACAACAATGTCTTAGGTTGATAAATTTTGCTGACCTTAGAAGAATGATCATTAGTAGCACCTACTTCCCACAGAAAGAGATACATAAAGCCACAGTGATATCGTCAAATGGTAAGATGAAAAACCAGATGGATCATGCATTGGTGGATGGAAGGCATTGTGGATGCATCGAGCAAGTACGAACGTACCGTGGTGCTGATATGAATTCAGACCACTTTTTAGCAGTTTTGAAGATCTGTCTAGAACCCTCTACAAAATGACAAAGGAAAAGAGAAGGAATAGTTCATGACGATAAAGACAAACTTTCAAATGAACAGGTAAGACAGTGGTACCAAGATAGAGTCACTGGCTCGCTTTGGCTACAGAGGCCCCAGATAATGTAGAAGGAATATGGACACAATTGAAAAAGGAAAAAAAAAAAATGGTTCAAATGGCTCTGAGCACTATGGGACTTAACATCTGAGGTCATCAGTCCCCTAGAACTTCGAACTACTTAAACCTAACTAACTTAAGGACAGCACACACATCCAAGCCCGAGGCAGGATTCGAACCTGCGACCGTAGCAGTCGTGTAGTTCCAGACTGAAGCACCTAGAACCGCTCGTCCACAGTGGCCGGCCACACAATTGAAGGAAGAGGTTATAAAGAATGCCTAGGAAGAAATGGATGACAACCTAAACCCAAAACCAAATTGTGGTTTGATGATTAACGTCAGTCGGTTGTTATACATAGAATGTAGAAGAGATTAGAGTGGTTAAATCACCCATCAGAAGATACACAAACAACATACTCAGAAGTGAGATGACTGACTGACAGGCTCATTAGAAGGAAGAAAAGAGATTAAAGGAAGAAATTATTAATGGCAGTTGAGGAATCTAAGAACACACCACACTACTTTTTCAAGTTGGCAGGTTTTGCTTGAAGCAATTATAAACAGCAAACTTTAATCCTAACAGATGAAGAAGGGAATGTGCTACCTCCTATGGAGCAAGCAGATCAGTTTGGAAAGCATTCCAGAAAATTGCTAAATGTATAAATTCCAGAAGGAAGTATAGAACAAGAATGGGAATTAAATACAGAAGAAGAGGAAGTACCTGAACCTTCAATGGAAGAGATAAGAACAACTGTAGAATCACTCAAAAACAATAAAGTGCCAGGTATTAGTGCAGAACTAGTTAGAAACAGAGGGGATTTTATTGGAGACTAAGACAGCTTACTGTCAAAATCTGGTCATCAGAGGAGATCCTGGTTGAATGGAAGAGAGCAACTGTATGCCCAATTTTTAAAAAAGGAGATGCCACAAAAGTGGGCAATTATCGAGGAATCTTGCTACTTAATCTCCTTGTTACTTAGTCGCCTGAAACCTGCTGTACAAGAGTTCATAGGACCATAACAGTGTGGATTCATGGCAGGACGCTCAACCAAGGATCACATCATTACGCTACACAGATAATGGGAAAGTACTATGAATTTGATAGAGAACTACACCTCATATTTATTGATTTCTGACATGCCTATGACAGCACTAATCGGGCAGTATTATGGAGGATAATGTAGGAGTTGAGCATCACAAGAAAATACATCAAAGTGAATGAAGCATGTTGTACAGATACAAGCTGCGAAGTATGGTTTGGAAGTAAAATGTCAGAGCCTTTCACTGTTCAACACAGTTTGAGACCAGGAGATCCTTTGTCCCCAGTGCTATTCAACATTGCATTGGAAAAGCAACGACATGAAATTGGTAATGACAGGGAGATGGACATGATTGGAACTGACACAATCTTGGCCTTTGCCGATGATGTGGTGATTATGGTAGACTCAATCAGATTGTGCCTGACACCACTAGGTTCATGAAAGAGGCAAGCAAAGTGGGATTAGTTGTCAACGAGGAGAAAACCAAATTAATGATCATCTCACGCATGCAGGATTTCCCTATCACTATCAATATAGATGGATACAATTTTGAACGAGTAGAGAATTCTACCTAATAACACGCTCGGTTTCACAAAACAGTAAGATAAAACTTTACATGGCACTGGTAAACTTGTTCTCTTATATGGCTGCGAGACATGGGTGACTTCACAAATACTTGAAGAGCGCATTTGAAAGGAAAGTGCTCAGAATATCTATGGACCTACATTCAACAGAGAAAATGGAAGATGGGAAAGGAGGTAAAAAGAGACTTACACCAACGTTTTGGGAAAGCTGATGTTGGCAGAACTATCAGAGGAAGATGACTCCAGTGGTTGCGATAGGTCTTAAAGGGCTGGAGAATCTATCCTAAACTGAGTGTTCAATTCCCAGCTGATTGTAAGACGTACAAGGACTAGGGGAAAGGTAGGGTGCTGAGGTCGTTGCAGAAGGTAGAACCGGCAGCATCCCTAGAAGATGCAATGGACAGGAGAAAGTGGAACAACATCTGCCCGAAATACCTGCAACTGTGAACAGGACAACGCTTCCTCCTGTGTCACTGATTGCGTTATTGATCTTTGTATAGTGTGTTATTCTGGTTTGTAATAGTTCTTTTGCTTTCTGTCATGGGCCTTTATGGCCTGTCATGAACAATAAAAGATATCAGATAGATTATATAATGGTAAGACAGAGATTTAGGAACCAGGTTTTAAATTGCAAGACATTTCCCGGGGCAGATGTAGACTCTGATCACAATCTATTGGTTATGACCTGTAGATTAAAACTGAAGAAACTGCAAAAAGGTGGAAATTTAAGGAGATGGGACCTGGATAAACTGACTAAACCAGAGGTTGTACAGAGTTTCAGGGAGAGCATAAGGGAACAATTGACAGGAATGGGGGAAAGAAATACAGTAGAAGAAGAATGGGTAGCTTTGAGGGATGAAGTAGTGAAGGCAGCAGAGGAACAAGTAAGTATAAGATGAGGGCTAGTAGAAATTCTTGGGTAACAGAAGAAATATTGAATTTAATTGATGAAAGGAGAAAATATAAAAATGCAGTAAATGAAGCATGCAAAAAGGAATACAAACGTCTCAAAAATGAGATCGACAGGAAATGCAAAATGGCTAAGCAGGGATGGCTAGAGGACAAATGTAACGATGTAGAGGCTTATCTCACTAGGAGTACGATAGATACTGCCTACAGGAAAATTAAAGAGACCTTTGGAGAAAAGAGAACCACTTGTATGAACATCAAGAACTCAGATGAAAACCCAGTTCTAAGCAAAGAAGTGAAAGCAGAAAGGTGGAAGGAGTATATAGAGGGTCTATACAAGGGTGATGTACTTGAGGACAACATTATGGAAATGGAAGAGGATGAAGATGAAATGGGAGATACAATACTGCGTGAAGAATTTGACAGAGCACTGAAAGACCTGAGTCGAAACAAGGCCCCCGGAGTAGACAACATTCCATTGCAACTACTGACGGCCTTGGGAGAGCCAGTCCTGACAAAACTCTACCATCTGGTGAGCAAGATGTATGAAATAGGCGAAATCCCCTCAGACTTCAAAAGAATATAATAATTCCAATCCCAAAGAAAGCAGGTGCTGACCGATGTGAAAATTACCGAACCATCAGTTTAATAAGCCACAGCTGCAAAATACTTACACGAATTCTTTACAGACGAATGGAAAAACTAGTAGAAGCCGACCTCGGGGAAGATCAGTTTGGATTCCGTAGAAATACTGGAACACGTGAGGCAACACTGACCTTACGACTTATCTTAGAAGAAAGATTAAGGAAAGGCAAACCTACGTTTCTAGCATTTGTAGACTTAGAGAAAGCTTTTGACAATGTTGACTGGAATACTCTCTTTCAAATTCTAAAGGTGGCAGGGGTAAAATACAGGGAGCGAAAGGCTATTTACAATTTGTACAGGAACCAGATGGCAGTTATAAGAGTCAAGGGGGATGAAAGGGAAGCAGTGGTTGAAAAGGGAGTGAGATAGGGTTTTAGTCTCTCCCCGATGTTATTCGAACTGTATATTGAGCAAGCAGTGAGGGAAACAAGAGAAAAATTCGGGGTAGGTATTAAAATCCATGGAGAAGAAATAAAAACCTTGAGGTTCGCCGATGACATTGTAATTCTGTCAGAGACAGCAAAGGACTTGGAAGAGCAGTTGAACGGAATGGACAGTGTCATGAAAGGAGGGTATAAGATGAACATCAATGAAAGAAAAACGAGGATAATGGAATGTAGTCGAATTAAGTCGGGTGTTGCTGAGGGAATTAGATTAGGAAATGAGACACCTAAAGTAGTAAAGAAGTTTTGCTATTTGGGGAGCAAAATAACTGATGATGGTTGAAGTAGAGACGATATCAAATGTAGACTGGCAATGGCAAGGAAGGCGTTTCTGAAGAAGAGAAATTTGTTAACATCGAGTATAGATTTACGTATCTGAAAGTCGTTTCTAAAAGTATTTATATGGATTGTAGCCATGTATGGAAGTGAAACATGGACGATAACTAGTTTGGACAAGAAGAGAATACAAGCTTTCGAAATGTGCTGCTACAGAGGAATGCTGAAGATAAGGTGGATAGATCACGTAACTAATGAGGAGGTATTGAATAGGATTGGGGAGAAGAAGTTTGTGGCACAACTTGACCAAAAGAAGGGATCGGTTAGTAGGACATGTTCTGAGGCATCAAGGGATCACCAATTTAGTATTAGAGGGCAGCGTGGAGGGTAAAAATCTTAGAGGGAGACCAAGAGATGAATACACTAAGCAGATTCAGAAGGATGTAGGTTGCAGTGGGTACTGGGAGATGAAGAACCTTGCACAGGATAGAGTACCATGGAGAGCTGCATCAAACCAGTCTAAGGAGTGATTACCACAACAACAACAACATCAACATGTACAATAAATGATTATGACCATTAATTTCGCGCAGTCGGTTTTAACGAACTCCTATATGTAGTTGAATCGTAAAAAATGGTTCAAATGGCTCTGAGCACTATGGGATTCAACATCTGAGATCATCAGTCCCCCAGAACTTAGAACCACTTAAACCTAACTAACCCAAGGACATCACACACGTCCATGCCCGAGGCAGGATTCGAACCAGCGAACGCAACAGTCACGCAGTTCCAGACTGAAGTGCCTAGAATCCCTCGGCCACACCGGCCGGTTATCGTGTAAAAACATTAAGTAAATCGGTTAAGAGATTTTTGGTAAGAACGTCAAACAAAGTTTTGTTCTTACGCACTATTACAGCTTAAAAATTTAGCTACTGGTCCAGCTGCTGCTTATTTGTTGTCACAACTTATGGGAACTGTGCCTAGTGTAACTTTTTTTTTTATATGCGGCACTTTCAACGAAAAGGTTCCAAACATTTCGAAGTTTCATCTAGAATTAAGAATGTGTTTCAGATTTAGCACTTCTATTTTCTTCGCTGGTGCCTTCCTTCAATTACAAGGAATGAGTATTGTAACTCAACAATAAAGATGATTGAACAAACATGGAGACAACTTGCTGAGATACAGCCGAAGACTGAATTGGACATCGAAGTATAACCCCGGTGAGCTCAAAATGTCGCTGATTAGTATTTGGGTGAATTTTTCCTATCTTGTGTCTACATTTTGCAATATTATAAGCAGTGAAAAATTCCTAATGTTATGTATTGCTTTATACATGGGTTAAATGCGAGTACACCATGGTTATTTATTTTTCTCTAACTGTGTATCCAACGTCACAAGTAGCTGGATGCACCTGTTGTAAACAGTATTCCTTCCACAATTCAAAACATTTCATTTTACGCGTGTAAAACACCAACAAACGTCAGTACGCGCACGCCCCCCCTTACTGTTAGACTTGGCCACTGTTTCTATGTTTCGATACAGTGTATCGATACGTGGAACTATTTCAGTGTTTCGGAACGGTTGTGTTTCACTGTTTCGAAACAGTGGTGTTTCACTCCGCCCCTGGCTCGGATAACCGGACCAGATTCGATCTCAAGCCAGACACAGAAACTGTATCGTTGTTTCAAAATAAGGCTGTTTCAGTCCACCTGTGCTTGGAACGGACAAAATGTATCGAAACAGTGATGTTTCATTCCGCTCTGTGTCGGACGAGATTCGGGCTCGGCACAGGTACTGAAAGACAACATACCGCTTCATGAAACACTTTCAAGAGTGTCCAAATCTTTTTGACAAGCAATAGCATGAAAATTAGGATATCCGCATTTAAAGCTTCGTTTCTAGCTGACTGTCCTATTCCGTAATGGCGTAACATCTGCTTTATAAACACTAACCAAACAATAAAACAACATACTATTCACATTCAAAATAATAAATATTTGAAGATCACTCAGTTAAATTACGTCATTTTAAACCAACGCTTCTCTGTTCATGTACAGTAATCATATTTAGAAACGCAAGTAAGCCTACAACATTTTGAATAAAAAAAGGCGTAGAGTGACCGTTATTAGACGTATACATAAATTTGATGTAGGTATAATTGCAAGCAATCTGTTTGACATATCACTGATAGTGTAATGGTGAACGGGAAGGTCTGGGAAACATGATGAACTTATAGTAACGATTCGAAACACCTCGAAAGATAAAATTTTTTTGTTATATATTCGAATTATTTGGCGTTATTTGTGAGTCTATAGTCACTGTGCCTAATGTCCACAATGATTTCCTTTGTGTGCATCGAAATTAGCAGGATGGGTATATCACCCATACTAAGGGAATGTGGGAATCCCAGTAGCATTTAAGTTGTTTCTGCAGTTTGTTCCCACCTCCAGTTCCGTTCGTGGTGGTTCTTCTGCCTTCAGCTATGGCTGCCCTCAGCCAATTGAAAAGTATGAAAGTCACACGATACGAAAGCAGCGCATTTGCTGCAGGAAATACGAAACTGCCAAGACGCCTAAGTGATAGTTTCATACTTTCTGCGACATGATTAGCGCTCTCGCACCTCATTTGTGTTTATATGGACATACTTATACAGCAGACATTCAAGACGATAAAATGTGTTTATTAGATTACAAAACATAAACCGTTTCACTGTTTCGAAACAGCGTATCGAAACATTATATTTTACTGTTTCATTTGTTTCGAAACAATTACGTGTTTCAGTTTGCTCATCTCTACTCCCTATTTGACAGCCGCTGGTAGACCTATGCAGTACGGCGTGTTAGTGGTGGCGCATTAACAAGTGAAGTCTTACTTCGGCTATGGCGTCTGGAAAGTTCCCGAACTCGAGTCTGTCGAGCAGTCCATTGCGGTCGGCGTCTAGCTTGCGGAACAGCTGGTCGGCGTCCCAGGAAGGAGGCTCGTGCCTGGACGAGGGCGGACCTGCGAACCCACACCACCACAGAGCCACCACGGAAGCCAACGCGGCCGCGGCCAGAGCGCCAGCTGCCGTTGCCCGCAGCTCCATCGTGACTGAGCCCGAGGTGCGAGCAGCGCTGCGCGTCAGCTGGGGCATGCAAGGACACGTGGCCGGCGGGGTCGGGGAGGGGACAACGGACTCGCCTTTCAGCTTCCTCGAAACTTCCGCCTACCGCCACGTAACCAGCGCGCCCGCTCGCGCCTCCGTCTGCAACACCTCTAGCCACCCGGCTGGGTTACAGTTGCTTCGATATCGGTGGATCCCACCGACGACCGACGTCGGCCGGAGACCGCCGATCGTTTCAAATCAGTATGCCACTACGTGCGCGGTCACACTACAGCCGATCTTATCCCTCGAACGTACATACATCGGACGACAATAGGCCAAATTCAAATCGGTTTGTTTTCCTCGGTCACATCGATCGATGTTATTACTCACGAAATATGAAGCGTGATAAACTGATAATTTTAGGCCAACAGAGAATGAGTTTGTGGCATCCTGAGGATGAAAATATGCTACTGGCCATTAAAATTGCTGCACCACGAGGATGACGTGCTACAGATGAGAAATTTAACCGACAGGAAGAAGATGCCTTGATATGCAAATGATTAGCTTTTCAGAGCATTCACACAAGGTTGGCGCCGGTGGCGACACCTAAAACGAGCAGACATGAGGAACGTTTCCAACCGATTTCTCATACACAAACAGCAGTTGACCGGCGTTGCCTGGTGAAACGTTGTTGTGATGCCTCGCGTAAGGAGGAGAAATGTGTACCATCACGTTTCCGACTTTGATAATGGTCGGATTGTAGCCTATCGCGATTGCTATTTATCGTATCACGACATTGCTGCTCGCGTTGGTCGAGATCCAATGACTGTTAGCTCAATATGGATTCGGTGGGTTCAGGAGTGTAATAGGGAACGCCGTGCTGGATCCCAAAGGCCTCGTATCACTAGCAGTCGAGATGACAGGCATCTTAACCGCACGGCTGTAACGGATCGTGCAGCCACGTCTCGATCCCTGAGTCAACAGATGGGGACGTTAGCAAGACAACAACCATCTGCACGAACAGTTCGACGACGTTTGCAGCAGCTTGGACTATCAACTCGGAGACCGTGGCTGCGGTTACCCTCGACGCTGCATCACAGACAGGAACGCCTGCGATGGTGTACTCAACGACGAACCTGGGTGCCCGAATGGCAAAACGTCATTTTTTCCGGATGAATCCAGGTTCTGTTTGCAGCATCATGGTGGTCGCATGTGTTACGACCCGTGGCTCTACCCTTCATTCGATCCCTGCGAAACCCCACATTTCAGCAGACTAATGCACGACCGCATGCTGCAGGCCCTGTACGGGTCTTTCTGGAAACATAAAAGGTTCAGCTGCTGCCCTGGCCAGCACATTCTCCAGATCTCTCAGCAATTGAAAACGTCTGGTCAATGGCGGCCGAGCAACTGGCTCGTAACAATACGCCAGTCACTACTCTTGATGAACTGTGGTATCGTGTTGAAGTTGGATGGGCAGCTGTACCTGTACACGCAATCCAACCTCTGTTTGACTCAATGCCCAGGCGTATCAAGGCCGTTATTACGGCCAGAGGTGATTGTTCTGGGTACTGATTTCTCAGGACCTATGCACCCAAATTGCGTGAAAATGCAGTCACAAGTCAGTTCTAGTATAATATATTTGTCCAATGAATACCCGTTTATCATCTGCATTTCTTCTTGGTGTAGCAATTTTGATGGCCAGTAGTGTATTATAATCGAGACATAATTCGGAATCTATGGACTGAAATCGCAGGTTTATTCGAAACCTCAAATAGGCAAAATCATTACTGGAAATTTTTGGCATAGGTTATACTCTTAAAAAAATAATTTGTTCAATTGAAACGGGTGGCATACCCTATATGCCTGTAGCTGTTGTACTGGATCCTTTTTTGTGGTACATTGTTATTAACTGTCTACAAATTACTGTTGTTGCTTACTGGCGTTTTATGCCAGAAGGGCAGTGATTCTGTTAATATGAAGTGGTTTGCAAAAGCGGTAGACGGTATGTATGTCCACTTTAAGTTTAGAGAGATTAGATTAGATTAGTACTTGTTCCATAGATCATGAATACGACACTTCGTAATAATGTGGAACGAGTCAGGTTAATAAAAGGTGTCTATACAAGATATTACATTACACAAAATATTACGTGACAATATTTTTAATTTTTTTTTTTTGGGGGGGGGGGGAGATTACACTATATGCAAAAATTGATCTAATGAGTAGGAGTTGCCATTAAGAAATTCTTTTAATTTCCTTTTAAATTCTATACGGCTATCTGTCAGACTTTTGATGCTATTAGGTAAGTGACCAAAGACTTTCGTGGCAGCATAATTTACCCCCTTCTGATCCAAAGTTAGATTTAACCTTGAGTAGTGAAGATCATCCTTTCTCCTAGTGTTGTGGCCATGTACACTGCTATTACTTTTGAATCCGTTCAGATTGTTAATAACAAATTTCATCAGAGAATATATATATATTGTGATGCTACAGTGAAGATCTCTAACTCTTTAAATAAGTGTCTGCAGGATGATCTTGGATGAGCTCCAGCAATTATTATGATTACACGCTTTAGTGCAATGAACACTCTTTTACTCAATGATGAGTTATCCCAGAATATGATGGCACACGAGAGCAGAGAATGAAAATAGGCATGGTAAGCTAATTTACTCAGATGTATATCGCCAAAATTTGCAGTGACCCTAATAGCGTAAGTAGCTGAACTCAAACGTTTCAGCAGATCCTCAGTGTGTTGTTTCCAGTTCAACCCCTCATCAATGCATACACCTAGAAATTCCACCTTAGCTACCGACTTCTGATCGAAGTCCATATTTATTAATGATGTCATTCCATTCACTGTGTGGAACTGTATATACTGTGTTTTGTCAAAGTTTAATGAGAGCCCATTTGCAGAGAATCACTTAATGATTTTCTGAAAAACATCGTTTACAATTTCACCAGTTAATTCTTGTCTGTTGGGTGTGATAGCTATACTTGTTTAATCGGCAAAAAGTACCAGCTTGCATCTTCGTGAATACAGAATGGCTAGTCATTAATATACACTCCTGGAAATGGAAAAAAAGAACACATTGACACCGGTGTGTCAGACCCACCATACTTGCTCCGGACATTGCGAGAGGGCTGTACAAGCAATGATCACACACACGGCACAGCGGACACACCAGGAACCGCGGTGTTGGCCGTCGAATGGCGCTAGCTGCGCAGCATTTGTGCACCGCCGCCGTCGGTGTCAGCCAGTTTGCCGTGGCATATGTAGCTCCATCGCAGTCTTTAACACTGGTAGCATGCCGCGACAGCGTGGACGTGAACCGTATGTGCAGTTGACAGACTTTGAGCGAGGGCGTATAGTGGGCATGCGGGAGGCCGGGTGGACGTACCGCAGAATTGCTCAACACGTGGGGCGTGAGGTCTCCACAGTACATCGATGTTGTCGCCAGTGGTCGGCGGAGGGTGCACGTGCCCGTCGACCAGGGACCGGACCGCAGCGACGCACGGATGCAAGCCAAGACCGTAGGATCCTATGCAGTGCCGTAGGGGACCGCACCGCCACTTCCCAGCAAATTAAGGACACTGTTGCTCCTGGGGTATCGGCGAGGACCATTCGCAACCGTCTCCATGAAGCTGGGCTACGGTCCCGCACACTGTTAGGCCGTCTCCCGCTCACGCCCCAAGATCGTGCAGCCCGCCTCCAGTGGTGTTGCGACAGGCGTGAATGGAGGGAGGAATGGAGACGTGTCGTCTTCAGCGATGAGAGTCGCTTCTGCCTTGGTGCCAATGATGGTCGTATGCGTGTTTGGCGCCGTGCAGGTGAGCGCCACAATCAGGACTGCATACGACCGAGGCACACAGGGCCAACACCCGGCATCATGGTGTGGGGAGCGATCTCCTACACTGGCCGTACACCTCTGGTGATCGTCGAGGGGACACTGAATAGTGCACGATACATCCAAACCGTCATCGAACCCATCGTTCTACCATTCCTAGACCGGCAAGGGAACTTGCTGTTCCAACAGGACAATGCACGTCCGCATGTATCCCGTGCCACCGAACATGCTGTAGAAGGTGTAAGTCAACTACCCTGGCCAGCAAGATCTCCGGATCTGTCCCCCAATTGAGCATGTTTGGGACTGGATGAAGCGTCGTCTCACGCGGTCTGCACGTCCACCACGAACGCTGGTCCAACTGAGGCGCCAGGTGGAAATGGCATGGCAAGCCGTACCACAGGACTACATCCAGCATCTCTACGATCGTCTCCATGGGAGAATAGCAGCCTGCATTGCTGCGAAAGGTGGATATACACTGTGCTAGTGCCGACTTTGTGCATGCTCTGTTGCCTTTGTCTATGTGCCTGTGGTTCTGTCAGTGTGATCATGTGATGTATCTGACCCCAGGAATGTGTCAATAAAGTTTCCCCTTCCTGGGACAATGAATTCACGGTGTTCTTATTTCTATTTCCAGGAGTGTATATTAAGAACAGCAGAGGACCCAAGACCGATCATAATTGTCACAATTAATAAAATATTCCCGGCTATTATGCCGTGGTCGAAGGGATTTCACTTTAAAACCCGGTGCTTCGTCCCCATCTGCGGAGGACATTTTCAAAGGGGATCGTAGCTTTGTCGAATGTCCGACTCACGCCCTGGCTCGCAACTGACTACAGCAAAATTCCACTTCCGGGAGCGTCAGCGCAGTGGCGTGACGTCACATGTTTTGAATACGCGAGCGCATTTGGATATTGTCGACTGCCGTCGTCCGCTGTTACTATCATCCCATGGTGGAAGACTGGTACACAACTTCTTGAGCACCGCAATTCAAATCCCATTCTCTTTCACGCATTCCCCCTTCCTATTAAAATTCCAGGGGTATTTCACATTCTCTATGGCCTCTCTGTATAGCCTTTCGTGGTATCCGTATGTGGCTTTCAGCACTTGAGTGCTATCAAAATGAATGTGGTGATCTCCTGGAAGTAAACCATGTTCCGCAACGGCATGTTCTGCACTTGTTCTCGTGCTCTTCGAGTCGTTTTTTGACAGCTCTTTTCGTAGTACCCACGTACACCTCCCAACAACTACACGGAATCCTATAAATTCGCCGGCCGCGGTGGTCTCGCGGTTCTAGGCGCACAGTCCGAAACCGTGCGACTGCTACGGTCGCAGGTTCGAATCCTGCCTCGGGCATGGATGTGTGTGATGGCCTTAGGTTAGTTAGGTTTAAGTAGTTCTAAGTTCTAGGGGACTGAAGACCACAGCAAGTTGAGTCCCATAGTGCTCAGAGCCATTTGAACCATTTAGCCATCCTATAAATTCCAGCTTTTTCCAGCATCCTTGGCCGATTTTAGGTAATCTTGTATCTTCCGTGCGGGCTTGTAAAATACGGCGATGTCCCGCTTTTTAAAGATATTTCCAATGCGGTCAGGCACGTCCTTAATGAATGGCAGGATAACTTTTGATTTCACCGGCGCTTGAGCACCGCTATGATTTCTACGCGGTGGTCTTAATTCTCTTTTCACCTCAGCGAACGAATAACCATTCTTCTGCAACGCATTGTTGAGATGTTTTTATTCTGCGTCAAGATTTTTCCACGCTCTATCCGCCAACGTTTTTATTGTGCCTCGCTTTCGTTGTGGCTGGTGGTTCGAATCGCGGTGAAAGTAATGGTATGTGTGCGTGGATTTTCGGTAAACCACGTGGCCGAAGCAACCATCTTCTTCCTTGAAAACTATTACATCAAGAAAATTTAATTTTCCACCTCCCTCCTCCTCCTCCTAGGTAAACTGAATCTTCGGACTGATCCCGTTCAGATGTTTGTTAAATCGATCCAGTTCCTCCCTGCCGTGGCGCCACAAAACAAATGTATCACCCATATTTTCAAGGTCACCATGAATTATCTCGAGTATGTAACAGGACGTTTCTTCCGTCATTCGTAAAATTTGTCTGGTTATTCCGATAACTGAGGACAGAGCGTATAATACTCGCCACGTTCCTTACGAGACAGGAAACCTATTTCACATGCATTCGGTGTCTCTTTAATAGCATCACTCGTATCCAAACACAGGCATCATGGTGTTCCACCCCACCATACGAGGTTAAAATCTAACCTACTTCATACTTAGAATAGATTCTAACCTCCTTGACCCTACCAAAGACCGACGAAGGTGATTAGACGCACAATGACGACGCTGTCGGCCTTCTAGGTGTGACACAGAATTTGCGCACAATAATGTTGAGAACATCAAAAAATTCGTAAATTCTCGTACATTGCGCTGCCTCAGTGATCGTGTGTAAACAAAGAGAGAGCCGGCCGCGGTGGTCTCGCGGTTCTAGGCGCGCAGTCCGGAACCGTGCGGCTGCTACGGTCGCAGGTTCGAATCCTGCCTCGGGCATGGATGTGTGTGATGTCCTTAGGTTAGTTAGGTTTAAGTAGTTCTAAGTTCTAGGGGACTGATGACCTAAGCAGTTGAGTCCCATAGTGCTCAGAGCCATTTGAACCATTTGAAACAAAGAGAGAAATACTGTAAATGTACTGCTCTTGAAAATATGCACGCAATATGACAACGTAGAAGCTGTTGATCTCAGTTGTATAGGACTGCACATACACTACACTTAAATGGGCTAGGAAAGCAGTTTGTGGTGGAAAAATAAGCAGTTGTGTCGTCAAGAAATCGGAGACAAGACAAACAATATCAAAGAAAACAGATCCATCTTCACATCTTCTCCGTTCACCAAAACATCAATCATCTCCCTCTTATGCAATAGTGGTCCACAGCTCATTGGAAGAAAAGATTCGGACTCCAACAACTCTAAAGAAGACTCCAGGCTGCCATACAAATGATTTTTTTTTAATGGACAAATCCTTAACAAGTAAGAAGGAATCAGTACTGGAAATCAAATAAACTGCAGCAACAAAATTCTTTCTGTTTGCCATCAAAATATTCAGTTAATAACAAAGAAAATGGTAGGTGTAGAGTCTTTACTAAATATAGAACTCCACCTCATCGGTATTCTGGGCTTTACAGAGCACAGGCTAAATATTGACTAAATTGTGTCTTTCTCTATATCAGTGTACACAACTGCGAATTATTTATGTAGAAACAGTCATAAAAAAGGAGGAACCGTAATTTTCAGTAAGCAATGTCTGAAACATAAATCCAGTAATAAGTTTTCGGAATCTCAATGTAGAAAGAGACATTGAGTTGGCACTAACGGAAGTCTGTGAGACAAATACAGTTGTAGTATGTATTTATCGCTCCCAAAATGGAAATTTTGAGTCATTCCTAAGTAAGCTTGAATACGTGCTAAACAGGATCCATTTAGACTAGAAATCAATACTGCTTTGTGGGGCTGTAACAATGATTTTCTTGGAACCAGAGAAAGAAAAGGGGTACTGATCAACTTTACAGATACTTTCAACCTAAAACAGACTATAAAAATCACAACAAGAATTACAAAAGTAGTGCCATTGCCCTGGATCAGATATTTGTGAATACAGAGTGCACTGCAAAATGTGTAAGTACAAGCATTAGTGATCATGAAGTTGTCACCCTCCAAAGCTACTTGCTGCCCACCCAGAACTAGAAAGGAACTGTAACAGCTAGAAATTTCAGTACACATAGAAACATTCAATTTCCTATTATGAGGAGAAAGGCGGGAGGAAGTTTTCCAAATGGATGACACCACCAAAAAGTTCGGGAATTTCTCTAGCACTTTCATCTTCAATGGTTACTTTGAAATTCCATTCCCTCTCAAAACACAAGTAATAAGCGGCACAACTCCAGACGCAAAGAGATGGATAACAGGTATCAAAATCTCAACTGTGAGGAACAGAGAATTACTCAGATATAAGAAAAACAATAATATACCCTTACTTCCGAACATCTACACTCGGAATTACCTTCAAATCTACAAAACAGTGACACGCCAGTCAAAAACGGCTCTGAGCACTATGGGACTTAACATCTATGGTCATCAGTCCCCTAGAACTTAGAACTACTTAAACCTAACTAACCTAAGGACATCACACAACACCCAGTCATCACGAGGCAGAGAAAATCACTGACCCCGCCGGGAATCGAACGCGGGAACCCGGACGCGCGGGAACCGAGAACGCTACCGCATGACCACGAGCTGCGGACAGGCAAAAAGAATGGCCAATAATAAGTTCATAACAGTCAGTACATAAAAGCTAAGCAGTATGGAGAGTAATAAAGTGTCCCCTAAAAAAAACATCCATGTAGCATCAACCCTTAAGAAAATGTCATTAGGAATTGATGGTATTCCTGACTGCATCAAAAACAATGTATTACAAAAATTTCACTGTCTCTTGCAGATACTGTCAATTCATCTTTTCTAATAGGTACATTTCCAGACCGTTTAAAAATTGCTGAAGTGGTCCCTATTCATAAGAAAAGAGACAAATCAAATATAGAAAACTACAGACCAATTGTCTTATTATCAGGCTTTAGTAAAATAATAGAACACGTAATGTATCATAGGGAAATCAAAAACAAAATTCTCACTAATACTCAGCATGCATTTAGGAAAAATAAATCAACAACTATTGCCAACTATGATTTTATACACAATGTCCTGCAACCAGTGGACAAGAAACAAAGTGGCACTGGCATTTTTTAGACTTAAGCAAAGCGTTTGACGTACTGGACTGCAACAAACTGTTGGGCAAGTTCCAAGTATATGACATTAGAGGCCTTGCACTAAAATGGTTCATATAGCATTTGACAAACAGGAAACAGAAAATACAAATAAAACTGTTTCTTAGATGCAGAAATACTAATAAAAGAAAGGAATCCCTCAGGGATCTATCCTTGGGCCAATACTCTTTCTTCTATAAACGATTTAGGCCTAAATACTGAGTCACAAACAAGTAATGAACACCAGAGACATACCAGACTCAGACAGGCAACTAAATCAGCCATAGCAGAGCATTGTCTGGAACTTGGTCATTCAATCGATTACAATGACACCAAGATTGTGACACAGACCTCAAGATTTTGGGACAGTGTCATTAAAGAAGCCATTGAGGTTAAGGTCACAGACATTCCAATCAACCGTGACTTGGGATACCAAATCAGCACTGCCTGGAATCCAGCGCTTGAGCTTGTGAAAACTCAACGCAGGACACTTCGGGATTCTACAAGAAATAGAAGTGGAAACCGCGAGAACAGCCCTGAGACAAGGTGTCTGACATTAGAGACCAGATATGAACTCGACTTCAGAAGACGGCCAGGCCGGGCGCGGACGGCGAAGGGAACACTGGCGACCAGAGAGGGACAATGTACCCGGACATGACAATGGATTATTCTTCCGACGCGTCGTTCGAAGACTACACTACTCGCCCGTCGACGTCCCAGTTTCGGCGGAAACGAAGCGATCCCGGACCTGGTGTGCCTCATGTGGCGCCCACCGAAGACGGCTTCATTCGACCGCCAAAAAAGAAGCAGGCGAAGAACCAGGCACTGGTAGACGCACCTGTAGTGCCTGTAAGCAACAGATTTGACGTAATCGAAGATGGCGGGGCGGCGCCACAGCAGTCACAACACCGCCAACAATACCAGCAGCAGCAGCAACAACAACAGCAGCAGCATAAAATTCCACCGATCGTCCTGCAATATCCGGACACCTATTTGAAATTGTACGATTGGCTGACGCAAAATCTGAAGCAGCCTTTCACTGCGAAGCAGGCTGGAGGCGATAAGTTAAAACTCACTGTCACAGTCACTGACGACTACGTAAAGGTTATGGACATGGTGGGAACCGAGGGAATACCGTGCTACACGTTTCCCACTGTTCGACCGCCCACTCTGAAGGTGATATTTCGAGGGATCGTCGATTCTCTCCCCAACGACAGGCTCAAGGACGAATTGTCTGCATTGGGATTTGCGGCGACGGTTGTGGACTACCATCGGATGCCAGGCACACAGCAGAAATCAGGCCTCCGTGTGGTGGTTCTGCCAGACACGCAGGACAATCGTGATGTATTTAAAATCAACAGAATTTGTGCGCTCTCCGTTTCTGTCGAGAAGCTACGGAAATCAAGAGGAGTGACTCAGTGCTTCCGCTGTCAGGGCTTTAACCACGTGGCGCGGCTCTGCACAATGCCATTTGTATGCGTGAAGTGTGGCGGCCCTCATGACAGCCGCCAGTGTCCCGTACCCAAAGAAGAACCAGCGAAATGCGGACTGTGTGGCGGCAAACACCCAGCCAGCTATCGTTCCTGCCAGATACACAAAGATGCTAGTAGACGCCAGAGGGGTTTACCCACTCTCAATGCCAAGAATAGACGAGCTGGGAACCACGTCGTCCGAAGCACACCTGCCAGCAGGCGATACACTGATGCACTGCAACAGGAGCGAGCTCCACTGATGCAATGGCGCGCAGCTTACGTCCTCCAGTCTCCGACAGCTGCGGATGTCTTGCGGGGCAACGCCTCTCCGGCAGCAACCCCGCCAGCGGCGTTTGAGAATAATTCGGCGTCTTTTCCTTCCGCCTCTTCGCGGCCGGCGCAATGACGACTTTGGACGTCCCCAAGCGAAAAATGCGGCAGCTGACGTCAACCAACTTCTGGCGCTCATGCTGACCATGATGACAGCCGTCACCGAGATGAGCCGAGCAATTCAAGCACTCCCGGCAGTTCTCGCCACGACAGTTGAAGCGGCCATTCGAAGTTCGCTTCAAGCCACCAGCGAAGTCACACCTGCTCAACATGCCTAGACCCAGACGTTATGAAGACCTATGTATAGCGACCTACAATGCGGATGGCATTTACCACGACCTACAGGAGGTTCGCCAATTCCTAGAAGATGAGCATGTCGACATCTGCATAGTCAGTGAAACGCATCTGAAGCCGGACCTGAAGGCTAATATAGCAAATTATCTCTGCTATCGGAACGATCGCCCCACTCAAGGTGGCGGTACAGCCATTTACATCAATAGGACGATCTCGCACTGTGTTGTACCGACGCCTCCTTTGCGGAAGATGGAAGCAACAGCTGTGGCCGTCGAGACTTCGGTCGGCACTGTCACATTTGTGGCCGTCTACCGCCCACCAAAGCCGCACATTGACGTCGACGATGCGAAGGCATTGTTACGCCTTCCTGGGAAGCTGTTCCTCGCCGGTGACTTTAACGCAAAGCATGCGGCGTGGAACTCACTTACCACCACTTATGACGGACGGCGACTCCTCCACGTCCTCGAGCAAGCTGACGCGCACGCTTGTGGACCCGATGAACCGACATGCTACCCCTAACGAGGCACTCCAGACGTCCTGGACATCGCTATCACCAAGGGACTGAATCAGTTCATGACGGCAGAAGTGTGACATGCTCTAAATTCCATCCATCTGCCTGTCATTTTCCAGCTGAACGTCCATCTTCCTCCGCAGACGCCACGGTGGAATCTGCGACGTACACACTGGGATGGCTACCGGGATCGGCTCGCCCACCTGCTGGCGTTCACTCCACCGGATGCACACGTCGATGTTGCCACGGTGGAATTCACCACTGCTGTTACCACAGCTCTCTGGCAGTCCACGCCACAGGCCAGACAGCAACAGCGACTTCTTCCAGGATTACCCCCGGGCATCCTGGATCTTATTCGTCTCCGCAATCGTCTCAGCAAAGATTGGCGTCTAACCAGGGATCCAGACCTTAAGAGACGTGTCAACCAACTTCGGCGCGACATCAAGGCCGCCCTCATCGCCCACAGGAACCAGCAGTGGGCCACGAAACTCGAGACCTTCACACCGGATACCAGTCACTGGGATACGGTTCGATTTTTCACTAAACGTCGGACGACTGTTCCTCCGTTGGAAGTTCGTGCAGGTCTCGTCTACACCCCTGAGGACAAGGCCAACGCCATCGCCGATGTATTTGAAGCTAACTTCATCCCTGTGAACAACCCGATTGACGTCAATCACGTTCAGCGCATGGAAGCCGAAGTCCGACAATACCTGGACGAACCTGCTGCTGCAGACGAGGACCAACTTCCGCCCGTCACGATGGAAGAAGTTCGGACATGCATCGCTGGTCTGAACACCACCAAGGCACCGGGGGCAGATGACATACCCAACAGAGCCCTGAAGGAACTTCCTCCGGCAGCCTATGTCTGGCTGGCTGCAGTTTTTACCAACATATTCCGGACGCTGACGTATCCGGTGGCATGGAAACGAGCTACAGTTATCCCCATTCCAAAACCGGGCAAGAACAGGAAGGAACCGGCCAACTATCGACCCATAAGCCTGCTCCCTCATATCAGTAAGGTGTTCGAACGGCTGCTGCTATGACGAATCCGCACCATAATGGATCAACGGAGGATACTCCCGCCGGAGCAATTCGGGTTCCGAAGATGCCATTCCGCTGAACAACAGGTGATCCGAGTCGTCGAAGACATCACACTCGCCTTCAACAACAAGGAATACTGCGGAGCAGTATTCCTAGACATTTCCAAGGCGTTCGACAGCGTCTGGCATCAAGGGCTCCTATGGAAATTGAAGCAGTACGGCTTTCCCCGATCGATGGTACAGCTGCTTGCATCATACCTCTGAGGGCGAACCTTCTCTGTTCGAGTTGCCAACTCCTGCTCGACTCTCCGGCACATCGACGCTGGAGTACATCAAGGATCCGTCTTGGGCCGATACTTTACTGCATCTTTACATCGAACATACCCACCACCTCACCCAGGGTGGAGAAAGCTATGTATGCAGACGACACCGCCATCTACACTCGCAGCCGATTGCCACAGGCCATGCACCGCAGGCTATAGGAAGCCTGTTCCGATCTTGAAGCGTGGTCCCGCATGTGGCGGATTCGCTTCAACGCTCAAAAGAGCCAAGCAGTCATCTTTACCAGAAGGCGACTGCCGCCAGTGCCGGAAATTCGGTTATTCGGGGAAGACATCGCGTGGCTGCCCTCCGCAACGTATCTCGGAGTCGTGCTGGATCGTCAGCTCATTTGGCAACAGCACGTCACGGCCACCCGACGGAAAGTGGACCAGCGCCTGGGAGCTCTTTACCCGCTGATTAATGAAGGCTCCTCACTGTCGGTTGCTAATGGCCTCCTCATCTACAGGCTATTCGTCCGGCCGATCATGGACTACGCCTGAGTCGCCTGGGGCAATGCTGCCACCCGCAACATTAATCGTTAACAAGCGCTGGAGAATAAGGCCTTACGAAGAGTTCTCCATGTGCAACCACAGTTCCCGTCTAGATACGTCCGTGAAGCTCTGCATGAAACTGAAGTCCTTCACAGATTTCAACAAAAAGCAAGACGACTGTATCAAAAAGCCGTGGTCTCGGAAAACCCACTCATAAGGAACATCGGAGTCCCGTCAGATGTCCGGGACACTTACCAAAGACCAGTCGCACTGCTCAACAGGTAATGCGCCTGGCAGTGCCCCACCCACAGACGACCAAATCCATTTGACTAACAAGCCGCAAATGAAGATGACCATTTCCTCCACCTGAAGTTCCTTCTCTCTAGCACACAGACCTAGTAGTAAATGCCTTAGGGTAAACACCACCTTTGCTCAACCAAAGAAAGTCGTTTAGAAGATGCGGATCGGTGCGTCTGGCGGGCGCGGACCTCAGATGCAACACACGACGCGGCGCGGACCGATTAGGGAGCGCCCAGCACGAAACAGAAGTGGAAACCATAGTAACAGTCATGAGATAGAGTACCCCACATCTCAGATCGGGTCTGACACACTTCAGATGACAACCACAACCGTTGAGGACGGCCAAAACGGGCACCGACGGCAGTCGGAACATCCGCGACTGGAGGGGTCCTTTTTTTTAATATAGGATGGGGCCCCCCCACGCCCGCACCAATGTGGTGACCAAACCAAAAGTTCTACTGTCACCTCAGTAAGCATGTTAGTTTTGAATCAGGCGTCACAGGATGCAGGCTGTGATGTTGTGCATCCGTCTGGGTAAGACTACTCATTAACATGGTCCATCAGGAGATAGAAGTGGTCGAAAGCGATCGAAGGGTAGCGGTTGTAAGGGCAGAGAAAAAAAGTGCCAAGGCCAGCGTGAAGCAAAGCAAGCGCTGTATCATGTATAAGATACAGAGGCGAGCGAGTGCACGGGACTTACCCTAGTTCACTGCTAGTAGCGTCACGTCATCGTAACGCGCCTGCATATAGTATTGCACCACATTTAACATAAAAGTAAAAATTAAGATTTGTGTGTAAAACTTTGTTAAAGTATAGTTCTATGTAATAATGTTTCAGGTAACAAATCTTAATATTATAAAATTAGTAGTTTACGTAAAATTCACGTTTTGAAAGAAAAATAGGAGGCGCTAAATAATGACGCTAGGAAGCCAAAATTTGGTGAGAAGGTGCAGTAAGAAGTCATTAATGAGTGGTGCTGGTTTCCAAAACCATAAAACTAAAATTGACTCCAGAATCCGCGTTTTTCGGAAAAATCAGAGGCGCGAAATAATAGAGCTACAATATTGAAAATTGGTAGGATGCTTCAGTTCACCCTAATAATAATAATGGAAATACCACAATCAGTTACCTCTTCTAGTTTTTTAGTAATTTAGTAAAAACTACTTTTGTGAGTAAAATGTACATAAGCATTATAGATTAAATACTTTAAATTTTAATGATAAAACAAATTCTTTAAGACCAATGATCAGATAGGACAATTAACAAAGCTACACCAAGTTTTAGTCTTGTAGCATAATTAACAGCTGATACAAGTCTTGATAAAGCTATAGTTCAGAGGTAACAATCTACCGTTAGTTCCATTGTAAAAATTCTAGAGAGTAAAGTTTTAATTTTAGCGGGCTGAGATTTTCTACGTGCTTCTGTACTGCTCAGATGTATGTATACAAAAATTGAGAAGTTTGTAAAGCTATTATTAAATGTGATATTTAAGATTATGTGCCTGAGATAGCGATCATTTGGAGGCTGCAGGCATCTGCATAGGAACGGAAAGAACAGATGCTCTCTTGGCGGTACGCGCCGGAGCTATATAAAAAGAGCGGCAGAGGCAGTAGGAAGCTCACTCCGCATTAGACCAACGCCTAGTCCACGCGAGCTTAACGTCCGATCGCGCCTCGCCTCGGGTGACGTCATAGTGGGCTGTGACATGCGCGTACTTAGCAATGTAAACGGACATTGAAAATCGCGAGGACTGTATACCGTCCTGGATCGTTTAGACTTCGGTAACAAACTGTTATTGTGCCGTCCGTGTGAAGTATAATTCCGCGTGGCAAGTGGTGACTAACTCCACTTTTAAGGCGAGCATTAATCTTTTTTTTTTTTAACATTATTGCGAACTATTAATAGAGCACCGTTAGTTAGAGTAATGAACTATTCGGGAGGAACTTGCTGTAGAAGTCGCCTCTGAACTATTAAACGATTGGCTGAATTAACAAATATTTAATGTCTTTAGCATTTTCAGAAGTTTCGAGTAATTTGTGTGAGCCTTTAAGATAATAAAATCTTGTTTGGAACTTTAAATTTTATTGAAGCAGCCCTAATCCCGTGAAGAACTATGGATATTTTTCGTTTAGCTGGGCTGTACAGGAATGTGGCCGTGCAGACTGGGAACTAAGGTCAGTAAGTTTCCCTTCGCTTTCTGACTGGCCACCAAATTAGTTGCCAGGCTCGCGTGATTTAAGGTGGCAATGTTCAACTTTCATTCAACATTAAACAACGACTTCTTCGCCGTCCCACATATGTTGCATCGGCAATAGTCTGTTACGTGAAATGAACATTCAAACAACTCATTCGACAACTTCTTCGCCGCCCCACATATGGTGCATCGGCCGGGAAAACTGAATTAAAAGCAAATAAAAGTGCTCGATGTGTGAAAGCGATTGGTATAAATTAACGAACTCGGTAGGCAATAACAGGACACTGAATTGAACTAGTGTGGGAACAGTGTTACCAGTAAAGGCGGGTGTAGTGTATAAACAATAAGTGTCTACCGCTGTACGTTGGTTAGTGACGATGGTGAGGAAGGCGACGATGCTGGATCGCGGCTGCCGACGGCGCTGAGACTAAAGGAAGACGGTGCGTCATCGCGGAGCTGCGCTGATCTGCGAGACAGCTGCCGGCTGCGCCGAGCGGTCAACGGTGCCTTGCTGCCCCCCCCCTGGAGCTATTGCAGTAGGCGATTCCTGTGGCGGTACTCGACGCTACAGCTGCTGCTGCTGCCTTCAATACGTCGCGACGCGTCGCATCACGATTGCTGGTACACCGCGACGACATCATTCGTCGAAATCAAGCATTTAAGTTAAGGCAAAGACTTTTAAAATATTTATTAACTGCTGCTAACAAACTAAAAGATATGGAAAGTAGTGTACATTTCAGAAGGGAACCGGTCTCTGACCAAGAATCCTCAGGATCAGGAATTGAGTTTAATGAGGATGGTTCCATTAATCCCTCAAATATTGAACTAGAACGTAATTTGTCACCAGTAAATTATGACTTTAATTTAAATGAGAGTGCAGGGATGCAATCAATAAGTGAAATAGAAGTCAAAAGGGAGCCAGTAGAGTTGCTAACTTTGTCAGGTAGTGAAACTGAGCTCAATATATCTCCAGCTCAGTCAAGTCAAGAGATACAAAGTATCAAGGTAGAAGCTCCGGATTGGATGCAAATACTGTTTGCCAAACTCGAATCAAACCAAAATAAAATTGAGGCTAAAATTGAGGATAGTAATAAAGAACTAAAAGAAGAACTGCAATCAAAATGGAATAGTTTGAATTATAAGATAGATGCTATTCATCATGACGTTCAAGTAAAAGTAGGGCAACAGTTAACTAAAATGCATAGTACTTTCAAATGTGAAATAGATCAAATTCAAAAAAATTATCAAGAGGCAGATGAACTTTTGGAAGTGAGGTTGTCCGAAAGATTGAGCAACGAGTCCAAACTTTGCTCTGACAAAGTTAAAGAGGTACAAATTAAAGTAGATACTTGTCAGAAAAACATTGAGAAAGTAAAAGAAACCTGTACCGAAATTCGTGGTGCAGTGGAACAAAGATGTTCTGCCAGGATAGAAGCAGTAGAGTCACAAGTAGAGGAATTAAATACTAACATTGCTAACCTAGAAAATAGAGTAACCTCTGTTAATTCTAGTCATTCTACTGTACAGCATGTGACTTCAGTTGACGCCGCTTTTATAGGGTGTCGACAGTTTTTGCGCTTTGATCCTGATAAGTACATTCACCCTCTTGAATTTTGGAATGACTTTGAGGATGTTCTCCCCAACACTTGGTCAGAAAGAGAAAAAATTTCATTTATAAGAAGTCATTTGTCAGGTGATGCTTTGCGATGGTCAGCGGATGTAATGATCAAATGTAAAACTTTATCTGAATTTAAGTCTGCATTTCTCAACGAATACTGGTCACATAACAAACAAAATTATGTGTTAAGGGAATTCTGGAGTGGTAAGAAGTTTTTCCCAGGGCGTGAATCAGTAAAGGATTTCGCTAGGAAGTGGGTTTCAAGACTGTCACATTTGACAGAAAAGATGAAGCCAGATATGATCATTATGGGTTTAGAAGGTAAGCTGCCGTGGTACTGGCAGAAGAGGATCATTTCCGCCCCTAGAGATAATATAGACAAATTTATTGAATATCTGGAAAGAGTGGAAAGAGTAGCTGCTGCTGAGGAGCAGGTGCAGCAGAATAACAAATCTTCTAACAATCACGTACAAAATAATGGAAACGTGAACGTTAGAAATATGGAAGTTAGGCACACCAAAACAAACTATCGAAACCAAAGCCGTGGCAGAGGAAGAGGGGGTAGATACTCACTACGCTTTCGTAACAACTACTATGACGAAAGTGGAGAAGTAAATACTATGCCATTAAGACAAGAAGGGAGTCATGATGCTACTATATCTAGTGGTGTCACAGATGAACACAACAGGCCGCGTGTGGGAAACTAAATCCCGTCTATGAGGAAACTGGCGCTCACCAGGCGGTAACAGTAACACAGCCAGTAACGGAAACACAGACAATTAGCCAACATACACAGACAGACAACATGGATGACGAGATAAATACAGATAATACCAGTGATGTGTTAAGCCACTCTCACAAAATAGTGGATAGTATTTTGGATACACTAGAAAAATGGGTCAAGGAAGAACAGGAACTCAAGGTAGATAATGGGTTTGAGTCTGATGGGAATAATGATGAAGTAAAAGCTTACATCTTCGATGAAAATGGCAATCTAAAAGCTGAAGTAGAAGTAGCAGAAGTAGAATCAGTACTGCAAAACTTTAGAGAGGAGGAAATGATGAATGAAGGGGGTAGAAATAGTAACGAGGTGAAAGAATCTAGTAGCTGTGTAAACGTGCCACAAATGGTTGAAGGTGACGACATTCTTATGAACAGCAATATTGCGCAGGGACGCAGTTGCTCAGAGGTAGAGGATAGTTTGGCTGATGTGCAGCAAACAAAAGTAGAAAAAGTCGTCAGATGCTTCGATTTAAAGTTAGTGGACAGATTAGAGAAAGCAGCTAAGATTATAGAGCATGATGAGCCCCAGGATGTAAATGTAAATGTAATTGCAACTGATCAGAATTACTTTAGCTGGAAGAACATAGAACGAGATTTATTAGACGAGGTGTGTGAGCAACCTGTTCAATGTAAAATAACTCACCCTGTTATCAAAGTAAACATATCAGGAGTCACTGTGCGTTGTCTGCTTGACAGTGGCAGTGAAGCAAGTGCTTTATCACAAACATTTTTTGACACCATACCCAATAAAGAGAAGTTAACATTTATGAAAGTAAGTGGCTTAAAGATTATAGGTGCTACTGGAAAAGTCTCTAGACCAGTTCAACACGAAGCTTTGATACCCATTGGTATAAATGACGTAGTAATAGATCATCCTTGTTTGATTGTGCTAGGCTTAAGTGTTGATATGTTGATTGGTACTGATTTCTTATCAAAGTACCAGGGAAAGATCAATTTTGATCAGAACAACTTAATTTTAACTTTACCTGACTCTAAAGTGATAAGAGAGTCTTTTATAGGAAGTCATATAGGCGGTAGTAATGAAACTTGGGAACTGCCTATTAGAGTAATAAAGAATAAAGGATACTTGCAGGAAAATTTGGTTTTCAGTGAGAATGAGGAAAGTGCTAAGGTTGAAGAGAGGCACATCCTAAAGGAAATAGAGGAAAAGGTACAATCAACAAAGCAAATTGCTGACGAACAAAGATCAGAGTTAAAGAGTGTGTTAACTAAGCATAGTAATGTATTCTCAAACGCACCTGGTGAAGTTAAAGGTTATGAATGCCATTTGAATATCAAGCCTGGGAAGGTATTTTTTAAGAAGCCTTATCCAATACATGTTGCAAGGAAACAAGCAGTGCGAAATGAAATTAAACGTATGTTGGCATGGGGTGTCATAGAGCAAGCAATTAGTGAATACAATAGTCCTCTTGTTGTAGTGCCTAAGCGTGATGGAAGTGTTAGATTAGTATTGGATGCACGCTGGTTAAATGAAATTGTCATCAGAGAAAGTGATCGTCCTCAAAATATGGATGAGAAGAAAGCACAGGCCAGGGCAAATATACGCAAAAGAGCTTTAGATAGGAAAAAGAGGCATGATGCAAGGGCTTCCCCCACTAGTTTTAAAATTGGTGAGCTAGTGCTGGTCAAAACAAAAGAAAAATCAAAGAAAATTTCTGCAGAAACTAAAAAGTTTATGCATGTATATCATGGACCATTTAGAATAGTAAGTAAACCTCATGCAAATGCCTATCGTTTGGAATATCCAAAGAGTAAGAGAGAACTAGGTCTAAGAAATATTGTGGATCTAAAGGAATTTAAAATTAACAGTAATTAATTACTGTAGGGAGTCTGCCACTCTTTGGCGGATACACGGTTTGGCGTACCGTACAGTCCCAGCTGGGTGAAACTTTATTTCCTTTTCAAGTTTCATTCCCTTCTTCTGGTCTATCATAACAGGTAAGAATCACATATGTCTTCATGTTGTATATATGCTATTAGGTTTTAAGTATTCTTAGTAAGGATCTACCTAGTGAATGGCAAAACAAAAGTCTGAGTACCAATAAGAGGCAAACATGGCTAAAATAAATAAATTAAAATATTTCATGTAATTGTGAAGGGTTAGAAACTACAACTAAGAGAGACACTTTGCAGTATACGAAGTACGGTATGAATATGAATAATCCATGAGATTATGCAGAAGGTAGTATGTTGCTAGAAATAAGGTTGTCTGAAGGAAAACAGCGTAAGAAGGTAATGCTCATAGAGGCAAGCAATGGCGTTTTAGAATTAAATAAATGGAGATGTGTGGAAGTGGTGTGAGGATCGCACCAAATATATAGAAACAGGACGTCAATAGGCTGACAAAAGGAAAAGGGAGAAAGAAGTGGAGAAATGAAGTATTTTGAATCTGGAAGAAAAGGGAGAAAGATGAATAAGGTGAAGAAGTGAAGTAAGTAAATTGAAGTAAATGATGTAGGATTAAAGAATAATTCCCTCACGTCTCGTGAAATGGTGAAAAACGCTAAATCTTGCTTGAGGCAAATAAATAGTTAAACAGACAACAGAAACACACAAATATTGGAAAATGCAGAAATTTGGAATCGGTATACTGAAAATAACTAATTTCTTTAGTAATTCATACAATAAAGCAAAGTGCTGGTCAGCAAATGACTTCTTTGATGAACTAATCCATACGATAATTAAGCCAGAGTACATTAAAACTAAAAGGTTACTCAATTTTCTAAGTTGAAGCAAGATCTTAATATATTAATTTGCTAAAAGAATTTTCACTATTTAGGAACCTAAAAGATTATTTATGAAAGAAGAAAGTAGGAGCTATTGTATCAGATACGACTTAGTGCTAAATGTCTTTCTGACAACTTCACAATTAGTAAAATAGTGCCAGAATATAAACTATAAAATGTACTTTGTCCTACCTTAGATATAAGTTGCAAACAGAAACTTAGACTGTATTGTCTGTTTCTCAGGGACATGCAGGCTGCATGAATGACTGACAACAAGCGGTAGGGAGATTGGAAGTAGAGACGCAAACCACAGTGAATACAATTTCCTCCCACAATTTTGTCAATCAGTGAAATTAAATGAGTGTTACAATAGGACACCCACCACAGTGCCGAGTATTATAGTAAAAGAAAAATGTGAGTGCGTTGCAGTGATAAAAGTCGTGTGTATTTTCTTTTTCAGGAAGAGACTGATTTTAAAGAAAAAAAAATAACTATTTTGTAACCATTGAAAAATTTATATTTCCATGTAAATGTATGTAAATAATTTGTGAATGTCTTCTGTACTAGGTTTTCTATGTGTATATGAGTATGGTTATTTTGTGTATGTAGTAATAAGGAATTTCCTAAGAAGAAGCAACTTAAGTTGAAAGAGGTATACTAAAGTAATCCATCGCTTGTTTGTTCTTTTAGAAATTTAATTTTGTTCAAAAATAGATTTTCACGAAAATTAAAAAGGGGGTGATGAAGCAAAGCAAGCGCTGTATCATGTATAAGATACAGAGGCGAGCGAGTGCACGGGACTTACCCTAGTTCACTGCTAGTAGCGTCACGTCATCGTAACGCGCCTGCATATAGTATTGCACCACATTTAACATAAAAGTAAAAATTAAGATTTGTGTGTAAAACTTTGTTAAAGTATAGTTCTATGTAATAATGTTTCAGGTAACAAATCTTAATATTATAAAATTAGTAGTTTACGTAAAATTCACGTTTTGAAAGAAAAATAGGAGGCGCTAAATAATGACGCTAGGAAGCCAAAATTTGGTGAGAAGGTGCAGTAAGAAGTCATTAATGAGTGGTGCTGGTTTCCAAAACCATAAAACTAAAATTGACTCCAGAATCCGCGTTTTTCGGAAAAATCAGAGGCGCGAAATAATAGAGCTACAATATTGAAAATTGGTAGGATGCTTCAGTTCACCCTAATAATAATAATGGAAATACCACAATCAGTTACCTCTTCTAATTTTTTAGTAATTTAGTAAAAACTACTTTTGTGAGTAAAATGTACATAAGCATTATAGATTAAATACTTTAAATTTTAATGATAAAACAAATTCTTTAAGACCAATGATCAGATAGGACAATTAACAAAGCTACACCAAGTTTTAGTCTTGTAGCATAATTAACAGCTGATACAAGTCTTGATAAAGCTATAGTTCAGAGGTAACAATCTACCGTTAGTTCCATTGTAAAAATTCTAGAGAGTAAAGTTTTAATTTTAGCGGGCTGAGATTTTCTACGTGCTTCTGTACTGCTCAGATGTATGTATACAAAAATTGAGAAGTTTGTAAAGCTATTATTAAATGTGATATTTAAGATTATGTGCCTGAGATAGCGATCATTTGGAGGCTGCAGGCATCTGCATAGGAACGGAAAGAACAGATGCTCTCTTGGCGGTACGCGCCGGAGCTATATAAAAAGAGCGGCAGAGGCAGTAGGAAGCTCACTCCGCATTAGACCAACGCCTAGTCCACGCGAGCTTAACGTCCGATCGCGCCTCGCCTCGGGTGACGTCATAGTGGGCTGTGACATGCGCGTACTTAGCAATGTAAACGGACATTGAAAATCGCGAGGACTGTATACCGTCCTGGATCGTTTAGACTTCGGTAACAAACTGTTATTGTGCCGTCCGTGTGAAGTATAATTCCGCGTGGCAAGTGGTGACTAACTCCACTTTTAAGGCGAGCATTAATCTTTTTTTTTTTAACATTATTGCGAACTATTAATAGAGCACCGTTAGTTAGAGTAATGAACTATTCGGGAGGAACTTGCTGTAGAAGTCGCCTCTGAACTATTAAACGATTGGCTGAATTAACAAATATTTAATGTCTTTAGCATTTTCAGAAGTTTCGAGTAATTTGTGTGAGCCTTTAAGATAATAAAATCTTGTTTGGAACTTTAAATTTTATTGAAGCAGCCCTAATCCCGTGAAGAACTATGGATATTTTTCGTTTAGCTGGGCTGTACAGGAATGTGGCCGTGCAGACTGGGAACTAAGGTCAGTAAGTTTCCCTTCGCTTTCTGACTGGCCACCAAATTAGTTGCCAGGCTCGCGTGATTTAAGGTGGCAATGTTCAACTTTCATTCAACATTAAACAACGACTTCTTCGCCGTCCCACATATGTTGCATCGGCAATAGTCTGTTACGTGAAATGAACATTCAAACAACTCATTCGACAACTTCTTCGCCGCCCCACAAGCGCCAAGGGAAAAAAACCTCTGCGACAGTAGGACGGGTAGCAAGGGCAGTAGCGGCTTGCTAGCTGCGACAGAGCATGTAAGGTGAGGTCAGGTTAGCGTGAGGTATCGTGTATCGTTACCTATGTGTTGCGTGTCCGTTAGCTGGGTCAGTCCCGGTGCTGCGGCTGGGCTCGCTTGTAGTCTCCTGGGACGGCCGCAGTGGCTTCCTCCCCGTAACATAAGAGTTCGGCGCGGCATGCGTTGCTGTTAGGCCCTCTGCTGCGCCTTGTCGTCGGTGACTTGGTGCAGCTTCACCAGGCTGGTGCAGAACGGCAGCGATCGGCTACCGTTCAGCGTCCTCCTCTACTGCACGCCGCAGCTCTGCCGTAATGTAGCTTCCATGAGCTCCGATTGTTCGAAGAGCTGCGTCAGTTCAGCATCCGAGGGAGTTTTACCGTTCGCTCGCGCTTGTGCGATAAAGGCTGCCCTTTTGGCTTCTCGATCCCTTGCGGGACCCGCTCCCGTAGCGGTCGGCGTTGCCACCGGTTCAGCTGGGGCGGCGGTTTTCTTCTTTGCACCTTTCACCTGCGGTGCTGCTGGGGCAGCCGCCGGCTCAGGCGCGCGGACGTCCTTCTGCGAGGTCGCAGGAGTGTTCGCAGGTACTACTGCGCCGGGGCCTCGGGCGAAGACTGCTCGCAGCTGCCTCAAGGCCTCTTCCTTCTCTGCAGCCACGGCGGCTGCGAAGGCAGCCCTCTCTGCCGCAATGACGGCTCTGAGGGCTGCAGTGGCCTCCTTCACGGCGGTGCCGAGTTCGAGGTCACGTATCTTCTCGGGAGCGCGGGCTGCGTCCTGGCCGCCCGTTTCCAAGCGGTCTTCCCTGCTCCTATCAGGTGGAGCTGCTGCTGCGCCGGGTTGTTCTGCACCCTACGCCGTTTCCGACGTCGTCTTCGCTTCTGCCGCTGCGTCGGTGCGGCCGCGGCCGCCTCGCCGCCCCCGGCACGGCTGCGGCTTGCAAAAGCTGCACAACCGCGCCAACTGGCGACATGCGGGCCGCCGCACCGGACACAGGTCGGCAAAACGTTGCTGCCGCAATCGCAGGCGCGGCTGTCGTGCTCCCCTGAGCACTTGACGCACCGTACCGCGTTGCGGCAATACTTCGCAACATGGCCCTCGCCCTGGCACCTGAAGCACTGGGGCTGGGGGTCCGTGTCGGTCGGGAGAGCCTCTGACGTCACCGGGAAGCCCAGAACCTTCCGCAAGTCGAAGATGTCGCTCCCGCCGTCGACCGTTTGCACGGTCACGGCATAGAGCGGCGCCCTCTTCTTGTTGGTCCGGTTGTGCAACCTTGCGGTTGCATTACCAAACCCGGCTCGCAGCAGCCCTTGCCGGACCGCTGCCTCGTCACAGCACCAAGGTAGCCCCCTGAGGAGTGCCTCGGTCGTCTTCATCCTTCCTACGGAAGGTGCCTTCTCACGCGCCGGCAGCGCGTCGCTGATGTGGTCGGCCACTGCGACCTTGATCGCCCTGTGGTCGGCCACGTTTGCAGCTCAAACGCAGATCAGCGAGTCTGTATCGACAGACTCGTAGACCACTTCGTTCCGAGCGCAATTCGTAATGGTGTCGAACAGCGCTGTCCACCCGCCTTTGCACTTGATGTACAAAGGGGGGACAGGCCGCGACTCGTCTTCTCGGGAGCTCCTTGCAAGGTCGGCAGACTTAGTGAGTTGCACAACCGAAGGACCCTTCGTAGCGGTAGGTTTCCTCTGAGCACCCTTCTTTCCCATTCTGCGAGGCGCGGAACAAAACAATCTGCACGCGTTGTGAAAACAACGCACGACAATTTGCTCTCCGCGGCGCCCACAGCACAGAAACCTCTTCACGAGCTCTCAACGGGCGAGTTAGTGTAGCGCGCAACGGCAGCGATGCGCTCGCCTCGCCAGCTCAGGCCCGCCCCTCGCTGGAAGGGGTCCGTTGAAGCCGAGTCTGGCGGGCGCGGACCACAGATGGAACATTCGACTCGGCGCGGACCGATTAGGGAACGCCCAACTCCTCCCAGGCATAAATACTGGACTCGATCGACCCAAGGACCAGTCTCAGGTAGCACCTGAAGAAGACAGCGAGGCACGGTGTTGAAATATCGTGCGAGAACGTCGCAAACATCCGGCTGGATTCCCGAATATCCAAGACAAAAAATAATCCTAAATTTCTTTTAAAAGGTGATGCATGCAACACCAGTGAAACAATAAACTCCAAAAACATTTAATTTTCTCTGGCAACAAAGTTTTTAGGCATACGGCTTCAAAATAACTTCAAATAGCATACACTTATAAACGAAATATCGCATTCGGGAGGACGACGGTTCAATCCCGTCTCCGGCCATCCTGATTTAGGTTTTCCGTGATTTCCCTAAATCGCTTCAGGCAAATGCCGGGATGGTTCCTTCGAAAGGGCACGGCCGATTTCCTTCCCAAACCTTCCCTAACCCGAGCTTGCGCTCCGTCTCTAATGACCTCGTTGTCGACGGGACGTTAAACACTAACCACCACCACTATAAACGAAATAAATGAAACACTAAATAAAATACTTTTTCAGTTACTCTATGTTAAAGCATGTTTTGCTCAATTCCACAGCATACTATTGTATGGAATTATATTCTGTGGTAATACAGCACCTAGTTCATTCATTTTCCTAACCCAGAAAAGAACTGTAAGAGGAGTGCAACATGCTCGACAAACAGATTCTTGAGAGTCCCTCTTTCAAAAAGTCGTCAATTCTTCCACTTCCCTGTATGTACATACTAGAAATCTGTATGTTAGAAAGAACCTGAAAGACATAAATGAAAATTTTAACGTCCATGAGCATGATACAAGACAAAAGGAAAAGCTTCATGTCCAGTCAATAATGACGTTAGCCTACAAAGCTTCCACAATAAATAGTGGTATACAAATTTACAATAGTCTTCCACGTAAGGTAAAAATCAAAACGTCATTCACACTCTTTTGTATAACCTTAATGGCACTGTTACTAGATCACTGCTTCTATTCAGTAGCAGAATTTTTAGAACTTCTGTGATACAAGAAACTTGAATCAAGACATTGCAGCTATTGTTAGTAGTGCAAGCTCTTTTGTGGATAAAGCTAAAATTTATGTATCTACTAAAATGATACTATATTTTTACTGTGCTGGTTACTGTTATGTTTTGTGTTTGGTCTATGTCCCCATTTGGAAATATTTTTTTGATGAATGCATAAATGAATATTGTGACATCGGTGGGCAGTGTTGATAATATCGTTAACAGGTTAGGTTTGATGTTGTCTGGAAGATCAGTTCAAAAGAAAAGAAAGTATAAGTAGTGGTATCAGCCGGCCGGCGTGACCGAGCGGTTCTAGGCACTTAAGTCTGGAACCGCGCCATCCGTACGGTCGCATGTTCGAATCCTGCCTTGGGCATGGATGTGTGTGATGCCCTTAGGTTAGTTAGGTTTAAGTAGTTCTAAGTTCTATGGGACTGATGACCTCAGATGTTAAGTCCCATAGTGCTTAGAGCCATTTGAACCATTTAGTGGTATCACGTAACATTCCGCCAGTGCGGACGGTATTTGCTTCGTGATACATTACCCGTGTTAAAATGGACCGTTTACCAATAGCGGAAAACGTCGATATCGTGTCGATGTATGGCTATTGTGATCAAAATGCCAAACGGGCGTCTGCTATGTATGCTGCTCGGTATCCTGGACGACATCATAAAAGTGTCCGGACCGTTCGCCGGATAGTTAACGTTATTTAAGAAAACAGGAAGTGTTCAGCCACATGTGAAACGTCAACCACGACCTGCAACGAATGATGATGCCCAAGTAGGTGTTTTAGCTGCTGTCGCGGCTAATCCGCACATCAGTAGCAGACAAACTGCGCTAGAATCGGGAATCTCAAAAACGTCGATGTTGTGAATGCTACATAAACATCGATTGCACCCGTACCATATTTCTATGCACCAGGAATTGCATGGCGACGATTTTTAACATCGTGTACCATTCCGCCACTGAGCACAAGAGAAATTACGGGACGATGACAGATTATTTGCACGCTTTCTATTTAGCGACGAAGCGTCATTCATCAACAGCGGCATCGTAAACCGGCATAATATGCACTATTGGAAAACGGAAAATGCACGATGGCTGCGACAAGTGGAACATCAGCGACCTTGGCGGGTTAATGTATGGTGAGGCATTGTGGGAGGATAGAATGGCGATGTACTTCCAACTTGATGGATGTCCGGCACATAGCTCGCGTGCAGTTGAAGCGGTATTGAATAGCATATTTCGTGACAGGTGGATTGGTCGTCGGAGCACCGTACCATGGCCCGCACGTTCGCAGGATCTGACGTCCCCGGATTTCTTCCTGTGGGGAAAGTTGAAGGATATTTGCTATCGTGATCCACCGACAACGCTTGACAACATGCGTCAGCACATTGTCAATGCATGTGCGAACATTACGGAAAGCGAACTACTCGGTGTTGAGAGAAATGTCGCTACACGTATAGCCAAATGCATTCAGGTTGACGGACGCTTTTTGAGCATTTATTGCATTCTTGTGGTATTTACAGGTTATCACGCTGTAACAGCATGCGTTCTCAGAAATGATAAGTTCACAAAGGTACATGTATCACATTGGAACAACCGACATAAAACGTTCAAACGTACCTACGTTCTGTATTTTAATTTAAAAAACCTACCTGTTACCAACTGTTCTTCTAGAATAGTGAGCCATATGTTTGTGACTATTACAACGCCATATGCCACAAAGCGAAAAAAGTGATCCAACTAAAACATTCATATTTCTTTACGTACTACACGAATATATAGTAAAAAATGGGGGTTCCTATTTAAATAAACGCAGTTGATATCCGTTTGACCTATGGCAGCGCCATGTAACGGGCCAACCATAGCGCCATCTGGTTTCCCCCTTCAAGCTGGACAAGTTTCGTTCTTTGTAGTTTTTTCGTTTGACGCTTATTTCGCGAATATTTGGCCCGGTCGCGGTAAATGGACCACCCTGAATAGGGCGCGTTGAGTTACAGCAGCAATATGTGGGCGAGCGCTATCCTCCTTGAAAACACCCACTGGAATGCTGTTTCTGAATGGTAGCTCAACAGGTCGAATCATGAGACTGACGAACAAATTTGCAGTCAGGGAACGTGTGATAACCACGAGAATGCTCCTGCTGTCATATGAAATCGCATCCCACAAAATAGCTCAAGCTGCAGTCCAGTGTGTCTAGAACGCAGACATATTGGCTGCAGGCCCTCAATTGCCCTCCTTCTAGCCAACACATGGCCATCACTGGCACCGAGGCAGAACCAGCTCTCATCAGAGAACACGTGACACCCCCACAATGCCCTCCAATGAGCTCTCGCTTGGCATCACTGAAGTCGCACACAGCAGTGGTTTGGGGTCAGTGAGATGCACGGCTCTGAGCTGCTGCTGCAGATGTAGTACGATGCGCCAGAGTTCAAATGGCTCTGAGCATTATGGGACTCAACATCTGAGGTCATCAGTCCCTAGAACTTAGAACTACTTTAACCTAACTAACATAAGGACATCACACATATCCATGCCCGAGGCAGGATTCGAACCCGCGACCGTAGCAATCACGCGGTTCCGGACTGAAGCGCCTAGAATCGCACGGCCAGATGCGCCAGAGTCTTCCCTCTGGATAGTGTAATGTGGCCGTCCGGAATCCGGTACATTCTCGTGATCAACGCTGCTGTGATCGCTTTCAGTGGCTACATTCCTGCCAAGTATCTCTGTAATATCGAGGAAGGAACAGCCGCCAACTTCTCGTAGCCATGTTACCCGACCTCGCTCTAACTCACTGAGAACACGCCTACCAATTGTCGTATACGTCGCACACCTCCTTTTTGGTGTTGCGATTTTTTTCCCCATCAGTGTATGTCTCAAATAATGTAAGATGAAACTGCACTTGTAAGCTTCGCGCCTTCGCAAGAACTGCCAGTAGCAAGGTACAGTGGTGTAAGACATAAGCGCTGACTTGGTGGAATTGCGTCTCTCACTGCAATATTTTATCTTTCGATAAAGTTAATGATAAACTAGAAATTTCCCCGGGAAGGGGGGGGGGACAAGTGCCTATGTACGGGGATGACAACGTATGGTGAGAAACTCTTCCCAGTGATGATGAGGTTCCATACTCCGAGGAGCGTAGGGAACGATGCGGGAGACCCGCACCGCCGGTTAAGCAAGGTCGTAGCGGAGGTGGTTTGCCATTGCCTTCCTCCAACCGTAATGGGGATGAATGATGATGATGAAGACAACACAACACCTTGTCACCTCGAGGCAGGGAAACTCCCTGACCCCGCCAGGTATCGAACCCGGGACCCCGTGCTCGGGAAGCGAGAACGCTACCGCAAGACCACGAGCTGCGCACAAGTAACATATCATATTTTGGACCATCAACACATAAAATGTTTGTTACTCTTTTTCTCATTCAACATCAGTTCTCTGAAGTTTTTGTGAGTAACCTTTGACGCTTCCTGAACCAATTTTTTGCCCACCGCCAATTTTCTGTTGCCATAACATAGAGCAATTATCACAGCAGCGGCGTCTTTATAGTCCGATTTTCCGGGTCTTAGTATTACTGACAATATAAATGATAATATTATTGAGTATTCACAGGAGAACGTCAATAATATTGCTAGTTCACACTAGCAATCGCGTCACATCAAAACATTCTACAACGCATTTCAAATGGCGGCATTCACACAGGCCGAACTAACCGTCACATCACGGCACCAAGGTAGCTAGACATAGAGTCACGGCACGTTGCCGTCAAGCTTTCTCGAGAAGTAAGTCTGTACAGTGTCGTCTCCCAACATCGGAACTTAGCCTATTTTCGCCGCGCTCACTCATGTTATAGTAGTGGGTTTTATGGTTTTGTGTCTTGTTAATCTCGATTTTACTATTTTTCTTTGTTTCCGTGACACAATGCAAATGTTCGATCACGAATTGGATATCTTTACACTGAGTGTTCTTCCACAAGAGAGGCTAGATATCTGAAAGCGAAAAACGAATTACGTATTACAGTAACTAAACAGAGCTGACGCCTACGCTGCGTACAAATAACATAAACAGATGAAGCAATTTTCATTAAACGAATGTGTTCGAGGGAAGCTGTTAATTCTATTGAAGGATGAAAAAATGGAAAAGGCAAACACGCTCTATTTATTCCGTTATATATTTTCGCTGGCAAATAAATGTCGATGTTTTGAAATATTGTTTCGTTTCTTACTAGGTTACGACAAAAAATTTATCAGTAATACCCTTTATGGAGGTTGCTTTGGCCGTTAATAAACTTTATCCTTGCTAGTTCTTTTATTTTAATAGGCCTACCATGTTCTGACTTTTTGTATAATGGACGGTATCTTATAACCTCATTTCACAGTTCCGTATTAGGCTAGGGGCCCTAAGACGCTCAATATTTAACGCGCGGTAGTCAATATAATGCGAGGCCAAAAACGGGACAATACTACTGCGCAATGCTTATGCCCGGGACGCGACAGAAAGAAGTCTGCTGTCTTCGTAGCGAACGTATCGGCGTTGGATGAATATTTTGTGATTGCTATCACTATGTGCTGCTGCACACGTCCATATCAATGTGCTAAGACAGTTTGCAGCAGAGGCAGATGCCTTTCGGAATATTTTAAGGATGAACGATGGAGGAATGTGAACGAATTGGTGAACTTCGTTATACCTTGTGTACACAGAAAAGATGCTCTCCGTATACTTGTCGGATTTCACTTCCTCCAGTACTGCCGTGTATTGCGCAATATCACTCTTACACGGTACATTGAGCAACGTATTGAGCGAGGGTCAATATTTTCAAAATTCTGCAGTGAACTTCAATATATTGCGCAAATCGTCAATACGGGTCTCAGGCAGACGTTATTCCGCAGTGCTCAGTATTGCGAAAGAAATATCGAGCTTGTGAGCAAATTGACACAGATTTTTAAGTTCCGTCCTCAGTGTACTAAAATTAAAAAGCTAGCCTTTCAGCTCAGAAGTCCTGAATCGGTGTAGCAGCGAAATCTGTTGCACTAAATTAAGAAATCTGAAATCTGAAAAACAACGGTGGAAGGTATTACTTTCAGTCGTCCCGTTTCCCATAGATGAAAATACGGAAGCTGAATCAGTACACGTCGGAAGTCTTAGGTCAGTAGTATTCATTTATTCTTGACGGCAATGTTACCTACAGCTGACAATAATGTGTACGGTAGTCTTTGTTGACTGCAGTGTTACTATGTTGTACATCTTAGTGTTTCCTTCCTGAGCGATAAATGTACGTAATTGTTGCAGTTAGGAGCTCCATTATACAATCCAGTACATAAAGCGATATCAGTTTTGATTACGAACGGCGAGTAAGAGATCTTTACCTTCATGTGTGGCGTCTGTTTTCGCGGAACCGTGGACGTCATACAGGTTAAGGTGCCTACTGTTGTCCACGATGGATTGAATACTGGCGCGGTGGCTGTTGGGAAAGGTCGTGCCACCGATGTACGGCCGCAGGGGGGAGAGAAGCATCAGGGGAAGCGTGCTTGCAGCAGTGTAGGTTGGCACCATCAACCGCATTAGACGTGGGCAAATTGAAACACATAACTGTGACAGTCCATAACAGTGAAACAGTTTGTGTTTCGTAATTGTATAGGCCTGCACATTATATCATATTGAATGTCTAATGTATAAATATTGTCATATAAACACAAAGGGCATATCTGGGGATGTCGGACATGCTAACAACTTAATGGAGGACTCATCATGGCTAAGTTACGGAGTGGATCAGGAGCGAGGCGTGTTATGCGGTTGCACAGAGAGTGTCAGTTCTGGGCCTGCTGCTCTGCTCACGTCTACTGTACCCCACTAAAGTAGCTAATAAGGATTTTGCTTTGACTTTGTATACTCGTAATAGAAGGAAAATTTCCACAAATGAGTCTGTTTTTATTTGGGTAAAAGGTAAAGGTGTATGTGAATATGTAAAGTTTGTTGGTGACTGTACTGTATATTTTCATAAATAAAGTTTTTATATTCAAACAAATTTGTAGCGTAGCTGAGAACCAGACAATGGTACATCTAGAACCGGGGGCTCAAGGATGCAACAAATGAGTTTATTGCATCATCCGCTTCACGTGCTTAGTCATTGACCCGCCAGCCTTGCTAGATGGACCATCTGTTTTCTCTGGTTGTCGTCTTAATTTTAGTTTAGATATTAATGATTCATTTGGCCATGGAAACGGTTGGTTTACTGTAGCTATTTTACGTGGAGGTACAGGAGTACCAAATGTTCCTTGACTTGAAAGTTTTGTTGACAGAGACATTATTGCATATCGTACTTACCATATGGCTGAAGTAGGTAATAAGGATTTTGGTAAATCAGCATATTTCTCTACTTCTGCTTTGACTTTGTATACTCGTAATAGAAGGAAAATTTCTACAAATGAGTCTGTTTTTATTTGGGTAAAAGTTAAAGGTGTATGTGAATATGTAAAGTTTGTTGGTGACTGCACTGTATATTTTCATAAATAAAGTTTTTATATTCAAACAAATTTGAACCGGGGGCTCTATTGGTCCGAAGCGTGAAGACGATGTTCACAAGCCATTCCCCATCAGCAGTCCTCGACCATGCAAGTTATGCCAGTTATGGAGCAGAAGCCATGGGAGCAGTCCCTCGGTCAGACAACTCCTCTTAGCTGGACAGGGAAAGAATTTCCCACCCCAGAGTTTTCAATAAAATACTCCTAAAACACTTCAGGCAGGTTGGTGAGCGCACTTTTGTTACTTCTTCTGCAGGAGTGGCGACTTTAAGAGATTGCAAAAGATCATCTGGCACTCCCTTGGGAAGGTGGATTGCCCTAATATCTGCATTACAGGCTAGTGAGTGTTGAATAATTGTAAATATATTGTACTGAGGAGCATATGTTTACAATATTGGAATATTTCGTAAGTTCTTAGTTATGAAAAGCTTCAGGGGTTTTGAAACGACGTGGCTTGCCTGTGCAAGCTAGAAGACCAGTAGTCCTTGAAGACCAGCAGGGCAGCGGGGTGGTGCGGTGATGTATGGAGTTGAGGTGGTAGAGTGGTGGGGACACAGTGCATTGGTGATTGGGGGTAGGAATGTGGGGGAGAGGTTGTGGTGTCACTTGCTTAGTGGTACAACACTCCCAGGTGATGTTAGAGGGGGGCCATCATGGTGTGTTACACAATAACAGTGAACAAATGTTTCCCACTGGGTGTGAGTGCCTTAAGTTCAAGTACAGGTAAGCTGTATCACGTGGGGTGAGAGGAGGAATGTAAAAGACCTTACATTCTCGTCAGCATCACAATTAAAATTTAAGTCTAGCTTTGCACATGGAATTCATTAGATGTAACCCATATGATCTACACTTAATGGCTGAAATAAATGTTTCTTCTTACTAGACTGAGAATCAAAATGGAACAATAAAATACTAAATCCATTGAAAAAAATTTTAAAGTAACCTGATGGCATTGTTATCTAAGATTCTCTTCTGTAACAGTGTCAGCAGGTATTAACATTAAGATAAAATACGTGCCCTTAAGGAAATAACAGTTGTGTAGTATCAGGTATCTAACTCAGCCATGTCTTGATAAATTTACTGCCAAAGTTGTATACAAGCTTGGTAGCTGTGTGTTATGTACATATCTGACATACCCCTGATTGAATATCGAGGACGCAAAGGAACATGATTATAAATACCTCAGCAATAGATCTGCTAAGTCTGCTACTCTTTTTGTGATATAGGCAGTCTGTAAAACCTATCGTGATTAGAATGAGCTGTCCTTGGCAAGCCCATGCAAGTGAAGCGATGTAACAACAAAACCATTTACAGTTTACTCACTTGATAAAAGTACTTAATTGCACAGAAGAAGGGACCGGTTGGTAGGACATGTTCTGAGGCATCAAGGGATCACGAATTTAGCATTGGAGGGCAGCGTGGAAGGTAAAAATTGTAGAGGGAGACCAAGAGATGAATACTCTAAGCAGATTCAGAAGGATGTAGGTTGCAGTAGGTACTTGGCGATGAAGAAGCTTGCACAGGATAGAGTAGCATGGAGAGCTGCAACAAATCAGTCTCAGGACTGAAGACCACAACAACAAACACAAATGAGGTGTGAGAGCGCCAATCATATCGCAGAAAGTATGAAAATTTCACTTAGCTGTGTTTGGCAGTTTCGTATTTCGTGCAGCAAATACGCTGCTTTCATGTCATGTGACTTTCATATTTTCCAATTGTCTGAGGTCAGAGTTTGTATGTTTGACATAACAGATTTTGCCAAACTCGTTTCCCTGTATTCTAGTGTCTAATTTTGATAGGTTTTATGAGTGATGATCTGTAAGATGGGATATAATTTATTGAGATAGCATTCTGGGAAGCGAGGCACTGAATTAACATTTATGAGTGTGCCACTCACTTTTCTTACTCACAGTTAAATTTTCAATTGTTTTCGGTATGTTTCCTTGAAGTATAAAATCCAGACTAAAAATTAAAACAATCCATACTGTGTAATGCCTTTGTGATACCTATATCATGGCAGACCTGGCTCTACACGACTTAGACAATTGGTTATCACTGTTAGCATTCAAGCGCAATTCTTATACATATATTTTAACAACGCGTTTCAAGAGACAATGCTCTCATCATCAGGTTGTAAAGTGTATATCATAAAATTAAATGGACTAAACAGACAAAATACCATCAGAAATAGTTGGGATGTCCATAGAGTAAAACAGAATTAAAAGTATATTGGACTGTGGGTCCTCGTCTTACATTGAAGTTGTTGACACAAGTCGATGGCCGTCCCATAGCTACCAAATACGCTGTCGCACTGGGCGGCTACCCCACGCGGCAGTTACCGTGGCCAAACAGACTCTGTGCGAGACAAGCGCTCTTTTTCCTCCCACACGTCTCCTCACTCTGTGGCGGTCATTGCGCGAGGGCCGAGTTTGCTTCTTCTGCTTCCCGCAACAACCGCCTGACATCCCGTAACGCTGACGTCTCACGCAGTAGCATAAACTGGCTTTAAAGGGTATTCGGCCACGCTGATTTTCGACTTTGGAGCTTATTTACAGACATAGATCTGACTGTATGATGTGTTCATATTACGCTTACTTCTGAGACAAGAAGAATTGCAGTATTAATCAATATAATTTGTAAAGAATTGAACGGTTTAAGTCCAATCATTGGTCCTACCTGGTTTAACGGTAGGTGTAAGTTACCACGTCTACATCTGCGTTCCGCAAGCAGCAGTGCGGTGTGAGGCGGAGAGTACATCGTGTACTCCCCCTCCTCCTTGCCACACTTTCCCTTCCATTCACGGCCGGCAAGCAGGGAGAAACACTGCACCTGCCCCCTTCGTACGGGCCCTTATTTCTCTAATTACAGGGTTGTGGCCTTTTCTCTAATTACAGGGTTCTGACCATTAGGCGAGAATTATATGGATGAAGTAGCATGTTCACTCATTTGGGAATATGGAATCTCGGCTTTTTACGATAAGCGTCATTCTCGTTCGGCTCTCACTGCAGTACGTCCCAGTGTGTTAACGAGAGCGTAAACCGCAAAATGTACGTGGCCTCCGGAAGCGAGCAAAAAGTTGCATGCATGAAACAAAGTATTTTTATGTTCCACAAGAATTCACAGACATAATATACAATGATTAAAATCACCATTGCCGGCCGTGGCGGCCGTGCGGTTCTAGGCGCTACAGTCTGGAACCGCGTGACCGCAACGGTCGCAGGTTCGAATCCTGCCTCCGGCATGGATGTGTGTGATGCCCTTAGATTAGTTAGGTTTAAGTAGTTCTAAGTTATAGGGGACTGATAACCTGAGAAGTTAAGTCCCATAGTGCTCAGAGCCATTTGAACCAAAATCACGATTTGTCCAAAGGGTCATCATTCACCAAACCAGCCTATTGTAAGGGATACAAATATTGTATTCGCAATTGTGAATACGACAAGAATCCAGCTGTACAATTTATTGGCGACATATGAAAATATGTTCCGGACATAGACTCGAACCCGGATTTCCCTCTTTGTGCGAATGGTTACCCTAACAACTTCGGCTACCTGAGCACACTTCCAGGACCGACCCAAACCTCCATGTGTCGCCGTGTGTCCACATCCTGGACTCACGCAGTCGCTGTGATTCCTGTACAGAAAGAGACTTACTTATTATTGGCACGGTCTTTGCCCAGGCATGTAACTACAGTTTCCACTGTCTGTGTTTGAATCAGACCGTTAAAAACAGACACTGTAAATAGTAGTTATATGGAAGAGCCTGTGATTTAATGTAGACTCCAAACCAGGGTGCATCTCAGTATTTTTCATATTCATAAACATTGCCAGAGGTGAATTAAGTGATAAGAGACAGAAAAACACCTTGGACTGATCTAGGGTAGAATTATAGACCTTTGGGCTCATCATTTGGTACTTAACAACAGCGCCACAATGTTGATTTAAATTTAATGAGAATGGTAGTTGAATGTGAAAGGTAACCCTGTGGGGACTATATATATGATTGATTGTGTTGCCATAATTTTAGTGTTCAAATAAGATTTATTTTTCAAAAGGAAAATGGACATAAATTATGCTAAACAAGTTATTGATTGAATGTCGTAAACAACTAGTAGGTGGTTTAAGACTACAATGGACAAGTATCCTGCATGGCAGAAGTGAGTCAAGTACTCTGGCCCTCAAAATGTGAATAATGCAATCTGAATTGATCTGACGCTGAGCAGACTTTGACTGATCAAACCCACTGTAGTTTCTCTATATAGGTGCAGCCGAGCGCAAGTGGCGAGTGAGATAATGTACGCCCTGACAATGCCGGAGCGGCAGTACGTTACTTCGTGCGGCGACGTGACTTGCAGCTGGCGAGATGTGTGCGGCGGAGGTGAGACGTGGAGGCGGCAACTGTGAATCGATCATGCAGGCTTGGCTTGCTACTGGCTGACTGTAGAGCCTCCGATAAAAGTCCGCGATACTTTTTATAACCATGTCTTTTTCGGTAACGACTTCCCGTCGGCCATTCCGAATTTTGTGGGTGATCAACTTGCCTTTTGATTGACTGGGACTTAGGACCCTCATATCGACATCGGTTCTGATGGTCTCCTCGATCTACATCTACATCTACATCCATACTCCGCAAGCCACCTGACGGCGTGTGGCGGAGAGCACCTTGAGTACCTCTATCGATTATCCCTTCTATTCCAGTCTCGTACTGTTCGTGGAAAGAAGGGCTGCCGGTATGCCTCTGTGTGGGCTCTAATCTCTCTGATTTTATCCTCATGGTCTCTTCGCGAGATATACGTAGGTGGGAGCAATATACTGCTTGACTCCTCTCTCAATCTGTTCTCCGTTGGATCTTCTCTATCTCTTCTATCAACCCTATCTGGAATGGATCCCACACTGCTGAACAAGCGTACTTGAACCTACTTCCTTTGTTTTCGGATTGCATTTCCTTAGAGGTCTTCCAATGAATCTCAGTTTGGCATATGCTTTACCGACGATCAACTTTATATGATCATTCAATTTTAAATCACTCCTAATGCGTACTCCCAGATAATTTATGGAATTAACTGCTTCCAGTTGCTGACCTGCTATTTTGTAGCTAAATGATAAGGGATCTTTCTTTCTATGTATTCGCAGCACATTACACTTGTCTACATTGAGATTCAATTGCCATTCCCTGCACCATGCGTCAATTCGCTGCAGATCGTCCTATATTTCAGTACAATTTTCCATTGTTACAACCTCTCGATATACCACAGAATCATCCGCAAAAAGCCTCAGTGAACTTCCGATGTCATCCACAAGGTCATTTATGTATATTGTGAACAGCAACGGTCCTACGACACTCCCCTGCGGCATACCTGAAATCACTCTTACTTCGGAAAACTTCTCTCCATTGGTAATGACATGCTGCGGTCTGTTATGTAGGAACTCTTCAATCCAATCACACAATTAATCTGATAGTCCCTGTGCTCTTACTTTGTTCATTAAACGACTGTGGGGAACTGTATCGAACGCATGAAAACAAGAAGGTGTACTGAACTGTGGAAAAAGGAAGCAAAACAGAAACAGCGAACGGTCCAAGGTCAAGATGTGAAGCATCGAGGATACATGCGTAATTACGGCGTCCCAGTTACGTGGTTATGGTGTTCATTTCTATGCAAGATCGATGCTGCATCTCACCTGCTCTCACCATTCGTCACATTTACTTGCAATGGTAATATATTCTTACCACATGACATATTCTGTAATCGCTGGGGGTATGACAGTTGCCGAGACTACAGAAGGATAAAAGACACGTTAGCGACCGGACGGAAACTTCATAATTTTGTGAAAAATAAATTGGGGCAAAAAGAGAGATTTAAACATACATCTACCCCTCCCCCTTCGTATTCCAACACCATAACCACATAACCACGACGCCGTGGCTACGGAAGTATGCTCGAAGTTGCACATCTTGAGCTTGGATCGTTCATTGTTTCTATTTTGCTTCGTTTTTCACAGTTTAGTACACCTTCTTACTGCTTTCGTGCTTGATGTGTGTTCAGTTTTTGACGGGATACCTACTGGGCCATCTTAAGATTAAATCTGAGGGGGGTGCGAAGGGGAGGTTCCTTCTTTAGTAGAATGAGAATGGTAATACGATTTGTGGTAAACGACTTACAAATTGCATAGTCTACTACAGGATTCTTGAGGACAGAAAAATACTTAAAAATCACTGTTGGGCAGCTGCATCGGGAAGAAGGAAGACACTGCAATCACTACGCTCTTATCTCCGTACCGCATCCTGCATGGCCCAGATAGAGCACTTCCTGGCTCTTCCAGCTGGCGCTTAGTTAAATGTCTGTAAGCAGGTTACGGGAAAGCAAATGTCATGTGGCTCCCAATAGGAGTGTGAACAGGAAGTACGTCCAAGCCTTCTTGGACGAATGAGACTTACCACTGCTCCACGACCTGCTCGTTTCGCTTGGCATATTGCCCGCTGGAAATTATACATGGTCAGTCAACAATTTGTTCGGTATGATACTCTAGCCGTCTTTGTTGACACGTTGCAGAGTCGCATCCAAACAGTGAGGAAGGAGATTCACTGTGAACATACCGAAATCGCTTCTGATTCCATCATGGGTAGTGACTTGGATTGCAGCGGGTGACGTTTTCTCAAAGTCAACTGTCAACTACAAATATGTATCCAGAATGAGATTTTCACTCTGCAGCGGAGTGTGCGCTGATATGAAACTTCCTGGCAGATCAAAACTGTGTGCCGGACCGAGACTCGAACTGGGGACCTTTACCTTTCGCGGGCAAGTGCTCTACCAACTTGACGGTAAATTGAGTTCATGGTTCAGAGTAGTTTCAGGGGTAAGACAAGGCTGCAACCTGTCTCCACTGTTGTTCATGTTATTTATGGATCATATGTTGAAAACAATAGACTGGCTGGGTGAGATCAAGATATGTGAACACAAAATAAGCAGTCTTGCATATGCGGATGACTTAGTTGTGATGGCAGATTCGATTGAAAGTTTGCAAAGTAATATTTCAGAGCTAGATGAGAAATGTAAGGACTATGGTATGAAGATTAGCATCTCCAAAACGAAAGTAATGTCAGTGGGAAAGAGATATAAACGGATTGAGTGCCAAATAGGAGGAACAAAGTTAGAACAGGTGGACAGTTTCAAGTACTTAGGATGCATATTCTCACAGGAGGGCAACATAGTGAAAAACTGGAAGCGAGGTGTAGCAAAGCTAATGCAGTGAGCGCTCAGCTACGATCTACTCTCTTCTGCAAGAAGGAAGTCAGTACCAAGACTAAGTTATCTGTGCACCGTTCAATCTTTCGACCAACTTTGTTGTATGGGAGCGAAAGCTGGGTGGATTCAGGTTACCTTATCAACAAGGATGAGATTACGGATATGAAAGCCGGCCGCGGTGGTCTAGCGGTTCTAGGCGCGCAGTCCGGAACCGCGAGACTGCTACGGTCGCAGGTTCGAATCCTGCCTCGGGCATGGATGTGTCTGATATCCTTAGGTTAGTTAGGTTTAAGTAGTTCTAAGTTCTAGGGGACTGATGACCACAGCTGTTAAGTCCCATAGTGCTCTGAGCCATTTGATCCATTTGAACGGACATGAAAGTAGCTAGGATGATTGCAGGTACTAGTAGATGGGAACAATGGCAGGAGGGTATCCACAATGAGGAAATCAAAGAAAAACTGGGAATGAACTCTATAGATGTAGCAGTCAGGGCGAGCAGGCTTGGATGGTGGGGTCATGTTACACGCATGGGAGAAGCAAGGTTACCCAAGAGACTCATGGGTTCAGCAGTAGAGGGTAGGAGAAGTCGGGGCAGACCAAGGAGAAGGTACCTAGATTCGGTTAAGAATGATTTTGAAGTAATAGGTTTAACATTAGAAGAGGCACCAATGTTAGCACTGAATAGGGGATCATGGAGGAATTTTATAAGGGGGCTATGCTCCAGACTGAACGCTGAAAGGCATAATCAGTTTTAAATGATGATGATGGTGTTGATGATGATACTCATTTTGTTCGATATAGTTCGTTGCGTGTGGTAGGGGCGGACGTCTCAAGACATCCATTCAAATTGATCGTTGGTTCCTTGACTCAGATTTTTTATTACAGAGAGCACGCAGCCCTCTGACCGAACACGCTGAGCTAACGTGCCGTAGAGCTACCCAAGCACGACTCACGCCCCGTCTTCACAGCTTTACTTCCGCCAGTACCTCGCCTCCTACCTTCCAAACTTTACAGAAGCTCTCCTGCGAACCTTGCAGAACCGAGTTCGAGTCTCGGTCCGGCGCACAGTTTTAATCTGCCAGGAAGTTTCATATCACCTCACACTCCGCTGCAGAGTGAAAATCTCATTCTGGAAACATCCCCCAGGCTGTGGCTAAGCCATGTATCCGCAATACCCTTTCTTTCAGGAGTGCTAGTTCTGCATGTTTCGCAGGAGAGCTTCTGTAAAGTTTGGAAGGTAGGAGACGAGATACTGGCAGATGTAAAGCTGTGAGGACGGGCCGTGAGTCGTGTTTTGATAGCTCAGTTGGTAGAGCATTTGCCCGCGAAAGGCAAAGGTCCCGAGTTCGAGTCTCGGTCCGGCACACAGTTTTAATCTGTCAGGAAGTTTTACAAATATGTACTCTTAATCATATTTCTGTTGCCATGTACAGAACTTTGTGGCACAAAGTGCAATTCAGCCACATGTATCCTTGTAGGTGTTACAGTTTTTGCAAACATTAGTGTATGCCCCACTTGTAGTAAATATCGTATCATTCCGAACGACGATGGAAGCGCTATATTCGAGACATTTGCCGAAGAAGCCAGTAACGTCCGATACATGTTGTACAATGTTTCGCGCAATGAGCTTTAGTTCGGGGTGAGCAGGTTTAAAACTACGGTATTAAGTTTTTTTTTATTGCTTTCCCTAAATCACTTCTATACCGCCACGTCCGATTTTCAGTGTCGTCCTCTTCTAAGCTACCCCATCACTGATGACCATTATGTCGACGGTCGCGAAACACAGAAACTCTTCTGTCATCACGGTCTCCGACTCAAGAGGCATAAAACAGTGTTGAACAAATGACGCTCAAAAGATCATGCTTGTGGGAAGCAACGAAATCTTCGAGGTTTTCCTGCCTCATAAAATCGCAGTGTCTCAAGTGCGATCTCTGACGTAGCAAAAAGTTTGCACAGATTTTATTACAGTAGTAGGCTGCGAAAACGTATGTCGATATTTTTTAAGGTGGCGCGTGCTCACGAGGAAAGGCGGACAACGACGTCTAAGTTTGCGATTCAGCGTTAGACTAGTTGCCATTACACCTGCGCAAGAGCTACTGTCAAATTTTCGCCGAATAAAGGATTACTAGCTATTGTTTAGTGCCCTGACGACACCGAAGTTATTTTAAATGGAACAATAGCTCATTTGGGCAAGGAGGGGAAGGAAATCTGCAGTCTCTTTTTTGAGACTCTCCAGTAGGATCGAGTCTACAGGTGATACGGGAAACCCACCGAGACTGTAAATCAGGATGACACGGCGGGGACGTGAATTCAAGTCATCAAGAATACGACACGCAGTTACATATGGGGGGTTTACATCTTTAGGAAATTGCTAAAAATGTCCGGAAAAGACTCTTAGGCGATCAAAATTGGCAGGAGAGATTTAATATAAATTAATGCAAAGTAATCCTCGAAACCTGGCGAAACGATTGAATAACGTTTGAGTACAAGGTAGATGAGTGGCCATTGGAATCTGTCACATCCCTCAAATACAATACTGGCCATTAAAATTCCACACCAAGAAGAAGTGCAGATGATAAACGGGTATTCATTGGACAAATATATTATACTAGAACTAACATGTGATTACATTTTCACGCCATTTGGGTGCATAGATCCTGAGAAATCAGTACCCAGAACAACCACCTCTGGCCGTAATAACGGCCTTGATACGCCTGGGCATTGAGTCAAACAGAGCTTGGATTGCGTGTACAGGTACAGCTGCCCATGCAGCTTCAACACGATGCCATAGTTCATCAAGAGTAGTGACTGGCGTATTGTGACGAGCCAGTTGCTCGGCCACCTTTGACTAGACGTTTTTAAATAGTGAGAGATCTGGAGAACATTTTCTTTACCCAGAAAGGCCCGTACAGGACCTACAACTTGCGGTCGCGCATTATCCTGCTGAATGTAGGGTTTCGCAGAGATCGAATGAAGGGTAGAGCCCCGGGTCGTAACACATCTGAAATATAACGTCCATTGCTCAAAGTATCGTCAGTGCGAACAAGAGGTGACTGAGACGTGTAACCAATGGCACCCCATACCATCACGCCGGGTGATACGCCAGTATGGCAATGACGAATACACGCTTCCAATGTGCGTTCACTGCGATGTCGCCAAACACGGATGCGATCATCAAGATGCTGTAAACAGAACCTGGATTCATCCGAAAAAATGACGTTTTGCCATTCGTGCACGCAGGTTCGTCGTCAAGTACACCATTGCAGGCGCTCCTGTCTGTGATGCAGCGTCAAGGGTAATCGAAGTCATGGTCTCCGAGCTGATAGTCCATGCTGCTGCAAACGTCGTCGATCTGTTCGTGCAGATGGTTGTTGTCTTGCAAACGTCCCCATCTGTTGACTCAGGGATCGAGACGTGGCTGCACGATTCGTTACAGCCATTCGGATAAGATACCCGTCATCTCTAGTGATACGAGGCCGTTGGAATCCAGCACGGCGTTCCGTATTACCCTCCTGAACCCACCGATTCCATATTCCACTAACAGTTATTGGATCTCGACCAACGCGAGCAGCAATGTCGCGATACGATAAACCGCAATCGCGATAGGCTACAATCCGACCTTTATCAAAGTCGGAAATGTGATGGTACGCATTTCTCCTCCTTACACGAGGCATCACAACAACGTTTCACCAGGCAACGCCGGTCAACTGCTGTTTGTGTATGAGGATTCGGTTGGAAACTTTCCTCATGTCAGCACGTTGTGGGTGTCACCACCGGCATCAACCTTGTGTGAATGCTCTGAAAAGCTAATCATTTGCATATCACACTATCTTCTTCCTGTCGGTTAAATTTCCCGTCTGTAGCACGTCATCTTCGTGGTGTAGCAATTATAATGGCCGGTAGTGTATGTGGATGTGGGTGTCGGCAGTGATTTATGTGGCTCGACCACGTAAATCTAGCCGTGGCAAAGGCTGGGGCCAGTCTGGCAGTCATTGGAAAAATCCTAGGAATTATAATTCACGCACGACAGATATTGCTTACAAAACTCTCGTTCCATAAAATCATTTATGTCTGCATCTACACACAAGCTCCGCAAGCCTCCACACCGTACGTTGTAGACGGTACTTTGCAGTACTGCTAGCCATTGCCTTTTCAGTTCCAGTAGCAAAAAACCAACACTGTATTCGAACATAACAGGACTGTTTTTCCTACTCATCTGCATTAACTTACCATTTTCCGACATTTACAGCAAACCGCCATTCACTACACCTCACTGAAATTTTATCAAAGTGATGCCGTATCCTTCTACAGCCACCGAAAGGCGACACTTCCATGTACATCACAATGTTATCAGCAATCAATCGATATTGCTGCTTACGTTATCCGTCAGACGAATTGCGTATACAGAGTGAGCCAGAAGTTCTCTGGCGAACTTTCAGAGGAGGTAGTATGGACCGAAACAGGAAAGAAAGTAAACTGTACATGGGCGTACCTTAAGATCTATGATCCCTTGTTCATGTTCACTGTTTCTTCTCGTGAGCCGGCCGTAGTGGCCGAGCGGTTCTAGGCGCTTCAGTCTGGAATTGCGCTTCCGCTACGGTTGCAGGTTCGAATCCTGCCTCGGGCATGGATGTGTGTGACGTCCTTAGGTTAGTTAGGTTTAAGTAGTTCTAACCTCTAGGGGACTGATGACCTCAGAAGCTAAGTCCCATAGTGCTCAGAGTCATTTGAACCATTTTTCTTCTCGTGAAAGCTCTTCGCTTTCCATATTTTGGGAGGTGGTAACAAGCACCAAAACAAGAAAAGAAAGTAGATTAAACGTGGTTGCTGACCTTAAGAGTTATGGGCACTTGTTCATCTTCGGTGCTGTGAAAATCGTCTCTTCTCCTGAACATGAGCGCTCATAGCTCCTACGGTATGTACTGTAGAGCCATATGTACTATAAAGCCACTATTTAATAGTCTCTTTTTTTTCCATGCTACCTCCTCTCAAAATATGGAAAGTAGTAGAAGAGATGTATTTCGAGTAACGAAGATGACACGAGAAGACTTCAGAACCTGAGTTACATATTATGACTACATGCCAACATTTAATGAATGCTGCACTACGCCTCGAAGTGATACACATGCGTCATACTGTTTTTCAACACAGTCAGTATAAACAACGGTGTTCTGCCAATGGTTCAGTTCCTCGACGACAGAAGTCCGCTCCTTGGCCTTGGAGGCGTTCGAGAACCGGTGTGTGAATGCCTTCATCGTTGAAAAACGTCTCTCTCGCCAGATGCTCTTACAGGTTACCGGAAAGATGGAAATACTGCGAATGGTGCGAGGTCTGGACTTCCCGAGCAGCTTCATCCACGTCTCCGCGGCCTTTCTGAAATTGTTGGCACCATTTCACTACGGCTGGAGGCGACATTGCATTCGGTCTGTACACCCCCAGAAGTTCACGTTCAACCTGTGTGCGGTTTAAACTTTTTGCCCACAGTGACTGCGGGAAACTCGGGACACGTACTCCCTTTTGACAATCCGCCACTCTTGTTGCACAATGGTCTCAACGTGGGATGACATTTGTAGCTTACTTTCTAAAGCCCCTACGTATCTGGTAAAAAGTTGCATGTACAATGACTTAGGATATTCAGACTGCGTTCATAAGGACTCTGTATCCCTATTAAAAACAGAATGTTAGAATGAAATTCATGTTTCAAGTTAAAGTGGAGATCATAATTATTCAGGGCCAAGCAAGCAGAAGAAAAATTACGGTAAATTTGTGGAATAGAGAGTAACCAAAATTGTGACGTAGAAAATAAGTTAAAGACTACGCAACGTAAGTACACAAGACGAAGGTAGGAAATGTGTGAGGAAATATTAAACAAGAATTGTAAGTAAAAAATTTAGCGAATAATAAAATAGCTTCCCTATCTGCTACTTCGTATCATGCAACTATCTTGAGTCGATCGCATTTGCGCTCCTAATTGTCGGGAAGAAACCCTTCAACATTGGATATACACTGCGACTTTCTGTCTTTTGATGTCGAGCAAATACAGAAACTACATTCATCTGAGAATAAGACGCGTTTCATTACTCGGTAGGAGATGTGTGACAAAACTGCTTTTATTTTGATCTTCAGTTAGCTTTTACTGCGTCTGATACGCTTCAAATCACTAGGTCCCTGGAAATGGCGGCCACAGCTGCCTCACTTCTCCGCTAAACATACTGCTCCTATCTACCAGCAGCCTGCACTGAGAACAGACATGCAAATGCCTTTCGACGCTCCCTGCAACTGCCAATTCTCTCCGGCCTTCCACAGTCACCATCGAAGAGTCCTTGTTCCACCTCATTGACACCAATCAGGATACACTTTAAGCGCGGCAGCTCTCGAACACGCCACACGTGCAGCTTCTGCGATTCGAAATACCTACTTTTAGATTCCGTAAGAGTCATCCTTTGTCAATAATCGACAAATTTTTTGTCTCCCAGCGTGTTCGAAAAGTTGGTCGCTACCAATCTACCGACAAGTTTCGTCACTATTCGCTACAAAGTTCAACGAGCACAGCCGCGTTCCTACAACAGTTCCAGGAGGTAGAATTGGAAAATCGAAAGAAAACCGAAAGCGTTCATGTAGCGATGCTTGATTATAACTACGAGGATTGGACACTGACATTATCACCATGACAAGTAATAATATTAATTGTTCTTCTAATGCCACGCAGATTTTAAGAAAACCGTAGAAACAAAGAGCGGATGATATATTCAACTGGAAACGCAGCAGCTGCTTTTCAGTGTAGCGGCTTGTTTGACATTTGTGTACCTTCAGTTATAGCGTCTATAGCGACTGATAAATGTTTATTGAATTACTTTCTACAGAAGGAATTTGTGATTGCTAATCCTCTTTAAAATAATATCCTTTTTTTCATTTAACATTCCTGAATTTTTTTCCCGTTATAGGAATTAGGGGACACGATGAAAAAACGAATCTGTAAAGTTTGAGCAACAAAGGTACGTGCAGAATCAGTGTTTTGAGGGCAGATTGTGCGTAGTGCCTGGGTACCTCGGTCTGTAAGAGCACTACCCGTCAAAGTAAAGTATCCAGGTTCGAGCCCCGGTCGCGCTCTCAGTTTTAATCCAGTTGAGAGTTTCACAGACTTCTTCCAGAATACTGAAGTCTGCTGTCGTGACAACAAGTAGAACGGAGAGGAGCTTCCGGCAGATTAAAACTGTGCTGCACGAGAGGACTACAACCTACGACCTTTCTCTTACGCAGGCAAGTGATCTACCAGCTGAGCTGCCCTCACAGCTCTACTTCCGCCAGTACTTCATCTCCTATATTCCGACCTTCACAGAAGTTCAAATGGTTCAAATGGCTCTGAGCACTATGGGACTAAACTTCTATGGTCATCAGTCCCCTAGAACTTAGAACTACTTAAACCTAACTAACCTAAGGACATCACACAACACCCAGCCATCACGAGGCAGAGAAAATCCCTGACCCCGCCGGGAATCGAACCCGGGAACCCGGGCGCGGGAAGCGAGAACGCTACCGCACGACCACGAGATGCGGGCTTCACAGCAGTTCTCCTGCATATCTTGCTACACTGAGATCGATTCTCACAATTTATTTCTGCCTGATTTTGAAATTTCAGAGAATTCTGTAAGAGCATTACCCGCAAAAAGCACGTTCTGGGGTCGAGTTGTTGACCAACAAAGAGTTCAAATTTGCCATGAAGTTTCAAAACAGTGCACTCTCGGCTGCGGCGTGAAAATAATTTCTGGAAACTGTTCCCTAGTCTGTGGCTAATCAAGTTCCGCTTAATAAGCCAGGGGTCCACTAAACACAGGAGGCAGCTACATGGATAGTGGGGGCTGTGTGGATTGGACTGGGCTGTTGTCTAATTTTGGGTTTCAGGGGTCTCGGGGAAGTACAGAAAGGGCTTCAGTAACAAAGAGTGCAGGACGGATACAGAAAGATGGTAGACGTAGTTGCAATCAGCATTTTAATGGTAACCTGTTGTAGCTGTGTTGGGAAATAATCAGAGCTCCCGGCGCTAGGAGAGTGCACTGGAGCGCAAATCGTTGTAAGTACTGAAAACTGGCTAATGCTGGAGACAAGTTCAACCGTAATTTTTGAAAATGATCTAACGGTGTTCAGAAAGAACTAATTAGATACAGCTGGTAGCGGCGTGTTGAAGTGTTTTCTGTGTATTTTATTCACTTATTTAACAGATGTTTGAAATAAAACATTTTGGGATAAAGACTAGGTAAGTCTAATTTTACTTCATAAAATATGTGCTTGTCAATAAATCACCGAACGCTTTTGCAAACACAATGAACATTTATACTCAAAGAAACCTCTCGATCTGTGGAAGACGTTAATCTAATGCCACTGATAAAAAATTATGGAGGCTGCTTCATTTGTTTTCTACCTTTTATAATTCGGAACTTGTGCTGACAGCATGTTAATTAATGTGCTTGTACTTTGCTGGTTTGATAATTGTTGATTTTTATTATAATTAGCTGAGGTCACTATTTAACAAAAATTACCATCCTGTGTCCTTATCACCTACATAATGTGTATCGTATTTTGAACGTGTTTCAGCACCGAAATAGGAGAAGTTGGAGGTGGATTGTTCGGTGGCGAAAGGCCGAACACTATTTGTGTTCTTTTGTTACTTGCTTTTCAGTCCGATCCAGAACTCTCCTGAGATATTTTATCCGACCATTTCCCTTGCTGCACGTGACATTTTATCACATGATTTTTGTGGGCTTGATCGGCTGCCACCTTCGAACAATGACACATACCAGCCTACTGATTCTCCTGATGCAAAGCCTATTACAACAAAGGATGATTAGGTGATGGACCAGAAGAGATAAGGTTTCAATCAGCAATACCGGAATTCCAGAGAGCTGCACCGTACAGTGCTCATAAAAGAAATCATTGTTAATCATCAATGTGGGTAACCTCAATGTCGCGACAGTCACCTTACGTAAATTCATTTACCTTATGAACTGCTAATTAATGTCACCTTTTTGAGAAACTTTCAATTAAATATCTCACTGCGGAAAGGAAGAAACGCCGCAGTTCCTGCTGCTGTTAGAAGTGGTTTATCTTGTAGCAACATTGAAGTAGATAGTTCCTGAGAGTTAGTAGGTTAAGGTTGTTGTTGTTGTTGTGGTCTTCAGTCCTGAGACTGGTTTGATGCAGCTCTCCATGCTACCCTATCCTGTGCAAGTTTCTTTATCTCCCAGTACTTACTGCAACCTACATCCTTCTGAATCTGCTTTGTGTATTCATCTCTTGGTCTCCCTCTACGATTTTTACCCTCCACGCTGCCCTCCAATGGTAAATTTGTGATCCCTTGATGCCTCAGAACATGTCCTACCAACCGGTCCCTTCTTGTCAAGTTGTGCCACAAACTGTTCCCCAATTCTGTTCAATACCTCCTCATTAGTTATGCGATCTAATCATCTAATCTTAGTTATGTGATCTACCCATCTAATCTTCATCAATTTCTTCATCATCTGCAGAGCTAGTTGGCATATAAACTTGTACTACTGTAGTAGGGGTGGGCTTCGTGTCTATCTTGGTCACAATAATGCGTTCACTATGCTGTTTGTAGTAGCTTACCCGCACTTCTATTTCTTTTATTCATTATTAAACCTACTCCTGCATTACCCCTACTTGATTTTGTATTTATAACCCTGTATTCACCTGACCACAAGTCTTGTTCCTCCTGCCACCGAACTTCACTAATTCCCACTATATCTAACTTTAACCTATCCATTTCCCTTTTTAAATTTTCTAAACTACCTGCCCGATTAAGGGATTTGACATTCCACGCTCCGATCCGTAAAACCCAGTTTTCTTTCTCCCGACGTCCTCTTGAGTAGTCCCCGCCCAGAGATCCGAATGGGGAACTATTTTACCTTCGGAATATTTTACCGAAGAGGACGCCATCATCCTTAAACCGTACAGTAAAGCTGCATGCCCCCGGGAAAAATTACGGCTGTAGTTTCCCCTTGCTTTCAGCCATTCGCAGTACCAGCACAGCAATGCCTTTTTGGTTATTGTTACAAGGCCAGATCAGTTAATCTTCCAGACTATTGCCCCTGCAATTACTGAAAAGGCCGGCTGCCCCTCTTCAGGAACCACACGTTTGTCTGGCCTCTCAACAGATATTCCTCCGTTGTGGTTGCACCACGGTACGGACATCTGTATCGCTGAGGCACGCGAACCTCCCCACCAACGGCAAGATTCATGGTTATACTTGACAACCGGAATAAGTTAATAATGGTACCTTTTACCGACTTCTTCCCCCGATCCTGATGATTGAGTTGCTGCACAGTTCAAAGGAAACTTGGTGCCATCTCAAATAGGTACCCCAATCATACAGTTATAGTTGGCAATGACTTCAATCCATCCTCGATATGTTGGCGGAAACGCATGTTCAAAGCCGATCGTAGGTATATTCGGTAGAAATTGTACAAAATGCTTTCTCCGAGAATTATTTTGAACAGTTAATTCAGGAGCGCACTCGATGTGTAAATGGTTGTGAAAATATACTTGATCTCTTAGCAACATATAATCTTGAGCAAAAAATGGTTCAAATGGCTCTGAGCACTATGGGACTTGACTGCTGACGTCATCAGGCCCCTAGAACTTAGAACTACTTAAACCTAACTAACCTAAGGACATCATACACATCCATGCCCGAGGCAGGATTCGAACCTGCAACCGTAGCGGTCGCGCTGTTCCAGACTGTAGCGCCGAGAACCGCTCGGTCCCTCCGGCCAGCCCTGTCTAAAAGAAGGGATCGGTTGAAGCACGCGGGGTAAAAATCGTAGAGGCAGGCCAAGAGATCAATACAGTAACCAGGATGTAGGTTGTAGTAGTTACTCGGAGATGAAGAGGCTTGCATATGATAGAGTAGCATGGAGAGCTGCATCAAGCCAGTCTTTGGACTGAAGACTACAACAACAACAATAACAACAACCTAAAAAAAGGAACAAATATTCATTTAACCAACGATTAGAAATTTTGACCCATCTAATTTTAAAAGTAGAAACTATTTTTCATGTCTTACAGCGACGTGAATGTCCCATGTCACACTGTCAACCACCAGTCCGATATTTATCATTGTGGAGATGTGTGTCACGTAAGACGAATTAAATGATAATATTTTCATTTCGTTCGTAACAAATATTAATCTTCAGGATCACGATTAGGTGTGACCTCCATATGCACATATGCACTCCTGCATTCGTTGAGGCATAGAAACAGACTGCCTCTGAATGCCATTTCGAGGAATTTCTTGCTGTGCTTGAAACACACGGTGGTTCATTTCATGATGACTGCCGGCGGAGAGGCTGGTATTCAAGTATACTTCCCATCACATCCCAGACATGCTCCAGCGGACCTAGCTGGCTAGTCCGGGATCCGTACACTTCTGAAGGGTTTTGTGGCCCGAACTGCAGTGAGGGGGTCTTGCATTTTTCTGCTAGAATATTCTATTTGGTAGCCTGGTCATAAATCGTGCGGCAGCAGACTTGGCCATTGTTGTCACATTCTGGCAATTACGAAATGAGCCCTTTTGTCATATCAAGTAGTTCCCCGTACAGTGACTGTAGGAAATGGTGAGGTATGGTTCTCAAGAGTCACTTCTTCCTGTCACCTTACACTGGGCCACAGAATCGCGGCTTATCGTTGAATACCACAGAATGCCACTCAGTGTCGCAGCTGATTATGATTGTACGCTCAGTTGTCTGTGCTATGCTGTCAGCGACAAACGACGTTCGGCAACTCGAGATCTCCGCCCAGCTTCCAGTGATCTGTTCCCGGTGGTTCAGCGTGACACACTACCACTAACCTCTGCCCGAATTTCAGACGTCATCAGTCCACTCCTCAAAGCCAATCAAACAGTCCTACAATCTTCTCGTGGTGTGGTACTTACGGAGGACCGTAGCCATACTGTTATGGGTCCATCTCATCACCGTACTTTCTGCATTCGTTGGCGCTATAGCACCAAATTTTCTGTATGGTTCACCCATGTCACACATGACAATGATTCGATCTTTCTCAGATTGCGGAAGATGGCGGTAAACTGCACGCACATGTCCTCTGGCCATGCTGTGTACTACGAACGCCACGTAAGACACACCCTAAGTCATCATGTATTCACACCTTTATTCATCTGCACGAATGGCTTTTTTTGTAGAGGACAGTTCTGCATTTGGAACACTTTTTCAGACTTTCGCCTCTAGCAGCCCTTAATAGTAGTCTAATGTATTTTCTTATTCCATTTTAAATCATGGCGCTCACTTTTTATGTGCTGCAGTATTTTTCTTAAATTGTAAAAATTGCTTCGGAAAATTAAGTTTTACGCAAATGTGAAAGCGTGTTCGAAGATATAGGTAAATATATTACACTGAATTCTAGGTAGCGGTATATACACTCCTGGAAATTGAAATAAGAACACCTTGAATTCATTGTCCCAGGAAGGGGAAACTTTATTGACACATTCCTGGGGCCAGATACATCACATGATCACACTGACAGAACCACAGGCACATAGACACAGGCAACAGAGCATGCACAATGTCGGCACTAGTACAGTGTATATCCACCTTTCGCAGCAATGCAGGCTGCTATTCTCCCATGGAGACGATCGTAGAGATGCTGGATGTAGTCCTGTGGAACGGCTTGCCATGCCATTTCCACCTGGCGCCTCAGTTGGACCAGCGTTCGTGCTGCACGTGCAGACCGCGTGAGACGACGCTTCATCCAGTCCCAAACATGCTCAATGGGGGACAGATCCGGAGATCTTGCTGGCCGGGTAGTTGACTTACACCTTCTAGAGCACGTTGGGTGGCACGGGATACATGCGGAGGTGCATTGTCCTGTTGGAACAGCAAGTTCCCTTGCCGGTCTAGGAATGGTAGAACGATGGGTTCGATGACGGTTTGGATGTACCGTGCACTATTCAGTGTCCCCTCGACGATCACCAGAGGTGTACGGCCAGTGTAGGAGATCGCTCCCCACACCATGATGCCGGGTGTTGGCCCTGTGTGCCTCGGTCGTATGCAGTCCTGATTGTGGCGCTCACCTGCACGGCGCCAAACACGCATACGACCATCATTGGCACCAAGGCAGAAGCGACTCTCATCGCTGAAGACGACACGTCTCCATTCGTCCCTCCATTCACGCCTGTCGCGACACCACTGGAGGCGGGCTGGATGATGTTGGGACGTGAGCGGAAGACGGCCTAACGGTGTGCGGGACCGTAGCCCAGCTTCATGGAGACGGTTGCGAATGGTCCTCGCCGATACCCCAGGAGCAACAGTGTCCCTAATTTGCTGGGAAGTGGCGGTGCGGTCCCCTACGGCACTGCGTAGGATCTTACGGTCTTGGCGTGATCCGTGCGTCGCTGCGGTCCGGTCCCAGGTCGACGGGCACGTGCACCTTCCGCCGACCACTGGCGACAACATCGATGTACTGTGGAGACCTCATGCCCCACGTGTTGAGCAATTCGGCGGTACGTCCACCCGGCATCCCGCATGCCCACTATACGCCCCCGCTCAAAGTCCGTCAACTGCACAACATACGGTTCACGGCCACGCTGTCGCGGCATGCTACCAGTGTTAAAGACTGCGATGGAGCTCCGTATGCCACGGCAAACTGGCTGACACTGACGGCGGCGGTGCACAAATGCTGCGCAGCTAGCGCCATTCGATGGCCAACATCGCGGTTCCTGGTATGTCCGCTGTGCCGTGCGTGTGATCATTGCTTGTACAGCCCTCTCGCAGTGTCCGGAGCAAGTATGGTGGGTCTGACACACCGGTCTCAATGTGTTCTTTTTTCCATTTCCAGGAGTGTATATAGCAGTTCATGACATACATTCTTACAAATTTGAAAACTCCGCCATCTCTCTCCCCACATCCACCACTGCTGGCGGCTGACCTCCAACTGCGCAACGCTACACCCTGTTCACATCCATCTGCCCAACGCTACAATGGCGAGTATTACAACAATGCCAACCAGCCACTGACTGCACACAGCACAGTCAGTGATCTTCGTACAGAGCACTACGTGGGGTTACCAATAAAAAAACCAAAGTAGCCTACTTACAATTTGAACGTTGTGTTACGGTCGACGCACGAGCGATGGGACACAGCATCTCCGAGGTAGCGATGAAGTGGGAATTTTCCCACACGACCATTTCACAAGTGTACCGTGCATATCAGGAACCCGGTAAAACAACAAATCTCCGACATCATTGCGACTGGAAAAAGATCCTGCAAGAACGGGACCAACGACGACTGAAGAGAATCGTTCAACAAGTGCAACCCTTCCGCAAATTGCAGCAGATTCCAATGGTGGGCAATCAAAAAGTGTCAGCTTGCGAACCGTTCAACGAAACATCATCGATATGGGCTTTCGGAGCGGAAGGCCCACTCGTGTACCCTTGATGACTGCACTACACAAAGCTTTACGCCTCGCTTGGGCCCGTCAACACCCTCATTGGACTGTTGACGGCTGGAAACATCTTGCCTGATCGGACGAGTCCCGTTTCAAATTCTATCGAGCGGATGAACGTGTATGTGTATGGAGACAACCTCATGAATTCGTTGACCATGCATGTCAGCAGAAGACTGTTCAACCTAGTGGAGGCTCTATAATGGTGTGAATCTTGTGCAGTTGGAGTGGTATGGTACCTCTGATACGTCCAGATACTACTCTGACAGGTGACGCGTACGTAAGCATCCTGTCTGATCACCTGCATGCATTCATGCCCATTGTCCATTCCGATGCATTTGGGCTATTTCAGCAGGACAATCCGACACCCAACACGTCTACAATTGCTAACAGTGGCTCCAGGAGCATTCTTCTGAGTTTAAACATTTCCGCTGGCCACCCGACACCCCAGACATGAACATTATTAAGCATATATGAGATGCCTTGCGGCATGTTTCGTAATCTTACGGAATATTGACAGCCCTGCAGGATTCGTAGTGTCAGTTCTCTCCAGCACTACTTCAGACATTAGTCGAGTCCATGTCACGTCGTGTTGCGGCACTTCTGCATGATCGCAACGGTACTATAGGATATTAGACAGGTGTGCCAATTTCTTTGGCTCTTCAGCATAGGTCGTCTTCACATCTAAAACTGGGATATCATCATCATCATCATTTAAGACTGATTATGCCTTTCAGCGTTCAGTCTGAAGCATAGACCCCCTTATAAAATTACTCCATGACCCTCTATTCAGTGCTAACATTGGTGCCTCTTCTGATGTTAAACCTATTACTTCAAAATCATTCTTAACCGAATCCAGGTACCTTCTCCTTGGTCTGCCCCGACTCCTCCTACCCTCTACTGCTGAACCCATGAGTCTCTTGGGTGACCTTGCTTCTCCCATGCGTGTGACATGACCCCACCATCTAAGCCTGTTCATCCTGACTGCTACATCTATAGAGTTCATTCCCAGTTTTTCTTTGATTTCCTGATAGTGGACACCCTCCTGCCATTGTTCCCATCTACTAGTACCTGCAATCATCCTAGCTACTTTCATATCCGTAACTTCAACTTTGTTGATAAGGCAAGCTGAATCCATCCAGCTTTCGCTCCCATACAACAAAGTTGGTCGAAAGATTGAACGGTGCACAGATAACTTAGTCTTGGTATTGACTTCCTTCTTGCAGAAGAGAGTAGATCGTAGATGAGCGCTCACTGCATTAGCTTTGCTACACCTCGCTTCCAGTTCTTTCACTATATTGCCATACTGTGAGAATATGCATCCTAAGTACTTGAAACCGTCCACCTGTTCTAACTTTGCTCCTCCTATTTGGCACTCAATCCGTTTATATTTCTTTCCCACTGACATTACTTTCGTTTTGGAGATGCTAATCTTCATACCATAGTCCTTACATTTCTCATCTAGCTTTGAAATATTACTTTGCAAACTTTCAATCGAATCTGCCATCACAACTAAGTCATCCGCATATGCGAGACTGCTTATTTTGTGTTCACATATCTTAATTTCACCCAGCCAATCTATTGTTTTCAACATATGATCCATAAATAATATGAACAACAGTGGAGACAGGTTGCAGCCTTGTCTTACCCCTGAAACTACTCTGAACCATGAACTCAATTTACCGTCAACTCTAACTGCTGCCTGACTATCCATGTAAAGACCTTTAATTGCTTGCAAAAGTTTGCCTCCTATTCCATAATCTCGTAGAACAGACAATAACTTCCTCCTAGGAACGCGGTCATATGCCTTTTCTAGATCTATAAAGCATAGATACAATTCCCTGTTCCACTCATAACACTTCTCCATTATTTACCGTAAGCTAAAGATCTGGTCCTGACAACCTCTAAGAGGCCTGAATCCACACTGATTTTCTTCCAATTGGTCCTCAACTAATACTCGCACTTTCCTTTCAACAATACCTAAGAAGATTTTACCCACAACGCTGATTAAAGAGATACGTCTGCAGTTGTTACAATCTTTTCTGTTTCCATGTTTAAATATTGGTCTGATTACTGCTTTTTTCCAGTCTGATGGAACCTGTCCCGACTCCCACACCATTTCAATTATCCTGTGTAGCCATTTAAGACCTGTCAATCCACTGTATTTGATGAGTTCCGACTTAATTTCATCCACCCCAGCTGCTTTATTGCACTGCAATCTATTGACCATTTTCCCCACTTCCTCAAAATGGTTCAAATGGCTCTGAGCACTATGGGACTTAACATCTGTGGTCATCAGTCCCCTAGAACTTAGAACTACTTAAACCTAACTAACCTAAGGACATCACACACACCCATGCCCAAGGCAGGATTCGAACCTGCGACCGTAGCAGTCGCGCGGTTCCGAACTGAGCACCTGAACCGCTAGACCACCGCGGCCGGCTCCACTTCCTCAAATTTGATCCTATTTCCGTCATCATTTCTATCCCATTCTACCTCGAAATCTGAAACATTTCTGATCGCATTTTCACCTACATTGAGCAACTCTTCAAAATATTCCCTCCATCTGCCCAAGGCATCCACAGGATTCATCAGCAGTTTTCCTGACTGTCCAAAATATTTGTCATTTCCTTCTTACCTCCCTTTCGAAGACTGCTAATTACACTCCAGAATGGTTTTCCAGAAGATTGACCCATAGTCTCCAACCTGTTTCCAAAGTCTGCCCAAGATTTCTTCTTGGATGCTGTAATTATCTGTTTGGCTTTGCTTCTTTCTTCAACGTAACTTTCTCTGTCTACCTGAGTTCTAGTATGTAGTCATTTTTGATACGCCTTCTTTTTCCTTTTACAGGCTGCCTTGACTGTGTCATTCCACCAAGCTGTTCGCTTCATCCTACTTTTACACACTACTGTTCCAAGACATTCTTTAGCCACTTCTAGTACTGTCTCCCTGTACCTTGTCCATTCCTTTCCCAATGACTGTAATTGACTACATTCAACTAACTGGTATCTTTCTGAGATCGCTGTTATGTACTTGTGCCTGATTTCCTTATCCTGAAGTCTCTCCACTCTTATCCTCCTACATATGGACCTGACCTCCTGCACTTTCGGCTTCACAATCCCAATTTCACTGCAGATTAAATAATGATCAGTGTCATCAATACACGTGTGTCCCTCACAGCCTTCCTGAATTCCTGATCTGTTATTATATAGTCAATGACAGATCTGGGTCCCCTGCCTTCCCAAGTATACCCGTGAATGTTCTTATGTTTAAAAAAGGAGTTTGTGATTACTAAGCCCATACTGGCACAGAAATCCAAGAGTTGTTTCCCATTCCTGTTGGTCGCATAACCTCTCCAAATTTACCCATAACCTTTTCATAACCTTCTGTTCGATTTCCAATCCTGGCGTTAAAATCACCCATGAGCAGAACACTGTCTTTGTCCTTTACTCTAACAACTACATCGCTGAGTGCCTCATAAAAACTAACCATCTTATCTTGATCTGTCCCTTCACAATGCGAATATACTGATACAATCCTAATTTTCTTGCTAGACACTGTCAAATCTATCCACATCAGTCGTTCGTTTACATACCTTATTGCAACTACGCTGGGTTCCATTTCTTTCCTGATGTAAAGCCCTACACCCCATTGTGCTATTCGTGCTTTGACTCCTGACAGGTAGACCTTGTATTCTCCCACTTCCTCTTCTTTCTCACTGCTTACCCGAATGTCACTAACAGCTAAAACGTCCAGCCCCATCTTACTTGCAGCCTCTGCCAGCTCTACCTTCTTCCCAGAGCAGCCCCCATTGATATTAATAGCTCCCCATCTCCTTGCCATTTGTTTGCCAAGTCGTATCTTAGGAATCCCTGGTTTGTCAGTTAGAGGTGGGACTCCGTCACCTCCAAAGGTCCGAGGCATTTTGCTCTGGTTGTTGCCAGCATCATATTTAAAGTACCAGGGAAGCAGGTTGCTAGCCTTACTTGCCTCGAGTCCCAATGGTTTTACCCCTGACGGCTGAGGGACTAACCGGTGGATTTGGTAGTCTTTGCCGTATGAGCACAAAGGTGACCACGACTCAGAGTATGTCCGAGATGCCCAGCCTTATTCCAAAGTAACTGGTATCCCGACTGTCGGGACCACTTACTTGGCCATTCATACGTTGCCTGTGGTTCATGAACTAGGACATGACTACAGGAACCCACACCATGAACCACAAAAAGCTGGGATAGAGAAAAATGAAATCGATAATATTTCACTGCCATCCAAGCTATTTGCCGTAAAACGCAAAAGAGATATGTAATTAAATGGACCAATTACATTAAAATCCAGGAGAATGGTCTGTAAATAGCGCACTATATTTAATTACCCAGTCAGTACAAAAACTTTCGAGATTAAAATGGTTCAAATGGCTCTGAGCACTATGGGACTCAACTGCTGTGGTCACTAGTTCCCTAGAACTTAGAACTACTTAAACCTAACTAACCTAAGGACATAACACACATCCATGCCCGAGGCAGGATTCGAACCTGCGACCGTAGCAGCCGCACGGTTCCGGACTGCGCGCCTAGAACCGCGAGACCACCACGACCGGCCTTTCGAGATTAGACTAATAAAAAATAGAGAAGAGTTAGGATGATAGTTTTAATGGTTTGAGTGCTCTACATAGAACGAAGCATGGAACGTTCTTTGAACCACGCGAAACCGCCAGAAAATTCCTTTGCGATGTTGTTCAACTGGCACGTCACATTCTCACCTTCTTTGGTCTTGCTGAACCATCAGAGACCCATTCTGTAATTTTTCCTTTTGAGGCATGTTGGTGATGACAACATGAAGTTGTTCGAGACTCAAGGTGCGCGGGACAAACTTTGCACACATTTTTCTCTTAGATTAGACTGGATTCAGCTCTCGTTCCATAGACCGAAAATGAGATAATTCTAGTGACTGTTGAACATGTCACAAGAATGTTCCGAACACTTGATTTAGACACGATGCTCCATTTACATTTGTGACACAAAGAACGTCGCACGTCCACTACTTAATACTGGCTGCTTACAACCGACAGATGGCACGCACGTCTGTTGTTCACAGCTGTTAGATTCCATCTGACACCTTAGTTACTGCGCTGACGTCGCTTATACGCCAGGAATAAAATAAGACTCGGAACTTTCTGGATAGACGGTGTGTACAGGGTGAACCAGGACTCTACCGTCAGAATTCCGGAGGTTTTTGAGACAATGTTTCTGAGTTTTTTGGTGTAAGGATCCTTAGTTTCCCGTCGCTCGTTACTCCGAATCGGTTTGTTGCCCCACTCATCCTTGTTAATTTGAAAATACCTTCACACTAGTGCAAAATCCTATAATATGTGCACACCAAAATGTACGACACAAAACACAGAGTAATGAACAAAAGTCTCTGCAGTGAGACAAAACATGCACACAGTGATACGGTTTCCGTCACTGCGGGAACATTTGAACACAGAGTCGCTGTGCAGCTGCCCCGCTGCATTTAGTGAATCCATACATGAGGCGTGTATCGCTCAACCCTTCCATCAGTAAACGTATCCATACTGCCATGTATCACCATCAGTGTGCAAACCCGAGGCAAAATCGAGCAGTACCGAATACATTCCAATGGTAGAGTGGGCATTCTCTTCTTCACCCCCAAGATGAAAAAATTTGCAGGAAACTTTTCTTTTCATATTTGCCAGCAAAATCATAAACAAGCATGGCGCAAATGCAAATGAAATACTTTTTGACTATCCAATAAGGCATTAATGGAGGTTCACGCGCTAGTCTTTTCTTTGTATTTTCTTTCCCTTTTCTTCAATAAAACATTTTATTCAGCTTCATGTACACTCCTGGAAATGGAAAAAAGAACACATTGACACCGGTGTGTCAGACCCACCATACTTGCTCCGGACACTGCGAGAGGGCTGTACAAGCAATGATCACACGCACGGCACAGCGGACACACCAGGAACCGCGGTGTTGGCCGTCGAATGGCTCTAGCTGCGCAGCATTTGTGCACCGCCGCCGTCAATGTCAGCCAGTTTGCCGTGGCATACGGAACTCCATCGCAGTCTTTAACACTGGTAGCATGCCGCGAAAGCGTGGACGTGAACCGTATGTGCAGTCGACGGACTTTGAGCGAGGGCGTATAGTGGGCATGCGGGAGGCCGGGTGGACGTACCGCCGAACTGCTCAACACGTGGGGCGTGAGGTCTCCACAGTACATCGATGTTGTCGCCAGTTGTCGGCGGAAGGTGCACGTGCCCGTCGACCTGGGACCGGCCCGCAGCGACGCACGGATGCACGCCAAGACCGTAGGATCCTACGCTGTGCCGTAGGGGACCGCACCGCCACTTCCCAGCAAATTAGGGACACTGTTGCTCCTGGGGTATCGGCGAGGACCATTCGCAACCGTCTCCATGAAGCTGGGCTACGGTCCCGCACACCGTTAGGCCGTCTTCCGCTCACGCCCCAACATCGTGCAGCCCGCCTCCATTGGTGTCGCGACAGGCGTGAATGGAGGGACGAATGGAGACGTGTCGTCTTCAGCGATGAGAGTCGCTTCTGCCTTGGTGCCAATGATGGTCGTATGCGTGTTTGGCGCCGTGCAGGTGAGCGCCACAATCAGGACTGCATACGACCGAGGCACACAGGGCCAACACCCGGCATCATGGTGTGGGGAGCGATCTCCTACACTGGCCGTACACCTCTGGTGATCGTCGAGGGGACACTGAATAGTGCACGGTACATCCAAACCGTCATCGAACCCATCGTTCTACCATTCCTAGACCGGCAAGGGAACTTGCTGTTCCAACAGGAAAAATGCACCTCCGCATGTATCCCATGCCACCCAACGTGCTCTAGAAGGTGTAAGTCAACTACCCGGCCAGCAAGATCTCCGGATCTGTCCCCCATTCAGCATGTTTGGGACTGGATGAAGCGTCATCTCACGCGGTCTGCACGTCCAGCACGAACGCTGGTCCAACTGAGGCGCCAGGTGGAAATGGCATGGCAAGCCGTTCCACAGGACTACATCCAGCATATCTACGATCGTCTCCATGGGAGAATAGCAGCCTGCATTGCTGCGAAAGGTGGATATACACTGTACTAGTGCCGACATCGTGCATGCTCTGTTGCCTGTGTCTATGTGCCTGTGGTTCTGTCAGTGTGATCATGTGATGTATCTGACCCCAGGAATGTGTCAATAAAGTTTCCCCTTCCTGGGACAATGAATTCACGGTGTTCTTATTTCAATTTACAGGAGTGTATATTTTATTTGAAGCAGTGAATTGTATATGCTAATGCATACAGAAAAAAGGATTGATAATGCAATTTTTTTTAAGTATATGGTTTTTGTTGGTGCTCCAAAACAACTTCATGATAACCAAGCGATAATTTCTGGCAGGCCAATAAACAAATCTTAACGTTGTATGATAACCTTCGAAACAATTAGTTTTCACAATACATAAATTTATTCCACGTTTGACACATATGTCTACTAACTTGGCATTGTAACCAGGTTTCCAGCATTTTGAGGCATACCTTGTCTTCACAAATTTTTGTAATTGGCTAACATTGTAAAGCTTAAGTTCTATATCTGGTTGCAACCAAGCTCTCCTACTTTTTTATTCACACTTTCTACATCATCTACATGTTCGCTGTCAGAGGAATTCACTGTACAAGGACGTCCTCTTCTCGTAGCTACTGACACGGCATTTTGACTTTCTTGATGTTTGCCGGCCGGTGTGGCCGAGGGCATGGATGTGTGTGCTGTCTTTAGGTTAGTTAGGTTTAAGTAGTTCTAAGTTCTAGGGGACTGATGACCTCAGTTGTAAAGTCCCATAGTGCTCAGAGCCATTTGAACCATTTTTCTTTGTGTTTATTAGTCAGTTTCGTCAACCTCTGCAGGAGAATTTTCAGCCCAAAAGGAGAATTAGTCATCTTTCCAATCACATAATTCTACATTGATATCGTTAAGCAGAGCTGTTAATGGCTCAACAGTTAACATTTCATGCATTGCTGAAGAGAGTAAAAATAATTTTATTTCAGTACTTCATTACCGAAGACCAAATTGAAACTAACAAATACTCATTATGACCTGAGATCTATGTACCAGGACCTTCAGAAACTGTCTTATTTGATAGTTATGAACAAAATCAGGTCTTAGCTCACATAATATAGTGGTACTAACGCAAAGGCTGATCTCACTGCGAAATCGTAATTTAACAAGTAATCTAAATTAAAATCTGAAAGTTTAGCTACTAATACGGTAGAGTAGGAACAACGTCGTTGTGGGTGTTACGGGTAGCATGATGGACGTGTAATCTATAGGTCCTGGGTACTACTCTCAGTAAAAGCTCTAAAATTTTTAATTTTGTTATTAGGTTCAATTTTCATTTCATTATTCAATTACTTCAACAGTTACCTTCACTTTATTTAATTTTCGCTTCTCAGCTCTGACAGGCGATTAAATTACGAAACTACTTGAGACGAGTGACTGGAGTACCTTGTCAGATGAAGACGAGGATTCTGTTGATGAACTTCCAACTCCACCTGAACGCATTGGTGTGCCACTATTAATTCATGGATTATGTACAAAAGGTGTTGTCAAAAAGAACGGATACCAAAACAAAAGTGGATGTCTCTCATTAACTTCAGAATTCACTTGGCCCACGACTTGATGAAGTCTTCAAAAATTGTATACTCACTGGAACTGTCGAAATAAATTTCTCCGAGTGTAGCACAGGAGAATGACAGCAGATCTGATGAAGATAAGTAGCATAAAAACCACACAAAATGAAGATGAATTGTGCCAAAGCCAACTAGAGAAAGCAAATGTGCAAGTCACGTTCTCGCATAATGTGTGAAAAGTGCAAATTTTATTTGTGCGTATTAAAAAAACAATTTTTTTGCTAAATTCCATAAATATGAGAAGTAATGTGTTCATAAAATGTAATGAGTACATAAAAATGAGAAGTAACGTGAACATTTTTCATTGTAAATAAAAAAATGAAAATACTACGAGATCGGCATTTTTTCTCTGTTAAGACCCAATGTACACATGTGTGTACATTCAATTAATCAAACATTATTTAAAATAAAATTTCAAAATTAGTTTATTGTGCTACTTTGAGATCAACTACACTAAAAAAATGACTGAAATATTTTACCATTCTTTGTTTATCTTCGGGACTGAAGAGATAAATAATCCAGTTTTTCTGAAATTGTAATCATTTGTTTGTCCGTACATCACAGCCAGCGACTTCATTTCGGATAATTTCTTCTTGGTGAATTTTTTTGGTCTTTTTCTTTGTTTTGTCTTAGAGTGTACTTACAGTTTAAGTAGGAGATTTCACTACTTACAATGTTTGATTTGAACGAATCGATGCTGATGCGACCGACACATGTCGCTGTTACTGAAAGATGGTTTTCAGACCGAAAGAAGCGTCGCAATACTTAGCAGACTGAAATTGCGTTCGGGAGGACGACGGTCCAAATGCACGTCGGGTCATCGATATTTAAGTTTTCCGTGATTTCCATAAATCGCTTAAGAGAAATGCCTGAATGGTTTGTAAAGCGCACGCCCTATTTCCTTCCCCATCCAACCCCAAATCCGAGCTTGTGCTCGGTCTCTAATGATCCCTTTGTCGACGAGACGTTAAACTCTAAGCTTCCTTCCGACACTCTTCAGAGTTAAACCATTTCTTTTTTTTACGTGTCCAGAACATGACATATAATACATATTATCACATAATGGCCGGCCGCTGTGGCCGAGCGGTTCTAGGCGCTTCAGTCTGGAACCGCACGACCGCTACCGTCGCAGGTTCGAATCGTGCCTCGGGCATGGATGTGTGTGACGTCGTTAGGTTAGTTAGATTTAAGTAGTTCTAAGTTCTAGGGGAGTGATGACCTCAGATGTTAAGTCCCACAGTGCTCAGAACGATTTGAACATAGATAATGTCGTGGGTAGAGCAAACCGAAGACTGCGATTCATTGACAGAACACTCACACGATGCGGAAGGTCTACTAAAGAGACTGCTTGCACCACGCTTGTCCGCCCTGTTCTGGAGTAATGCCATGCGGTGTGGGATCCACAATCAGCTGGTACTGACGGATGACATCGATAATGTTTAAAGAAGAGCAGCTCGTATTGTATTATCGCGAAATAGGGGGGATAGTGCCACAGGTAAGATACGTGAATTGGAATGGCAACCATTAAAACAAAGACGTTTTTTGTTGCGACGGGAACTTCTCATGAAATTTCAGTCACCAGTTTGCTCCTCCGATTGCGAAAATATTCTGTTGGCACCCATCTACATAGCGTCGATGAAGAAACAGTATCGCGTAACTGACTAATTGCCGATTTTTCGGTTTTCAGTCAGGTGATGTCGTTGACCGTATGCGCATCTGCTCTTAACGTCATAATGCCGAATTTTTAATTATTTACCATGAAAAAATTCTCTAAAACAATAAAGCGTATATTCCACAGCAAATAAAAAGATGGCAATACCGCGGAACTATAGAGAATTAAATACCTCGTATCTACAATCTATGGATACTGTAAACAATACTGCGTAAAACCAAAAGTGCGTGCAGCCACAGCACATTGTTACTGCCTTATTACCTATTTAACAGTGCTCGAAAGTGGTTCCATGCTTGTAGCCACATTCGTGATACTGGACAGCCATATAGATGACGATCTTTTTACTGAATAAGAAATTGTTTCGCAGCTGAAATCAGCTTATGAAAGCGGAGAATCGTTCCCGAGAGTGATAGACAGCGGTAAGAAAAATATTTTATTATTCACATTTGAATGTTAGTAGCACCTCAAATTTCTTATTGTGATATAAATAAGAACGCCCCCACTTCACTTTTTCTGTGCTGTATTCATTTCTGCCAATGATTTCTAGACTGTACACATCTAATGACGTGGGTAAATTTTCTTGGGATTATTGTTAATAGTATTACTGATGCCGTCGTCTATAAATACATGAATTTGAGCTTCATCTTTGTCTGCTTAAATTAATTTACAAATATTTTTCCATCTACGGTGGCTGTATCCTACAATGCTCAAAATAAAACTACAGTCACAGTTTCCACTAGAGACGACAGTACTTCACACTCATTGCTATGCGATGGTGCTCATTGTTTGCCAAACACTCTGGATAAATTATCGGAAGATCACGTGAGCAGTAATAATGCTAACACTGAAGGCCAAGAATTTAATGTTGACGTAAGCAGTGACAGGAAAAGGAAGTCTAAACCACACCCTGAAGATTGGAAGAAAAATGTCAATAAAATTGTGAGAATGCGTGGACAGGCGTGTATTGGATACAAAAGAAGTCGAATTGGTAAAATCACTCATGAGACTCCCAGAGAGGCACGAAAATTAGGCCGACCGCTGTGTCCGAGAGGCTCTAGGCGCTTCAATCTGGAACCGGTCGCAGGTTCGAATCCTGCCTCGGGCACGGATGTGTCTGATTTCCTTAGGTTAGTTAGGGGACTGATGGCCTCAGATGTTAAGTCCCATAGTGTTTAGAGCCATTTGAACCATTTTTTGGAACGAAAATTAGGTCCAACATGTACTTCGAAGTTGTGTCAGAAATCCGTTCAACGGAAGTGTCATCAGTTTTCTTGTGATGATAGGCAGGCAGTATTTAACACATTTTGGGAAACTATGTCATGGGATCAGAGGAATGTTTACGTTATCAACCTTGTGGACGTAATTCCAACCAAACATCCAGGGAAGAACACTGGCGTATCCAGGAGAAAAGGGACGCTCATTTATCATTTGAAAAATGAGCTGGGGAAACATAAAGTATGCAAAAAGATGTTTCTCAATACGCTTGGGATTTAAGAATGGACTGTCCGATATTGGCTCGGTAATTCCACACATGGAATGAGTCCAGATACAGAATCGTCATGACCTGGAATGAAACAGACGAAGAAGAAAGATGAGAGAACCTTCATGAAATAATTCCTGGACTCTCTTCCGAAACGTCCGTCGCATTACTGCAGGAATTCCTCCTCCAAGTTGTACCTTGAGCCTATTCTACAATCCAAACAACAGCTGTATGGACTCTATGCGGAAAAATGTCATGCGGAGAGGGTTTCACCATTAAGTCGGACTACCTTTAACTTGATTTTAGCAGATTGGTAATATTAGCTTACTTTCCCCCAAGAAAGACCAGTGCGACTTGTGTTGTAGTTGCAGGCTTGGTAACTTGAGTGAAGACGTGTGGAAGCAACACACAGAACGAAAAGAGCAGGCAAGGATGCAAAAAGACGCTTACAAGAAAGAAGCCCAGTAGAAGCTCTGCTCAGTGTACACCATGGACTTATAGGCCGTGAAAGTAGCTCCATTTTTAAGTGCAAGTGCAGTTTATTATAAAACAAAGTTGGCTGTTCATATCTTTACAATGTATAATTTAGAAAATGGTTCGATGAAACGCAAGGTGATTTGGTTGCATCATGTTTTGTCTCATGCATCGTGGACACCCTATCCAGAACGATTAAGGAAAATCCCTTTCAAGTCATTCTGTATTCTGACGGCTGCACATATCAGAACAGAAATGTGATATTATCAAATGCTCTTTTAAAAAATGGTTCAAATGGCTCTGAGCACTATGGGACTTAACATCTATGGTCATCAGTCCCCTAGAACTTAGAACTACTTAAACCTAACGAACCTAAGTACATCACAGAACATCCAGCCATCACGAGGCGTAGAAAATCCCTGACCCCGCCGGGAATCAAACCCGGGAACCCGGGCGAACCCGGGCGTGGGAAGCGAGAACGCTGCCGCACGACCACGAGATGCGGGCTGCTGTTTTAAGATTAGCAATTGATACTGGAGTATTGAGTAGACAAAAGTGTTTGGAGAAAGGCCAAACTCAGAAGGAATGTGACTCAGTTCACAGTTCCATTGAGTGCAAGCTTAAAGGTCGTGAAGTTACACTTCCTAGCTAATAAGCGACGATATCTAAAGAAGCGAGAAAAAAGCCACAGCCATACGAAGTCCATTACCTAGGCATTCCTTTTTCATCAACTACACAGAGAAAAGTTTGTGGCTGTACGAGTCAATTAGGCCTGGAAGAGCTACAAAAAATGAGCCCACAGTTACTGATCTGGGGGCGCTAAAGTACCGCCCGAATGGTATTATTTACTACAGGCGCTCTTTCAACGAGGTGTGGCAAGAATTACCGAGGCTTCCGAGGAAAATTCTTGGAGATATTTGCTTCCCGAAACTATACAAGGAAGGCTGAAAATCAAGAAATCCAAATGGGATCATTTACAACAACTTAAATCTGTTCTTCCTTAAGATAGTCATAGTTATTATGACAACATTCCTTATGCATGAAAATTATCGCGGAGGTAACTGAGTAACGAGTATCAGTGCAGCATAATTCAAACAAATGGTTCAAATGGTTCTGAGCACTATGGGACTTTACATCTGAGGCCATCAGTCCCCTAGAACTTAGAACTACTTAAACCTAACTAACCTAAGGACATCACACACATCCATGCCCGAGGCAGGATTCGAACCTGCGACCGCAGCAGTCGCGTGGCTCCGGACTGAAGCGCTTGTCAACCGCGGCCGCTGCAGTGTAATTCTCTGTTGCTGCTCTGCGTGACGTTTATGATTTTTCTTGAACAAATGTGCAGACATTATCGGAACTTTGTAAACAGTATATTTATTTAAAATGTTTCTATGAAATGTTTCAATAAAAATGATTAATGCTCCGAAACGTGTTCTTACTAGCTTTCTCGGCACCAAATACCAACGTAAATGTGTCAAGTCGTGCCGGGAGACTGACAAACAAATACCGCGTGAGTAACTGATCATGTCATAAATACCGAGACAATTCCGCGTATTTTTTTGTTGCACATTTTTATTTGATGCAATATTTCCTTGTAGTCCTACGATTCAAATTTAGCACCGCTGTGAAATGTCTTAGGCATTTTGGACAGTTTTTTGTCTCTCGTGTAAAATTCTTATTTTGCTGCTTACGCGGAATTGTTTCTTCACCGACGATAGGTAAAATTATCAAGATGATAATCGGAAATCGGGGCTCCCACAGAAAAAAAATAAGTGCTAGTTTTTCACACCCGCCGTTCGAGAGTGGAACGGCAGAGAGACAGAAGTTTATCAGAAAATATGTACACATTATTATATTCCGCGTGCTGCCCAGAATTCCTCTGCACGAAATGCCTTATCTTTGGCTACGATATGTTAGCGTCGGGAGCCACTGCTCGCACGTTTCAGCTGTTGCGCGACATTATCCTGATGTTGGGAGTCAGCTTGAAAGAGGCGGGAGTAACCGTGCCGCCCGTACGCGGAAAAATACTGCAGGATGTCGCGCGAGATGATTAGGCGGCGGTCTTCCCAGTAGACAAGCGTGACGTCACCTCGGTCCGCGCTGTGTGGCGACACGCCGAGCTCCCAGAACCGGTCCCGGGTGCCTTTCTGTGTGTGAGTTGATTCAGGGCGGCAGAAACTGCCGACGGCCCAGAAGTCTCGTCACGAGCGGCGGCGGCTGTCTTAACCGCAGCCTCAGACGGCTTGCTTTCACCGGAGCGGGCGTGGCGAGTGAATCGCGTCTTAACCGACAGCTGACCTTGGCGCGAAGTTCTCTTCTTCGTGACGGCACCGCTGATACGTTCTGTTTCTTAACATCCGCTGTGACTCAGATAACCGTGCCTAGCGTAAACAAGATCGACCTGTCTTCTTCGACCTATGGCTTCCCGTATCTCATTTAACGTCACACAAATATCATACATTTGTAAGACACGCACCGAAGAAAACAGCTAACAAAAGGGCCAGAACGTTCTCTGCGCGTATTAATGGTCGAACCATTCTATGGTGCTTAAAATAAGTTTCTCCGTTTGACTTTTTGGAAGGAATTAGGGAAAAAAAGGTCATGTGCGACGGACGTTCGGAAGACCAATTAGGATAAAAATGGCGATATGGCTGGGACTCTCCGAAGACCAATTAAACTTGCCTGGTGCATAGTATTGGAACTTTGTCTACTTGAAGTGTATGGTCCGCCTCGGAAAAACCGACTTCTTGAATATTCTGATTGAAACAGTAAGAGAAAATACACTTCAGTAGGCAATGCTTAGTAGCCTTATTTGTTTTGTTAATAAAACGGCCTTTTGTTGTTGCACTGTAATTTATTTCTCTCTGCCACGTTTCGCCTTTTTATACTCTAAGGCATCTTCAGTGGGATAGTTTGTTGGCATCTGCGTTTCCTCTCATCTGGTCTGGATGTCGCACTACCTCTTCATTTCCGAAACACAAGCACATTTTTGTATTCCGAACTTTTTCTATTACTCTTTTGCCACTAGTTACAAATATTTGTTCGAAAACTGTGTTTTTGAAGACTCACAATATTTACGTCTTTAAAAGCACTGTTTTCGGACAAATATCTGTAACTAGTGGCAAAAGAGTAATAATGCACCACAAACATAAAGGTAGACATGGTGAACAGTGTGAAGAAAAAGATCGGAATACAAAAATGTGCTTATGTTTCGGAAATGAAGCAGTGGTGCGACCTGCAGACCAGATAAGAGGAAACGCAGATGCCAACAAACTACCCCACTCAAGATGCCTTAGAGTAAAAAGTGGCGAAACGCGTCAGGGAGAAATAAATTACAGTGCAGCAAGAAAAGTGGTTTTATTTACAAAACAAACACTCCTATGCTTGCAGCGGAGGATGGCCACGCAAACAAACTTGTTTGATAGCTTTATTTCCGAAAGTTTCAATGAGACAACGGTAGATTATTGTTTGAAACTTATGCTTTTCTGTTATTTTCTCTGCATAATTGTTTAAACTTCTATCAAGTGGACATCGTTACAGATAATTATCCCGGAAGGAAGAGCAAACACATGCTTTGTACTCTGAAGCAATCACAGCGTTCACGTAAAGATTTTATCTGATCTAAACTAGACATGTTTGTCATTAGGGAGTGATCACGATCTTTATATGTACAAAAAATGTCAAATTTCAGTTTGCAGATCCGTTCTCTTTATTTTCAAATAATCAGTTTCGGGCCAGCTGCCCATATTCAGATCTTTAGAGAAAACTAAACAACGGTTAATGCAAGACTTGTATTTACAGAGCTTAAGAATTTTAAAATTCACATTAGAAACAGAGTAGAATGATCCAATCACCTTCTTAAGTTTGGCCGTAAGAAGGGAGTGACACTTACGGCGTCAGATATCGTTATGAAAGCTACCTCACACTATCAGGCACAGAATAAAACGGCATATTTTCATGCAATGTGCAACATAGTCCTTAGACTGCTATTCGTGGAAGATGAATTATAGTGAGAATTAGAAACTATTTAACTATTAGCTACAGCTAATGGATAAAGGACGGAAAATGTTATGCGCATGCTTATTAAAATCAAAAGGAAATTCACCCGTTTGAGCCTTGAGAGAAAGAAAATTAAAGTTGAGAAAAACTTTTTCATTTTGGCGTACGGAGGGCGCGTGTCGCAGAGAATTGCTAAATTCGTTCGAAAAACAAAAAAAACAAAAAAATGTTACCGTGCCATTTCAAAATGAATGGCAAATGGCGTATAGGTTGAGACAAAGACCAGACACGAAAAAGCAAAACAGATAAGGCGAATGCAGGGTATACAGGGTGTCTCCGTAAGAACGTGCAAAAATTTAACAGGACATAGAGGATGCTCCACTGAACAATTTGGGGTAGGGAACCTGGGTCGGAGAAACGAGCATAAGGAGATAACAGTAATAAACTCACATTATTGTGTGCTTTTTTATTTACATTACTTACAATTTGCTGCAAATAGCACCACTGACACAACGAACGTTCCAAATGTACTGTTCCTACAAAATGTTCTGGAAGTGCCAGCCGGCCGCTGTGGCCGAGCGGTTCTAGGCCCTTCAGTCCGGAACCACGCGGCTGCTACGGTCGCAGGTTCGAATCCTGCTTCGGGCATGGATGTGTGTGATGTCGTTAGGTTAGTCAGGTTTCAGTAGTTCTGAGTCTAGGGGACTGATGATCTCAGATGTTAAGGCTCATAGTGCTTAGAGAAATCTGAACCATTTTTTGAAAGTGACAGCTATCAACCTCAATGCAAGCGTGACATCGGCGAACAAGATTCTGACGCACCCTGACAAATATCTCTGGAATGGTCCGCATGTTGCCAGGTGCCTCGTTTCTTCTTGCCAATGGACCAGTCTCCCTCATTCGTCGGTCGAGAGAAATAAACACTCTTCGTGACGGATGATGCCTGTTAGGAAATCGTTCCCTGCACAGACTTTCAGCGAGAGCGTTGCAGCGTACTTCCCCATACACAAAGCGCATGACAGCGTGTTCTGCGAAACTGTACCGGTACTGCTCCATCTTATCGTACTGTACGTCTCCGAATAGCGCTGAGTAATGAATGGATCTGTCGTTGATTCATATCACGTTCTGTCACGGGACGATGTAAATATGATACAATAGAGCCACCTTTTGCACAACTAAAGTAAACAAAACCTCCATCGTGGCTTTCTAGTAATCAGGCTCTTCCTCCTTGTTTCCTCGCAGGAAATAAAGAATGTACAGGGTGTTTCAAAAATGACCGGTATATTTGAAACGGCAATACAAACTAAACGAGCAGCGATAGAAATACACCGTTTATTGCAATATGCTTGGGACAACAGTACATTTTCAGGCAGACAAACTTTCGAAATTACAGTAGTTACAATTGTCAACAACAGATGGCGCTGCGGTCTGGGAAACTCTATAGTACGATATTTTCCACATATCCATCATGTGTAGCAATAATATGGCGTAATCTCTGAATGAAATTACCCGAAACCTTTGACAACGTGTCTGGCGGAATGGCTTCACATGCAGATGAGATGTACTGCTTCAGCTATTCAATTGTTTCTGGATTCTGGCGGTACACCTGGTCTTTCAAGTGTCCCCACAGAAAGAAGTCACAGGGGTTCATGTCTGGCGAATAGGGAGGCCAATCCACGCCGCCTCCTGTATGTTTCGGATAGCCCAAAGCAATATTCATTCAGGAAATTAAAGACGTCGGCCGTGCGATGTGGCCGGGCACCATCTTGCATAAACCACGAGGTGTTCGCAGTGTCGTCTAAGGCAGTTTGTACCGCCACAAATTCACGAAGAATGTCCAGATAGCATGATGCAGTAATCGTTTTGGATCTGAAAAATGGGCCAATGATTCCTTTGGAAGAAATGGCGGCCTAGACCAGTACTTTTTGAGGATGCAGGTACGATGATACTGCAACATGGGGCTTTTCGGTTCCCCATATGCGCCATTTCTGTTTATTGACGAAGCCGTCCATGTAAAAATAAGCTTCGTCAGTAAACTAAATGCTGCCCACATGCATATCGCCGTCATCAATCCTGTGCACTATATCGTTAGCGAATGTCTCTTGTGCAGCAATGGTAGCGCTGAGGGGTTGCCGCGTTTGAATTTTGTATGGATAGAGGTGTAAACTCTGGCGCATGAGACGATACGTGGACGTTGGCGTCATTTGGACCACAACTGCAACACGGCGAACGGAAACCCGAGGCCGCTGTTGGATCACCTGCTGCACTAGCTACGCGTTGCCCTCTGTGGTTGCCGTACGCGGTCGCCCTACCTTTCCAGCACGTTCATCCGTCACGTTCCCAGTCCGTTGAAATTTTTCAAACAGATCCTTTATTGTATCGCTTTTCGGTCCTTTGGTTACATTAAAACTCCGTTGAAAACTTCGTCTTGTTGCAACAACACTGTGTTCTAGGCGGTGGAATTCCAACACCAGAAAAATCCTCTGTTCTAAGGAATAAACCATGTTGTCCACAGCACACTTGCACGTTGTGAACAGCACACGCTTACAGCAGAAAGACGACATACAGAATGGCGCACCAACAGACTGCGTTGTCTTCTGTATCTTTCACGTCACTTGCAGCGCCATCTATTGTTGAAAATTGTAACTACTGTAATTTCGAAAGTTTGTCCGCCTGAAAATATACTGTTGTCCCAAGCATATTGCAACAAACGGTGTATTTCTATCGCTGCTTGTTTAGTTTTTATTGCCGTTTCAAATATACCGGTCATTTTTGAAACACCCTGTACTTGTAAATAAACGGCACAGTACGTGTAAACTTGTCTGCTAGTTAGCTGTGAATAAGCTTGAAAACAATAACGCTTTCGTATCTCCTTAAGCTGGCTTATCCGACCCCAGGTCCCGTACCTAAGTGATCAGTCGAGCATTATCTATGCCCTGTTACATTTTCGCGCTCTTACGGAAACACCCTCTACAAGATTAGATATGCGGACTGCTGACTGGGAGGAGTTTTGAAGTCCGGTGGAAAGAACATACGGTCACAGTAATCGGAGGGCGTTTGGAGCGCACGTAAAAGATAGTGGCCGACCGATGTGGCCAAGCGCTTCTTGGCGCTACAGTCTAGCACCGCGCGACCGCTACGGTCGCGGGTTCGAATCCTACCTCGGGCATGGATGTTTGTGATGTCCTTAGGTTAGTTAGGTTTAAATAGTTCTAAGTTCTAGGGGACTGGTGACCTCAAAAGTTAAGTTCTGTAGTGCTCAGAGCCCTTTAAACCATTTTTAAAGATAGTGAACATGTGGTTAGCACGAGAAGTCAACAAACGGAGGTGCCACACAGAGCTCTGGAAACTTCTGTCTAGATGTGGTGGAGCAGCTGGAAATTTACGCCCACAAGAAGGAAAACCCAGAAGAACTATTTAATGAGTAAAGTGATATTATGTTAGGAATATTTACGAAATCATTAATGACAAAAATGGTTCAAATGGCTCTGAGCACTATGGGACTTAACATCTGAGGTCATCAGTCCCCTAGAACTTAGAACTACTTAAACCTAGCTAACCTAAGGACGTCACACACATCCACGCCCAAGGCAGGATTCGAACCTGCGACCGTAGCGGTCGCGCGGTTCCAGACTGTAGCGCCTAGAACCGCTCGGCCACCGGGGCCGACGCATTAATGACAGCTTTTGGCCTTACTTAAGGATTGTACAGGACACTGTCAACCACTAGCAGCGGGGGTGGGCGGGACACGGCAGAGGAAACTTCGGAGTAGCGTTGTCTGCAGCCTGGCGTTGGGGAAGCTCCCCCAACAACGTGCATCAAGTGCAAAGAAGACAAAATAATTTTCTGTGTTTTTTTGAATAACTACTTCTTGCCAATGGTTTTAAAGTAACTGTAACAAACGGAATGTTTTGCATTGTGAATAATATCTTAAAATTCTGAAGGTTTGTAAACGTAAGTCTTGAATCGATTGTCATTTAATTGTATATAACAGATCTGAAGATGGGTAGCTGGCCTGAAACTGGTTATTTGAAAATAAAGAAAAACGATCTGCAGACTGAAATTTGACGCCGGCTGGCGTTGTCGAGTTGTTCTAAGCGCTACAGCCTCGAACCGCGCGACCGCTACGGTCGCAGGTTCGAATCCTGCCTCGGGCATGGATGTCTGTGGTGTCCTTAGGTTAGTTAGGTTTAAGTAGTTATAAGTTCTAATTCTCCCTGATGTTATTCAATCTATATATTGAGCAAGCAGTTAAGGTAACAAAAGAAAAATTCTGAGTCGGTATTAAAGTCCACGGAGAAGAAATAAAAACTTTAAGGTTCGCCGATGACATTGTAATTCTGTCAGAGACAGCAAAGGACTTGGAAGAGCAGTTGAACGGCATGGACAGTGTCGTGAAAGGAGGATATAAGATGAACGTCAACAAAAGCAAAACGAGGATATTGGAAGGTAGTCGAATTAAGTCGGGTGATGCTGAGGGCATTAGATTAGAAAATGAGACACTTAAAGTAGTAAAGGAGTTTTGCTATTTGGAGAGCAAAAAACTGATGATGGTCGACGTAGACTAAGATGGGGCTTAAGTAGTTAGCATTATGCTACTTAAGTTTTCGATAAATGTAATAGTGAGGCTTTTTTGTCTCCATTCTTTAGAATTATGCTAACTGCTTAAGCCCTATCTTATTCTGTTATTTGCTCCTGTGAACGTGCACACGTTATGCGGGTCTTGGAGTCACACACGTCCATCTAGAAAGTATTTACTGAGGTTAACGAAGGCGATGTTGGCCTGATGTACTCGACGACGCCCTTTAGCTACACTGTCTTAAGGATCGTCCTAATAAATACCAAATTAAGATCAGCCTGAAGATGCCTAAATAAGGTGAAACGCGTAGTTGATAAATAAAGAAACTACAATTGCAACCAAGACTGTTTTCAACTAATATTGTCTGGGACTCTGTCGAAATGCGGCAAGACGCGGCACTCACCACCTCTGCAAGTTGGTGCTTCACCAGTCAGTGATTGACAGTGGACACAGCGTGACTGAAGCAACTCGTGGACTCTTCTCCTTGTTGGGGAGAGGCCATTATGTAGGCGTCACACGTCTTTGCTGTGACACCTCCTGGTGGTGAGTAGTTATTTACCTCATGTGTTTATCTTCCGTTGCTGTTTTTCCTACCCACGATAATGTATTTTTGCTTTGTGGGCAGCAACGCCCGCAGCTTTACTTTCTTAAACTTCACAATATCGGTCATTGTCGAGCATCTATCGTGGTGAATTAGGATGTGGCTTTTCAACAATCACTGACGTTATTTGTACTGTCATTTAATAAGCTTTCGGTAAATGTAATAGTGAGGCTTTTTTGTCTCTATTCTTTACACATTTTTTTCCTGTGAGGTCTTCTAATACATAGTGATTCCTTTCAAAGTGATTATGTTTTATTTACGGAACAAGTAAATATTGTAGGCATTCTGCAATGCAGTCAAACAGCTACCCAGATAGAGACTATACCTCCAGCTCCAGGGACAATGCGTGAATTCCACACTTCCCAGCCCCTTGGCTGCCCGCACGGTTAATTACGATATTCGCCGCCGGTAAACGTATTACAGGATAATAATTGTATGGGTTTCATACGTACCAGGATAGGTGGTGTTGCTTTTGCCCACGCTGCTATTGCTCACAGAGACATTTTGTTGTTGTAGTGCTCTTCAGTCTGAAGTCTAGTATGATGTAACTCCATCCTGTGCAAGCCGCTTCATCTCCGACTTATCCCATCTTTCCCTCCAATACTAAATTGGGGATCTCTTGATATCTCAGAATGTGTCCTATCAACTGATCCCTTCTTCTAGTCAGGTTGTGCCACAAAGTTCTTTTCTCCCCAGTTCTGTACAGTACCTTCTTATTAGTCTGCCCCCTTCCCCTCTCCAATCTTCAGCGTTTTTCTGTAGCACTACATCTCAAGAGCTGCTATTCTCTTCTTGTGTTAACTGTTTATCGTCCATGTTTCACTCCCATACATAGCAACGCTCCACACAAATACTTTCGGAAAATACTTCCTGATATTTTAATCCGATGTTAGCAAATTTCTCTTCTTCAGAAACTTTCTCTTGTCATTGCTTGTCTACATTTTACATCCTCTCTACTTCAGACATCTTCAGTTATTTTGCTGCCCAAATAACAAAACTCATTTACTACTTTAAGTGTCTCAATTCCTAATCTAATTCCCTCAGCGTCACCTGATTTAATTCGGATACATTACATTATCATCTTTCTGCTTTTGTTGATGTTCATCTTGTATCCTCCTTTCAAGACACTGTCCATTCCGTTAAATTGCTGTTCCAAGTACTTTGCTGTCTCTGACAGAATTACAATGTCATCGACAAACCTCAAAGGTTTTATTTCTACTTCCTGAACTTTAATACCTACTCCAAATTTTTATTTGGCTTCATTTACGACTTCTTGAATGTACAGGTTGGAGAACATAAAGGATCCCCTCCCCAACTACTGCTTCCGTTTCATGCCCCTCGACTCTCATAAAAACCCCTCGACTCTCATAACTGCTGCCTGGTTTCTGTACAAGTTGTAAATAGTCTTTCGCTTCCTGTATTTTACCCCTGATACCTCCAGAATGTCAAACAGAGTTTTCCAATCAACACTGTCACAAACTTTCTCTAAGTTTACAAATGCTATAAACGTGGATTTGCCTTTTCATAATCATCTTCTAAAAGAAGTCGTAGGGTCAGTACTGCCTCGCGTTTTCCTACATTTATCCGGAATCCAAACTGACCTTCCCTTAGGTCGGCTTCTACCAGTTTTTCCATTCTTTTGTAAATAATTCGTGTTAATATTTTGCAACCATGACTTATTAAACTGGTAGTTTGGTAATACTCACACCTGTCAGCGCCTCCTTTCTCTGAAACTGAAATTACTACATTCTTCTTGTAGTCTGAGAGTATTTCACCAATTTATTTTTTATTTTATTTCCGCGTCTAGTTCCGTAGGACCAAATTGAGGAACAAATCCCCAAGGTCATGGAACGTGTCAGTACATGAAATTGTAACATAAAAGTAAGAACATATAAAATACAATGTTTATGAACCCAAAAAAGTCAAACCATAAGCTTAAGTAAACGAAATCAACAATATAACTCAGGAATCAGATTAATATTTCCAAGTAACTCCTCGACAGAATAGAAGGAGTGACCCATGAAGAAACTCTTCAGTTTCTATTTGAAAGCGCGTGGATTACTGCTAATATTTTTGAATTCTTGTGGTAGACTATCGAAAATGGATCCAGCAGTATACTGCACAGCTTTCTGCACAAGGTTAAGGTTCAAAATGGCTCTGAGCACTATGGGACTTAACATCTGAGGTCATCAGTCCCCTAGAACTTGAAACTACTTAAAGCTAACTACCCTAAGGACACCACACACATCCTTGTCCGAGGCAGGATTCGAACCTGCGACCGTAGCAGTCGCGCAGTTCCGGACTGCAGCACCTAGAACCGCTCGGCCACCACGACCGGCCAAAGTTACGGAAGTGCGATACAAATGCAGCTTGGATTTCTGCCTAGTGTTAACTGAATGAAAGTTGCTAATTCTTGATACTAAGCTGATACTGTTTACAAGAAACGACAGTAAAGAATATATGCATGTTGAGAGGCCTACGTCAGAAAACCCAGACTAATGAACAGGGGTCGACAAGAGGTTCCGCACTCACACCACTTATTGCCCGAACTGCCCGTTTCTGAGCCAAAACTATACTTTGAGAATGGGAAGAGTTACCCCAAAATTTAATACAATTTGACATAAGCGAATGAAAATAAGCGAAGTTGACCAATTTTCGTGTCGAACGATCACTTACTTCAGATACCGTTCGAATAGTAAAAATGGTAGCATTAAGTCTGTCCCATACATATTGCACACGAGATGGAGTAGTTTTGTCGTGGCTAGCTCTGCCAGGCCTACCAGTAGTTCTGACGGAATGTCGTCTATCCTTGAGCTCTTGTTTCGACTTAGGTCTTTCAGTGCTCTGTCAAATTCGTCTCGCAGTATCCTGTCTCCCATCTCATCTTCACCTAATTATTCCGCCCTTTCTATAATATTGCTTTCGAGTCCATCTCCCTTGTACAGACCTTCCTTATACTCCTTCCACCTTTCAGCTTTCCCTTCTTCACTTAATACTGGTTTTACGTTTGAGCGCTTGAAATTTATACAGCGGTTTTTCTTTTCTCCTAACTCCCATTTAATTTTCCTGTAGGTGTTATCTATCTTTCCCCTAGTGATATAATCTGTCCTTTAGCCATACCTGCTTAGTCATTTTGCACTGCATGTCAGTCTCATTTTAAGACGTCTGTATTACTTTCCGCCTGCTTCATTTGCTCCATTTTTTATATTATCTTCTTCAATTAAATTCTATATCTTCTGTGATACGCAAATATTTCTACGAGGCCTTCTTTTTACGTATGTGATCCACTGCTGCCTTCACTATTTCATCTCTCAACGCTAGCCTTTGGTCTTCTAATGTATTCCTTTCCTCTATTCTAGTCAATCTTTCCCTAATGCTCCCTCTGAAACTTTCTGGTTCTTTCAACTTATCCAGGTCCCATATCCTTAATTTCCTATCTTTTTGCAATTTTTTTCAGTTTCAGTCTACATTTGGTAATCAAAAAATTTTGGTCAGAGTCCAGTCTTCCACTGGAAATATCTTGCAATTTAAAGTAAATACACGGTTTTTATGGTATAAATAGTGTCGTGCTCTTGCCATTGTCCATCACGCTTTTCCTCAACGATACAATTTAGATGTAAATGGTTTAGCTCTATATTATCGACAGTTTACATTTTCTACATGAGTGTTACTTCAAAAAGAAAAAAAAATGGTTGAGCTGCCCAAAGCCCTGAATTGAAGTCTTTGCGATGAAGAGACTGTTAGTTGTGTGATATATCTAGCACTCTAAAATCAGGGTGAATGGAAACAGAGTCCAGTTTCAGTTTATCATAACTGTTTCCGAAAATAAAATGATGTAATAGCAGGTAATAGGACATATGCGGTATTATTGAAGTTGGTGTTGTATTTGGACAATATAGGGTGTAGTGGACTACAGATTAATAATGCGGCCTATACTAACATATTTTGGTTTGCGGTGTTACTGATGAATCAGCATACTCTAAAATGTCCTTGAAAAGTATTTTGCATGTTCTGCAACATGACTGTTTTCCAGAGGCTGGAAGTTTATAGTTTAGAGAGTGTTCAGTAGCGCAAGATTTGCAAGCCCAGAAAGCTTAAGGAACCATCGTGACATTGTCTTGCACTGATTTATGTAAGCCAAAGGAAATGTAACTCACAGTTGCTGTTTAGGAAGCTGAGCCCTGCTTTTCTCGAATAAGAGGCAAGTGTGTGAATCGTTCTGTTTATGACTGGGTGACTTAGTATTAGCTTGCTTTGTGGAGAATTATCTGACAGCCTGTCTTAAGCGTTACACTGTAACACGTCTCAGCTGTTCATTTTCACTGTACTGCGACGGCGACTGATGGCTCCCTCGGCTACGTGACACACAGCCAGTCTAGCTGGAAACTCCTCATCTGGAAACGGTCTGCAGTGTCAACGATCGCCTGCAACATTTCCGTCTCCGAACGAGGAAACGTTGTCAGCATCTCAACCTTGGTCGATGGGTTCCGATCCCAAATGAGGAAATACATTCCTCTCCGAAACAGGAAATGTTACCGCACCTGGACCTTCGTTGATGGAGCCCTGTTCGAAATGAGCAAATACTATGAATTATTATGGCCAACGAATGGAGGTTTCCCGACAAGTTCTACCTGCGCACCGTATTTTGAGGAAAATAAATGTTAACGCACATAACACTAATTCACGTGAGATTGAGAAATAGAAACAACTTGAGTTAAATGATTGCTGATGCTGAAAAACATGGTTGATAAAGTTCGTACTGCAGTTGTTTCTCTTCCTGGCGTTTTAATTTATGCCTGACTATTAACTGATGATTCGCAAAGTTGGCACAACTATTGTACTAAAAGTACAAATGAGTTGCTTTTATACTATTATTTCTCAAACTGTACACTTATTTCATATACCGTAATATCATTTTCACATGGTAACAAGTACGTTTGTGTTTCAGAAATGTGCTTTCATTGGTTTTAAAATTTTGATTTAATTTGCAGCTGCAAACGTGGCTGTATTCTATACACCGGAAGTATGAATTAAAAAATGCTTTGAGTCACTAATTTTCGTGTTTAATTAAATGCACGATGCATTTCGGACCCTGTGGATACATCATCAGGTGTAATTTATCTTAATGCATGATTTATTTTTGCTACTGAATGAGGTGAAATTCATATTCCTGTCGTGAAAAGGTTTAATGTTAGGTTATGAATTTCGTACGTAAAATGCGGAAAATATATGGTAAACAATGGAAAACATGAACAGTGCAAACTTACCGTATACTAAAAAAAAGCTTTTTAGCTTTATAAACCATCATATATTCGTTTCTCCATCCTGTTCATGCACATCACTTCACTCAAGAGTCACATTTGCATACACAGTTTTATAACACTTCACAGATGCTGTTGTACATTGTGTGATCAAAGATGAATTTATACCTCCATAAAATAAAAATACCAGAGTCTATGTTAAATGATCAAATAGATTTCGCAAGCTACAGTTATTTCAGTGATTTTAAAGACTTATTCTAAAGTTACTTCCTGCATATGTCAATTGTTTAATAATTAGATCTCTGGCACTACGAATAAATTCATCTTTGATCACACCAACAACATCTTTGAAATGTTTAAAAAATGTGTATGAAAATGTGCCTTTTGAGTGAAGTGACATGCTTGAAGAGTATGGACACAGGAGTAATGTGCCTCTTAGTGAAGTGATATGCTCGAACAGGATGGGCAAACGAGTATATGATGGTGCTAAAAAGTTAAAAACCCTTTCCTTGGATTATGTGGTAAGTTTATACTGTTTATTTTACCCACTGTTTCGCATATATTTTCCGTATTTGCTTACGAAATTCATAACCTAGCATCAAACCTTTTCACGACAGGAATATGCATTTCACCTCATTCAAGAGCAGAAATAAATCGTATATTAAGAGAACTTACACCTGCCACAGGGTCCAAAATGCGTCATGTGTATAATAGAACACGAAAATTTGTGACTGAAGCCATTTTTTGTATTTCCAGTGTATAACATTTTGAAATCCTAACTTCCACAATCTCAATTTGATCAAATATGTTATCATGGGGGTTGGTTACAGCTTATTAGTTTAAAAAGATATGTACGGAATATTAAAGCTGATAATTTGATATTGCAAATTAGACTAAACTATTTACATGTAATAAAAATATGGTGCAGTAAAAAGCAGTTTTCTCGAAATTTCACATTTGAAACAGTTTGAGAGAAATCAGATTTCTTAACAATTAACTTTACATTCATTGACAATCTGATAAATCTATTAGCCACCCCCCCCCCCCTCAAACTGTTATTACACTTCAGTTCCTTTTTCATTTAATACCACGGTATATGTTAGTAAAGCTGACAGAATTGTCCTCAATGAAATGGGATTGTACTGAATAGATTTTAATGATTATGCATTATCAGAGTAATAAACTGAATTGTCATTTTATAGTTTTTTTGAGTCAATTGATATACATCATAGAAGGCAATGTGAGAAGATCTCGGTGAAGATCTTAAGTAATGTTTTTGGATGTAAAATGCATTTATTTGTAGATCAAGTCCTTCTTCGCCAATACATCATTTTTCCACTGTGTACATAACACCCTCGGAGTTGCGGAGGTTTACCGTCTAAGCTAGCGTTTCTACGTCACACACGTGTCCTGTGCTGTTGTCTTCTCTGTAAGAGTCAACCTATGTTTTAGACCAGTTGGGGGTACATATTGTAGAGGTCTAATTTCTCTCTCATGTTTATCCATTGTGTTCAATAAACTAACGAAATAATGCTATATATTACTAATACTTATCATAATAATCATACAATAAAAGTCTATTTGCATGAATGAAAGTTCCCATATTGTCATAAATTAATAAGATATTATGCACTTTGGCCCCGAAATGATGTGTGTCAACAAGCAGTCCGCAGTCGTAGAGTTATGCCAGTTGTAGTAGACGCTTAAGAAACCCAGTTAGCAGATTATGTGGTGCCACAACTTTGTCAATTAAGTTGTGTATTCACTGAAAACTAAAACTTATCTCTGCTGAAGCAGAAAATTATTTTTTTTGCATTTCTGTAGCAAAGAGTTGGAGCTCAAGTTGAGTTATGAACAATACTCAGGTTCACCGGTTGCAACCTGAACACCATAAATTAAGAGCAGGAGGAGTTATTTGGGTAGGTCTCGCCTTCAGTAGCTGTCAAAATTATTTTGGTTTTTCTGTTCTAAGCATAATACAAACTGAAAAGCTCTTGGCCAGATGCATGTTGCTTTTTTGATTTTGCAGTACTACCGGTGATAATACTGAAAGCATTATGAGCAGATAACAGTATTTTTTTCTTTTGAGCATGTAAACTTAAGAACAATTTTTCTTAAGAGTGTTTTCATTGGCATTGTCCCAAAAGCTACGACCAACGTAAGTGTCAAACCCAGAAAGTGAGGTGGGCTCAAAAACTCGCGAAGAAATTAATAAAGCACCTTGTGCAGTGTAAAATCGATTCCAATCTCTGGAGGGAGATGCAATTGTCATCAGAAAGTGCAAAGAGAAGTACAAAATGCTGACAATGTTGCCTGCCACTCAGCCTTCAGTAATCAAAAGAATGAAAAGTAAGCAATCATTGCAAAATAACTGCTACTAATGCTTTGTCGCTAACAGCGAACGCGATAACCTGCAGCACGCTTGAGGAGAAGATAAACCAAATTACGATAAGAGATCCACCAAGCTGAGAGTGGCGTGGCGTTTCTATGCAGCGCCATGAAGTTCGTGATGCTTGATCTTAGTTTGAGAGCACAGTTTCATACTAAAGAAAAGCCCTAGCATTTCAGAATATTCATATGTAACTTATCACGGTGTTATTATCCGAATAGACTGCTACGTTAAACAGTACACTACTTGTGACTAAATATACACTCCTGGAAATTGAAATAAGAACACCGTGAATTCATTGTCCCAGGAAGGGGAAACTTTATTGACACATTCCTGGGGTCAGATACATCACATGATCACACTGACAGAACCACAGGCACATAGACACAGGCAACAGAGCATGCACAATGTCGGCACTAGTACAGTGTATATCCACTTTTCGCAGCAATGCAGGCTGCTATTCTCCCATGGAGACGATCGTAGAGATGCTGGATGTAGTCCTGTGGAACGGCTTGCCATGCCATTTCCACCTGGCGCCTCAGTTGGACCAGCGTTCGTGCTGGACGTGCAGACCGCGTGAGACGACGCTTCATCCAGTCCCAAACATGCTCAATGGGGGACAGATCCGGAGATCTTGCTGGCCAGGGTAGTTGACTTACACCTTCTAGAGCACGTTGGGTGGCATGGGATACATGCGGACGTGCATTGTCCTGTTGGAACAGCAAGTTCCCTTGCCGGTCTAGGAATGGTAGAACGATGGGTTCGATGACGGTTTGGATGTACTGTGCACTATTCAGTGTCCCCTCGACGATCACCAGAGGTGTACGGCCAGCGTAGGAGATCGCTCCCCACACCATGATGCCGGGTGTTGGCCCTGTGTGCCTCGGTCGTATGCAGTCCTGATAGTGGCGCTCACCTGCACGACGCCAAACACGCATACGACCATCATTGGCACCAAGGCAGAAGCGACTCTCATCGCTGAAGACGACACGTCTCCATTCGTCCCTCCATTGACGCCTGTCGCGACACCACTGGAGGCGGGCTGCACGATGTTGGGGCGTGAGCGGAAGACGGCCTAACGGTGTGCGGGACCGTAGCCCAGCTTCATGGAGACGGTTGCGAATGGTCCTCGCCGATACCCCAGGAGCAACAGTGTCTCTAATTTGCTGGGAAGTGGCGGTGCGGTCCCCTACGGCACTGCGTAGGATCCTACGGTCTTGGCGTGCATCCGTGCGTCGCTGCGGTCCGGTCCCAGGTCGACGGGCACGTGCACCTTCCGCCGACCACTGGCGACAACATCGATGTACTGTGGAGACCTCACGCCCCACGTGTTGAGCAATTCGGCGGTACGTCCACCCGGCCTCCTGCATGCCCACTATACGCCCTCGCTCAAAGTCCGTCAACTGCACATACTGTTCACGTCCACGCTGTCGCGGCATGCTACCAGTGTTAAAGACTGCGATGGAGCTCCGTATGCCACGGCAAACTGGCTGACACTGACGGCGGCGGTGCACAAATGCTGTGCAGCTAGCGCCATTCGACGGCCAACACCGCGGTTCCTGGTGTGTCCGCTGTGCCGTGCGTGTGATCATTGCTTGTACAGCCCTCTCGCAGTGTCCGGAGCAAGTATGGTGGGTCTGACACACCGGTGTCAATGTGTTCTTTTTTCCATTTCCAGGAGTGTAACTAAATAGACAAACACTAATTTTACTTTCCGCTGATGACAGACCCGCATGAAAGTCGTGGTGGTTGCGTCGTGGAAGTCGCCAAGGCAGTGTTATACGAGGGTTGGAACTTAAATAGTGGCAAGTATTTATTCACAACCGATACAAAATAGTTACATGTTTTCACCTGTTACTGTGTAAGTAGAATGTTTAGGTTTTTTATTGGTAACGCCACATAGCGCACTGTATGAAAAATCACTGGCTCTGCTGTGTGCAGTCTGTGGCTGGTTGGCATTGTTGTAATACTCGCCATTGTAGCGTTGGGCAGCTGGATGTTAACAGCGCGTAGCATTGGGCAGTTGGAGGTGAGCCGCCAGCAGTGGTGGACGTGGGGAGAGAGATGGCGGAGTTATGAAATTTGTAAGAATTGGTGTCATGAACTGATATATATATTATGACTATAAAGGTAAATACATTGTTTGTTCTCTATTAAAATATTTCATTTGCTAACTGTGCCTATCAGTAGTTAGTGACTTCCGTAGTTTGAATCTTTTAGTTAGCTGGCAGTAGTGGCGCTCCCTGTATTGCAGTAGTTCGAGTAACGAAGATTTTTGTGAGGTAAGTGATTTGTGAAACATATAGGTTAATGTTAGTGAGGGCCATTCTTTCGTAGGGATTTTTGAAAGTCAGATTGCGTTGCGCTAAAAACTATTGTGTGTCAGTTTAAGCACAGTCGTGTACAATTGTTCAAAGGGGACGTTTCAACTGTCCTTCAAAGTAGTCACCAACGTTGTGTAGCACCTGTTGCCAGCGATGTGGAAGGCGCAGTATACCGTTAGAAGAGCTGTTCTGTTGATGGTACGAATGGAACTGTTTCGATGTTATTAACTGTTAATGTTGTTGACTGTTTCGATGATTCAGAAAGCGAGAACTGCGACTGTGGACATGTGCTGCCTCAGTAAGTCTTTAAGTCGTTACATCATACTAAACCATCTTACACTGGGCTAGTTAGTAGCTTCCGTTTTAGTTAAACGTTTGACAATCAGGAGCAACAGAAAAGAAATCTGGTTATTAGTACAATTATGAGGCTTATCTTTAAACACAACATGATTTGCTTATAGATATAAAATCAAGTTAATATGAATCAAGGAATATGCTTATAGGTTATGTCTTGCTGCTCCCTAAGGTTACCCTTATCAGCACCTTTAGAAATGCAAACAGCTGCAAGTTTTTGTCGTAAACAGAAATTTTGTAAGGTACAGTAAACAGTAAAGTTTAGGTAACAAATCAGAGGAACTTTTAGATTAGACTTACATTACGTGGAATATGTGAATAATTAGAACTTAGGATGTTTAGTAACAAGGCAGATATAGCCAGTGGTAGTTCAGCACTGATCAAGTACAGCATAGTCTAGAGCCGCAACGGAAACAGTTCTGCTGTCCCTACATTAGGTGATACTGACCCGAAGCAGTAAATACCGAGGCACCACACGGATGCAAGACGAGTTATTGTACCTGATGACGTCAATTAAACCAGCCCACATCTGCCAGAACACTGTGTGCTTAATAGCGGAGATTCAGCTGACGATATCCAAAGATTTTTGACATTGGTACTAGGGAAAGTTTTATGAAGTTTTTCAAAGGTGTATTGTTGGTACAGGTGGACAGCTGATAACCTACTGTGACCCGGGAAGTAAGAAGGTGATACATATGAGCTCATGTAGCTGGATAAGCTGATCTTGCCTCTCAAAATCATAGGTAGCCCTCGAGGTTCAAGTTAGAAAAAAAAGTTGTGTTTTGCTGAAGGCTGACCCATCCAAAAACATAGGAGAGGTAGCTGTGGGCTTGGATACTGAGGTTTGCTATGAAGTACCGTGAGGAACACGATGTTGCAATATTATGTGCATTTACTGATGTAATGACTTGGTCCATGTTGTCACAGAATTCCTCCCAGCTAATACCACTTAGAGTGCAGCGGTGGTAATGTGGCCACTTACTCCTCCTTCACTTTGTAAATAATTTCATTACTTGTTAGGTCACAGTGATAAGGCAGCAGAGTAGCATGCAAATAGATTAGCGGAAAGAGCCTGGTTTCTTATGTTTATACCAGAGAGCATGTAATATTCTTTATGTAAATGCAAAGTATGACTTAATTTTATGTATGAGAATTTTAATCGCGTTGTTACAGGTACATGACGTGACTAATATAAGAATGTGAGAGATGCGATTTTAGCATGCACGTAGTAAATGGGTTGGAATGTCTTCCTGATCCCCATTCTCTTCTCATGATGTGGCATGACATAGCTGCTAACAGGAATAAACGTGAGTGCTGAAATGAAGAAATTGCGAACAGCTAATGTAAAGGACCAAGTGTCAGTGTGAGTGAAGTGGAAGGCGCAACATGTAAGCACTTGTAAATGAATCTTTGCTTCTCGCACAGTAATCTGGAGAGCTAGAATTTTATTTAGTGTAACGGCCTAGAGCGCGGCTTGAACTCAGAGCCGTGCCGAGGTCTCAGTCGCAGGACAGCGATCAGCCTGCTAAGCACCAGCGAGACATTTCTACTCTGAACTTCCTCGGATTGAGGACCTGGGCCCCCCTGACCAACCTTTAAGAAGCTTCTGTAGTGTGACGCACTACTGTAAGGGAACAGCTGGACTTCGTCCACTGGCCTGTATTCGAGACATTTCCACGTTACACAGAAATGCGTCACATAGTCAGCACTAGACCACTGCATTTAAACCCCTGGCCCAGACAAGAGGCCGTGAATGGTCCCCGCTGTTTGATAGCCGCTGTGAGGAGTTCTGCTGATACAGCCGTGGAGTCTACGCCGTAAATAGAGTATGACGGTGGGCCATAGCCCACAGAAGAGGGTTTATGCCTTGGGCAGCATCGTTATCCGTTACACCACTAGGACACTGTCGGCTACAATACGAGGTCTGTTCAAAAAATTCCGGATCTTTTTCCACAAAATTCTACGCTTACCTTTTACTTCCTGTGCATGGTCTTGTTCAAAATGCTCTCCTCCACTACTGATTCACCGCTGCCAACGCCGTTTCCACTCCCGGAAGCAAATTGCTGGATTGCGCGAAGCGCTGCCAGCGATTTTTCTTTATCTCGTCTGTCGCAGCGCGGAGTGACCGCGCAGTTTGAGGTGTCATGTCACGGATTGCGCGGCCCCTCCCGCCGGAGGTTCGAGTTCTCCATGGGGCATGGGTGTGCGTGTTGTTCATAGCATAAGTTAGTTTAAGGGGGGTAGGACGTCAAACGGGCCAACATGGAGCAAGAGAGGCACCGCAGGACATTTTAACTTCCACTGTCTATACTTTTACAAAAAAAAAATCATAAACATTTGTCAGCATGACCAGAAAGGAATCAGGATTCACACTGTTGGCAGTGGAAGTTCAAAAACGTAACAATTTTTTTTAATGTTTGAAATTTCATCATTTTTTCACTTACTATTGGTTGCATTTGTTACTATAGGTACACTTTTCTTAATAAATGGGAGAGATTATTCGACGAATTTTGCACAGTATACAAACCATACTTACAGGGGTATGAAACTCTAGAATTTCTTTAGTTTACGAAAAAATGAATGGGCTATTATATTTTAAACTTTATGTTTAGAAAAAACCTCAAATTCTACAGTTTATTATCTGAATTTTTACTGCAGTTTTTAATAGGTTTGGAAAATTCTAGAGTTTCATACACATGTGAGCATCGTTTGTGTGCTGTGCAAAATTTATCGAAGGATCTCTCTTGTTTATGAAGAAAAGTGTAACTACAGCAACACATGCTGGCAATAGTAAGTGAAAAAATGATGAAATTTGACATGTAAAAAAAAAAAATATTTTGTTATGTTTTTGAACTCCCACTGTACAAGTGTGAATCCTGAATCTTTTCTGGTCATGCTGGCAAAGTTTTATGAATTTATTTGTAAAAGTATAGACAGTAGGAATTAAAATGTCCTGTGGTGCCTCTCGTGCTACATGTCCGCCCGTTTGACGTCCTGCCCCCCTTAACTAGTGTGTAACTCTAGGGACCGATGACATAAGCAGTTCGGTCTTTTAGGAATTCACACACATTTGAACATTCTCGTCTATCGTTGCAAATCTTTGTCCTTTCAACGGGGTTTTCAACTTTGGAAATAAAAAAAGTCCTCTTAGGCCTGGCCTGGAGAGTACGGAGGATGAGGCAGCACAGTGATTTCGCTTTTTGTGCAATAGTCACGCACCAACAGGAATGAATGTGCGGGTGCGTTATCGTGATGCAAGAGCCACGAATTGTTTCACCACATTTCAGGCCGTTTCCTTCTCACATTTTCTCGCAGTTATCGCGACATGTCCAGATATTTGTCCCTGTGCCACGAATTCATGATGAAGTGATCCTTCAAAGTCTAAGTAAACTATCAGCATGGCTTTGACATGACCTTTTTTTGGTCTTGGGGAACCTTTCCCGACCTACTATGAAGATTGAGCCTTGGTCTCAAAATCAAAACCGTAGGTCCGCGTCTCATCACCAGTTATGATTCACTTAAACTACATCTCATTCTCGTTTGCGTCTCCAAAAATTCTTCACAGGTTACGAGGCGAAGGTGTTTCTTGTCTTGGCTCATGAGCAGTGGGACGAACTTTTGCGGCAAAACGATGCATTCCAAGATGCTGTGTCAGGATTTCATGACATGATCTACCTGAAATGTAACGTTCTTCTACAATCTCTCGGAATGTCAGTTTTCGACTGGCACGCATAATTTAGTTGACGTTCCTGACATGAGCGTCGTCGGTAAACGTCGAAGTACGTCCTGAACGAGTATCATCTTTAACTTCCGTGCGGCCATTTCTAAACCGTGTGACCCGCTCATAGCACCGAGTACGGCTTAAGCACTCACCAGCGTACGCTTCCTGCTTTGGTGTGTCTATGTAAAGATTTCCTTCAGTTCCATCCAAAATTTAAAGCAAACGCGTTGCTCCTCTAACTCTGCCATCTCGAAGTTTCGCAAACTGTGCGACACAACGTTCTATTCAATACAGCACTGAGGAATAACTAGCACACATACAATGAGACTTCCGGAAGTTACACATTAAACACTTGCGTGTGCAGGGATGTCAACCGCATTTCTCTCCAACTCACCATTACGAATGTTTCAGAATTCTTTGAACAGACCTCTTAAACGGTGCCTCCACCGGGTGCCGCCAGCAGCCAGATGCGAGATAGCTGCTGTGTCTGTCGTGTCGACTCAGCGCCCGGCGTGCCAGCTCAGCTACACAACCTGTGCTTCGCCTGTCGCACCAGCCACACCAAATGAAGATGCTACAAGAAAACGGCAGACCTTGCTGAAACGAGGGCACATCCGATCGGCTGTTCATGTCTCATGGATGAATAATGAGGTGTTCATGTTTCCCATTTGTTCGTCCGCAGCTTCCCAAAACGCCACAGTGTCTCCCAAGACATCTAAAGAACCAGGATGGCCCAGTCAGAGGTCGAACCCTGACTGACACGCACTGAGATCTACATCTACATCAGCATAGATACTCTGCAAGCCACTATACGGTGCATGACAGAGGGTACGACATACCACTTCGCAAATAGAGTGAGCGAAAAAGGACTGTCTATAACCTACCATACAACCACTGATTCCTCTTACATGTGTGGTCCTTACCAGTCAGTAGCAGTCATTTATACAATATCTTTCAGATGTATTACTAAATGTGTTTATAATAATAATAATGGCGTGTGACGAGGGCCTCCCGTCGGGTAGACCGCTCGCCTGGTGCAAGTCTTTCGATTTGACGCCACTTCGGCGACTTGCGCGTAGATGGGGATGAAATGATGATGCTTTGGACAACACAACACCCAGTCCCTGAGCGGAGGAAATCTTCGACCCAGCCGGGAATCGAACCCGGGCCCTTAGGATTGACAGTGCGTCGCGCTGACCACTCAGCTACCGGGGGCGGACAAAGTATTTATGACCTCTACATTTTGCTAAAAAAAAAAAATCACCTGCCTCACAAAAAATGTTATTATTTCTGGCTATGATGATCGTGGACTGCAGTTTTCCTCCGAGCAATGTCGGTAGAAGAAAACTGACTATTTTGTTAAACATTATGTTAGTTGCACTGTGTCTCCTTGCTGTCCTGCTGTGTAACAGAAAGGAAAACTTTCCAGTACAGCGTTAGGAAATCGCACTTCTGGTGAATACTGTCCCTGATATTACATGTATATTTCCTGTTGTAAGCCGGCCTTGTGGCCGAGCGGTTCTAGGCGCTTCAGTCAGGAATCGCGCTGCTGCTACGGTCGCAGGTTCGAATCCTGCCTCGGGCATGGATGTGTGTGATGTCCTTAGGTTAGTCAGGTTTAAGTAGTTCTAAGACTAGGGGACTGATGACTTCAGATGTTAAGTCCCATAGTGCTTAGAGCCATTTTTCCTGTTGTATGGGTGTTACGGCCAAACACTTTAATATCTATGTAAGGCCGGAGGAACGGATATGTGAAGGGAGGTAGAAGGAAAAGAAGCAGAGATTTTTGGAACATTGGATGTATGAAAATTAGGATCTGAAAGACTCATGGTTAACAATTAGTGAAAAAGGTGGAATAAAGAACGTGATATTCCACGCGATTAAAGGTGTCGAGATTCTGCAAGCGGTTTATGAGCCTAGTGGAGCTGATGCTTAACCTGTAAATGACGGAAGAATGTGAGCATCTACTCAATTACGGCCAGGAGTAATTGGTAGCTAAATAATATACGCAGGCAATTGTTTTATTTGTCCTTTGTGTTTAATAAACGATATCAACACTAGACTTATACAGGGTGGCAAAAAATATCACTTCACACCTAGAAAGGTAGGAAGACAAATACAAGTGCGTCAAAGGATGCAACACTGGTTAGTTCAACAACGTATCAGCGAAGAAGAGAAACTTTTGTAAGATGAAAATAATTGAAAGTATTTGAAATACTATGAGAAACATGTTTTACCATTCTACAATTGTGTGTTTTCAACACTAGTGTGAAATAAGTTTTGCGATCAAATTTTGAAACGGCGATTTTGAGTACACTGAAAATATTAGTCCTTCCTGGATATCCCTTCATTTAGTGCTCCGAATTTATTTGTAACTATCAGAAAAGATGTTTAATTCAAGTCAGTTTGCCGTCCAAGAGCGTCAGTAGACATTTGAGTGTACATTCGCGTAAAATCAAGAAAGGCGCCAGGCTTTCCTTTTTGTTAGCAAAATCAGCGATGGCAGAGACTGCAGCATCGCTCGCCGTCCTCATGCGTCACGAAGTACGGGAGGCTTCTTTGAAAGTTCAAAAACATTGAGCAAAAGTTAAGAAAATAAACAGAATCATTTGTAATAATCGCACACTATAAGATGGCCCTTTTCTAGTCGGTGAAGGTCGGTTGACCTTGTGCCTTTACACAATCTTTCCGCTCATTTCCAACCTTATTTACATAACAATAATTTACGGCTTAGCAATCAGCGTCTATTACGTGTTATACTGATCAAATAAGTTTGGCCCCCACCATGAAGATAGCAGGAAGAGAACGTCCTACAACAGAAATTAGGTGCTATATGGAGGTGATGTGCTTACATGCGGGAACTGTCTCGCCACAGGGCAAAATTAGACTACAACAAAGTAATGTTGGCGGCACAGTCAGTAACAACTAACGGTAATCATAAAATCATAGCTGCGCAAATACTCAAACCGAGTGAGGTGGCACAGTGGCTAGTACATTGGACTCGCACTCGGTAGGACGACGGTTCAAACCCTCGTCTGAATATCCATATTTTTCCGTGATTTCCCTAAATCGCCTCAGGCAAATGCCGAGACTTTTCCTTTGACACTTTGAATTTCAAATCCTTCAGTTATTCCAATGATAAAGCACCTTTAAGAGAAAAAGCATTGTTCTGGCCGTTTCTTTTCGGTAATTGGCGTTATTGATTGTTATTTGTAGCAGTCTTAAATCAGATATTACGTATTCACAGCGTGTTTCCCTGTGCACTTGCTACAACCAAAGTTGTAACTCTTCTTGCTATTTTTTAACATGGCAGTTGGTACCCTGAGATCAGTAACATTTACATATATAGACGAAGTTAAAAGTTGATATATTTACTAAAATTGAGACATTTAACGTGTTTTGGGTATTCTGGCCGGCAGTGCTCATTTGTAAGGGGGAATGAGTTTCCCTGAGTTGGTCATGTCATGTGAGTGCTCGTACGTTGGTATAACGACCAGAGCGAGCTTTCAGGTCGGACTCGCTTTGGCCACCACCTGGTACTGCCGACACCTCAGAGGTGAGAACCTCTCGTTCCATTTAGTTCGAGGGGAATGATGCAGTTCCAAACGCAGATGCGACAGAGAGAAAATAGAAAAATGTACAATTTTGGGCACCAGCAGTAAATTTTCCATATTTTCTTAAAACATCACACTGCCTAGTACGCTACATCATTTTTCGGTATTACTACAGTTATCTTAAATGAGAATGTTGAAAGAAAAATAATTAGGCATGGCATAAAACAATCAGTAATTGCAACATACCCAGATTATGTCGAATATGCCGCCAAATTTACCGGTAAGTGTGACCTTAAAAACGTAGTTTTTCAACTTCGATGAACTTCATATGTACTACAACTTTTTCCTGCTTAAATGGGCAAAATGTTTGGAACACTTTCATTCTGTTAGTTTTGAAACATTCTGGGGAGTCCCCAATGACGTATGGCCAGTGGGTTCATTCACGCCCGCATATATGTGTATCACGTATAGATTACACATCGATGGAGTGAGAAAGTACTACGAATTTCAGGTAACAAATGGCACACTGCGTTGGATGCTACAATGTAACTTTTTAGTTGTTTTATTGTTCTTGACAACAATCGAAGTAATATTATTGCCGACAGCGTGACCCAAAGGTGTTAGAAGAAAGTACGAACTTCGGCCAACAGATGGCACACGGCACTGGATGTAGGCTCTGTGGATGTTATAGTGTTACGTTTAGCTGTTACACAGATCTTGGTGTTAGTCTGTCACACTAAAATAGTCGAAAGAACATTCGACTTCTGTGGTAGTGCTGATGCCGTAAACAGATGACGCGCAGTTTTGGCTGTTACTGAAGCCGCTGATTACTCGGCCTTACGACGGCTGTGAATTCTCAAAAGATTCTTGCTTGAAACAATAACGTTATTTCTTACTCAGCCCTAATATACATTCTTCTGATATATCTATGACACTAGTTATTACACCCGCCGTTTAAATCCGAATCGCTCAGCAAAGTACTTCGCGCATTTCCGGTGTTTTCACTAGGTGCAGTTTTGGGACGGCCCACAGGTATTCGCCTTTAAGAGAAGAAGGGCCTGTCAGAACATTTTCATGAAGTTGGGCAGTATCAAAGAGATTCCCGAGAATTAAACGTTTTTTGCGCTGTGTCCCTACGTCAAATGTACGGACCATTTTCTTTTCGCTGAAGCTTTCATAACAGAGATAGCTTATGTCGATATGTTGCAAGAAAGGCTCTTTCCCCAAGTAGGAGCTGAACCTGAAAATTTTATTTAGCAGCAAGATGAAGCTCCTTCCCATTGCCAACTCTTTGTGAGAGAGTGGTTGAACGTCGGTCTCTGGCTGTTGTAATCGTCGTAATGGTCAAACCACAATATATATATTCACCACTGGCCTCTATGTTCACCTAACCTCACACGAGGTATCAGATCATGTCTACGTTCTGCCACTAACTAATGATTTTTCCGATTTGAGAGACAGAGCTGAAGAGGCTATTGCTTGCATTATTCCAAACTGTTTAAGCAAAGTGTGAGAAGAATTGGATTTTAGGTTGTATGTGGACTGTGTAACTAAAGAACACCGGCCGGAGTGGTTCGAATCCTGCCTCGGGCATGGATGTGTGTGATGTCCTCAGGTTAGTTAGGTTTAAGTAGTTCTAAGTTCCAGGGGACTGATGACCTCAGATGTTAAGTCCCATAGCACTCAGAGCCATTTGAACAATTTTAACTAAAGATGTAAGTACTGAACAACTGTAATCGAACTGTTACAATATACCACTGAATCTGGAATATTCTTTTCTGGACACTCTGTATTTAGGGGTAGTACTAAAAAGCGATAAAAAATAGGATGATCACGGAAAATTAATACTAGTGAATGCAAATGGAAGATTCGAAATTGTTAGAAGGGTTCTGGGAAACTGCAGTGCACGTGTAAACCAAACCGCGTGTAAGACGTGAGTACAACCAATTACAGAGCACTGTTCCAGTGTTTGCAGTCCTTATCAAGTAGGCGTGTCAACAGGAATTGAGCGAATTCGTAGAAGCGCTGCTAGGTCCAAATAGTCCATACGAAACTGTTTAAGGTGGCAGATTAAATAAAGTTCAATTTCGCACCTTACATGAGAGTTTTTATACTACGTAACGGTAAGGTGAATATGACACCTGATTTACTTCAGCAGATTTGCCTATAAAAATGTACAGTATGAAATGCAAAGGGATGACACTCAATCGACGGTATTAACACACCGAACCTATACCCTGCATGTAAATGAGCAAGAGGTAAAACAAGAGGCTGGAGGAAACATTTTGTTTGGAAGCAAAAGTAAGAGGTATGGCACGGGCGGAGTACAACGGAAAGCTCTTAAAAGCGTCCTGTGGTGGGAGGCAATGAACAGGCCAGGCGACTCATCCAGGAGGGTAAGAAGCGGGCCAGCGGAGTGGTATGGAAAGAAGCTTTAGAAAACTGCATTGCGAAATTTCCAAATGGAGACGAATAACCCAGTGAAACAGTTGATCACATGAACAGCGCGTGGTACACTCATGATGTACGCATGTAACTTTTAGGTGTTCGGAGCGGGCTGGCATGAACTAGGAAGGAGTAGAATGCTGATATTTCGGCACAGTTTAATGGTAGAGCCTTTGTAATTAGCAGAGAGAGATTCCAAAAAATAAAAGGAACGCTCCTGTTGGTTGGAAAAAGCCGTGACGTGGTGCACGAAAGGACCCAGGTGGGGGACAGTTTTGCTACGAGAAAGACAAGACCGAAAATTTCGGGGACTCTCCTCTGAACTGGCATCTAGTGCAAAATTGGGTACATAACGCTCTGTATGACACAGAGGAGAAATTTGAGTGAGCACTGCATTCACTGCGGCTGACATGCATCTAGATATTAGCTGTAGCATAGTTGAGCTCCAATAGCGGAGAAACGAACCAGCCACTTAGTTAATTGTTCTTGCAAGAACTGAGAGGGCATTGAAATATGCGCGCTGCTCCAGCCAAGCGTGTGCATATCGCCACGTTTCAAGATTAGGGATTAGTGCATGTTTTCTCGCCTAATGAGAAACATAGGAGAGTTTCTGCTGAAAGAATCGGCAAAGGTTTTGCTTAGCTTTTATAGGAATTTCATAGGACGAGAGCAGCCATGCAGACGACAGCTCATCACAGCTAAGGTGAATACTATGATCTGAGACGTAAACATGCTGGTCGACCAGCTTGCGTCCACTGTGAACTCGAGCAGCCTTGAGTAGTCTTTTGCTCAGCTTGTCACAAAAACTAACCATCCTCCATAGACTTGATTGCCATCCTAAATAGTACTGAACTTAGAACGAGAATTGGATGATTTATCATAATATTGGCCAACTTCATGACATAATAGTAAGGTTAATTTTGTAAAGTAACTTCTGGTTAATATTTGATATTGTTGTGTTTAGAGTTATTTTGAATACTCAGGACGATATGTGTTATCTCAACAACTGTCCTAACATTGTCACGTTACAAACTGTGTAAATTCGTGTATTTTTTTTGATAAAAATTCAGCATCAAAACCAATTTGTTTACAGCTTAAACACCGTTGCACTCTGTCATAGAGTAAGGGTCTACTCCTTACCCCAGTTATTTATTCTACTGACACTAACGCACTCAAAGAGTGTTTCTGCTGACATCTGACGAAAGCGAAAAGGAGTGAAGTGTCAGGGAATGGCGACCTTGCCAGGATGGTAGTTGGTCTGCCAGGATGGCAATTAGTCAAATTGGTCAAAAGTTTAGTATTGAAAAAAATTTTGTTTCGTTTTTGTGACAAGGTTACTCAATGTATGTGTATGAATGGCGGTCAGAATACATTAAATGTGTGGTCCACAGAGAAGAAAAGCTGTATTTACAAGTAAAAGAAAATTTTTGTATGTTTAGAAGTAGCTTGTGCACGACATTGCTGGCGCGTGCGAAGTTATTCACGGCATTGTTGAGTTGGTTTGAATGTCCACGAATAGTGAACGGCGTTGCTAATGATGTGTTCATAGTCTAAGATACCTTCTATGATATTTTGGAGACGTGCCAGATCATATAACTTCACGTTGACGACAGCTCAGGCTCGCGCAAATCGAGAAAGACAGAGGTTAGTTAGGCGATCGGAGATGGCGGAAGGACGGAGAATATCGCATATAGGGCAGACTGAAGACCTTGACAGGATAGAAATTTATGTGCGACAAGAGGTATCGAGCGCAAGTCACGAAACCGAACAAAGGGATAGTGCAGAGGGAATGGTGGCAGTTTTGCGATTGGTACCATAGTCAGAGACTGCACAAGAACGAACAAATGACGGATCTAGTGGTTCAGAGGTAGGATCAGAGGACGAGCAACTTCGATACGTTGAACCAAAGATAGTAATTCTGAATCAAACGGGACAGTTTCCAACTGAAAAAAAAGTGTGTAAGCGCGTCCGCACTATGCACGGAAGTCGGCGAGACTTCACGTGAAAAACGTGAACGGCAGAAATAACAACAAATGGTGACAGGTGACGATGGCGAAGAATCTGATAGTGTGTTCGCAATATTGAAGCTGCTCACTACTCTTGTCAAACAAACAAATGCAGGGTTAGCAGACTTCAAAACAGAAACAAATGCTGCCTTAAATTGTCTCAAATTTGAAACCAATGCTGGGTTCGAAAAGGTCCGCAAAGATCAGCAAAAATTGCGAACGGAAGTTAATGAACAGTTTTCTGAAATCCGGAGAGAAGCGAGAGACTCACGGGAACTAATTCAATCGCTAATGGCTGAACCAGAAAAAGATGCGTTCTGACGTTGACCAGGAGCAAGATGCAGAGTTTAATATTAACCAAAGGGCTGATAAGTTAGCACTTAAGACATCTGGTAAGGCGCAATAGATCGTGGTAGGACTCAATGTCAGAAAACGTGTCATTTGAGCCGCGTTAAAAAAGGCTCAATACACGCATTGAAAATATCGTCTCAGAAAATAGCAACAGTATGAACAGCTTCGTACAGAACTGAAAGTGTATCGAACACAGTAGAGAAAGATGTAGTGAGGCAACGGAATCAGTAGTGTTATCCGACATAGTGGTAAAAGAAATCCAGAAGTAAACAAGTCAGTTATGCAATCTTCCGTAGTAGTAGCGGATACACAAAAAAGTGATGAGATTCCATTTGTATATCCACAAGAGGTTGCGTCAGTAATTCTCAATACGTAACAGTAGCAAATGGGAAGAGAACAGGTGAGGCAGGTGAGCGAAGCAGGTATTGTGCGTTCACAGCAGACAATGGTGCGAGAAGCGGTAACTGCGTGCATTCCAACAGTAACTGCGTGCATTCCGAACGTAAGCGAGTGACGCGAGAACAGAGCGAGTTACGGTGACACATATTCCAAATTCTCTATTTCCAAGTTACGGTACAACGGGTCATATACCGCAGGTCAAGATGAATCAAATAAAAGGACAAAACACTGATACAGTAACGGGAATTTTTAACGTATCTTTCAGTCCGATACACGAGGAACGGAACGGTTTAGATAATTGCACACCACTGCGTAGATGAGATATTTGTCATGTCAGGTTCCAAATGTGTTAGAACGAATAAAGGAAAAAAATGACACAGTTGAAGAGAACGGAAAATGTTGCGAAACCCCAAACGCCATTGGGTGGAACAGAAAAATTTGACAATGATCACTTTTTGACAGTCAGAAAATTCCAACATTACAAAGAAAGCGGGAACGGCTTACACCACCGCACATTTATGCATCAATTCCAGATCGGTTTACCTGAGCATTGGCCACTTAGACATAAACTTGATTTCATTTATGGTCATATGGACGACGCAATAGCAGAAACCATGCAAAGAGTAGCTGCAAACTGTCAATCGTATGAACTATATAAAGCTGTATTCCTGGAGCAATACTGGTCCACGGACACCCAAAATAGAATAAAATATGAATTGTTACAGAAAGATTCATTCGAAAATTCAGGAGAAAAGAAACCAGTTAGAGTTTTTGAAGAAATGACAAAAAAGAATCAGTGATGGGGAACTGATACGCATGTGCGCAGTGCGATTACCGTTGCGTTACAGCAATCGTTGGCTGGCAGAGCAGGAGATAATATACAGGCATTTAAAGGGATATTAAGAGAACTTGAATTAACCTTCACAGAAGATGACGCGAAGAAACAACGTGCAGTAAGAGAAAACAATGTTAGGGGGGATAATACCAACAGATTGGGCTTTAATAATGGTTACAATGGCAATAATAATGTGGGAAAAGGTTATCGTTTTGGAAAGAATGGCAATCGCCCAAGGGATAACAGAACGCAGCACGTCATTCTCAATGGAGAGAAGTCTTCCGAAGTAAGAGTGATTTCAGGTGTGCCGCAGGGGAGTGTCATAGGATTGCTATTCACAATATACATAAATGACCTGGTGGATGACATCGGAAGTTCACTGAGGCTTTTTGCAGATGATGCTGTGGTGTATCGAGAGGTTGCAACAATGGAAAATTGTACTGAAATGCAGGAGGATCTGCAGCGAATTGACGCATGGTGCACGGAATGGCAATTGAATCTCAATGTAGCGAAGTGTAATGTGATGCGAATACATAGAAAGATAGGTCCCTTATCATTTAGCTACAAAATAGCAGGTCAGCAACTGGAAGCAGTTAATTCCATAAATTATCTGGGAGTACGCATGTTGTTGTTGTTGTTGTCTTCAGTCCTGAGACTGGTTTGATGCAGCTCTCCATGCTACTCTATCCTGTGCAAGCTGCTTCATCTCCCAGTACCTACTGCAACCTACATCCTTCTGAATCTGCTTAGTGTACTCATCTCTCGGTCTCCCTCTACGATTTTTACCCTCCACGCTGCCCTCCAATGCTAAATTTGTGATCCCTTGGTGCCTCAAAACATGTCCTACCAACCGATCCCTTCTTCTAGTCAAGTTGTGCCACAAACTTCTCTTCTCCCCAATCCTATTCAATACCTCCTCATTAGTTACGTGATCTATCCACCTTATCTTCAGTATTCTTCTGTAGCACCACATTTCGAAAGCTTCTATTCTCTTCTTGTCCAAACTAGTTATCGTCCATGTTTCACTTCCATACATGGCTACACTCCAAACAAATACTTTCAGAAACGACTTCCTGATACATAAATCTATATTCGATGTTAACAAATTTCTCTTCTTCAGAAACGCTTTCCTTGCCATTGCCAGTCTACATTTTATATCCTCTCTACTTCGACCATCATCAGTTATTTTACTTCCTAAATAGCAAAACTCCTTTACTACTTTAAGTGTCTCATTTCCTAATCTAATTCCCTCAGCATCACCCGATTTAATTTGACTACATTCCATTATCCTCGTTTTGCTTTTGTTAATGTTCATCCTATATCCTCCTTTCAAGATACTGTCCATTCCGTTCAACTGCTCTTCCAAGTCCTTTGCCGTCTCTGACAGAATTACAATGTCATCGGCGAACCTCAAAGTTTTTACTTCGTCTCCATGAATTTTAATACCTACTCCAAATTTTTCTTTTGTTTCCTTTACTGCTTGCTCAATATACAGATTGAATAACATCGGGGAGAGGCTACAACCCTGTCTCACTCCTTTCCCAACCACTGCTTCCCTTTCATGCCCCTCGACTCTTATTACTGCCATCTGGTTTCTGTACAAATTATAAATAGCCTTTCGCTCCCTGTATTTTACCCCTGCCACCTTTAGAATTTGAAAAAGTGTATTCCAGTCAACATTGTCAAAAGCTTTCTCTAAGTCTACAAATGCTAGAAACGTAGGTTTTCCTTTTCTTAATCTTTCTTCTAAGATAAGTCGTAAGGTCAGTATTGCCTCACGTGTTCCAACATTTCGACGGAATCCAAACTGATCCTCCCCGAGGTCTGCATCCACCAGTTTTTCCATTCGTCTGTAAAGAATTCGCGTTAGTATTTTGCAGCCGTGGCTTATTAAACTGATAGTTCGGTAATTTTCACATCTGTCAGCACCTGCTTTCTTTGGGATTGGAATTATTATATTCTTCTTGAAGTCTGAGGGTATTTCGCCTGTCTCATACATCTTGCTCACCAGCTGGTAGAGTTTTGTCATGACTGGCTCTCCCAAGAGCGTCAGTAGTTCTAATGGAATGTTGTCTACTCCGGGGGCCTTGTTTCGACTCAGGTCTTTCAGTGCTCTGTCAAACTCTTCACGCAGTATCGTATCTCCCATTTCGTCTTCATCTACATCCTCTTCTCTTTCAATAATATTGTCCTCAAGTACATCGCCCTTGTATAAACCTTCTATATACTCCTTCCACCTTTCTGCCTTCCCTTCTTTGCTTAGAACTGGGCTGCCATATGAGCTCTTGATATTCATACACGTGGTTCTCTTCTCTCCAAAGGTCTCTTTAATTTTCCTGTAGGCAGTATCTATCTTACCCCTAGTGAGATAAGCTTCTACATCCTTACATTTGTCCTCTAGCCATCCCTGTTTAGCCATTTTGCACTTCCTGTCGATCTCATTTTTGAGACGTTTGTATTCCTTTTTGCCTGCTTCATTTACTGCATTTTTATATTTTCTCCTTTCATCAATTAAATTCAATATTTCTTCTGTTACCCAAGGATTTCTAGCAGCCCTCGTCTTTGTACCTACTTTATCCTCTGCTGCCTTCACTACTACATCCCTCAGAGCTACCCATTCTTCTTCTACTGTATTTCTTTCCCCTATTCCTGTCAATTGTTCCCTTATGCTCTCTCTGAAACTCTGTACAACCTCTGGTTCTTTCAGTTTATCCAGGTCCCATCTCCTTAATTTCCCACATTTTTGCAGTTTCTTCAGTTTTAATCTACAGGTCATAACCAATAGATTGTGGTCAGAGTCCACATCTGCCCCTGGAAATGTCTTACAACTTAAAACCTGGTTCCTAAATCTCTGTCTTACCATTATATAATCTATCTGATACCTTTTAGTATCTCCAGGGTTCTTCCACGTATACAACCTTCTTTCATGATTCTTAAACCAAGTGTTAGCTATGATTAAGTTGTGCTCTGTGCAAAATTCTACTAGGCGGCTTCCTCTTTCATTTCTTAGCCCCAATCCATATTCACCTACTGTGTTTCCTTCTCTCCCTTTTCCTACACTCGAATTCCAGTCACCCATTACTATTAAATTTTCGTCTCCCTTCACTATCTGAATAATTTCTTTTATTTCATCGTACATTTCTTCAATTTCTTCATCATCTGCAGAGCTAGTTGGCATATAAACTTGTACTACTGTAGTAGGTGTGGGCTTCGTATCCATCTTGGCCACAATAATGCGTTCACTATGCTGTTTGTAGTAGCTTACCCGCATTCCTATTTTCCTATTCATTATTAAACCTACTCCTGCATTACCCCTATTTGATTTTGTGTTTATAACCCTGTAGTCACCTGACCAGAAGTCTTGTTCCTCCTGCCACCGAACTTCACTAATTCCCACTATATCTAACTTTAACCTATCCATTTCCCTTTTTAAATTTTCTAACCTACCTGCCCGATTAAGGGATCTGACATTCCACGCTCCGATCCGTAGAACGCCAGTTTTCTTTCTCCTGATAACGACATCCTCCTGAGTAGTCCCCGCCCGGAGATCCGAATGGGGGACTATTTTACCTCCGGAATATTTTACCCAAGAGGATGCCATCATCATTTAATCATACAGTAAAGCTGCATGTCCTCGGGAAAAATTACGGCTGTAGTTTCCCCTTGCTTTCAGCCGTTCGCAGTACCAGCACAGCAAGGCCGTTTTGGTTAATGTTGCAAGGCCAGATCAGTCAATCATCCAGACTGTTGCCCCTGCAACTACTGAAAAGGCTGCTGCCCCTCTTCAGGAACCACACGTTTGTCTGGCCTCTCAACAGATACCCCTCCGTTGTGGTTGCACCTACGGTACGGCCATCTGTATCGCTGAGGCACGCAAGCCTCCCCACCAACGGCAAGGTCCATGGTTCATGGGGGGAGTACGCATTAGGAGTGATTTAAAATGGAATGATCATATAAAGTTGATCGTCGGTAAAGCAGATGCCAGACTGAGATTCATTGGAAGAATCCTAAGGAAATGCAATCCGACAACAAAGGAAGTAGGTTACAGTACGCTTGTTCGCCCAATGCTTGAATACTGCTCAGCAGTGTGGGATCCGCACCAGGTAGGGTTGATAGAAGAGATAGAGAAGATCCAACGGAGAGCAGCGCGCTTCGTTACAGGATCATTTAGTAATTGCGAAAGCGTTGCGGAGATGATAGATAAACTCCAGTGGAAGACTCTGCAGGAGAGACGCTCAGTAGCTCGGTACGGGCTTTTGTTGAAGTTTCGAGAACATACCTTCACCGAAGAGTCAAGCAGTATATTGCTCCCTCCTACGTATATCTCGCGAAGAGACCATGAGGATAAAATCAGAGAGATTAGAGCCCACACAGAAGCATACCGACAATCCTTCTTTCCACGTACAATACGAGACTGGAATAGAAGGGAGAACCGATAGAGGTACTCAGGGTACCCTCCGCCACACACCGTCAGGTGGCTTGCGGAGTACGGATGTAGATGTAGATGTAGATGTAGATAGCTATGGTTTTGGACACTGACAGAGATCAAACAATAACTATGGTTTTGGTGAGCCACGGAACTAAAATAATAGATCTGGTCCCAGAAACTATGGTAGTATCTGTAATCAAAGATACGATCACCGTGCAAACGAAGCAGGAAGGTTTAGAGGTTTTCCGCAACAACACCCAAGTTATTCAGATGGAACTGAGATGACTAGAACACAGAAAGGTTGGGAAAATCAGACTTCAGCAGGACAATACACGCGGAATGAACCGGTATAGGAAGTCGAGTTGAGGCCACCAAACCCAGGTAAAAGACAGAATTGACTAGATGAACGGTATGAAGATCAGTCATGAAAGATTCAGTCGGCAAATGAAGTTGATTTTATAATTAAACATGTATACAGACTTAGCTTTGAACAGCAGGTTTCTGAAGTAGGTTTAGGGGGTGATCCAACACAAACATCAGCTTGCTGGGATACAATTGACTGAGAATCGACCGATGATGAGGAACAAGAGTTGTGAACAGTTAATATACACAGTAGTATAAAAACTGATGATGACCAAATTGTGAAGGATGTAGTTCATTTATACCAAACTGAGAGAGAAATGGTATGCCAAGAGGATAATGCACCATTGATAACACCAACAGTGTTACCCAAGTTGTAAGTAAAGTCCCACTCCCAAAGTAAAAACATCAACATCAAGTAAAATTAGCACTGAGCAATAGGAAGGCTATGGCGTTGAAATAAATTCTTTTCAGTATACCAAGGCACCATGGAAGTAAGTAAAGTAGTCCATGATAATGCAGTTGAATTGATTAGTCCAGAAACAGGAAAGTCATTGGGTGTGCACCATGTGAGTCATTTGAAATTGTATAAAGGATAAAAGCAAAATAAAAGAGTAACTCCAGAAGAAAATTTAGTTGTATTAAATATCCAGAAATCAAAGAGCAGGAAAGATAATAAAATACACACAGATAAAACTTTTTAACACGTACTTATCTCAGTCAGATAAACAGAGCAAATTTCGTAGTTAGGTAAATGGATAGCTGTGAAGGAAAAACAGTAAAGTAAGAACTAAAGTAATTCTTCTGCAAACGAAATGTGTTGGGGGAAAGAGTAGAAAGCAATGAGGAAGATAGAGATCAGCATGTGAATAGTTTGATGGAATAGAGTAGATTCTTTCTTAAAACTGTTGTGTAAAGGAGAAGGAAATTGATTTTGCGGACTAAAGGAAGTCAAGAAATAGGAAGGAAGTAAAGAACCAGGTAAGAAGGAGATAGTCATTTCTAATTTGTTTCTTCGAGGACAGTGAACAGATATTTAAGGAGATATTTTGGGGGAATATGAGAAGCATACTACAAGTTGATATTCAAATGGGGATATGAGTGAAATAAATATAAAATTAATTAATTAATTAAGAGAGAGAATTGAATTATTAAGCTAAGTGACGAACATGTTGTTTCGTGGAAGGAGGTAGACAGAGGGATGCAAATTTAACCCAGAGAGGATTTCAATAAGTAAGAGTATGATGGGGGAGGAAAGGAAGATAAAAGTACTATTTAGAAAAAGGAGAAAGGGATAAGTACAACTGAGAAAAAATAAGCTCTAAACATTGCAACAGAATAATAGAGTAAGTTTTTATAAAGAAAAAGAAAAGGGGAGAGATATATTGTATATTGAAGTTCTGTTACAGCTAATGCCGAAAAGAAGAGATTGCAGAGAAAAAGATGCTGGAGTCAGAGTGAAGGCGCGAAGTTTTCATGATAAAATGATGTACCTGTAGTTAGAAAAAAAAGGAGGGGGAAGGAACTCATTATCTCACTAACCTTCATCGCCATCAATTTCACTGTTAATATCCATCGTGATGAAGATGAGGAAACCATGACCTTTAGACTAATAAAATATTACGTAGAATGGGGATAAGAGATGACAAATAAAAACAGTGATGAGAAAAAGATTTTGTATAGTTTAAATAAGGTGTTTGGAAAGTTTATTAAGAATTTAATGTTTGCAAAGCTTGTAACTTAGTTTCAGGGGGTAATGGTTATAATAAAATAGATAATGATTTCATGTAAATTAGAGACTAGGCGAGGATATAAGAAAAGTAATATAAACAAAAAAATTGGGCCAATATTGTATTAGACATGACGTCATCAGACATGATGCAGCATCATTGCGGCCAGATCGACAGCAGAACTCAGGAGAGTAGTTAGGCATGAGAGGAAGGGACACTGAATGTGAGTACCTGGTACGTCAGCTTACAAGATGACGAAAGAAGAGGCCTTGGTGGAAACAACAGTCGAAGAGGATAACACCTCTGTGGAAAAGTTGGGAGATCTACAAAGCACCCAGAATAAGATCTACATGTACCATGACGCGAGCTTTATTCATATGAAAGCCACATACAAGCGTTATAACAACTGTTTTGTGAAATTGTTAGGTACTTAGCACTTCTATTGTGAACTGTTTAGAGCAGCATAAGGAGAGATGATGGATTTCCACCGAACCGGAATGGAGGCGGACATATTACATCAAGACCGAGTGGGTGTTTAAATTCACTGGAAAAAGAAGAGGCGCATTTCTCTAACTCAACATTCATAATAGCTGAAACTGGTATCATACCATATACGAAACATTACATCAACACTCACAGGAGTAAGCCAGGAAACGATTGAAGGCTGTCCAATCTTTCTGGATGAACAATCTGATACAAGAAAGAATACACAACAATTTCAAAGAAGACACCATAAGAACAACTTAAACGATAATGTGGTTAAACAGGTCTTCAATCCCAATTCCCAGTCCAGAGAAGAACGAAGACACAAGTGAGAAGACAGCAAGATGCAACAAGAATAGAAGATTCAACACAGAAGATTTGGAAGAAAGGAGAGCCTGGATCAGAAGAAATCAAGAAACGTTTCCAAATCCCTCACCACTCAAGACCATTATTGCATTTACCTACCCACAAAGAATCCAATTTTAACTGTTCTAGTAGTACAAATATCCGATATTTCTTATGGCAAAACTGCAAAACTTCCCGATGTCATACCGAGAGATGGGAGATGACTACTCATATGGAAACCTGGAGACGAATTGACTAATGATAAACCGGCACAAAGATTCGACAAATGAAGAAGATACGTTTTTATGCTGCCAGGAATAGATCTCCAATACAATGTCGCCGTGGGCACATGCGAAATGGAACAAAGGCAACCTAGCATTCACGACACGCTCAGACCTTCAGCAACCTTTCTCTCTGCCGTCCGTCATTCCATGGTCAGTGGGGACACGGCGAGGCGCATGCCGACCGTCATTACAGGCTCAATGGAGAGACGTAGAGGCACACAGCCGACCGTCATTCCATGCTCACAGGAGACAAACTGAGATGCACGAAAAAGAGAGTGACGATTGAAAAGAAACCACGTTAAAAATGTAGGAGAAAGAACTGTCTGTGACAGACTAGTATCTGATTAAACTGAAAAAAAGATAATTTTTACGATTGTTGTTTAGAAATATTGAATTTTTGAAGTCTTTCATGTGTCAGCAACAGACCTTTATGAATGATGCTTTTAAAATTTTAATCTTGACATATCAATAACATTTCCTTGCACTTCACACTTTCCAACATGTCTAAGTTAAGAAAACCAAATGATAACAATTTCTTGAGAGGTTGAGATTCAAATATGTAATGTATTTGTTAAAAATAGCTTTAGCAATTCAATGAAGTTAATTTAACCTTTGCAAAGTAATTAATAGGATTAGAAATTTAATATGTCTGTAAAAGTCAAATTTAAATTTTTTAATGTTATAATGCATAAATTTAAGAGTCTTTGGGGATATAAACATGTTTATGAATAGGATTATGCCTGTAAAGTTATAAGAATGATGTGGTTAAGTTTAACATAGCTCAAAAAATTATTGTAAGTATGTTTCTTAGATTATAATTAACATGAAAGGTTGAGAAGACACAGTATATATTGAAAAAGGGGAGGATACTGTTAAATGGAGGTTTCCTCAACTTCAATACATATTCATCATCATTTAACATAAATCGTGTAATCAAAAAACAGATCAGTCTCAAAAAAAATTAGGGACAATACAGATTTACACAGAAGCTCAGACTGGTTAGAATTTAAATTAAAATTAAAATGTAGCCAACCATATAGAAAGAAAAAGACCTTATATTAGTTAAACAATTGAATTAAATCAGAAAATTAGAAAGAACATGTTAAATTTTGCGAAAATATTACTTTATGGTACAAATCAGTAATAAACATGAGATCAATTACAATATAAAGTAACAATAGATCGAACCACTGTTTAATTATACCATATATTAAAATTGGAAGTTGGTCAGTAAATAAGTCAATTGCTACAGTCAGCAGTAGAAAACAATTTTGCACTGACTTCAATCAATTTGTCAACCACTGATTGGCCCAGCACAAAATTGAACAAGGAAGGAGGAGAATATGTAAGGTGGCAGATTAAATGAAGGTAAATTTCGCACCTTACCTGAGAGTTTTATACATCATACTGCGAAGGTGAATATGCCTCCTAACTTACTTTGGCAGATTTACCTTTAAAAACGTACAGTATGCAATGCAAATGGTGACACTCAATCAACGGTATTTGCTAACCAAACCTGTATCCTGCATGTCAATGAGCAAGAGGTGAAACAAGTGGCTGGAGGAAATGTTTCGTTTGGAAGCAAAAGTGAGGGGCACACCACGGACAGAGTACAATGGAAAGCTCTTAAAAGCATCCTGCGGCAGGAGACAACGAACGGACCAGGTGACTGATCTAGAAGGGCAATAGCAGGCCACCGGGGTGGTGCGGAAAGAAGCTTTAGAAAACTGCATTGCGGAATTTCCAAATGGATACGAACAAACCAGTGATGCAGTTGATCATGTGAACAGCACGTGGTACACTCATGATGTACGCGTGTAGCTTGTGGGCGTGTTGAGTGGGCTGGCATGAACTAGGAAGGAGTAAAATGCTGACATTTCGATGTAGTTTAGTGGTAGAGCCTTTGCGATTGGCAGCAAGAGTTTCTACAAAATAAGAGGAATGCTCCTATTGGTCCGAAAAAGCTGTGACATGGAACATGAAAGGACCCAGATGGGGAACAGTTTTGCTAAGAGAAAGACAATGAAAATTTCGGGGGACTCTCCTCTGAACTGGCATCAAGTGCAGGACGCTCTGTATGATGCAGAGGAGAAATTTGTGTGAACACTACGTTCACTGCGTCTGACAGTCAGCTAGATATTGGTTGTAGCGTCGTTGAGCTCCAATAGTGGAAAAACGAACCAGCCATTTAGTTACTTGTTCTTGCAAGAACTGAGAGGGCATTGAAATATGCGCGCTGCTCCAGCCAAGCGTGTGCATATCGCCACATTTCAAGATTAGGGATTAGTGCATGTTTTCTCGCCTAACGAGAAACATAGGAGAGTTTCTGCTGAAATAATCAGCAAAGGTTTTGCTTAGTTTTTATAGGAATATCAGAGGACAAGAGCACCCATGCAGACGACAGCTCATCACAGCTAAGGTAAATACTGCGATCCGAGGTGTAAACTTGTTGGTTCATCAGCCTGCGTCCATTGTGAACTCGAGCAACCTTGAGTAATCTTTTGCTCATCTTGTCACAAAAACTAACCATTCTCCGTAGATTGAATGTCATCTTAAATAGTACCGATCTGAGAACAGGAATCGGATGATTTGTCGTAATATTTGACAACTTCATGATATAGTAATAAGATTAATTTTGTAAAGAAATCTCTGGTTAATATTTGATATTGTTGTGTTTAGAGGTATTTCGATTACTCAAGAGATGCGTTATCTCGACAACTCTCCTAACATTGTCACGTTACAAACTGTGAAAATTCGTGTATTTCTTTGATAAAAATTCGACATTAAAACCAATTTGTTTACAGCTTAAACACCGTTGTGCTCTGTCATAGAGTAAGGGTTCACTCCTTACCCCAGTTATTTATTCTACAGATGCTGGAACGTCCCCTTAGAAAAATTATAAATTACTGTGCTGGTAAACCTCTTACGTTATTTGATTTTCAAACAGCTGAGCAAAACTGAACGTACTCAGACATTTCTCTCTTTACTTATTCTGATCAACAGTAAACTGACACACAATATTTTTTTTCTTTACCGCAACGCAGTCTGACTTTCAATAATCCCTACAAAAGAATGGCCCTGACTAACAATAACCTATACCTCTCATGAATCACTTACCTCACAAAAATCTTCGTTATTGAAACTACTGCAATACAGCGTGTGGCACTACTGCCAGCTAAATAAAAGATTCTGACTACTGAAGGCACTAACTACTGATAGGCATATAGTTAGCAAATGAAAGATTTTGATAGAATACAAACAATGTATTTACCTTAATAGTGTTCAAAAGTCGTAATATATATGTATAGTTTGTGACATCCAGTTTGACAAATTTCCTTTTTCTGACGTACACACGTCCAGCTCGTCCGCTCATATTAACATCTTAAAACTCTGGCTTCTCTCTCCCCACGTCGAACACTGCTATCGGCTCACCTCCAACTACGCAACGCTACGAGCTGTTCACATCCAGCTGCCCAACACTACAATAGCGAATATTCCAACAATGCCAACCAGCCACAGATTTCACACAGCACAGTCAGTGATTTTCATACAGAGCGCTACGGGGCTTACCAACATAAAAACCTAAACAGCCTACTTACAACGCTAACGCACTCAAAGAGTATTTCTACTGATATACGACAAAAAAGAAAAGGAGTGAAGTGTCATAACTGTACCAGAAATGCTCCGTGAAGTTAAATGTGAATCCAGCAAGAAAGACTATGTGGTTGTCGCGAAACCCAATTGGGTAAATTTTTTGAAGACTATATGACCACGCTAGTGCCAACAGCGTTATGACCTTGAGAATGAGATGAGACATTGGAGAACGTGTAGAGGCACAAAGACAGTCATTTGGCCCTCGCTCAATACATGAATGAAATAGGAAAGGATGTCGACAACACTGGTACGATGTAACCTCAGTCATGCACTGTACAGTGGTTTATAGGTTACTGTGTAGATGTAGAGGTATATGAAGTAGAAAGTCCCTCACACAAACGGCCTGGTTTCCAAATACGTTTTGACCAAGAGCATGTCGTAAAAATCATTTATTATTAAACAGGTGAAATGAAATTTAACAATCACCGTAAAGTCATTAAACGAATTTAACTTCTTGCTTCCCCATATACTCTGAGGTGCGTAAAATCTACTCTTGCATATTTTTATTTATTTTAATTATTGACTTAATAGTGGCCCGATCTGCTTTCCCAGATTCTCACATTCGTATTCTTCTTCCCGTGAGTAATGTTAGTTTTAGGTAGTGTTAGGCAGTGCGACGAAATTATATTCCATAGTCAGTACATTACATACATTTCGGTGAACCTCCACGGCATTTGTATCTCATCTTGAAGAAAATGGTGCGAGCTTATCTTTCTTATCTAGATACTTTCGTGTGTATTCGTGTCAGAAACAACTTGCACCTTTGGGCTTTTCATGCCCTACTCCCGCCTATCCTACTTTTTCCTTAGACTGATAGACGCTACACGAGTAGGTATGTCTCTACCAACCATTATTATTTCTTTTAAACAGTTAACTTTCACATGTCTGACTATAGACATCTGAACTGTCTTGAGACGTCTAAACATATTTGATTTTCACATAGTTCACTATTGCCATTTGAGTTGTTATCTCGCAACGCCTTCTCTGTTTCTAATCCTTTATCACTGATAAATTAAAGCTTTAGCCCGTACTTTGTGTTTCGGAAGGAGAAGCGCTTCATGTCAACCCATTTGTTAATACTTGGGATTACCATTTGTAGCCTTCGAAACATCGCGATTAATCTGGGGCTGGTAGCTGTATGCTAACAGTATGGCGGTAGCTTTTTGACGTTTGTACCAAGAGCAATTGTTCTTTGCTTGATTTTAGCCAGAAACGGTTCGTATGAGGCTCACAGTATTTAAGAAGCTAGTTAGTTAGTTAGTTATGTGTTCTACGGATCCATAGAACGGAAAAACCATTATGATGTGGAAATTATCAAATGCCCAAGAAATGCGACAGGAAACAAGTTTTTTTCTTTTTTCTTTTTTTTGTATACATGATAGTGTTATACCTAAATATTTCTATTATCTATCCCATTCCCTTGAATGGCACAAAATGCATTTATTATATCTCCAGATTTATTTACTCATATTCAAGAATTCATCTATGGTATAGAAGGAGTTGTCAAGGAGGTATGATTTCAATTTGTTTTTGAAACTATTACTGCTATGTGTCAGACATTTTATTTGATCTGGTAATTTATCAAAAAGTTTTATAGCAGCATATTTTACCCATTTCTGTGCCAAAGATGGGTTAAGTAAAGGAAAGTGTAGGTCTTTCTTTTTTCTGGTATTGTGATCATGAATGTCGCTGTTGATTTTAAACTGGTCCATGTTGTTAAGAAAAAATTTCATTACCGAGTAAATGTACTGTGAAGCAGTTGTAAGAATTCCTAACCTTTTAAACAGATGCCTACGAGATGTGCGACTATGAACCCCACACAATATTCTAACTACTTTCTTTTGAGCAGTGAATACCTTTTGCCAAAGTGTTGAGTTGCCCCAGAATATTATTCTGTATGACATCAGAGAGTGGAAGCATGCAAAGTATGTTAGCTTACTAATTTCTACATCCTCAAAATTGGCAATTATTGTGATTGCAAAAGTTGCTGAACCTAGTCGCTTTAGGAGATCCGAAACATGAATTTTCCAATTAAGATTCTCATCTATATGCACACCCAAAAACTTAGTATACTCTACACTGGATACTGACTTCTTTTGATGTGTTATGTTTATTGAAGGAAAGGAGTTATACTTTTTGCAGCATAAAATTGGATGTACTGCGTTTTTTCAAAGTTCAGAGCAAGCCCATTCGCAGAAAACCAATTAATAACTTTTACATAGAGCTTATTTGTATCATTTTCTATCAGAATTTCTTTTACTGGATTAATAATGGAATATCTCTTTATATTCGATGAATTATTCTGATACAATTCTACCCTTGAATGACGTTTACTAATTTTCTATCTTCATACTCGCAGAATCCATGCGCAAAGTAGTTTCATACAATAGCTATGCCATGAGCGCATAATTGTTTTTTGTAGCACTCTCTCTGGTGGTTGTTAAAAAAAAGCTTCCAAGATTGTCTTCGTGCCGATTAGCCTGAGCATTGTTTGAAGAATTGTAATCTGAATATTGAGATTTATGACAAAAGATAAGATGCGAAATTGTACGATTAAAAGGGAAATATATATAATGCTCCTTCATGCAAAAGGTATGTAACAATTTACAATAATTGACATTTGAGAATTAATGATATTCATCGATATACTGCGTAGTTGTTAATCAGAAGGTAACTTCCGAAAGACTGGATACAAACCTGCACTTAATAATCCAAGAGCTCCATTACTTCTTCGGAAGGTTAAACTTCATCAAAGCCAAATATCCGCTTGATCTGAGGTTTCCCTACTGATTATACAACGCCCCCAAAAATACGAGGCATTTCATTTGTATAGATTAGCAGACTGCCGCCAAGCACGAGCCTGTAGAGAAGGAGAATTATCGCCTGATTTCATTCTAACAAGTAAAATTTCTGAATCATTTTGAGTGACTGAGTTATGACTGTGTTTCCTATTATGAATGATTGATTGCTGGAACGAATTGAGAACTACATAACTACATAGATAGGGGGAAAAATTACAATAATTATTCTTGTATCATCAGCAAACAGTGTCAGTTCAGCATCTTGTTTCACACAAGAACGGAGGTCGTCCACATATATCAAGAATAGGAGGGGGCCCATGATCGAACCTTGTGGAACACCTAATGTAATTTCACCCCAGTTAGATGAAGTGGCAAACTCCTTTGAATCACTTGAAGCATTTGAGAGACTTTTTGCTTCCTGTTCTGTAGATATGACTTAAATTACTCACATGCTGTTCCATTTATACCATAGAATAAGGCTTTCGTGTTACGATTTTACGCTGAAATGAGACGTGCTGTAAAGCCAATGGTGTCTGACCCCCCGAGGCCTACTGTTGTGCCTGCAGCGTTTGGCGACCGCCTCGGAGGCTCCAGCTGCAGGCTGGGGGTGTCTGCCGTGGCCTTCAGGTTACCGAGGCCAGCCTGCAGTCTGTGGCAGCTGCAAATTAACGCCGCGCGCCCCGAGAGAAGTTGGCCGACGGATTCAGCTGGGGAAGCTCGGCCGCTCCAGGAGACCCACTCACAGTGCAGTACAGTCTGCTGGCGGAAACGGGGTCAACCGGTGCTTGGCTGAGGCTCGAATCTTAAGTGAGCGAGGCCGGAGGGAACGTTATATCGCGTTCAAATCAGAACTGCCAAGGAAGATGAGAGAATCCACTGTGGACAGCTTCACCTCTGAACATTAGACGGCTGAAAGTAAGTCAAGGTCCGTTAATCATAAAACAGTAAATTAATACGTACTTATGATGAGATGTATACCGAATCCCCAGAAATATCAGCCCTCGTATGTTTTTGACTACTTTATTTTCCTTCCTATTAACTTAACTTAATCTAACTTAAACACCGTTTAAAGAGTAGAAGCAGAGATAGCTGATACAAATAATTTGTAATGAAACAGATGAGAAATTTATTTTCAGGATTTGATCCATAAACTAATACCTTTAAATTATCTTCAAAGTGAACTGGTGCAGTTTCAGGGATATTATTAATCTTATCGCTACTCTAATTAACTCCATACCATCACTGTTTAAATAAATTAAATTTTTTGTTTATTGTGATTTCACTATTACGACTAAACTCATTTAATGGCCAACATTTATTTTTATCACAGCTTTCATCGTGATACTATTTGATAATTTTATAACGATATTCCCTTACTCTTTGCCAAGAAATAGACACATACCATTTCATTCTCAATTGCGTTGCTAACGTCAAAATCTCAGCTGGAAGGACAATGACAATTGTGAAATCGTGCAAAGATCAGCAAGCTGTTTGAAATGTTCGGAAATATAAAAAAAGGCTCTTCACAGAACGTAGAAAACTAGTATCCAGCGATAACAACGTCAGTGAGTCGCAACTGGTAATCAAGTAAATGTTGTTGTTGTTGTTGTCTTCAGTCCTGAGACTGGTTTGATGCAGCTCTCCATGCTACTCTATCCTGTGCAAGCTGCTTCATCTCCCAGTACCTACTGCAACCTACATCCTTCTGAATCTGCTTAGTGTACTCATCTCTCGGTCTCCCTCTACGATTTTTACCCTCCACACTGCCCTCCAATGCTAAATTTGTGATCCCTTGATGCCTCAAAACATGTCCTACCAACCGATCCCTTCTTCTAGTCAAGTTGTGCCACAAACTTCTCTTCTCCCCAATCCTATTCAATACCTCCTCATTAGTTACGTGATCTATCCACCTTATCTTCAGTATTCTTCTGTAGCACCACATTTCGAAAGCTTCTATTCTCTTCTTGTCCAAACTAGTTATCGTCCATGTTTCACTTCCATACATGGCTACACTCCAAACAAATATTTTCAGAAATGACTTCCTGGCACTTAAATCTATATTCGATGTTAACAAATTTCTCTTCTTCAGAAACGCTTTCCTTGCCATTGCCAGTCTACATTTTATATCCTTTCTACTTCGACCATCATCAGTTATTTTACTTCCTAAATAGCAAAACTCGTTTACTACTTTAAGTGTCTCATTTCCTAATCTAATTCCCTCAGCATCACCCGATTTAATTGGACTACATTCCATTATCCTCGTTTTGCTTTTGTTGATGTTCATCTTATATCCTCCTTTCAAGACACTGTCCATTCCGTTCAACTGCTCTTCCAAGTCCTTTGCCGTCTCTGACAGAATTACAATGTCATCGGCGAACCTCAAAGTTTTTACTTCGTCTCCATGAATTTTAATACCTACTCCAAATTTTTCTTTTGTTTCCTTTACTGCTTGCTCAATATACAGATTGAATAACATCGGGAGAGGCTACAACCCTGTCTCACTCCTTTCCCAACCACTGCTTCCCTTTCATGCCCCTCGACTCTTATAACTGCCATCTGGTTTCTGTACAAATTGTAAATAGCCTTTCGCTCCCTGTATTTTACCCCTGCCACCTTTAGAATTTGAAAAAGAGTATTCCAGTCAACATTGTCAAAAGTTTTCTCTAAGTCTACAAATGCTAGAAACGTAGGTTTGCCTTTTCTTAATCTTTCTTCTAAGATAAGTCGTAAGGTCAGTATTGCCTCACGTGTTCCAACATTTCGACGGAATCCAAACTGATCCTCCCCGAGGTCCGCATCTACCAGTTTTTCCATTCGTCTGTAAAGAATTCGCGTTAGTATTTTGCAGCTGTGACTTATTAAACTGATAGTTCGGTAATTTTCACATCTGTCAGCACCTGCTTTCTTTGGGATTGGAATTATTATATTCTTCTTGAAGTCTGAGGGTATTTCGCCTGTCTCATACATCTTACTCACCAGCTGGTAGAGTTTTGTCATGACTGGCTCTCCCAAGGCCGTCAGTAGTTCTAATGGAATGTTGTCTACTCCGGGGGCCTTGTTTCGACTCAGGTCTTTCAGTGCTCTGTCATACTCTTCACGCAGTATCGTATCACCCATTTCGTCTTCATACACATCCTCTTCCATTTCCATAATATTGTCCTCAAGTACATCGCCCTTGTATAGACCCTCTATATACTCCTTCCACCTTTCTGCCTTCCCTTCTTTGCTTAGAACTGGGTTGCCATCTGAGCTCTTGATATTCATACACGTGGTTCTCTTCTCTCCAAAGGTCTCTTTAATTTTCCTGTAGGCAGTATCTATCTTACCCCTAGTGAGATAAGCTTCTACATCCTTACATTTGTCCTCTAGCCATCCCTGTTTAGCCATTTTGCACTTCCTGTCGATCTCATTTTTGAGACGTTTGTATTCCTTTTTGCCAGCTTCATTTACTGCATTTTTATATTTTCTCCTTTCATCAATTAAATTCAGTATTTCTTCTGTTACCCAAGGATTTCTAGCAGCCCTCGTCTTTTTACCTACTTTATCCTCTGCTGCCTTCACTACTTCATCCCTCAGAGCTACCCATTCTTCTTCTACTGTATTTCTTTCCCCTATTCCTGTCAATCGTTCCCTTATGCTCTCCCTGAAACTCTGTACAACCTCTGGTTCTTTCAGTTTATCCAGATCCTATCTCCTTAATTTCCCACATTTTTGCAGTTTCTTCAGTTTTAATCTACAGGTCATAACCAATAGATTGTGGTCAGAGTCCACATCTGCCCCTGGAAATGTCTTACAACTTAAAACCTGGTTCCTAAATCTCTGTCTTACCATTATATAATCTATCTGATACCTTTTAGTATCTCGAGGGTTCTTCCACGTATACAACCTTCTTTCATGATTCTTAAACCAAGTGTTACCTATGACTAAGTTGTGCTCTGTACAAAATTCTACTAGGCGGCTTCCTCTTTCATTTCTTAGCCCCAATCCATATTCACCTACTATGTTTCCTTCTCTCCCTTTTCCTACAATCGAATTCCAGTCACCCATTACTATTAAATTTTCGTCTCCCTTCACTATCTGAATAATTTCTTTTATTTCATCGTACATTTCTTCAATTTCTTCGTCATCTGCAGAGCTAGTTGGCATATAAACTTGTACTGCTGTAGTAGGTGTGGGCTTCGTATCTATCTTGGCCACAATAATGCGTTCACTATGCTGTTTGTAGTAGCTTACTCGCATTCCTATTTTGCTATTCATTATTAAACCTACTCCTGCATTACCCTTATTTGATTTTGTGTTTATAACCCTGTAATCACCTGACCAGAAGTCTTGTTCCTCCTGCCACCGAACTTCACTAATTCCCACTATATCTAAGTTTAACCTATCCATTTCCCTTTTTAAATTTTCTAACCTACCTGCCCGATTAAGGGATCTGACATTCCACGCTCATAGCCATTGAAAATAAATTTGCAAACCATACTCCCGTAGCCGAATTAAGTCGGGTGATGCTGAGGGATTAGATTAGGAAATGAGACACTTAAAGTAGTAAAGAAGTTTTGCTATTTGGAGAACAAAATAACTGATGACGGTCGAAGTAGAGAGGATATAAAATGTAGACTGGCAATGTAAAGGAAAGCGTTTCTGAAGAAGAAAAATTTGTTAACATTGAGTGTAGATTTAAGTGTAAGGAAGTAGTTTCTGAAAGTATTTGTATGGAGTGTAGCCACGTATGCAATTGAAACATGGACGAGAAATAGTTTAGACAAGAAGAGAGTAGAAGCTTTCGAAATGAGGTGCTACAGACGAATGCCGAAGATTAGATGGGTAGATCACATAACTAATGAGGAGGTATTGAATAGAATTGGGGAGAAGAGGAGTTGGTGGCACAACTTGACAAGAAGAAGGGATCGGTTGGTAGGACATATTCTGAGGCATCGAGAGATCACCATTTTAGCATTGGAGGACACCGTGGAGGGTAAAAATCGTAGAGGGAGACCAAGAGATGAATACACTAAGCAGATTCATAAAGACGTAGGTTGCAATATGTACTGGGATGTGAAGAAGCTTGCACAGGATAGAGTAGCATGGAGAGCTGCATCAAACCAGTCTCAGGACTGAAGACCACAACAACAACAACAATAACAACATCTCCTGTGTCATGTTACTCTCTCTCCCCCCCCCCCCCCCTCCCCAAGAACATACTTATTAATTTAGCACCAGTCTGAAGAAAGGCACAATATGTTATGAATGTTGACTCGTAGCACTGAACTATTTAGCCATTCACTCTGGAACTAACTTCACATTTCCACCTCCTCCTCAACATTCTACGTTCGTAACTTAGATCATGGGTACGTCCTCTGTTATTGATGTTACATACAGGTTTTAGGACCACTTAGTATAAGAGCTACAGACTTAAAATTTCTGGGTATGCAAGCTATTTATTGTTACTTTAATTTTTCTACTTTTTGGTGGCATGAAATGGAATTCGTTTTTATTACCTACCTTTTTCTTGATTTGTAGTGATGAATTGAAACAAAAGAAAAATTCGGAGTAGGTATTAAAATCCATGGAGACGAAATAAAAACTTTGAGGTTCGCCGATGACATTGTAATTCTGTCAGACACAGCAAAGGACTTGGAAGAGCAGTTGAATGGAATGGACAGTGTCTTGAAAGGAGGATATAAGAAGAACATCAACAAAAGCAAAACGAGGATAATGGAATATAGTGGAATTAAGTCGGGTGATGCTGAGGGAATTAGATTAGGAAATGAGACACTTAAAGTAGTAAAGGAGTTTTGCTATTTGGGGAGCAAAATAACTGATGATGGTCGAAGTGGAGAGGATGTAAACTGTTGACTGGCAATGGTAAGGAAAGCGTTTCTGAAGAAGAGAAATCTGTTAACATAGAGTATAGATTTAAGTGCCAGGAAGTCATTTCTGAAAATATTTGTTTGGAGTGTAGCCATGTATGGAAGTGAAACATGGACGATAACTAGTTTGGACAAGAAGAGAATAGAAGCTTTCGAAATGTGGTGCTACAGAAGAATACTGAAGATAAGGTGGATAGATCACGTAACTAATGAGGAGGTATTGAATAGGATTGGGGAGAAGAGAAGTTTGTGGCACAACTTGACCAAAAGAAGGGATCGGTTGGTAGGACATGCTCTGAGGCATCAAGGGATCACCAATTTAGTATTTGAGGGCAGTGTGAAGGGTAAAACTCGTAGAGGAAGATCAAGAGATGACTACACTAAGCAGATTCAGAAGGATGTAGGCTGCAGTAGGTACTGGGAGATGAAGCAGCTTGCACAGGATAGAGTAGCATGGAGAGCTGCATCAAACCAGTCTCAGGACTGAAGACCACAAAAACAACAGTGATGAATTTTTTGGAGAGTTTGAATTTGCAGGTTTCTTAATAATGTATGTAATGGGAGCAATGTAAAGTATCACTTCACTTCCGGAGCCCAAAATTTACAGTCACCGTTGAAAGTACAGCTTTATTCGGAGACTTCTGAGTGGTAGTTTCTCGTGGCTTCGCTAGGAGAGGAATTTCCTACACAGATAAAACTCTTGCTTTATAGCGACTATCCAAATTCGGAAACGATTTGTGATTTTAACGTTCTGCAGGTGTTCTCAGCTGCCCTGATTGTCCTAACGCTCTGTATCGTTTGAGCGTTGCTTAAACAGTGTGGCAGTGAGTAATGCCAGACCCGCGCAACTCCGTTCTTTACGGCGAACGCTTCACGGAATGCAGACGTTTATTTGATGAAATGAAGAAATTTCTCCAGCTGTGTTTAAGGTGTCGATTTTATTTTGGCAACTAGTTTCAATGTTGTAACAACGTCGTCTTCAGGCCCATACACTTGTTGACGTCAACTGCGTGCGGCTGATACTAGAAGCCATGGTGAGATACAGACGTACTCCGTGTGGAAGGCGGTTAGTAACTAACCACCTTCCAGACGTAGCACGTACGTATCTCACCATTGACTTCTAGTATCAGCCGCACGCAGTGGACGTGAACAACTGTATGTGCCTGAAGATGACGTTGTTGCAACGTTGAAATTAATTGCCAATCCAAAATAGTCACCTTAAATACAGCTTGAGGAATTTCTTCATTTTTAATATAAATTTATACCAGCTGATGTCCTACTGTCTTCCATTTCAACTATGGATGTGCGAAGATTTATTCGATGATGTCGGTATGTGGACCTCCTAGGTTCATGAATGAACTGATGTCGCGAGCGACCAAGTATTTCGCGGAAGTGAGCTCTTAGACCTTTTACCAATGTTTTCGGCGCCAGGGATTGAGTGTGCATGCAACAGGGCGTGCTCCCTTAGAGCATTAACTTCATTTTACGCAATTTTTGTCCTCCGCCTGTGTAATTACTTAATAACAAGTGAACTTCCTATAGCCATCTTCTAGATGGATCTTTTCATCATGAAGTTAAATCCTTTCGAGTTTCGAATCACATCGGGTGGGTTTACATCCACTGGACGTGGCTTGGTGGATGTGTAACCACTTGGTGTGGGTCGATGAATGTATAACCACTTAATGTGACTAAGTGGATGTGTAACGACTTGACGGGCTGGATGGATGTATAACCGCAATACTCAGCTGAGTGGGTGTATAACCACAATATGCAGCTGAGTGGATGTATAACCACAATATGCAGCTGAGTGGATGTATAACAGCTTGATGCACCTGGGTCGATGCACTCTGATGAGACAAGTCTTGGGATACCGATATGCACATACACAGAAGGCAGTAGTATCGTTTAAAATAGGGTATAAAATGCAGTGCGTTGAAAAGGTGATTAAGGCCACACGGCCAGAATTAACAGATGTTAGTTGCAGATGGGCGCAATGGACAGTCCATTTCGGAAATCATTAGGGAATTCAATATTCCGAGATCCACAGTGCGAAGAGTATGCCGAGAATACCAAATTTCAGACCTTACCTCCCACTACGGGGAACGCAGTGGCCGACGGCCTTTACTTAACGATCGAGAGCAGCGGCGTTTCCGTAGAGTAGTCAGTGCTAACAGACAAGCAACACTGTTTGAAAATAACGAACGTATTCGTTAGGGCAGTGCGACGAAAATTTGGCGTTAACAGAATATGGCTGTCGACTGTTGTGGTCGAGGGGTTCTAGGCGCTTCAGTCCGGAACCACCCTTCTGCTACGGTCGCAGGTTCGAATCCTGCCTCGGGCATAGATGGGTGTGATGTCCTTAGGTTAGTTAGGTTTGGGTAGTTCTAAGTCTAGGGGACGGATGACCTCAGATGTTAAGTCGCATAGTGCTCAGAGCCATTTGAACCATTTGAGAATATGGCAGCAAACGACCGATGCGATTACCTTTGTTAACAGCACGACATTGCCTCCTGCAGCACGTCTCCTGGTCTCGTGACCATGTCTGTTGGACCCTAGGCGACTGGAAAACCGTGGCCTGGTCAGATGAGTCTCGGTTTCAGTTGGTAAGAGCTGATGGTAGGGATCGGGTGATGTGCAGACCCACGAAGCCATGGACCCAATAACTCAACAAGACACTGCCCAAGCTGATGGTAGCTGCATAATGGTGTGGGCTGTGTTAACATGGAACGGCCTGCGTCCTCTGAGCACTTGGAGACCATTTGCAGCCATTCATGGACTTTATGTTCCCAAACAACGACGGAATTTTTATGCATGACGATGCGCCAAGTCACTGAGCCACAGCTGTCCACGAATGGTTTGAAAAACATTCTGGACAATTCGAGCGAATGGTTTGGTCACAGAGATCGTCCTACAAGAATCCCATCGAACAGGCCTATTTATGGGACATATCTGAGCGGTCAGCTCGTGCACAAAATTCTATACTGGCAACACTTTCCTAATTATGGACAGCTATAGAGGCAGCATGGCTGTTTATTTTTGTAGGGGACTTCCAATGACTTGTTGAGTCTTTGCAACGTCGAGGCATTGCACTACGCTGTGCAAAAACAGGTTCGACACGATGTTAGGAGTAATCCCAAGACTTTTGTCACCTTAGTGTGTAACCACTGTATGTAGGCGGATCGATGGACGAGTATGCCCACTTGATGTGGCTTGGTGGATGTATAACCACTTGATGTGTCTGGGTGAATGTATAACCACTTGCGTGGCTGGAAGACTTCGAAGATTTTATTGAGTCATATCGCTGCAAGACTATGCGTTCATGCATTTTTTGGTATAGGTTACGAATCTACTTTTGATGAGCGAAGCATTGAACAATCGACGGTATTAATTTTCTGATATTTCCTCAGCGCGACGGGTCTCTGTAGTCCGTCTGGAACAAAGGATAAAAAGACATGAACAGTTTATGGTGAAAAACTACATTAAATTTTTTCATGATAATTATATCTAAACGTTTTCAGAATGTACTTAGAACCTTTTCCTCAAGTGCTGTGTGTCTAATAACAACACATAGCGACTCTTTATCCTAGATTTAATATCTCCAGAGTTGCTGACAAGGAATTGATTTTACAAGAGTATATAGTAATGAAGAGAGCAAAAGCTGCTTCGTTTTCGAGATATCTTCAAGCACATCAAATCCATCTGAGATGCCCATGTGTAGGGGAAAACATTGGTGACTGAGTCTGGAGAGCCTTTAGCAGTGATAGATTTTCAGTGGACGGTACCAAGTCAGACAATAGTAGGAAAGGAACATCTCTTCTTTTTTTCCCGTTACACCCCGCTTTATGGGCACACGAATCGTCCAGAATATTGAGGTATTATTGTAATAGACTGTTTCTGCGGCATTCCTCCAGAATATTAGACTTTGGTTTTAAATACTTTATTTCTGTGTGCTTATATGATGGTCCCCCCACACCTTCTCTTTTATGATCGAAAGCTGGGGATTATGAATTGAATTAATTTTACTGATTTAAAATGAATTAAAGGTAATGATGAACGAAATCAGTGAGGACGCAATTACGTGAAATGATACCCTGTCTAACAAAAAAAGTGAAGTACCCCGAAGACGTGGTTGGATGCCAATGTAACTTCGTATTCGTATACACAATTGGCGGGTATTGTATATGATTACAGAGTTGCACTTCTCTGTGACAGGTGGAACGTCTGCAAGAGTGCATTAGCGTTGCCACCATGCCTAGCAGGGTATATAAGGATGTTAAAAGCTTCAGTTGGTGAGTGATCATCGTGAAGGACAAGCAGGAGCTATGTACTCATCTCAGACAGCACCAGACAGGGTTTGAAAGGTGCCTCATTGTGGGGCTCCATTTGGCCGACAGGTCGAAATGTGGAATGTCTACTTTTGTGCGGCATTCAGATGTGACAATGGCCCGATGTGGGAAGGTGAGGGCAGGCATACTCGTCTCAAGGTTCTGGTCCAACACGCTTGACAAACTCGATGGAGCTGGTGTCGTAGTGTAGGGAACCACCAGGTATGATTTTAGGTCAAGGCTGCTGGTGACTGAGATAACTCTGAAGGTAAAACTGTACGTCACGGACACCCTGCAACCTTATCTGTTACATCTCTCGTGACTGAATCGCGGTGCCATTTTTCGACAGGACAATCATCGTCGACGCACTGCAGAAGTGTGACTGTATCGTGATGCTATTTTCCAACAAGACAATCCTCGTCGACACACTGCAGGTGTCTCTGTGATCTGCCTGCGTGATGCTGAGGATCTCTTGCGTCCAGCAGCATCCTCAGATCTGTACCCATTAGAACATGTGTGGGATCAGCTCTGACGTCATCTCTGTGCCAGTGCCAGCATCTGATATCGAGACCAGTTACAACAGTTATGAGCCACCTTGCCTCAGGAGAGGATACAACTTCATTACAAAATCAGGACACGTATTCAGGGGATTGTCGGTGCAGAGTCACACTGATAAGCGGGCTAGTGCTGTCAAGTGTTTGGTAAATTTGTTTCGATTTTGCTTTCACTGCAATAACATTTCGTACGCTCTCAACCCTTGAAGTTTCGCTTCGTTTCGTCCTCCCCTATGGGCGCTTCGCTCTTTTTGTCAGGTAGGGTCCGCAGATCGTGGTCTTGCGGTAGCATTCTCGCTTTCTGCGTACGTGGTCCCGGGTTCGATTCCCGGCGGGATCAGCGATTTTCCCTGCCTCGAGATGACTGGTGTTGTGTCATTTTCATCATTATCATTCATCCCCATTTCGGTCGGAGGAAGGCAATGGCAAACTACCTCCGCTAGGACCTTGCCTAGTAGGCGGTGCGGGCCTCCCGCATCGTCTCCTACGCTCCTCGGAGTATGGGACCTCATCATCATCAGCGTAAGAGGGAAGTGACGCTCAGAAAAGCTCAACTCCAGTGTAGTGTACATGTCGTGACGAATGAGATTTAAAGTCAGACCCGGATATGCTGCTTTTCTTGTTCAGTCTTCTTCAGTATGGACTGAGATCTTTATACAGTTTTATTTACTTCAGTTCATTCTCATCGAGTCCATGCCTGTGAATTTAATACAGTTGGCATGCTTTCCTTGTAGCAGGGTAAGCCGCAATCTCCCATCACATCCATTACCCTGGTGGGCCTATTATGGAATCGAGGACAATCTATGCATGTTCGGCAGAACAGGATGGAAGGCTTGAATCAGGCCTCATTGGATGCTCAGATAGTCTAAAGATTAAGCCGAATACATCAGAAAAGCAGAAAGTCCAGGTACTTTCAATAGCCAGAACCAAAAGCACATCTACGTGACTGCTCTGCAGTTCTCTCTTAAGTGTTTGGCAGAAGCTTCCCAAGAACAATATCACCCGTTTCACTCACGAGCAGAATTTGAGAGAAATGGCAACTTAAAATTTTCCGTGCGATTTCTGGTTTGTTATTGATCACTGTGGTCATTTCTGCCTATGTACGTGGAATTTAACAAAATATCTTCGCATTCGGATGAGAAAGCTGGTGACTGAAATTGCTTGGGAAGATCTCGTCACAACGAAAAACTCCTTTGTTTCAATGGTTACCATGTCAACTCGCGTATCATATCCCTGACATTCTGTATCGTATTTCGCGATAATACAAAATGAGGACTTTTTCGGTGTACTTCGTTAATCCTGCCTGATAAGGAGCACATATCATGCAGCGGCACTACAATAGAGGACGGACAAGTGTAGTGTAGGCAGTTTCTTTCGTAGATTGTTTTGTACCATGTGGGTGTTCTATCAACAAAACGCAATCTTTGGTTCGTCTTTCCCACCAAATTTTCTATATACAGGGTGGTCCATGGATAGTGACCGGCCCAAATATCTCACGAAATAAGGAGCAAACGAAAAAACTACAAAGAACGAAACTCGTCTAGCTTGACGGGGGAAACCAGATGGCGCTATGGTTGGCCCGCTAGATGGCGCTGCCATAGGTCAAACGGATATCAACTGCGTTTTTTTTTTAAAAATAGGAAACCCCTTTTTTATTACATATTCGTGTAGTACGTAAAGAAATATGAATGTTTTAGTTGGACCACTTTTTTCGCTTTGTGTAGATGGCGTTGTAATAGTCACAAGCGTATAAGTACCTGGTATCACGTAACATTCCACCAGTGCGGACGGTATTTGCTTCGTGAAACATTACCCGTGTTAAAATGGACCGTTTACCAATTGCGGAAAAGGTCGATATCGTGTTGATGTATGGCTATTGTGATCAAAATGCCCAAGGGGCGTGTGCTACGTATGCTGCTCGGTATCTGCGTGTATTAGTTAATATGGAGAGTTATCCACAGCGCGTTGTTATGACAAGTTGCACTCTGCTGTGGACACTTTCAAAGACGTGCCTGAATTTCTGTGAAGGAATGGCAGCCCGTTCTTCCTCATGACCTGAAGCCACAGAACGTAGTGATATTGGACGCCGGGTCTTGAGCGAAGTCGACGTTCCGATGCACCCCAAGGGTGTTTCATCAACTATAGGTCGGGGCGCCCGCAGGCCAGTCCGTTTCGGGAACGCTGTTATCCAAAAACCATTGCCTCACGGACGCTGCTTGATGATAGGGTGCACAGTCATGCTGATACGGTGATCGTCCCTGAAGTCTCCCTGCTGTACGCAGTACATAATGCTGTACAGTATGTTCATATCCTTCTGCGTGTAGTGTTTTCTTAAATGCAAGTCGGTGGCCACAACGCAACCACGAAAAACATTCCACAAACGTAACGCGTCCTCCTCCGTGCTTCACTGGGGCATTATTCATGGTTTCTGGTAACATTCTACACGAATCTGACAAACCAAAATCATTACAGCACCTCATGGTATATCACGTTTCATCACTCCAAATCACTCGTTTCCGGTCATCTACTGGCCAGTGGCGTCGCTCTTTCCACCACACAAAGCATCGCTTAGCAGTGATTATAGAAATGTGTGGCTTGAGAGGAGCTACTCCACCGTTGTACCCCACACTTTTTAACTCTATACGCACAGTCATTGTGCTAGATTGAGTGGTTAGCATTTTAGAATTTACGAGTGATTGCTTACGTTGGGCCCGCATCTCGTGGTCGTGCGGTAGCGTTCTCGCTTCCCACGCCCCGGTTCCCGGGTTCGATTCCCGGCGGGGTCAGGGATTTTCTCTGCCTCGTGATGGCTGGGTGTTATGTGATGTCCTTAGGTTAGTTAGGTTTAAGTATTTCTAAGTTCTAGGGGACTGATGACCATAGATGTTAAGTCCCATAGTGCTCAGAGCCATTTTTTTTAGCTTACGTTGATTTCATGCGATGTTTCACAGACACCCTCAGGAGTGCTTGACGGTTCCTGTCCGCCAGTACGTGAGATTTGGTTTTATTTTAGCTGTGATTGATTCTTCGCGTTTCCGCTTCACAGTAACATCACCAACAGTCGACTTGAGAAGGATTATGTGGTGTCACCGCCAGACACCACACTTTCTAGGTGGTAGCCTTTAATTCGGCCGCGGTCCGGTAGTATACGTCGGACCCGCGTGTCGCCACTATCAGTGATTGCAGACCGAGCGCCGCCACACGGCAGGTCTAGAGAGACTTCCTAGCACTCGCCCCAGTTGTACAGCCGACTTTGCTAGCGATGGTTCACTGACTTCTATGCTCTCATTTGCCGAGACGATAGTTAGCATGGCCTTCAGCTAAGTTATTTGCTACAACCTAGCAAGGCGCCATGATCCGTTTCTACTGATATTGTAAATCATGTACCGTCAAGAGCGACGTTCGTCATTAATGGATTAAAGTTAAGTATTCCACCAGCTACGCCCGTTTTTCTCAATTCTAATTCCCTTGTCATGTTCCAAACCTCACGCCAGCCTGCGTGAGCTAAAACGCGTGCATTTCGGCCCCCTTTAGTAATACGGTGTTGGCTCTCCTGCCAACCACAACAGTTTAGAAGGACTGAAATGTAATTGACGGCTTTATTAATCAGGTGACGTCCAGTGACCAGATCTCGTTTGAAGTCAGTGAGCTATCCTGACCAATCTGTTCTGCCGTCACTGCTCCTCTACTGACAACACAATACTGTCCGCTTCCTTTTTCACTGGTGACTCCGACTCTCGTCACATCTAGTGGTGCACATTGCGTAGGTGACTGGACACTGTTGATCAGATATTGTATGTGGAACAGACGTTACGCCGTTGCCGGCCGCCCAGGCCGAGCGGTTCCAGGCGCTTCAGTCCGGAACCACGCGGCTGCTACGGTCGCAGGTTCGAATCCTGCCTCGGGCATGGATGTGTGTGATGTGATGTCCTTAGGTTAGTTAGGTTTAAGTAGTTCTAAGTTCTAGGGGACTGATGACCTCAGAAGTTAAGTCCCATAGTGCTCAGAGCCATTTGAACCATTTGAATATGCTTCTAACCCTTACACTGAAGTGCAGTTTTGAAGTTATAGCGGACAACTGTAAGGATTACCGCTATCTTTGATGTGATAGCGTATCGATATTGTACTCCTTACTTATCGCTGGCTTCTGGCATTTTCGAAGCAACAGAAAAGAAGAGTAACTTTACTCAATGTGGCAAGTTATCTGACGTACGAAAGTAATTTTTGACGTTTGTAGCTGCCAAATTATGAGACGGGCTTTGTTCCTTCCGTGGTATTGGAAATAGCTTTCAAAAATACGCAAACGAAGGAAATTGATCAAATAATAAAAAGATAACAGCGAGGCAAACCACTGCTTTACAGTGAAGTCCCAAAACTCCGGCCCAGCTGTAGCGAATGGAAGCCAACACGTAACTCAGACGCTGTTCGCGTGTTTATTATGACCATCATATCATGAGCTTATAATATTGACCGTGAGCGCTGATACGAGCTATAAAGCGATTCCGTAAAGACAGTGCCAGTCGCTGAATTCCGTCAGCGCTTGCGCGTGCTCCAAGGCATTTCTTGTCTTTTGAGAGTCGTCGGTGTTCCTTTGTAGACTTCTTGTCATTTTCTATTCAGATAAACTTCTTGATGTCTTCTGCTGTTCTACTTGTTCTGGTGCTGTACTGGTTTGTGTCATGTTATTTTGTTAGAAACTTTTAATCACTCTTGATACGAGTGACTGTGTCCCTCTGGGTGCACGTGTTTCCCAGAGCCAGTTTCTACTGACCTTGTCACAGACTGTTTCGCAATCACTAAACGATAAGTGAATTATGTTCACGGCGTTTCAGTATCAATTGTCTCAAGATAAATGTGCAGTCAGGGCATTATTTACCCTGTGGGTCTTAGCACTAAATACTAAAGCTCCCATCGGCGCGACTCCACTATCTCAGGAGTGACGTCACGAACCGACCACTGCCTCAACACGTATAAACAGTTCGGCTCGCTAAGCTCGAGACAGTAACTGCTTTCCGATTTGTTACATCCTCTGATGATTCCTCCTGCTATGAAAGAAGAAACGTTAGGCACACAAATATGCTGTTGACCACGGCGAATGCCTGCAAAACAGAAATCACCAAAAACATCTGGGAACATCGTTTATAATCGTATTAAGTGATTGTTCGCTTAGTAGAATGTACTCAACATTATGAATGAAAAAAACCACCTATTTGTAACATTGAACCTGTTAATGACAAGCTTATTTTGTTTAATCAAACCCTTGCAACATGTCACCACAGTGAATCAGATCTTGTTGAACTTAATTCAGCTCTGAAATCAGTTGTTGTAATTTGACATACAGCTCACTGTTTAAAGTGGCATATAGTTTATCTAAGTTCAGTAGTTTGAATAAAACTCATCATCAATAGCGACCGAAGACTTCCAGCATAAGTCACCACAATTCCACCAAGGTCCTCGTCAAAGAGGGTGCAGGAGCGGACAAGAGATTCAGGGCAGCCTGTTGTTCATGGTGTGGAGAACTGGATCTAAAAGGTGGAAGAATCAGTAAATATTAACGGCATGAGGACGCAGAAGATAACGGAAACACACAACAAGTATCCACAGGAAATGTGGCCGGTAATTGGAAAAGTGTCATGATGATCCCTCCATTGACAAAAATTCTGGATTAGTCCCCCATTCGGGTCTGTGGGTGGGGACTGCCAAGCTGGAGGTCACCATGAGAAAAATGTCGAATAACCAACGGAAGGATGACATTCTACGAGTCGTGGCGTGGAATGACAGAAGTTCGAGCGTTGTTGGGAAGCTACAAAACCTGAAACGAGAACTGTTAAGGCTGAATCTAGATATAGTGGAGGTCAGTGAAATGAAATGGAAAGAAGACAAGGATTTCTGGTCAGTTGAGTATAAGGTAATATCAGCAGCAGCAGTATATGGTATAACAGGCATAGGATTCTTTATGAATAGGAATTACTGTGAACACTTCTGTAATAGGGTTGTTCTCATCAGAACAGACAGCAAAACCAACACCGACAACGATAATTCAGTGACATATACCGACATTGCAAGTAGAAGATGAAGACGAAGAGAAAGTATATTAGAGTACTGGACGGGTAATTCAGTACCTAAAAGGAGATGAGCGTGTGATAGTCGTGGAGGGTGGAATGCGGTTACAAGGAGAGTAGGAGAAGAAAGGGTTACAAGAGAGTGTGGGTTTGGTAGCAGGAACGAGAGAGCACAAAGGTCAATGAGTTCTGCAATAAATTTCGGCTAGTAATAGCAAATACTCTTTTCAAGAATCACGAGAGGAGGAGGTATATTCATAAAAGACCGGGAGATACGGGAATATTTCAGTCTGATTGCATCATGGTCAGGAAGAGATTCCGAACTGAGATACTGGATTGTAGGGCGTTCCAGGAGCGGATATAGACACTGATCACAACTTAGTAACGATGAGGGGTAGCTTGAAATTTAAGAGACTAGTCAGGAAGAATCAGTGTACAAAGTAGTAGAATACGGAAATACTAATGACCGAAGAGATACGCTTGAAGTTATCTGAGGCTATAGATACTGTGATAATGAATAGCTTAGTAGGCAGTTCAGTTGAAGAGGAAGAGACATCTATAAAATGGGCAACGACAGAAGTTGGAACGAGAAACACAAGAAAGGTAGCTGTGAAGAAACCATGGGTAACACAAGAAATACTTCAGTTGATCGATGAAAGAAGGAAGTACAAAAATGTTCAGGAAAATACAGGAATGCAGAGAGACAAATACTTAGGAATGAAATAAATAGGAAATAGAAGGAAGCTAAGAAGAAATGGGCGCATGAAAAATGTGAAGAAGTCACAAAAGAAATGATTGTGAGAGGACTGTCTCATTATACAGAAAAGCCAAAACGACCTTCGGTGAAATTAAAAACAAGGGCGGTAACATTAAGAATGCAAAGGGAATAAATGCAGACGAGAGCAGATAGGTGGAAAGAATACATTGTATGCCTCTATGAGGAGGAGGACGGGTGTGATGACGTGATAGAAGATGGAACAGGTGTCGATAGGAAAGAGATGGGTGGTCCAGTATCAGATTCGGAGATTCAAAGAGCTTTGGAAGGTTTAAGATCAAATGAGGCAGAAAGATAACATTCCACTGGAATTCCTAAACTCACTGAGGGATGTAGCAACATAACGTTGATGTGTAGAATATATGCGACTGGTGATACGCCGTCTGACTTTCGGAACAACACCATCCACACAATTCCAAAGGTGCAATAGCTGACAAGTGCGAGTATTAATGCTGAATCAGCCAACAGCTCATGCATCGAAGCTGCTGACAAGAAAAGTATACAGAAGGGTGCAAAGAGAATTAAGGATCTCTCAGATGATGAACAGTTTGGTTTTAGGAAAGGCAAAGACGCCGGACAGGCGGTTCTGACGTTGCGGTTGGTAATGGAAGCCAAGATGAAGAAACATCAAGGCATGTTCATAGGCTTTTTCGACCTGGAAAAAAGCGTTCGACAATGTAAAATGGCACAAGTTGTTCGAGGTTCTGAGAAAAATGGGGGTAACCTGTAGGGAAAAGCGGGTAATAAACAGTATGTACAAGAACCAAGAGGAAACAATAAGAGCGGGATACCAAGAACGCAGTGCTCTAATTAAAAAGGGTGTTAAGAAAAGGACGTAGTCTTTCGCCCATACTGTTCATCTGTACATCGAATAAGCAATGACGGAAATAAAAGAAAGGTTCAAGAGTGGGATTAAAATTCAAGGTTAAAATTATATCAATATAAGAGTCGCTGATGACATTGGTATCATCAGTGAAAGTGAAGAAGAATTAGATAACCTGTTGAATGGAATGGTCTAATGTGTACAGAATGTGGATTGAGAGTAAACGGAAGAAAAACTGAAATAATCAAAAATAGCAGAAATGGGAATATAGAGAAAGGTAACATCAGAATTAGTGATCACGAAGTAAATGAAGTTAAGGAATTTTGCTTTCTAGGCAACAAAACAAGCCATTACTGACGGAGATAGGTGGACATAAAATCAGACTAACACTGGCAAAAAGGGCAAGAAAAGTCCGGTAGTATCAAATATGGGCCTTAATTTGCGGAAGAAATGTCTGAAAATTACGTTTGGAGGACAGCATTGTGTGATAGTGAAACATGGACTGTGGGAAAACCGGAACTGAAGATAACCGAATCATTGGAGATGTGGTGCTACAGAAGAATACTGAAAATTAGGTGGGCTGATAAGGTGAGGAATGAGGAGGTTCTTGCAGAATGGCGAGGAAAGGAATATGCGAACACTGACATGAAGAAGGGACAAGATGATAAGACGAGTGTTCCACGGTACGAGAGAGGAATGAGAAGGGTAAAAACTGTTTGGTGGAGACAGAGGTTGGAATACATACAGAAAATAATTGAGAACATTTGTTGCAGGTGCTACTGTGAGATGAAAAGGTCGTCACACGAGAGGAATTCGTGGCGGGCCGCATCGAACCAGTCTGAAGATTAATGACTAAAGAAAATATATACATTGCATTTTACTGAAGTCATACGTCTCAATTTGGTCTTGAATGAAGCATTAACAGTCCCATCTCTGAAAAACAACTGAGATAGCCTGTATGTGCACCTTGTTTAATCTTTTATCCAGCCACACATATTTATCTTTGTACCTAACGGAGTCGTAACAGCCGAAAACCGGTTTCTAAAATAATGAATATTGTGGAATATTACACCGGACTCATGTGATGTTTCATTCGTAATTGTTTATAGTATTTGCGATAGTCGTTTAGTTACAAATCATGCATTAAATGTATAATAATGAGTAATTATATTTATAAAAACTGAAGAAACACAGACCTAAGCTGTCCTCAAGTATGATACGTACCGAAGTCTACGACATTCTGGAACCAAGGGAAACTGGGACGTCATGCGAATGGAACTTTTCCACTAATGTATTTCAAGAGGCTAAGGAATTTCGTTTCTCTCGCTTTCAACGTTTCTAATTCTGGAGGAAGCGTAATTTAGGATTTCCTTTGAAGGTGAGTCCTATCCTGCCAACCATCGGCGCACTGCATTCGTGCTTCAGAATATTACCTTTGCAATCTTTCTCTCTAGCCGCTGAAAAACTGACGTCCTAAGAGAAAAGGACAAGAATAGAAAAAGAGCGACGCGCAACCCTCTGCGGTCGCTGTTCTGAAGAAGAATCCCAGCTGTCCAGACTGAGTCTAAAGGCAGCCTTGAAGGAACCACGCTATGGAAATGTTTTCAGCTATCCGCCGCTACCGATGGAATCACGATTGTTCCCGTCTGCATTACTAAAGTGGACTTTTACAATGTATTCTTGTGACTTAGGCAGTTTAGAAACATCTTGTTAGGATGAGCACTGTGAAAATAGTACAAGAGTTGACAGTAGTGGGTGTAATGCTGTGCAGTTTATTTCTGTACTGCATCATTCAAGCCTTTCAGAAACCATAGTTATAGCCTCTTGAATACGAATCTGCTATTTCTTGAGTTTCTGTCAACTACATGTTTGCTGTTTTGGATATTCATTACTGACCACGTAGTAGTAGCAAAAAGCGTTATAGAAACCCAGGACAGCTTTGTGGCATTATTAGACGCAGGGAAAAATAATGAAGGTAGCTCCAGTGACATAACTCTGTCTTAAGGAACGGGACGGTTTCCACACACACGGTGGAAAGTATAATGTCGGCTTTACACAGGCGGTCTACGAACTCCCGTGAACAGTAAAACTGTTTACTTTAATATGATCGTAAACGTAGCAGCCAAAACATTATCACCAATGACCACCACGACGTTGGATGACGCACCATACATTAACGCGCCAAGGTCGCTGATGTTCCACTTGTCGCACCCATCGTGGATTTTCCGTTGCCCAATAGTGCATATTATGCCGGTTTACGTTACCGCTGTTGGTGAATGACGCTTCGTCGCTAAATAGAACGCGTGCAAAAAATCTGTCATCGTCCCGTAATTTCTCTTGTGCCCAGTGGCAGAAATGTACACGACATTTAAAGTTGTCGCCATGCAATTCCTGGTGCCTAGAAATATGGTACGGGTGCAATAGATGTTAATGTAGCATTCTCAGCACCGAAGTTTTTTAAGATTCCCGATTCTCGCAAAATTTGTTTGCTACTGATGTGCGGATTAGCCGCGACAGCAGCCTAAAACACCTACTTGGGCATCATCATTTGTTGCAGGTCGTGGTTGACGTTTCACTTGTGGCTGAACACTTCCTGTTTCCTTAAATAACGTAACTATCCGACGAACGGCCCGGACACTTGGATGATGACGTCCCGGATCCCAAGCAGCAGTGGTCATGCCCGTTGGGCATTTTGATCTCAATAGCCATACATGAACACGATATCGACCTTCTCCGCAATTGGTAAACGTTCCATTTAAACACGGGTAATGTATCACGAAGCCAATACCGTTACGCTACGTGCTACCACGTTTTTTATTGGTATCAGGCAACGTTCACTTCAACAGATACAATTATGGAAAATGATGCTACGAAAAGGACACCTGTATGAGTTAATTACAAAATGTAAAACACAATGTACGTATTACGTAACTGTATAAGAATAAGCGAACAGCTGCGTGAGATTATGGGATAGTTTACAAAGTACATTAGTCTGACTATACCATCACAGTAAAAGCCACAAATGTTTAACATAAAACGTAATTTACGTACAAAATATAAAACAGGTTCTTAAATTTTGAAGTTCCTTTCCATCAAGACAGAAGAAACGGTAAGTATGTGCAATAGGCAACGGAAGCTGTTCATGCAACTAAGACCTATTCTGAGAGAAAATTAATCCTTAATTTTTACTGTACAATGTAATTGGTCTTGGATGACTGTGTTATCACATTCAGTTAGCGTATGTATAATGTCCTCTTCAACGAGGCAGGAAGCACATCTTGGAGAGGGTTTTAATTTTAGCAACAACATTCATGCTACCGCCCCTCAGTCTGTTAATAGTAACAATTTCTGCTCTCGTGACTGCCGAGTTGAGGAAACCAAGACTGGCATGAAGTCTGTTTTTGAACCGTGGAATACCATGTGGTTTTGACGATATGGTCCGTGTCCATTAACACTGGCCGTTCCTTGAGTGGTTGGTTGTTGAATCTACTATGAAAAACACAATATGATACGTCGCTGGCAAGCAGATGGTGCAACGTTTTCATTGCTCGTAATACCAACATGTGACGGTATTCACTGTAGATGAATCAGCTGATGCGCTTCTTTGCTCAAGGCATACAGTTCGTCTGGCCAAGCTACGCCTTCTCCCATGAGCCTGAAACCGGTTATTACAGCTTCTCTTGATTCACTGTTTTCATTCTGTTTGTGTTTCTGCATGATGCCTAGACTGTTGTAGATTTTTGTGAATTTAATAAAGATATTGTAATTTGTTCTGAAAATAATAGCTTCTTGAGCTTAAACAGCGATTCAACGGTGTTGCTACAGTGGAGGGACTAGAAGGATGATAGGGAAGAGGTGATATTTCTTCGTGTCGTCAGTTTTCTGTTTGGTATGATGCGTGTAACATAACTTTAATTGCATGAGAGTCAGCGGTGGGGGCTGTTAAAAGTGTTGGCGGGGCAGATGCGAGTGTCAAATTCAGGAAGATTGAAAACAAACGCGAGGAAATGGACTGCTTCCCTTCTTCCAGGCACTGGTGGTACAAACAGGGCCTGGTGTTGTGTATATAGAGTGAATTGGTGAGTGAAAATTTGTACCAAGGCCGGGAATTGACCCTGGGTATTCTGCTCACCAGACAGGTGCGCTAGCCACTTTTTTTTCTTTTTTTAAAACAACTATGCAAGTACATAAGCACAAAAACAAAATAATGAAGTGCTGGAACTTTTTCAACACGAATTATATTCTACAATAGACTGAAGAACACATTTCAATATAGTGCCATTTGTAAGCTTACAAAATAGAACAAAAATATTAAACTGACAATAGCTTCTTCAGTCCAGAAAGAGACATAGAACCAAAACGCAAACATATTAAAGAGAATTACAATACATATATAAATGGCAGTTTTGTCAATTGATTCACAACCGTCCAAACTCAAAGTCATTTGGAGAATTCAAACGGATAACAAAGACTTGCACAGGAAACATAAATTAATGAAAACGTCATAATGAAGTTAATAACACCATTGAGAAGTCGGGAGCAGTTCTAGGAACAGATGTAACCCCTTATTCGTTGAGTATTTTGTTCGCTACATAGTCTTGCATGTGATTTGTGTCCTTACTGGCGTCGAGATTTACCCTACGCTTTGTTTTTCAAAAATTATGTCTAACATGTTAGCAAACATCTTCCAGAAATTTGGGTAACGTTTCATCTTCCAACGTGCCGTTCTCATGTAAGCCTCGAAACTAATGAGATTATCTTCACTATTGTGGAAGATAATGTATGTCACAAACTGTCCTAATAGCCACATCACGGTGTTGTTCTTGGTAGCGGGAAAATGTTTCGCGTCCGGCCAGAGCAGGATGTCGGTGCAGTGGCTGGCTGGGCTGCTGCGGGTAATCAGGCCCAGCCTCTGCTGCACCCATTTCCAGTTAATGGGATGACCGCCACAAGTGAAGCGATAGCGTAAGGTGTCTACCAGACCACAGCGGACGCTTTTTTCACTGTCACATAAGCCGATTCTATGCAATCTTCCATTAGTGGGTATAACATCGTTTACCACTTTATACCATGTGGACGCCACTTCAGCAGTGTGGACGGTTAAACTTATGTTGTCCCAAACTGCCTTCCAATGAACACTCGGATATTTAAGTTCAATGGGATTCCGGACTGTTGGAGATGTCCATATTTTTAATAACAGGTGCGTCGTCGGTAAATCCTGCGTGAAATAATCTCCATCAATATAGCTTACTTCAAGAAAAAACTGCTTGACATGTAGTTTGCAGTGCATTTTACCTACATCAATGGGTGAGTGCATATCGGTGGTTGTAAAGTTCGGAAGAGCCAACTGGTTACGCTGAGAGGTTCCTTGTCCAACAAGTGGGTGATTCGTTTAATATATAACGCAGTACACTTTCGGTTAATGTCAGGCACGTTGAGTCCGCCGGCCTGTCTGGAAGACGTCAGCGTGGTGTATTTCACTTTGAACAGATGCCCTTGTCAGATAAATGTATTCGAGAGTTTGGGCCATAGAGTACATTTTACTGAATATATAACTGCTGAGGAGTCGTATGCGTTGGAGAATGTCAACGGACCGCCAATTGTTTTCATAGATGGCACCTTGCTTCCAATTTTTTGCATTCATTTTTAGCGGGCATTTGTCGATAATCATCCCAAGAGTGGTGTGGGCTTCGACACGCTTCGCCCAAGGTATAATAACTGCGTCGAATGTTAACAAAGGTGCATTTATCGGCGTTGATTTTAACACCGGAAGCTCCACTAAGCCACCTAGCAACGGCGGTCCACACAACAGAACTGCCATGCTTCCCTCCTCGAGCCAAATTCTCACTGCTGCCCCAGTCTGCTTTAAGTACCCCTCACACACGAATAGAATTGCCGAGGCTCTCCATGTTCTGGAATAGCATCTCAGTACAGAAGACAAGTGGAGGATTCCACCTAAAACCCGGGTGTATGTACTTAAACAGAGGAAATGACAATTTCAGGGACTTTACTGGCCTCATACAGATATTATTTTATGTACGTAGACTGAAGACGCCATTGAAGTCTCTGAAATTGTGTAGAAGTACCTGGTGTGCCGGTGCAGCCATAATGGCAAAATCGTACACCGTGAGAAAAATGAATGAAACTGATAGGTTATGGAATTGAATATATGACGAAGTCGCACAATAAAACCAATTACATCAAAATGATAGCAACAATGAAATTAGTTCATTGCAGTGTAATTGAAAGTCCGATAGTCAGTATAGGGAAAGTCACTCTTTTATTCACATGTTAATTTATCGACATTCCATATAAAAACTAATAACCTGCAAATGCATGAAGCCAATTTGAGACAATTTATCAATATGACATCGCATCCTATCGTTTGAGGAAAGCGTGTCCACCAATACTGTAACTGGTCTTCGATATTCTGGGTACTGGCACAGGGGCGGAATTGACGTCCGAGCTTGTCCCACACCTGTTATGTCGGAGGACAAATCCGGGGATCTAGCTGGCCACGGAAGTACTTCAGCATTAAGGAGATAGTTCATAGAGACAGATGCTATGTCTGAACGAGCATCGTGCTGCTGGAGAATGGCAGCATGATACTGATGGCATGAGAGGCAACATGTGAAGATGCGGAATGTCTGTGATGTACTGTTGTGCCGCCCGGGTTTCCTCAGTCACTGCCAGCCGTCACCTAATGTAAATTTGAGACAATTTATCAATATGACATCGCATCCTATCGTTTGAGGAAAGCGTGTCCACCAATACTGTAACTGGTCTTCGATATTCTGGGTACTGGCACAGGGGCGGAATTGACGTCCGAGCTTGTCCCACACCTGTTATGTCGGAGGACAAATCCGGGGATCTAGCTGGCCACGGAAGTACTTCAGCATTAAGGAGATAGTTCATAGAGACAGATGCTATGTCTGAACGAGCATCGTGCTGCTGGAGAATGGCAGCATGATACTGATGGCATGAGAGGCAACATGTGAAGATGCGGAATGTCTGTGATGTACTGTTGTGCCGCCCGGGTTTCCTCAGTCACTGCCAGCCGTCACCTAATGTAAATTTGAGACAATTTATCAATATGACATCGCATCCTATCTTTTGAGGAAAGCGTGTCCACCAATACCGTAACTGGTCTTCGATATTCTGGGTACTGGCACAGGGACGGAATTGACGTCTGGGCTTGTCCCACACCTGTTATGTCGGAGGACAGATCCTGGGATCTAGCTGGCCACGGAAGTGCTTCAGCATTAAGGAGATAGTTCATAGAGACAGATGCTATGTCTGAACGAGCATCGTGCTGCTGGAGAATGGCAGCATGATACTGATGGCATGAGAGGTAACATGTGAAGATGCAGAATGTCTGTGATGTACTGTTGTGCCGCCCGGGTTTCCTCAGTCACTGCCAGCCGTCACCTAATGTCATTCCCCTGTGACTCTCGACGTCATGATGACAGAAGTGACACTTCTCTGCCTCTGCAAAATGTGAGAGCACTGAGACCTCTCCTCAGATCGTCGCCATACTCGCCAACTAAGGTCATCTGGAGTAGTGTTGAATCCAGTGCGATGCGAGTCACCACCAGTTCATGATTCCTGGTATCGGCACCACTCCAAATGCAACCGTTTGTGTCATAGTGTTAATGGCAGCCTAAGTTGGGACGGCAGTTGCCTAGTCCAGCTGCTACTAGTCTGCGAGCGATGGTGCGGGACCGCACAGAACTTTACTCGGAGTGCACGCAAGATGGCTGCCGTGGCAGAATCGCTGTGAAAGTGCTCCGTATATTTCGTGGAATTTCAGTAGATCTTTCTGGTGTTTTTACGAAGAATGTGTTCTGAATGTTTGCAGACAAAAGTACTGTACTGACAACGTACATATTTTCAGTAAATTTCTTCGGAATCGAACCCAGAAGAGCATTTTAAACTTTAGAAACCCAGCAATGTCCAGTCTGTTCCCAGGATTATAAACTAAAATTTTTTCGCATTTTTCGCTCGTTCTCTTGAATATTTAGCGTCGATTTTTTTAAGGTTATTCAAGTGCACAGCGTGTTGATTTTGAATTTATTTGAGCTGGAAATAGTGCTAACTCTAAAATTTGAATATGTTTATCCCCTTTTGGCGGGAAATAACGCCATGTGGTTGGTCATTTTTCATTTGACGTCATTTGGGCGGGAAAAGATCAGATTGGCCGGCCCATCTGCGTAGTCATCTGCTGCTTTCCCTGTTTCTCACTGAGGAGAAGAGACTCGTATTGGCATACATACAAGAGTTGTGGGATTTGTGGAAACCACACTGACGTGAAGTCCGGCGCTGCAGAGCCATCTTGTGGCTGTTTTGCCAACTATCAGAGCCTGACATATTTGCCTGTTTGGCTACAGAGTGCAGCACTGCCTGGTAAAGTTAGCCACAGAGTGAAGATTCACTGCGACACTGACATCTAGTGGCGCAGTAGCGCACTTCGTGCATGAAGTAAATTGTTTCTCAGATGATAGGGAGCGAAACAGGAAGATCGTTGTTGTGGTCGTTTTCAGTTACTGTTTTAACATCACTTGTACCTATCACCGATGTATGTCTTTGGCAGGGTTATACATTATAAATAAATTGTGTTGTGTGACTATATACAACTTTGGTGTTCAAAGCTTTTACGACATTCACACTGGATACTCTAATAATATTCGTACCACGCTTGCACAAACGAGTGAAAACAGAGAAACACAATTCTTGCAGAAGCTGACAGCAGTTAACAGAATAATTAATGGTGGGGATAGGACACCACGACTGAACATAGAAGGGCTCACCCAACTCAGCTCCCCGACACACCCACCTGCAGCCCGTGGGGAGACACGCCAAGTCGACTAAACATGGAATACAGACAGATCTTAGACGGAAGAAAATATCAACTTTGATATCCTTATCGCTAAAGAATAAAATATGGATTCTTGCACTGGAGCTGGCGAAACTATATGGACAAATAGAAGAACTGAGAGTCGAAAACACTAGACTATGTCGGGAATCAGCAGCAGCGCCATTGATGAGCAAGCATGGACTGAGATATTACAGGCAGAGGTTGCAGAACTGAAAGCGGAGACTGAGAAGCTGAGATCCGAAAACCAGTCCCTTCCAATGTCTTTCGCGACAGTTGTGGCTCCTGCGCCAAAACCGAAAAACAAGCTGGAGCAACAAATCAGTCAAACGAATGCCAAACAGACCAGTACCCTTTTCTTCAAATCGGACAGTAACAGAGATGCCAAAATAATACGCGAAACGCTATCAAAGACGATAAATCCGACACAAGACAAAGCTAAATAAAAACAATAAGATCAACACAAATACTGTAATTCTGTTGACCGAAACCCAAGCTGACAAAATATAAATAATGGAAAAGGCAGCACAACTTCAGAACATCAGGTGTGAAGAGCCGAAAAAAATTAGGCCACTGTTCACTGTCTACTAAGTACCAACAGTAAGAGTTTGTACCGTAGCAATTTATTACGTAATATCATTCGACGCAGTAAGACACGCAGCAGTGTAGCGTGGTGGCTTCATGATGGCAACGTTTTTTTCTTCGCTCTGACTCACAGAGCAGCTGACGTTAACCAGCTGTAAGGTCTAAAGTAACATTCAGTCGATACGCAAATTCATACCCCCTACGAATCTAAATAAACCATAGTAATTATCATCCGATTTTGTTCAAACTTGGTACGCAATCTTGTGTTATTTAGGACGGGATCCTGTCAAAACTTCAGCTTTTTATCTATTATGGTTACGGAGATTGACAAAATTACTTAAATGTCCTAAAACCGACACTTACGTTTCAAAACTCAGTGAGGAACAATAACCAAATGTCTTTTATTATCATCCGAAGTCATAACAAAGCTCACCGTATGTAAATCACTTAACTGGAATTTTCGTTTCAAAACTTTAATTACTCTACGTTATGTAGTATAAAAATCATTCAAAATTATTATTTGCTTATTATTTTTTGTGTGAATACATGGGAATGAATAGAGAGTGTATGTGGGACATACGTTAAAACTTAATGTCATTTATGTAAAACTTTATAGAATTGAACCATGGGAAAATTGTGTTGAAACCATGATGCTGATGACATATGTCGATGTGTGCTTGCTTTTATAAGAGAGCAGCCAGAATAAAAGTCTGAAGCAGAAAAAGTTTCTATATTGATTTAAAGAATATTCAGCAATTTGTTCTATTTTATTAAACAATATATTAGATATTGAAATTGTAATGACGTAAATGACTATCTGATTAGTGGTTGGCTGAGGCAAGTTTTGCCACGAGAATGATCTGGATGGATCATTCTGATTGGTCATTCAGATCAAGAGCCAGCCAGAATTAAGCGGTTCCCGCGTGCAGATAGTTAGAGAGGAGAGGAGCATCGAGGTAGTCGCTCGCTAACCTGCTTCCGAGTAACACCATGCTAGATGTCTCTGCGAAAATAGTATGTAAAATGAAGAGCTAGGGAGTTTATTGTACTTAGAACGAGTCGTGACTAAAACGGTTTAAGTTACGAACATTTTGAGGAAAGTGTGATGTATCAGAACTAATTAGTTGAAGTTTTATAAGCGTGTAATTTTTTGCTCGTAGAGACAATTCCGCGTGGCATATTCTGTGTTCTTGGCGGAATTCTTCGGCGAGCACTTCTGACAGATATAAATGCATGGTAAACCATATGGTATGCCGACAAAACAGACGCTTTTTTTTTTTTTTTTGGTTACCAATCTACTGACTGGTCTGATGCGGCCCGCCACGAATTCCTTTCCTTTGCCAACCTCTTCATCTCAGAGTAGCACTTGCAACCTACGTCCTCAATTATTTGCTTGACGTACTCCAATCTCTGTCTTCCTCTACAGTTTTTGCCCTCTACAGCTCCCTCTAGTACCATGGAAGTAATTCCCTCAAGTCTTAGCAGATGTCCTATCATACTGTCCCTTCTCCTTATCAGTGTTTTCCACATATTCCTTTCCTCTCCGATTCTGCGTAGAACCTCCTCATTCCTTACCTTATCAGTCCACCTAATTTTCAACATTCGTCTATAGCACCACATCTCAAATGCTTCGATTCTGTTCTGTTCCGGTTTTCCCACAGTCCATGTTTCACTACCATACAATGCTGTACTCCAGACGTACCATCCTCAGAAATTTCTTCCTCAAATTAAGGTCGGTATTTGATATTAGTAGACTTCTCTTGGCCAGAAATGCCTTTTTTGCCATAGCGAGTCTGCTTTTGATGTCTTCCTTGCTTGTCATTGGTTATTTTACTGCCTAGGTAGCAGAATTCCTTAACTTCATTGACTTCGTAACCATCAATCCTGATGTTAAGTTTCTCGCCGTTCTCATTTCTACTTCTTCTCATTACCTTCGTCTTTCTCCGATTTACTCTCAAACCATACTGTGTACTCATTAGACTGTTCATTCCGTTCAGCAGATCATTTAATTCTTCTTCACTTTCACTCAGGATAGCAATGTCATCAGCGAATCGTATCACTGATATCCTTTCACCTTGTATTTTAATTCCACTCCTGAACCTTTCTTTTTTTTCCATCATTGCTTCCTCGATGTACAAATTGAAGAGTAGGGGCGAAAGGCTACAGCCTTGTCTTACACCCTTCTTAATAGGAGCACTTCGTTCTTGATCGTCCACTCTTATTATTCCCTCTTGGTTGTTGTACATATTGTATATGACCCGTCTCTTCCTATAGCTTACCCCTACTTTTTCAGTATCTTGAACAGTTTGCACCATTTTATATTGTCGAACGCTTTTTCAAGGTCGACAAATCCTATGAACGTGTCTTGATTTTTCTTTAGCCTTGCTTCCATTATTAGCCGTAAAGTCAGAATTGCCTCTCTCGTGCCTTTACTTTTCCCAAAGCCAAACTGATCGTCACCTAGCGCATTCTCAATTTTGTTTTCCATTTATCTGGCTATTATTCTTGTAAGCAGCTTCGATGCATGAGCTGTTGAGCTGATTGTGGGATAATTCTCGCACTTGTCAGCTCTTGCCGTCTTGGGAATTGTGTGGATGATGCTTTTCCGAAAGTCAGATGGTATGTCGCCAGACTCATATATTCTACACACCAACATGAATAGTCGTTTTGTTGCCACTTCCCCTAATGATTTTAGAAATTCTGATGGAATGTTATCTATCCCTTCTGCCTTATTTGACCGTAAGTCCTCCAAAGATCTTTTAAATTCCGATTCTAATACTGGATCCCCTATCTCTTCTAAATCAACTCCTGTTTTTTTTTCTATCACATCAGACAAATCTTCACCCTCATAGAGGCTTTCAATGTATTCTTTCCACCTATCTGCTCTCTCCTCTGCATTTAACAGTGGAATTGTCGTTGCACTCTTAATGTTACCACCGTTGCTTTTTAATGTCACCAAAGGTTGTTTTGACTTTCCTGTATGCTGAGTCTGTCCTTCCGACAATCATATCTTTTTCGATGTCTTCACATTTTTCCTGCAGCCATTTCGTCTTAGCTTCCCTGCATTTCCTATTTATTTCATTCCTCAGCGACTTGTATTTCTGTATTCCTGATTTTCCCGGAACATGTTTGTACTTCCTCCTTTCATCAATCAACTGAAGTATTTCTTCTGTTACCCATGGTTTCTTCGCAGCTACCTTCTTTGTACCTATGATTCCCTTCCCAACTTCTGTGATGGCCCTTTTTAGAGATGTCCATTCCTCTTCAACTGTACTGCCTACTGCGCTATTCCTTATTGCTGTATCTATAGAGTTAGAGAACTTGAAACGTATCTAGTCATTCCTTAGAACTTCCGTATCCCACTTCTTAGCGTATTGATTCTTCCTGACTGATGTCTTGAACTTCAGCCTACTCTTCATCACTACTATATTGTGATCTGAGTCTATATCTGCTCCTGGGTACGCCTTACAATCCAGTATCTGATTTCGGAATCTCTGTCTGACCATGTTGTAATCTAATTGACATCTTCCCGTATCTCCCGGCCTTTTCCAAGTATACCTCCTCCTCTTGTGATTCTTGAACAGGGTATTCGCTGTTACTAGCTGAAACTTGTTACAGAACTCAATTAGTCTTTCTCCTCTTTCATTCCTTGTCCCAAGCCCATATTCTCCTGTAACCTTTTCTTCTACTCCTTCCCCTACAACTGCATTCCAGTCTGCCATGACTATTAGATTTTCGTCCCCTTTTACATACCGCATTACCCTTTCAATATCCTCATACACTTTCTCTATCTGTTCATCTTCAGCTTGCGACGTCGGTATGTATACGTGAACTATCGTTGTCGGTGTTGGTCTGCTGTCGATTCTGATTAGAACAACCTGGTCGCTGAACTGTTCACAGTAACACACCCTCTGCCCTACCTTCCTATTCATAACGAATCCTACACCTGTTATACCATTTTCTGCTGCTGTTGATATTACCCGATACTCATCTGACCAGAAATCCTTGTCTTCCTTCCACTTCACTGCACTGACCCCTACTATATCTAGATTGAGCCTTTGCATTTCCCTTTTCAGATTTTCTAGTTTCCCTACCACGTTCAAGCTTCTGACATTCCACGCCCCGACTCGTAGAACGTTATCCTTTCGTTGATTATTCAACCTTTTTCTCATGGTAACCTCCCCCTTGGCAGTCCCCTCCCGGACTGAGACGCTAGAGGACAGATAATAGAGGATGTTATAAATGAATGTAACATTTTTTTCATCAAACAGGGCAGGACAGCCACCGACCTTCCGTGGCCATGCTGGAGGCCAATGCAATATTGACATCTCTCTGGCAAACGACATTTCCCTACCACACATAATATCTTCTAAATAAGCTCTTGCCAGGTGATTCGTATATGGAGGATGATCGGTATCATAAAGACCTACGGGACGAAATGAAGAACATGTACGCAAATGGGGGTATCACCCTCCACTTCTCGCAGGAAGACGTGGCTCTAGCAGTAGATAAACAAGAATAGAAAGGCGCCTGGGCCGGACGGGATATACTCATGAGCATTGAAGAATGCCAGTACATTAATCACCCCATATCTGACTGACCTCTTTGATAAAGCCCTTTGCAAGGAAGAATACCTACACTCTGGAAAATGTCAAATGCAGTTATTATTAAAAAGTCTGAAGACAGGAATCCAACAGACTCGAAATCATATAGACCTATCTGTTTCCTGAACACACTTGCCAAGGTGCAGGAGAGGCTCCTGTGTGATAGATTACAGGCGCCTCTATGGCCTAACACCCCATCAATATGGATTTAGAGAACGTAAATAAATAGAAGTAGCCATAAACCGCGCCTTATAAATTGTCGGGAACACGAACGAGAAATATGCAGCCGCTTTACTTATTGACATTGCTGGAGCTTTTGATAATCTCTGGTGGCTGTCACTGCTTGCTAGACGAAGGGAAATTCGGCTGCCAACTGCTCCATATGACAGCTTCATGGGCCACTGCTGGGGACGAATTGTAGAATGGAAGGCAGGTACACAGAGCGTGATTAAGAAAATAACCAAGGGATGGTCACATGGATCAATATGCTGGCACATTTTTTTTTTTTTTTTTTTTTTTTTTTTTTTTTTTTTTTTTTTTTTTTTTTTTTTTTTTTTTTGATATAGCGATTGAGCCCCTGCTGGAAATCTTCGATAGGCACACACGTGCAGAAGGTGTCGCTTATGCGGACGACATTTTGGTTGTAGTTTCTGTACGGTTCAGGCTGGAATTAGAAAACGCATGTACACAAATAATTCAGACCATCAATCACTGGTGCAATCATAACAAATTGAAAGTAGCAGGAAGCAAAAAAGTTTCCTTATTACTTAAGGGCGAACTACCGAGGAATATAGTATGAAACTGGATAACGTTAATATACAGAAGAAGCAGGTTAGATGAACAGGACTCCTGTAATGAATGCGTAAAACTGACTGGACACAAAGCCGCTAAAATCATGCATAAACTTGCCAGATTAAATTCAATACTCTTTTGACTAACACTACTGACGATGCGGACTTATCATACAACCTTATTTGAATCCATTGCATACTTCGCTGCTAGAGCCTGGATACATCGGCTATGCCTAGCGAACAACAAAGCAATAGCCCGGAGGGGGAGGGGACAAAGAAGTGTGCTACTTAGGATGCCGGGAACATTAAGCACAACAGAAGTGGATACCCCGTATGTAGTTTTAGGAACATGTCCTATAGACCTCACTATTCGTTATAGAGCTGCCTCATACTGGTTGAATCAAGGTAGACAAGAAACAGTGTTACAAATTACAGTGGAAAACATAAGAACCAAACAACACTTACATAAATTAAAAAACTGACGTGTAGTAAACAGGATGAGAGCCATCAGACGAAGGCCGTCGTGTCTTCTTCTTTCAAAATATATCAGATAGGTTAAGGCTAAAACATGTGGATCCTAGTCAGGCTTGGTTCACTACCTGACATTATATGAACCATACCCAACATATGGGACTAAGGCAAACCGAGATATGCACATGTGGCAATCCAGGAACAAGTGAGGACATTGTACTAGGGTGCAATTCACTTAACCACGCAAGACAAGTTATGCGATCCTAATAAATGGAGTACTCTTGATAGTGTGGCTGGTGAAGTGTGAAGAACACTGCTTGAAATATATAAAAATCAACTTCCCAATGCCAGAATAAAAATACAGACAGAAGAAGAACACAACATAACACATGGCAAAACACAAGTTCTGATACAGACAGGGACACAGGAACAGATTCAGTTCGAACATGCCGATACAGACGCAAGAGAAAATTGTAACACGCGTCAGAAGATTATAAGATAGACTGACACACATAAATTGACATATATCCAAAATTAGAAAAAGAACTTATTTATATGCAGGTTCCCTTTCTCTTGAGTAACAACCTTGTAACTTGACTTGCTAGATGTACTATCTGTGTACCATTGTACATAAACCATCATTTATATATAATCATTTGTGTACACACCCATTTGATGTATAAATATAACATACAGACCTATTAACCATTGAATGGAGATCCATGTAGCAATGCAAACAACGTACTACGTCAGATGATAAAGGGCTCGAAGATTTTCCACGGCATTCTCACCTGAAGCTGGCGATAGCGTGAAACTACTGGATTTTTACTTTATATTGTATTGTACTGCATGCTGTCTTCTACTTCCACCTCATATTTTGAAGTAATGAATGCTTTTGCTTTTCTAAACATACATTGTACTACTTAAATAAATACAGAGAAGTAGTTTTAATTACGTCTTGAAATATTGTACCTTGTATCTAATTTACATTTGATGTCAGACTTTTAACAGTTTCCCTTTCCAGTATGCTCAGAGCATAAAAGTTAGATTATTTACAGAGAAGCTCCATTACTCTTCCTATATTTGTGGTATTATTAATCATTTACTTTCTTAAAATTACAAGTACCTTTATATAATGTTTTATAAGACAACATCTGTATTTTGGTAAATCTTTATTTTTGAACACCACTGATCTTGACATTTTAACAACACATTTCATTCATCATTTCATAAAGTGCAATATGGTCATGTTCAGTCCATATTTCCGTAAACAATATTTTACACTTAAAAATACATACTAAGAAATTAACTTAATTCTAAATAGATTTTAGATTTAATATTTTTATTTTTAATATATTATTATTGTTCTATTAATTACGTAGAATTAAAAATATCTTATTCTGCATGAAAATAGAATACGGGACACTCAGAGATACAGCCACAGCAGAACGATCAGAAACAGGTCCACCTCTTCGTGCCGGCCGGTGTGGCCCAGCGGTTCTAGGCATGGATGTGTATGGTGTCCTTAGGGTTAATTAGGTTTAAGTGGTTCTAAGTTCTAGGGGACTGATGATCTCAGATGTTAAGCCCATAGTTCTCAGAACCATTTGAACCTCTTCGTGGCTGGGACGGGCCACAGCATGGGCGCTTGTCAAGCTAACATGACTTGTGAGCAGCCGTGGCGGCTAAGTGGCCCATATGCTGTTTGGCTTGTTACTTGTACTAAGTAGCACACAGCCCATCTTAGTAATCCAGGTGATCGGCTACTCCGTGATGTTTAAATGATAAAAAACAAAAAAGTCCATTACTCGTTCTCTGATGGCAGCTGTGTACATGAATGGGTTACGATGTGCTTTGTACAGAGTACGGTGATCCTCCTTCGACGCACTCAGACGTGGTCGACCAGAACCTCAACGATGAGGATAGCTGTCCTCAGGTTGCCAAGCAGTCCAATATCGGCCCACAAGTCTGGATATTGCGCGATTCAAAGTAACTGGTCAAATGGAGACCAACAATGAGATCCCTTTCGACCGCTGACAGGGGCTGATACCACTGTACACGCGAGTATGCGGCATCTCAGAATCCTTCGGAGTGAACACGCTACATCTTACGCTGTACACTCCACTATTGTTTGTTACCAGACCTGGTGACAGCACTAAATACGAACAGTATTAATGGGCTCTGGTGGTTGTTCTACTTGTTCCACAGAATTGCAACTCTGATCACTCAGTAGTGTGTATAGTAGAGGTTTCCACGACCCGCTAGTAGGAAACTCTTTGTCTCTATTAATCAAATTATCTGCCAGCCTAATTTCAATTGCCTCTTTATAAATACTGTTCCAAAACCCGGAAGTATTGACAACTATCATAGTTCCGTCAAATTTCTACCGTGTCCCTCGTTTAAGCAAAGTCCTGCTACCGCCGATTTTTCCGGTTGATGTAGCCTCGTGTGACGGCGATGTCCCACATACCTGCCCTGAACTATGTCAATCGAACGGCCGATGTAAGCCTTCCCACAAACACGGGATTTTATGTATGCCTGGCTACCTAAGTCCTAAATAATCTTTCACAGATTTGAGTAGATTTCCTGTTTAATTACACTACAGGCCATTAAAATTGCTACACCAGGAAGAAATGCAGATGATAAACGGGTATTCATTGGACAAATATATTACACTAGAACTGATATGTGACTACTTTTTCACGCAATTTGGGTGCATAGATCCTGAGAAATCAGTACCCAGAACAACTACCTCTGGCCGTAATAACGGCCTTGTTACTTCTGGACATTGAGTCAAACAGAGCTTGGATGGCATGTACATGTACAGCTGCCCATGCAGCTTCAACACGATACCACAATTCGTCAAGGGTAGTGACTGGCGTATTGTGACGAGCCAGTTGCTCGGCCACCATTGGCCAGACGTTTTCAATTGGTGAGAGATCTGGAGAATGTGCTAACCAGGGCAGCAGTCGAACATTTTCTGTATCCAGAAAGGCCCGTGCAGGACCTGCAACATACGGTCGTGCATTATCCTGCGGTTTCGCAGGGATCGAATGAAGGGCAGAGTCACGGGTCGTAACACATCTGAAATGTAACGTCCACTGTTCAAAGAGCCGTCATTGCGAACAAGAGGTGACCGAGACGCTTAACCAATGGCGCCCCATATCATCACGCCGGGTGATATCCCAGTATGGCGATCACTAATAACCGCTTCCAATGTGCGCTCACCGCAATGTCGCCAAACACTGTAAACAGAACCTGGATTCATCCGAAAAAATGAAGTTTTGCCATTCGTGCACCCAGGTTCGTCGTTGATTATTCATTTGCAGGCGCCCCTGTCTGTGATGCAGCGTCAAGGGTAATCGCAGCCATGGTCTCCGAGCTGATAGTCAATGCTGCTGCAAACGTCGTCGAACTGTTCGTGCAGATAGTTGTTGTATTGCAAAACGTTCCCATCTGTTGACTCAGGGATCAAGACGTGGCTGCACAATCCGTTACAGCCATGCGGATAAGATGCCTGTCATCTCGACTGCTAGTGATACGAGGCCCTTGGGATCCAGCACGGCGTTCCGTATTATCCTCCTGAACCCACCGATTCCATATTCTGCTAACAGTCATTGGATCTCCACCAACGCGACTAGCAATGTTGCTATACGATAAACCTCAATCGCGATAGGCTACAATCCGACCCTTATCAAAGTCGGAAACGTGATGGTACGCGTTTCTCCTCCCTACACGAGGCATCACAATAACGTTTCACCAGGCAACGCCGGTCAACTGCTGTTTGTGTATGAGAAATCGGTTGGAAACTTTCCTCATGTGAGCACGTTGTAGGTGTCGCCAACCTTGTATGAACGCTATCACAGCATATTCTTCCTGTCGGTTGAATTTCGCGTCTGTAGTGGTGTAGTGATTTTTATCGCCAGTAGTGTAATTATTTGATTCATTCATATTTATCAAATGTAATGCAAATTATGTAAAGTGCAAAAGCACTGATGCTAAGCATTTCTGTTCAGTATATTATCTTTTGTGTTGTTTTATATGAGAAGCACCGGCGTGTGCATAATTTACATTTTTTAAAATATTTTATGAATAAATTTACTTAGAACGTTGCGAGGAGTCGGAAAATGACGATAAAAGTGAGGCAGTGCTCCAAAAGGTTTGTTTGTCGCCTTAACCAGCCTTTAATTTGAATGACGGTAATTTTTATTAAATTCTGCGGATTCGTCGATGTTTGGTAAGGGACCGAATGTACATAACAGTGAGTAATGGCGTGCTACAGATCTGCCGTTGTGAGTCGCTCTGACGTAAGAGAAAGGACCTGCATTAGTCGGTGTAACGTACAGCTGACCGAGATGGGCGGCTACTCGGGCGGGCAATGTGTACTTTAACTTTTTGCGAGAGTTTGCGTTCGGACAACATCGCCAGCCAATATTTTAACTTTCCCTTGGTGTTTGACTTACAGCATCTCAAGGCTTGTAGTTATTTAGCTGCAGTGCTGAGGTAGTCTCTGGCGCTTTTCATAGACTAGTGTGTTGTTTCGTGTAGGTGGTAGATTACAGTATACTGTTGATGGTCGTAGCAAGCCTAGGTTTACTTCACGAGGAGGTCGAGCGGGTTCTGCAATAAAATATTATTTAACTCTAGTGAAACATTGAAATTCGAATATTTGACTTTGGTGCAGTTCATCTCCAATTGAAAGACTACTTTGGAGCGAAAGAAACTGGCGTACCTACCTAATATAGTTTAGGGTCCCCGCGAACACGCAGAAGTGCCGCAACACGAGGTGGCATGGAGTCGACCTTTGTCTGAAATAGTGCTGGAGGGAACTGACACGATGAATCCTGCAGGGCTGTCCATGAATCAGTAAGAGTACGAGGGAGTAGAGATCTCTTCTGAACAACACGTTACAAGGCAGCCCAGAAATGCTTAATAATGTTCACGTGTGGGGAGTTTGGTGGCAAACTGAATCGTTTAAACTCAGAAGAGTGTTCTTGGAGCCCCTCTATAGCAATTTTGGACGTCTGGAGTGTCGCATTATCCTACTGGAATTGACGAAGTACGTCGGAATGCACAATGGACGTGAATGGATGCAGGTGATCAGACAGGATGCTTCGGCTGGTCCCGGCGGAGATTCGAGTCCTTCCTCTGGCATGGGTGTGTGTGCTTGTCCTTAGGATAATTGAGGTTAGGTAGTGTGTTAGCTTAGGGACTGATGACCTTAGCAGTTAAGTCCCATAAGATTTCAAACACGTTTGAACATTTTTGAAGACAGGGTGGTTACGTACGCGTCACCTGTCAGAGTCGTATCTAGACGTATCAGGTGTCCCATATCACTCGAACTGCACACGCCTCACACCATCAACAGCTTCAACAGTCCCCTGCTGACATGTAGGGTCCATGGATTCATGAGGTTGTCTCCATACCTGTACAGGTCCATCCGCTCGATACGATTTGAAACGAGACTCGTCCGATCAGGCAACAAGTTTCCAGTCATCAACAGTCCAATGTTGGTGTTGATGGGCCCATGCGAGGCATAAAGCTTTGTATCGTGCAGTCATCAAGGGTACACGAGTGGGCCTTCAGCTCCGAAAGCCTGTATCGATGATGTTTCGTTGAATAGTTCGCACGCTGACATTTTCTGATGTCCCATCACTGAAATATGCAGCAATTTGCGGAAGGGTTGCAGTTCTGTCACTTTGAACCATTCTCTTCAGTCGTCGTTGGTCCCGTTCTTGCAGGATCTTTTTCCGCCCTCAGCGATGTCGCAGATCTGATGTTTTACCGGATTCCTGACATCCATGGTACACTCGTGAAATGGTCATACGGGAAAATCCCCACTTCATCGCTACCTTGGAGATGCTGTGTCCCATAGGTCTTGCGCCGACTATAACACCACCTTCAAACTCACTTAAATCCTGATAACCTCTCATTGTTGTAGCAGTAACCGATCTAACAGCTACGCCAGACACTTGTTATCTTATATAGGCGTTGCCGACAGCAGCGCCGTAATCTGCCTGTTTACGTATTTATATATTAGAATACTCATGCCTATACCAGTTTCTTTGGCGTTGCAGTTTATATTTATTACTGTCGCTGAACACAAGAATAAGTGTTACAACGTTGAACGGCACTGAATGACAGCCACTTTAACTACGTACTTTGATACACAGTTCTGACTAATAATACTGGCGTTGCCGGATCTGAGCTGTGGTGACGCTGATCACGGAATAGGGCGAGCAGCGCTGCACTCTGACGTAAGTAGCCTTCCAGCGGCAGCGGCGAGTGGATCCTCTTGCGGGCAGCGACAGTCGTCGACTTACTGTTCCGTCGTCAGCTACCAATTGCAACCTGGGAAGACCCCTTCGGACGACATACATATTTGTAATATAGACAAAAAGTTAGCCTTCCAAATTTAGTATTTTGTTTTTAAAACGGTTTCTTTCTGCTATTTCTGATTCTTTGATGTTGTTTCTGTCAAGATCTTTTCTTACTTCTGTAATCCATGCTATTGTCGATTTCTTCTTCCAGAAATATAGGAGTATTTGTTTTGTTAGTCTATTTTCATCCATTCGGTAGAGATGTCCAAAAAAGGTTCATCTTCGTTTGGCTATTACTTCAGATATTTTCTCTATATTTTTGTGCATCTCCTCATTACTTCTTATTTTCAAACCATCTGCAGTTTTCATTGCACCCATTATTTTCCTAATAGTCCTTCTTTCCAGTACTTCTAGTTTGTCCATCTTATAGTTCATCGTTAGGCGTTCAGATCCATATAAACATTCTGGTCGTACCACTGTGGTGTAGTGTTTTAGTTTTGTTTTTCTAGATATACATTTCTTGTGGTAAATATTTTTGGTCAAACCATATGCTCTTTCCATTTTGTTAACTCTTACATCTATTGTAGATTTTTCTAGTCCATTCTGTTGTATAGTTTCTCCAAGATATTTAAATTTATTTACTCGCTTTATTTTACCTATTAGTGTTTCTATGTATTTTGGTGCATTTTTTATATTTGTCATGAATTTTGTGTTTTCAGCTGAAATTTTGAGACTAGTTGTGTTTGCTAATTTTTCCAGAATGTTCATCTGAATAACTGCTTCTGTCAGGTTTTCTGAAAGTATTGCGAAATCATCCGCAAAAGCCAATTAATTTACCTTATTCCATTTGTTTTCCTTCCCAGAGTTATTGGTTCAATTTTGTGACTTTTTAGCTCCGAATTCCAGATCCTTACAATTTTTTCTAGAACACAGTTAAAGAGTAATGGTGATAAACCATCACCTTGTCTAACACCAGTTTTTATTTCAAAAGGCTGAGATACTTCTCCCATAAATCTGACTTTAGATACTGTACCTGTTAGTGTTTCACGAATTATGTTTGCTAGTTTTGATTTAACATCAAATTCTCTAATGACCTTATCTATCGTTTCTTTGTCTATACAATCAAATGCTTTCTCGAACTCTATAAATGGCACTAGTATTGGTTTGCTGGTTAACATTCTATGGCGAATTATTGACTTTAAGTTAAAAATTTGATCTGCACAGGATCTTCCCTTTTATTTTTTATACATTTTTCTTTTAATCGGACATTTAATCTTCAAACAGGTGCGCCTCCCACGCAATATGAACTGCTCTCCTCTTGTGTTATTGATTTGTGTAACATGTCTTCAATTTGCCAAAATGTTTGTGAAATGCATTCTTTGTCGAGAATCAGTTAGATAGAATAAATTATTGATTTGTTTACCCATATTTCACTGTAACTGGCAACTATTGATAGATGATGATGATGATGATGAGTCCCATACTCCGTTTACCGAGCGTAGGGGAGCGACGCGGGAGACCCGCGCCGCCATACTAGGCAAGGTCCTAGTGGAGGTGGTTTGCCATTGCCTTCCTCCGACCGTAATGGGGATGACTGATGATGATGATGAAGACGACACAAACACCCAGTCATCACGAGGCAGGTGAAAAATCCCTGACCCCGCCGGGAATCGAACCCGGGACCCCGTGCTCGGGAAGCGAGAACGCTACCGCGAGACCACGAGCAATCCTTCAGAATTCAATTAATGTTTTGTTTAAGATTCTCAAATGTGCCTGGTGTATTTTGACCAGAGGATCCTCTTTAAGATCTTCTTTTCTGACATTGAAGATAACGGGATGAATGTAAGGATGTACGACAAACTCTTAAGACGTTATGAACGATCTACACCATTAATCACGATCTACGTTTAAATATACATGGATTCTCTGCACGTCACACTTAAGTGCCTGGCGGAGGGTGCACCGAAACACTTTCAGAATAATTCTCTGTTATTCCACTCTCCAACAGCGCTCGGAACGAAACGAACATCTACACTCCTGGAAATTGCAATAAGAACACCGTGAATTCATTGTCCCAGGAAGGGGAAACTTTATTGACACATTCCTGGGGTCAGATACATCACATGATCACACTGACAGAACCACAGGCACATAGACACAGGCAACATAGCATGCACAATGTCGGCACTAGTACAGTGTATATCCACCTTTCGCAGCAATGCAGGCTGCTATTCTCCCATGGAGACGATCGTAGAGATGCTGGATGTAGTCCTGTGGAACAGCTTGCCATGCCATTTCCACCTGGCGCCTCAGTTGGACCAGCGTTCGTGCTGGACGTGCAGACCGCGTGAGACGACGCTTCATCCAGTCCCAAACATGCTCAATGGGGGACAGATCCGGAGATCTTGCTGGCCAGGGTAGTTGACCTACACCTTCTAGAGCACGTTGGGTGGCACGGGATACATGCGGACGTGCATTGTCCTGTTGGAACAACAAGTTCCCTTGCCGGTCTAGGAATGGTAGAACGATGGGTTCGATGACGGTTTGGATGTACCATGCACTATTCAGTGTCCCCTCGACGATCACCAGAGGTGTACGGCCAGTGTAGGAGATCGCTCCCCACACCATGATGCCGGGTGTTGGCCCTGTGTGCCTCGGTCGTATGCAGGCCTGATTGTGGCGCTCACCTGCACGGCACCATACACGCATACGACCATCATTGGCACCAAGGCAGAAGCGACTCTCATCGCTGAAGACGACACGTCTCCATTCGTCCCTCCATTCACGCCTGTCGCGACACCACTGGAGGCGGGCTGCACGATGTTGGGGCGTGAGCGGAAGACGGCGTAACGGTGTGCGGGACCGTAGCCCAGCTTCATGGAGACGGTTGCGAATGGTCCTCGCCGATACCCCAGGAGCAACAGTGTCCCTAATTTGCTGGGAAGTGGCGGTGCGGTCCCCTACGGCACTGTGTAGGATCCTACGGTCTTGGCGTCCATCCGTGCGTCGCTGCGGTCCGGTCCCAGGTCGACGGGCACGTGCACCTTCCGCCGACCACTGGCGACAACGTCGATGTACTGTGGAGACCTCACGCCCCACGTGTTGAGCAATTCGGCGGTACGTCCACCCGGCCTCCCGCATGCCCACTATACGCCCTCGCTCAAAGTCCGTCAACTGCACATACGGTTCACGTCCACGCTGTCGCGGCATGCTACCAGTGTTAAAGACTGCGATGGAGCTCCGTATGCCACGGCAAACTGGCTGACACTGACGGCGGCGGTGCACAAATGCTGCGCAGCTAGCGCCATTCGACGGCCAACACCGCTGTTCCTGGTGTGTCCGCTGTGCCGTGCGTGTGATCATTGCTTGTACAGCCCTCTCGCAGTGTCCGGAGCAAGTATGGTGGGTCTGACACACTGGTGTCAATGTGTTCTTTTTTCCATTTCCAGGAGTGTATATCTTTCCATGCCAGCTCTGATTTCCTTTATATTATTATGAAGATGGTTTCTCACTATGTAGGTCGGCGTCAACAAAATATTTTCGCATTCGGAGGAGAAAGCTGATGTTTGAAATGTTTGAGAAGATCCCGCCGAATCGAAAAACGTCTTTGTTTTACTGGTGTCCACCACAAATCCTGCATCATGTCCGCCACACACTGTTCCCTATTTCGCGATAATACAAAACGTGCAGCCCTTCTTTGAACTTTCTCGATGTACTCCGTGAATCCTATCTGGTTAGGGTTCCAGACCGCGCAGCGGTGCTCCAAAAGCGGACGGACAAGCTTAGTGCAGGTAGTCTCTTTAGTAGATCTGTTACATTTCCTAAGTGTTCTGCCAATAAAACGCAGTCTTCGGTTTGCCTTCCCTAAAACATTTTCTATGTGTTCTTTCCGATTAAAATCGTTCGTAATTGTAATGCCTAGGTATTTAGTTGAATTTACGGCCTTTGCATTAGGCTGATTTATCGTGTAACCATAAGTAACGATAAACGACAGCATCATCTGCCAATGACCTAAGGCGACTGCTCAGATTGTCTTCCAAATCGTTTATATAGATAAGGAACAGCACAGGGCGTATAACACTACCTCGGGGAACGTCAGAAATCACTTCTGTTTTACTCGATGACTTTCCGCCAATTACTACGAACTGTGACCTCTCTGCCAGGAAATCACGAGTCCAGTAGCATAACTGAGGCAATACTCCGTAAGCACGCAGTGTCACTACAAGCTGCTTGTGATGTACTGTGTCTAAAGCCTTTTCTAAACCTAGAAATACGTAAACAAGTTGAAACCTTGTTAATAGCACTCAACACTTCGTGTGTGTAAAGAGCTAGTTGTGTTTCACAAGAACGATGTTTCCTAAATCTGTGTTGACTGTGTGTCACCACGAAATAGGTAAAGTAACATGACGTCTTAAATACTTGGTGGAACTGAATGAAAGTGTCGGAGAATAGTGCCAGTGATCTCCCAGTCTTGCACAGAAAGCTGCGCGCTACATGTGTGACGTCAACGTGACCGTATCACGAAACGGGGCTGTCCCCACAACGCGAGCGAGGCAGTTCAAGGAACGGGAAAAAACGTGTGTGCATATGTGTGTGTGTGTGTGTGTGTGTGTGTGTGTGCGTGTGTGTGTGTGTGTGTGCGTCATTCAGCAAGCAGTTACGCTGCACTGTCACGGTGTTCTTTACTGCAGAACTGCCCGAAGACAAAAACTGGATAATTTCGCACGCGGAACAGTGATCGCGAAAGTGGGAGGAGGACGAGGCGTGACTGTTGTAGCCCAGGAGTTTGGTGTTGCTCACAGCATTGTTTAACGTGCGTGGGTATCGTTGCGAAGCACAGAGAGTGCTGCCTGAAGAGAAGAGTGTGCTCCAATACGGTTAACTACAGCAGAAGATGATCGTTACATTGTGGAACAGACAAGAAGCGACCGTCGTCAGGCAGCGGATGCAGTTGTAACCACATTTAATACGGCTGCAAGGGGTGCAGTTGTAACGCGCCGACTGTCGATACCCACGATCGATCGAACTTACGACAATGGATCGTATTTTACCAACGTCGCAATGCCGTTAATGTATGGCTTCCTGCCGCGCAAAATATTTGGGCGAATCAGTCGACCACTACAGCTTTAATTAGGTACAGTTTTTAATTTAAAGCCGATGTTATGACTACGGATCGCTGTCTGATTTTAGAACATTTCTGTCGTAGTGGAGCGCCTGGCGACTACTCGAAGTCTAGATCGTACCGTAATCGCACTATCAAGGAACAAATTAAAGACAGATCACCCTTAGTATAATTACTATTGCGACAGCATCAACCACAAACTATGCAGATGGTTCGAATATCGAATAGTGAAAGACAGCACCCTTCTTTACACAACATCGAGATAGAATAATGACACGATCACACTACGAATAGACACATCCAAACAGTCTAATGACAATGATCACCAACATCAAGCAGTAATTACGAGATAGGCCTATTTAGATAACAACTCTCGTTACCTAAGCTACTGGTCGAATCCAAGCATCAAATCTCTTCAAATACAGTACCTGTTCATATTATGTCGAGATAAATGCCCCATCTAGCTTGCAATTGTTCTCCCACACAACGAAATTTTCACAACGCAGTACATTATCTCTGGAAAAGACTCGTAACTTTTTAATTACTTACAAAATTCCTATTCCATGTACTGTCGTTTTATGACCAGTTCGTATTAAGACGCTTCCACCAATATCGACAAGCATTTAAATAGTTTATGCTACCACTAAATCTCTTTCCACTTAGCGCAGAGTTGCTGTGTAAATAATACGACGTCACGTACTTCACAGATTTACTAATCTTTGTCGTCGACCTTTCCTTAATAAATTACAACTTCACTTCTACTTGCATTTACTTAGACACTCTTTCCATCAATGAAATTGTTTTAACTTTTTAGAATATCTGTCCTCTGTAGGTTTATCGTGGTTCCATTCAATCAATCAACTTTTGGTTAGGCAAACTTACAAATACCAGCACATACTTGTGTCCTGCAACGCGATATTAAGATCTCTGGAATTTACACTTTTCTTTTCTTATAAAATATATATATACACACACCAGATACTAATTAAATACACGTAAGGCTTATGTTAACACAAGAAAACTTGAATTTATTTTCTCTAGGTATTTCAATACAATTTCATTCACGTAAGTTAGTGAGTACCATCAAAGACTACACCCTACACGGAAATTCAGTAATAAAAAAAATTAAACAAAAACCCTAAGTGCCAGCGCCACTTTAATCTAACCTTAAGTGACCATTTAAAACAATTCTGAACCACTTCAGACGTTGACAATACGCCCCCTATGTTCCCTACTTGAATTAGGCCACTCGTCACTTTGGCTAATCAAGTTTTTTTTAAAGTTGCGTGCTGTTTGTAAAATGGTTCCTTTATTTTTCCGTCGCTTATCCAAGCAACTACTGGTGCACTCTACCACAATATAGTGAAACAGTTCGCATTTATTAGAGCCAATTCTCGGTCCGCTGTAAGATAGTGCTATTTAAATAACATCTACGAACGTGTGTTCGAGGCTTTCCCTTCTCGTTACACACACACTAACAACTTCAACGAAACGGCTAACAACCCAATTACTCTGCGCGAGCCGCGACCACTAATTGTACAATACGGACAGGATATCAGTTCCACCGATGCCCAAAAACTCAGCACCTACAAATCTACTTCTCTCTCTAACCAGGCTCACGCTGGATTTACCACAGCAAACTTTAAGACCGAAACCATCCACAAGACGACAATCAATTGATAGCTCGTGCACCTAAATTCACCAAAACCAGCGTATCACCAGCGACTATTCATGAAATCCCACAGAATCTCTGTATTGGGAGGAAACAACAGTCACAGCCACGTATTTGAACAGGGGCCTAACAGACTAGATAGCCAAGCTGCCTCCGTGAACTGCAACAAACTAAAATACTGGTTCTACCAATCAAAATTCCTTTCCCTCTCCTAAGCCTTAACCGCCAGCTGCGATGCATCACTACACCACGCAGTGGGTCGCTCTACTATCAGACCTAGACGCACACCAATATATCCACTTAGTCGGTGAGAGGTCTACATGGGAACTAACTAACTCTTTACGTCATACCATAGGAACCATTTAAAACGAACAAACACGCAGCGCCACGCCAACTTTTGAGAATTAATTAATTATTCGATGCTGCTGTCGGTTCTCTACGACAGCGGCCGGCTGCTGCGCGTCGCTCAGGAAGCGTCTCTGGACCCAGCGATGGTGAGTTGTTGCATCGCTGAAGTCGCGCGCGCTCACCACCTGTTTTTTGTGGACGTTCGCGGCTCATCTACAACATTTTTTTTCTTAATACATCGTATATTTACAGAAACCACCAGGTGTTATTATTACTCTACTGGCCATTAAAATTGCTACACCAAGAAGATGACGTGCTACAGACGCGAAATTTAACCGACAGGAAGAAGATGGTGTGATATGAAAATGATTAGCTTTTCAGAGCATTCACACAACATTGGCGCCGGTTACGACACCTACAACTTGCTGACATGAGGAAAGCTTCCGACCGATTTCTCATACACAAACAGCAGTTGACTGGCGTTGCCTGGTGAAACGTTGATGTGATGCCTCGTGAAAGGAGGAGAAATGCGTACCATCACGTTCCCGATTTTGACAAAGATCAGATTGTAGCCTATCGCGATTGCGGTTTCTCGTATCGTGACATTGCTGCTCGCGTCGGTCGAGATCCAATGACTGTTAGCAGAATATGGAACCGGTGGGTTCAGGAGGGTAATACGGAACGCCGTGCTGGATACCAACGGCCTCGTATCACTAGCAGTCGAGACGACAGGCATCTTATCCGCATAGCTGTAACGGATCGTGCATCCATGTCTCAATCCCTGAGCCAACAGATGGGGACGTTTGCAAAACAACAACCACCTGCACGAATAGCTCGACGACATTTGCAGCAGCATTGACTATCAGCTCGGAGACCATGGCTGCGGTTACCCTTGACGCTACATCACGGAGAGGAACGCCTGCGATGGTGTACTCAACGACGAACCTGGGTGCACGAATGGTAAAACGTCATTTTTTCGGATGAATCCAGGTTCTGTTTACAGCATCATGACGGTCGCATCCGTGTTTGGCGACATCGCGGTGAACGCACATTGGAAACGTGTATTCGTCATCGCCATACTGGAGTATCACCCGGCGTGATGGTATGGGGTGCCATTGGTTACACGTCTCGGTCACCTCTTGTTCGCATTGACGGCACTTTGAACAGTGGACATTACATTTCAGATGTGTTACGATCCGTGGCTCTACCCTTCATTCGATCCCTGCTAAACCCTACATTTTAGCAGGATAATGCACGACCGCATGTTGCAGGTCCTGTACGGTCCTTTCGGGTCGACTGCTACCCTGGTCAGCACATTCTCCAGGTCTCTCACCAATTGAAAACGTCTGGTCAATGGTGGCTGAGCTACTGGCTCGTCACAATACACCATTCACTGCTCTTGATGAACTGTGGTATCGTGTTGAAGCTGCATGGACAGCTGTACCTGTAAATGCCATCCAAGCTCTAACTCAATGCCCAGGCGTATCAAGGCCGTTATTACGGCCAGAGGAGATTGTTCTGGACACTGATTTCTCAGGGTTTATGCACCCAAATTTTCTTGAAAATGTAATCACTTGTCAGTTCTAGTGTAATTATGTAGTAGGCGTATTTAAACTGTTTTAGCATGTAATTATCTGAACTGTTTCTTATTTAAATTGTTTTGTTAATTAAATTGCATTGTGTATTATTGAGAAAGAGCGGGAAACCGCGCATAGATACATTTTGAGAAAGAGCGGGAAACAGCGCGCAGTAATACATCTGTAATGGTAGCAGGGATTGTCTGCACCAAAAACCATTGTTGGCGGCGAGACCGCACTTTTGTAGCATTGAGCGTTGGAAGCGAGCAGTTGCGAGTAAGATGTGAGACGAGGCAGTCGTAGCTAGCGAGACATGAGAGGAGGTCGCTGTAAGCGAGGTATGAATTAACACTTTGAAAGAAGCGGTGTGCTCGCCAGCCACTCGCTATATGTAGCGCAATGCTAGTTTTTAAGAATTTTTGTAAAGAACTATGCCCCTTGTAATTGTTTGTCAAGATCGTTCTCAGAATATAGTTATGTAATTTTGATGGAAAATTAGGTATGTAGCGCAACGCTACTTTTTAAGAATTTTTGTAAAGAACTATACCCCTTGTAATTGTTTGTCAAGATCGTTCTCAGAATATAGTTAACTTCTACCAGATTAAATGCATTAAGAATTTTCTATCCCAAAATCATTCACGTAAATGCTTTACGGAATTTATTGTTATCTTAAAAGAAAAGTCTAAACTGAGCTTCAGCTTTTATCAAATCTAAATTAACTTCAACTTAAAGAATTCCAGTCACAAAGTATTATGAAACTCCACCAGCAGCTTATAATTATGTTAAAGAGAAGTAAGTATATTCATTCCACAGTTTGCTGTAGCAGTCAGATGGCGATCCAGTATAAATAATTAAAGGTAAGAATCAGTCTTAATAATTTCAGGTAACGACTGAGGGCCACGGCGACAACACATTTTATGTTTCGTCGTAACAATCAGCAGGTAGTCTTGACAGAGCAGCAGTTAAAAGATTTTAAGAGACGCAGCGTTCAGTCAGCAAGCAAACGTTCATCCAATATTAGACGGGAAGGTTTCACTAGTATAATATATTTGTCCAATGAATACCCGTTTATCATCTGCATTTCTTCTTGGTGTAGCAATCTTAATGGCCAGTAGTGTAAGTTATGGTGTAGGATGCTCAGCATTACTAAGGGCGAACGTAACCCGTGCGTTTTGACACAGCACACAGTCTCATCGCTCACCGCTGTCTGGGGCATCTCTGGACACGTCTTTGCTGGTCATTGGGGCTCAGTTCGACAGAGCTGGGGTACCAACCGGACTGTCGCTCGCCATACAGCCCAACAACCAGCAGTGTTGTTCTGGACCGCCATTTCCTTTCATAGCAGGACCCCTGTGGTTGCCATTCGCTGCACTATTACAGCACAGCAGTACGTCGACAAATTCTACGCTCGGTTTTTGTTCCCCTTCACTGCAGGCCATTCAGGGCTTTCAGATCAACAAGATAATACCCACATGCACACGAAAAGCGTTTGTACTGCTTGTTTTTGTGTTTGCCAAACTCTATTTCGGCCAGCGTGATTGCCGGATCTCTCCACAATTGCGAACGTTTGGAGCATTATGGGCAAGATCTTCCAACCATCTCAGGATTTTCGAAATTTAGGGCACGAATTTGAGAGAATTTGGCACGATATCCCTCAGGAGGAATCCTACAGCTCTGTCAATCAATGGCAAGCTGAATAACTGCTTCCATGAGGACCAGAGGTGGACCAACGCTGTATTTTTTTTTGCTCCATTTCTGAAGCTCTTCTACCTGAATAATCACCTCAGTTTCCTGAAATTACGAGGTTGAGTCAAATGAATACCTTACATTTGAAATAACAAATAGAAATTTCCCGCTGTTATCCTGTAAGTTGGTAAGCGTGCTACAAGCAGCGTGCATATGGCCTGTAGGTGGCAGCATAGTGCAGATGCACGCATACCGTCGCAGTATCAGTATAAAGATGGCCGCCCCACTTGCGACTTGCACCAGGGAAGAACAGCGTTCTGTTATTCGGTTTTTGCGTAGTGAAGGTGTGAAACCTAGTGAAATTCATCGGCGAGTGAAGGTTCAGTACTGTGATGCTTGTTTGTCACAGCAGCAAGTCTACGAATGGAATAGGAAGTTCGCAAATGGTGTGGTCTCAGTGAAAGATGCTCCTCGTCCAGGTCAGGCACAACGAGTTGTAACTCCACAGGACATTGCAGTAGTTGAAGCCATAGAGAAGTAAAACCGCCGAGTGGCACTGAATGACACTGCAGCTTGTTTACAGATTAGTCATGGATCAGCATACAAAGTGTCTGCAGGATGGGTGCCACGCCAGCTGACTCCTGAAATGAGAGAACGACTTGTTGATGCTTGTGAAGAACTTCTTCGGCGCTTTGAACGAGAAAGTGATGGCTTCCTTGCAAGAATCGTTACTGGGGACGAAAGCTGCGTTCACTTCCACCAAACGGAAACGAAGAGTGCGAGCAAGGAATGGCGCCATTCCTCATCACCAAAACCAAAAAAGTTTCGAACAGAACCATCAGCAGGGAAGTTAATGCTGACTCTCTTTTGGGACGAAACAGGCGTCATTTTGGAGCATTACATGCCTAGAGGGACCACTGTCACCAGTGCATCATACACAAATCTCCTAAAAAATCATCTGCGTCCTGCAATCAAACCAAAGCGACATGGATTGCTCTCAGCAGGTGTCCTTTTGCAACATGACAATGCAAGCCCCACACTGCCCGTACAACAGCTGCAAAAATCACAGACCTGCATTTTGAGCGTCTTCCTCATCCACCATACTCACCAGACCTTGCACTAAGTGATTTCCATATGTTTCTACCACTCAAAGACGCAATGGGAGGAAAGATGTTCCGTTCTGATGAAGAGGTACGCCACGCGGTGTATGAGTGGTTGCGCCGACTACCGAAATAATTTTTTTTTCTAAAGGAATTTATGCACTTTGTAAGCGCTGGAGGACTTGCATTGAGCGTGGGAGAGATTATGTTGAAATATGATACAGCTTTGTACCACTTCTGCACAATAAATAATATTTAAAAATATTTAAGGTTTTCATTTGACTCACCCTTGTATAATCATTTGTTTGTCTGTGTATGTACATCACAACTATCGATTTCCGCCCCATTCGGATAATTCGTTCTTTTTGTTTTATTTTTTGTTTTAGAGTATACTTCATTCTCGTGTCCATTCGTTCACACACACTTACACGGTGAAGTGGGAATCAAATGGGCCATGCAGATATGAATAAACAAACAAGACCGCTCCTCCAGGGGCTGCGTGTAGTCACAATAGAGTGAAATGTTAAGTGGACTGAACACCGCCAGTATGCTAGGGGGGCCAGATGCTCCTATCGTTCATGAAACGGATTCACCCAACCCGTTTCGAGGTTATAGCCTGAACGCAATTTTTGAAACGTAGAAAACGATTATTAGAAGCTGAGTTTGATCTCGAGATGCCGTGTGTCGTTTACCGCTGACACCTTACCACAGGAAAAATATAGCTGCACGGTGGCAACTGGGACAGTCAGCGGCATTCTCTGGCGTTCAGCTATGAGCCCTGCTTGAATTTATGGCGGTACGATTGACAGTAACTTGTCCGTAGTCGACCTGTTGGAAGGTCAAAGGGAGCAGCGACCTTTGAGCCTCATACCTCTCCAGCTCCAGTAATCACGGTGAGGGGAGCTACTGCATACGACAACGAGTTTGGTATGGTAATTGTTGAAGGGAGACTGAATCGTTGCCAGTACGCGGGTGCAGTGGTAGACCCCACTGTAATACACATCACGACAAGGACACCAAACGGCATATTTCAACAGGAGCATGGAAGATGCCACGCTACAAATCACACCACACACATCTTGAGGAAGATGCGGATACTTGATTAACCTACCTAGTCCACAATTTGTCACCTGTAGAACGCGTCTGGAATGTGATGTGAAGAATACTTTCATACCAACCTGCAATCAACAATATTCATGAATTGACACAGTATGTGTTTCAGGCAGGGCAAGAAATGCATCAAGATGACATCTGGAGGCTGTTTGCTTTCATACCACAACGAGTACAGAATGTGTGCGTCCTCAGCGGTGTCACACATCATAATGGTCCTGTGACGGACATCATTTCCGAATGAAATGGGAGTTTAATGATTTAATACCCATTTTGTGATGAACATCTTCATGGTGTAACGATTTCCGTTTCCGTAAGAGTAATAAGCTCGTCTATCATTGCTGGCTGCGCGAATCCAAGGGATAGGTTAAACAGTCTAGTTGGAAAGATCCTTTCTCTTCGAGCTCAATAGTGCTTTGGCTGTCTATCGTAGGATATAACTTTTGACTCGGCACTAAAAACAATAATGTTAACGATTGGAACACTATTCTAGAAAAACTGAACTCTCTTACAGAAGTAAACCACGTTCGTACCTGTCTAAATGTTAATTATGCTATCTTACTCCTTCTGGAGCGTTTAGTGGGCAGACAACTGCGTCATTGTATCAATAAACAAAGTATACGCTTCACTTCATTACTACCTGGTGTAAGACGTGTATATTTCTATTGTCTATTGTCAGACCACAATTTATGAAAAATGTTTATATTTTATTAATAGGATTACGTAGGAATAATTAATATTTGCCATGTTGGAAATAATTGTGGTAACAGGGAATGTCTGCACCAAAGTATTGTTGGCAAGAGAGACCGCACATTGATGTAATGTTAAAAAGGGCGGGAGAGACCGCGTATGGATACATTTTAAGAAAAGAGCGGGAAAGACCGCGCATTGATACCATTTTGTAATGGTAGCAGGGATTGTCTGCACCATAAAGCATTGTTGACGGGAGAGACCGCACTTTAGCGTTCGTAGGAAGTCAGTAGCAAGTGAGATGTGAAGCGAGTCGGTAGCAGGTCTGAAGAGAGAGGTTGAGAGGAGCAGTGTGCCTGCCAGCCACTAGCTATGATTTACAAGAGTTTATAAACATCAGCTAACCATTATCGTAAGAGGAACTAATGTTACTGAATTAATTTTTTGAGAAACTCAACACTACTGTAAGTACGTTTGCGCAATGCTAGCTGTAAGATTATTGTAAAAAGTAAGTCCCATTTGAAAGTTTGTAAAACCATTTCAGTGCCAACAGTAAATATCTGAAGAATCGTTTTCAGAATATAATTCATTTTTGCCAGCAAAATTGCATTACTGATTATAATCCATCCCAAAAACCATCAACGTAAAACTTTGCAAAATTTTATTGTTGCCAAGAAAATGTTTAATTATGAATTTCGTAACTTCAGTCAAATTAATTAAAGAATAACGTCAGCTTTGGTAATAAATACAGCCACTTATTATGACAGCCCACCAGCAGCTAATATACACTCCTGGAAATTGAAATAAGAACACCGTGAATTCATTGTCCCAGGAAGGGGAAACTTTATTGACACATTCCTGGGGTCAGATACATCACATGATCACACTGACAAAACCACAGGCACATAGACACAGGTAACAGAGCATGCACAATGTCGGCACTAGTACAATGTATATCCACCTTTCTCAGCAATGCAGGCTGCTATTCTCCCATGGAGACGATCGTAGAGATGCTGGATGTAGTCCTGTGGAACGGCTTGCCATGCCATTTCCACCTGGCGCCTCAGTTGGACCAGCGTTCGTGCTGGACGTGCAGACCGCGTGAGACGACGCTTCATCCAGTCCCAAACATGCTCAATGGGGGACAGATCCGGAGATCTTGCTGGCCAGGGTAGTTGACTTACACCTTCTAGAGCACGTTGGGTGGCACGGGATACATGCGGACGTGCATTGTCCTGTTGGAACAGCAAGTTCCCTTGCCGGTCTAGGAATGGTAGAACGATGGGTTCGATGACGGTTTGGATGTACCATGCACTATTCAGTGTCCCCTCGACGATCACCAGAGGTGTACGGCCAGTGTAGGAGATCGCTCCCCACACCATGATGCCGGGTGTTGGCCCTGTGTGCCTCGGTCGTATGCAGTCCTGATTGTGGCGCTCACCTGCACGGCGCCAAACACGCATACGACCATCATTGGCACCAAGGCAGAAGCGACTCTCATCGCTGAAGACGACACGTCTCCATTCGTCCCTCCATTCACGCCTGTCGCGACACCACTGGAGGCGGGCTGCACGATGTTGGGGCGTGAGCGGAAGACGGCGTAACGGTGTGCGGGACCGTAGCCCAGCTTCATGGAGACGGTTGCGAATGGTCCTCGCCGATACCCCAGGAGCAACAGTGTCCCTAATTTGCTGGGAAGTGGCAGTGCGGTCCCCTACGGCACTGTGTAGGATCCTACGGTCTTGGCGTCCATCCGTGCGTCGCTGCGGTCCGGTCCCAGGTCGACGGGCACGTGCACCTTCCGCCGACCACTGGCGACAACATAGATGTACTGTGGAGACCTCACGCCCCACGTGTTGAGCAATTCGGCGGTACGTCCACCCGGCCTCCCGCATGCCCACTATACGCCCTCGCTCAAAGTCCGTCAACTGCACATACGGTTCACGTCCACGCTGTCAGGTAACGACTGAGGGCCACGACGGCGACACGTTCTATGTTTCGTCGATATAATCAGAAAATAACTTTTAAGAAGCAGCATTTAAATTTGTATGCGAAGATTGAGAAAGAGAATTAATTTCAAAGGGAAGATTTCATTTGTTATTATTAAGCAAGAGGTAGAAATCCAAAGGGAAGGTTTCATAAGTTATTGTAGAAGGGAAGGTTGCGTAACATACAAAAGAGATATAGAGGAGACAGGAAGGTTTCACTGGAAGTATCGTACCGATAATTCATGTTTCTCAGTAAATAACATATAGCAGTTGGCCAGGAACTAATGGTAACTCACCTTGCAAATTTTCCTTCTGATAGTCAATAAGTCTACTTGATAATACCGGTCGCCTCATCCTGAGGCAACGAATTTTGATACTAGCGTTCATTCAACTTAGAAAAGATGATGACAATATAATTCCTGAAATGTAGTTATAGCCTATTGAACCAGAATGAAACTAACGAGATCTTAAATGACTTCCTTATCAAGCATTACTTTACGGTCGTTTCAAACATAAATATGAAGTTAGCAATTCTCATTAGACTTAAGTTCCTTTAATCTTGAAACTTTTATTACTATTAAATGGATTTAAACAAACGACATTTAATTAAGATCTATAACAGAGCTATCCTTCAATGTCGCATGTCCCCACTTTCTTAATTTAATAAACGATACAATTATGGCATTCGCTGCTGATACTTTTCCACACCACAAACAGTAATTTTAAAATAGAATTTAAGTAAAGTAAATAGTTGTACATTACATGAAATGTTAAACTGGTTTAAATAAATCGTCAATATGTGAATTATAAGTACCTTTCAACACAGTCTATAGCGACACAATCTGTCTTTCCTGTTCACGATTAATGGTAGAAATTTCGATAATACTTACGTGAATGTAAAGTGACACTGTTCCGTTATAATGAACGACACATGCCCACACTCTGCTGCGGCGAGATCTGTGAGTTAATACACGTACTACCAGCAGGGCCGGCGCCTCTCCTTCCGTTCGCGAACAGACACTGACGATGAAAACTGCTTCCAGCGTCAGGAGGGTTCAAACTTTCTGCGAGTCGAGAGCCGGCGCAGAAGCATTTTGGCAACGCCAGCTGCGGTGTTGGGTGGCTTCGTGAAGAACGGCAACCGGAGCTGTTCGACCTTGTGGGAGCTCGGCGTGCTGCGACCGAGGTCGGAAAGCGATCTCTGACAAGAGGTCGCTTTCCGTTGTTCAGTTAGACGAGCAGTTTTGCTGCCACTTATCGGCAACACCTGTTCTGCAAAGCAACCCTAGAAACGAGCGAGTGAAAAATCGCTCTATACTGGCTCCTACTTTTGACCTTGAAAAAGCGCGTTTGGGAATATTCTCATGATGTCCAAGCCGTGTACAGGGTGAAATGCGGGTGTGTCATTCGCAGCCTTCGATATTTAATTTACTACTTCTGCCAATTAATTTTTTGACCTATTAGTTAACTCAGGTCTTCTACAAAGATGCGATGGTGTACCTAGTTATCAATGGCGAACAACTTGGTTATCTTTGGTAATAATATTACGAAAATGAGATTGCTTCTCGCCGTAAAAAAATGCAGCAGTTTTGCGATTGTTTCAAGCTGTTTCAAGCGTCATCAACGTCAGTCAGGATGCATTATCTGAAGATGGCCTACTACTAGAGGCCGAAAGAAGTCACATTTTTAATAAATGACTGTACGATCGAGACTGATTTTTACTGCTTTTACTTAACTGACAGATCGCTGTTCCCAATAATGTTATCTAAAATTGTGAGTCTGTGAGGTGTTCGGGAAGTATTCTTTGAACTCCGTCTTTACCGACCAATCGGGTGAAACGAGCGAGTGAAAAATCGCTCTATACTGGCTCCTACTTTTGACCTTGAAAAAGCGCGTTTGGGAATATTCTCATGATGTCCATGCCGTGTACAGGGTGAAATGCAGGTGTGTCATTCGCAGCCTTCGATATTTAATTTACTACTTTTGCCAATTAATTTTTTGACTTATTAGTTAACTAAGGTCTTCTACAAAGATGCGATGGTGTACCTAGTTATCAATGGCGAACAACTTGGTTATCTTTGGTAATAATATTACGAAAATGAGATTGCTTCTCGACGTAAAAAAACTGCAGCAGTTTTGCGATTGTTTCAAGCTGTTTCAAGCGTCATCAACGTCAGTCAGGTTGCATTATCTGAAGATGGATTACTACTAGAGGCCGAAAGAAGTCACATTTTTAAATAATGACTGTACGATCGAGACTGATTTTTACTGCTTTTACTTAACTGACAGATCGCTGTTCCCAATAATGTTATCTAAAATTGTGAGTCTGTGAGGTGTTCGGGAAGTATTCTTTGAACTCCGTCTTTGCCGACCAATCGGGTGAAACGAGCGAGTGAAAAATCGCTCTATACTGGATCCTACTTTTGACCTTGAAAAAGCGCGTTTGGGAATATTCTCATGATGTCCAAGCCGTGTACAGGGTGAAATGCGGGTGTGTCATTCGCAGCCTTCGATATTTAATTTACTACTTTTGCCAATTAATTTTTTGACCTATTAGTTAACTCAGGTCTTCTACAAAGATGCGATGGTGTACCTAGTTATCAATGGCGAACAACTTGGTTATCTTTGGTAATAATATTACGAAAATGAGATTGCTTCTCGCCGTAAAAAAACTTCAGCAGTTTTGCGATTGTTTCAAGCTGTTTCAAGCGTCATCAACGTCAGTCAGGTTGCATTATCTGAAGATGGCCTACTACTAGAGGCCGAAAGAAGTCACATTTTTAAATAATGACTGTACGATCGAGACTGATTTTTACTGCTTTTACTTAACTGACAGATCGCTGTTCCCAATAATGTTATCTAAAATTGTGAGTCTGTGAGGTGTTCGGGAAGTATTCTTTGAACTCCGTCTTTGCCGACCAATCGGGTGAAACGAGCGAGTGAAAAATCGCTCTATACTGGCTCCTACTTTTGACCTTGAAAAAGCGCGTTTGGGAATATTCTCATGATGTCCATGCTGTGTACAGGGTGAAATGCAGGTGTGTCATTCGCAGCCTTCGATATTTAAATTACTACTTTTGCCAATTAATTTTTTGACCTATTAGTTAACTTAGGTCTTCTACAAAGATGCGATGGTGTACCTAGTTATCGATGGCGAACAACTTGGTTATCTTTGGTAATAATATTACGAAAATGAGATTGCTTCTCGCCGTAAAAAAACTGCAGCAGTTTTGCGATTGTTTCAAGCTGTTTCAAGCGTCATCAACGTCAGTCAGGATGCATTATCTGCAGATGGCCTACTACTAGAGGCCGAAAGAAGTCACATTTTTAATAAATGACTGTACGATCGAGACTGATTTTTACTGCATTTACTTAACTGACAGATCGCTGTTCCCAATAATGTTATCTAAAATTGTGAGTCTGTGAGGTGTTCGGGAAGTATTCTTTGAACTCCGTCTTTGCCGACCAATCGGGTGAAACGAGCGAGTGAAAAATCGCTCTATACTGGATCCTACTTTTGACCTTGAAAAAGCGCGTTTGGGAATATTCTCATGATGTCCAAGCCGTGTACAGGGTGAAATGCGGGTGTGTCATTCGCAGCCTTCGATATTTAATTTACTACTTTTGCCAATTAATTTTTTGACCTATTAGTTAACTCAGGTCTTCTACAAAGATGCGATGGTGTACCTAGTTATCAATGGCGAACAACTTGGTTATCTTTGGTAATAATATTACGAAAATGAGATTGCTTCTCGCCGTAAAAAAACTGCAGCAGTTTTGCGATTGTTTCGAGCTGTTTCAAGCGTCATCAACGTCAGTCAGGATGCATTATCTGAAGATGGCCTACTACTAGAGGCCGAAAGAAGTCACATTTTTAAATAATGACTGTACGATCGAGACTGATTTTTACTGCTTTTACTTAACTGACAGATCGCTGTTCCCAATAATGTTATCTAAAATTGTGAGTCTGTGAGGTGTTCGGGAAGTATTCTTTGAACTCCGTCTTTGCCGACCAATCGGGTGAAACGAGCGAGTGAAAAATCGCTCTATACTGGCTCCTACTTTTGACCTTGAAAAAGCGCGTTTGGGAATATTCTCATGATGTCCATGCCGTGTACAGGGTGAAATGCAGGTGTGTCATTCGCAGCCTTCGATATTTAATTTACTACTTTTGCCAATTAATTTTTTGACCTATTAGTTAACTCAGGTTTTCTACAAAGATGCGATGGTGTACCTAGTTATCGATGGCGAACGACTTGGTTATCTTTGGTAATAATATTACGAAAATGAGATTGCTTCTCGCCGTAAAAAAACTTCAGCAGTTTTGCGATTGTTTCAAGCTGTTTCAAGCGTCATCAACGTCAGTCAGGATGCATTATCTGAAGATGGCCTACTACTAGAGGCCGAAAGAAGTCACATTTTTAATAAATGACTGTACGATCGAGACTGATTTTTACTGCTTTTACTTAACTGACAGATCGCTGTTCCCAATAATGTTATCTAAAATTGTGAGTCTGTGAGGTGTTCGGGAAGTATTCTTTGAACTTCGTCTTTGCCGACCAATCGGGTGAAACGAGCGAGTGAAAAATCGCTCTATACTGGCTCCTACTTTTGACCTTGAAAAAGCGCGTTTGGGAATATTCTCATGATGTCCAAGCCGTGTACAGGGTGAAATGCGGGTGTGTCATTCGCAGCCTTCGATATTTAATTTACTACTTTTGCCAATTAATTTTTTGACCTATTAGTTAACTCAGGTCTTCTACAAAGATGCGATGGTGTACCTAGTTATCGATGGCGAACAACTTGGTTATCTTTGGTAATAATATTACGAAAATGAGGTTGCTTCTCGCCGTAAAAAAACTGCAGCAGTTTTGCGATTGTTTCAAGCTGTTTCAAGCGTCATCAACGTCAGTCAGGATGCATTATCTGAAGATGGCCTACTACTAGAGGCCGAAAGAAGTCACATTTTTAATAAGTGACTGTACAATCGAGACTGATTTTTACTGCTTTTACTTAACTGACAGATCGCTGTTCCCAATAATGTTATCTAAAATTGTGAGTCTGTGAGGTGTTCGGGAAGTATTCTTTGAACTCCGTCTTTGCCGACCAATCGGGTGAAAAGAGCGAGTGAAAAATCGCTCTATACTGGCTCCTACTTTTGACCTTGAAAAAGCGCGTTTGGGAATATTCTCATGATGTCCATGCTGTGTACAGGGTGAAATGCAGGTGTGTCATTCGCAGCCTTCGATATTTAATTTACTACTTTTGCCAATTAATTTTTTGACCTATTAGTTAACTCAGGTCTTCTACAAAGATGCGATGGTGTACCTAGTTATCGATGGCGAACAACTTGGTTATCTTTGGTAATAATATTACGAAAATGAGATTGCTTCTCGCGGTAAAAAAAAACTGCAGCAGTTTTGCGATTGTTTCAAACTGTTTCAAGCGTCATCAACGTCAGTCAGGATGCATTATCTGAAGATGGCCTACTACTAGAGGCCGAAAGAAGTCACATTTTTAATAAATGACTGTACGATCGAGACTGATTTTTACTGCTTTTACTTAACTGACAGATCGCTGTTCCCAATAATGTTATCTAAAATTGTGAGTCTGTGAGGTGTTCGGGAAGTATTCTTCGAACTCCGTCTTTGCCGACCTATCGGGTGAGGGCCCATCTCGCTGGTCATGCTGTGTCGTATCTGCCTTTCTTTGGAAGTCTGCGGGTATGTCTCATTTCTCATAAATCTTGCGTATCACGTGTAATAGTTTTTTCGTGGGATTTTCTACCAGGGATTGCAGTAATTCTGAGGGGATATCGTCTACTCCAGACAGCTGTTTCGACAGAGGTCTTTAGGTCCTCTGTCAAATGCTTCTCATAGCATAACATGTCTCATCTAATCTGCTTCCTATCCTCTTTCTAGGAATAACACTGTTTTTAAGTTACTTTCCCGCTAAGAACAGTTCTTTATATCCCTTCAACCTTCCAGCCTTCCCTTCCAGTATTGGCTTGCCATTTGAGCTCTTGGTATTCATATAGTTTCTTCTCTTTTCTCTAGTGGTCTCTTTCAGTGTCCTATAGGCGGCATCAGTCTTTCCAGTAGTCATGCATGTTTCTACAGTCTTGTATTTCTCCTATACCACTTCTCCTTTGCTGTTTTTCAATTTCTGTCGATCTAATTTTTTAAATTACTTTCTTTATAATTATGTGGATCCACAGCCTTGACTCAACTTCTGAATGATGGAACCATTAAAAAAACACCGTCGACGGCCAGTTCTATTGTTCAAGATGCCTTTATTGAGCCAAGTATCTTTTGACATTACTGGCCAATTTCAGTCTGTGGCTATTTTGAAACGTATTGCGTCGGTGATACGTGTGTCATATTTAAACTCTGTTTCGTACTATGTAATTGTAATTGTGCCTCACGACGTTTTAGGCGATGTTAAAATCGTCGTGAGGCGCAATTACAACTAAAAAGACGTTGTCTCACACAAATTTCGTCAGGTTTGGAAGCAAAACACGAAATGTAATCGAAAACGTGAACTAGCCGTCTGAAGATGACACTATCGGTTCGAAACCGGTAACAGCTCTGTTTAAATAAGTAAATAGCATTGTAAAAGGTGGCTGGCTGCTGTAATCTTGTATGTAAGAGTCAACCTATATTTTGTACACAGCCAGGGGCTCAATACGTCAGTTTGTGACAAAATAGCAACATATGACAATATTTCAATGTATTTGACCTTTAAGAAGATTAAACGTGAATTGTGCGTATGCAAACGGTAGTGAATGTGTCCAATTGTCTTTAAAGTGAATATAGTGAATACATAACTTTGGTTAATAAAGAAATAACTATTCCTTAAATAGAGCATTACTGAGCAACAAAAGCCTGATTAAAACAATTTCCGTACCAGTTAAAACTGATTAGCACTGATCCATTAGGTCACAGTCATTAAAATAATGGTTACATTAATAATGCTACATTACTCGATCGCTAACAATAGCAAATTGATTCAGGGGTATCTGATCTTTGCTACCGTGCCTAAGACCTATTCTTAGGATAGAACAGTAATGAATATTAAACTGTGGAGAGTGTAATATAACGTAAGTTTGAAATCCAAAACTCGCGGAAAGGAACAGTATCATTTGGACTATCTGGTGCAATAATATGTCGTATGTCGTGAACAAACTCACAGAGAGCAGAACCAGTGTTAATGAACGGCGTATTAAATTGCAAACGTTAAAATTAGTGTGAGAAACTGTGGAGTTATTACCTAAGGAAAGCAATGTGTGGACGTATTGCGACAAAGAGGTCAAATATGCATCACAAACATAGTTGAGAAATCCAGAATGAGATTTTCACTTTGCAGCGGAGTGTGCGCTGATATGAAACATCCTGGCAGATTAAAACGGTGTGCCCGAGAAAATCTCATTCTGGAAACATCCCCCAGGCTGTGGCTAAGCCATGTCTCCGCAGTATCCTTTCTTTCAGGAGTGCTAGTTCTGCAAGGTTCGCAGGAGAGCTTCTGTAAAGTTTGGAAGGTAGGAGACGAGATACTGGCAGAAGTAAAACTGTGAGGACCGGACGTGAGTCGCGTTTCGGTTGCTCAGATGGTAAGAGCACTTGCCCACGGAAGGCAAAGGTCCCGAGTTCGAGTCTCGGTCGGGCACACGGTTTTAATCTGCTAGGAAGTTTCATAGTTGGGAAATGTTTTCTCGTGATTTTGCTCCAGATTTTGTTTTTTCTATGGCTATAAACTGTGATATGTTCGTATGTTAGGATGTCGGCGCATTTGTTAAATGACGTGCCACACACACACACACACACACACACACACACACACACACACACGCAGAGCAACCGAGCCAAAGAGTAGGGAGTGGCAAGGTGACTACACACCACTAGACCTGGTACACCCAAAAATTATGGACATCAAAGACGAACAATATTACACTGCGACATTGTAGTGTCTTCAACTGGCAAGATTGGAAACTACAAGCGCCGACTTGACATCTAGTGGCGAAACTGCCAACTATAGAGCAGTTGTGTCACCCCGCAGCCAGCCAGTGAATTCCAAGATATCACAGCTCCACTGGGCGCCACAAAAATGGACTACGATCACCGTGTCGAATGATGACTCTGACAACTGGTGTGTCATGGAACCATACTGCCAATGCAGCCAGCTGGCATTTGTGTGGCCAGAGAAGGCACACCCGCATCAGATGTAGAAACATCACAACTTGTGCTAGCATCAATGGGTGAGTGAAGAGGATATGTTGTACTATAATGGCGAATGTCACGCAGTCTTCAGAGCACATAAATGGTTTCAGACTGTATTTTGCATTAACACAGAAAATTATAAACAATGCTTAAGTGAGCATTTTTACACGACCAAGCGGTGACTGTAGCATGCAACAGCAATTAAGATGCGCTGTTACTCTGAACTTATGGTTTATATGATTATTAATTAATGATGTATATCTTATTAAATGTTTTGTGTAAAATTATGACTGTTGATGTCAGTGTTTGGTTTTAGTAGGCTTGTAAGGATTACTGTATTCAGTAGTGTACCTGTTTCGTTAATTTTGGTTAATGGAAACGAAACAATGAATGTTAGTTAGGAGGAGTTTTAGATTACTAGAAGGTTCTTTAATAGAACTTGCCAGTGGATTGTGAGCAGTCGAGATGTCTTCTGAGCCAAAACCAGAGGATGAAGTTATGGAAAAATGGAAGTAGTGCTGGGGCAAAGAGATGATTCAGGCATCAGTAATTGTGGACCTTAGGGTGGCAGTCCATTAGGCCATTCAGCTGAATACACCGAAACACCAGTAAAACCAGTGAGAGACAAGCCAAGTATAAATTTGGAACAGATACTATCAAAATTAAATTGATTTGTGGAGAAGTCACTCCAAGAGAACAGAGAAAGCTAGGAGAAATTATGGCAGGAGCATGAAGAAAGCAGGAAAACAGGCCATGAAGAAAGAGATTTCACACTGCAGGAGACTCCAGATAAACTCGGAGACAGTGCGAATAACACAAGGGTTGAGGTAACAGAAGAAGCACAGAAAGATGTTATGGGAGCTAAGACTGAGATGCAAGAGGAGATTCAAGAAACTGAAATCTGCCATGACCAGCACAATGAAAATGTGACAGAGGATTCGCAAAACTGCAGTAGCACTACTGAACAACTAGAAAGTACAGAACAGATTGCATGAACAGAAGTTCTTGAAAAGAAAATTAAGGAAGAAGATAAAAATCTACTTCAAAGGAGATGATTGAGGTAAAGAAGAAAGAACAGAAACTCGCTACAGAAGATACTATGACTAAAATTCCAAAACTAGAAGAAACAGGAAAAGAGAGATCAAAGGAAGTTGATAACAATGAGAAATCTACTCAATAGGAATTATTTAAAGACGAAACTAAACAAGAAGAGAAAATTGATCTAAAAGAACAAGATAAACTTTTGTGCACAGATATAGGTAAAGAAAAGTCAGAGGCAAAAACGGGAAGAAGAGCTGGACAGACCCCTCAAAGAACTTTGAAATGAGGGAACTAACTAGCTGTGAATTTCGGGCATAAATAGCAAAACAGAGACAGGATGACGTTCAGCAACTCAAGCAACTCATAAACCATTTTCAGGAAGGTATACAAGAGCAAGAGGACAAAATGAAAGAAACTGGTCAGGAAATTAACGGTGAAACTTGGACAACGAGGGAAGGTCATGTCATTGTGGTAACAAGAACATCCAGGCTAATATTGGGCAGAAGTATAAACCGAAAATGGAATTGCACCCAATGGTATTTACCACCTGGTTAAAGGGTGTTTTCATATCACACTTTAAAGATGAGCACAAAGTACAGTCTGCACTAGACAGAGTGGAAGACAATCTTTCATCTGGGAAGTTATGAAGAAAGAAGAATGTAATGATTACAATTAATTTGAAGGGGAATTCTTAAAGAAATATTGGTCCAAAAGTTATCAAGATTCAATGCTGAAATATGTACCACATTACAAACCTGTTAACATATGTAGGGATATCCAGAGTAGAACCAGAGAAGGTGTAGCGAACCAGCAACTCTTTTGCTGTTATACCTGTTGGCAACTGGTACACTCCTACCTGTGTGAAACTTTACTTTAAGTTTCACTCCTCTTCCATCTTTCCTATCCTTAGGTTAAGACAACTGCAGGAACATGAAATATATTAAGCAGTGGCTGTCCGCATACTTCAGTTAAGAACAGTTTAGTAAGATCTGTGTGCTTTCATCTTAAAAGTATGAAGTCAATGTTAAAGTAGTAACTAAGATGTCAAAAGACCTATTATTTGTTTAATTGTTCAAAGTCAGAATCAAAAAATAGTAGAACCAAAAGAATAGAGATGAGTGTCCAGTCTGAAAGTAAACAACTGTTTAAATTTTGAGTGAAGCTAATTGGTATTAATAAAGAGTTCTATGTAATCTTGCGTATTTGTTTCATGAGTCATGAATAAGAGGAAAAACTATAAGAACTGGAAGGAAATGATATGTGATGATTGTGATAAATAGGAACATGTGTAAAATAATATCTAGATGAGTAATTAATTCTTCTGATGAAAAATATGTAGTGTAAGGGTGGTTAATGTAACAAGGTCAGTGTTGAATGGGGAAGTTAAGGGGCATGGAGGAATTTTTTGTATTTATTGAAGTGAATAGGGGTGATTAATGGATGTGAAAGGAGTAAATATTTCAGTTGCGAGAGTTATGTGTGCTGGCGTTTTGTGTAAGTTAAAAGATGTAGGGAATATAAAATATTTCAGAGCTAGAATTTGAATAACGCCATTTATTTTTACTCAAGTTGTCCTACTAGTATCTACATGTATATTTGTAAGTATAATTGATGATCGGAGAAGTAGGATGATAACAATTAAAATGTTACTCGTGAATGGTAAAGAAATAATAATTTAATGATCTAGTTAGCTGTCGAGGCTGACAATACATGTATACATACTGAGCTTCAATGGTAGAGTTCTGGCACTATTTAATGATGAGTGCTAATATTTCATATATTGAGTCATATGTCAGCATAATAAGCATAAGCACGATAAACAACCTACAGCAGAGCAAAATGACCATTTCTTGTAAAAATTATTTCTGGACAACCACATGAGTTATAATTGTGTCTAGTTATGTAAGATATGTTTAGATCATTAAGTTAGCATTTACGTTTTTAAATGGTCTAATAGGAAGTAAAGAAATGGAAAAAAAATGAGAGAGAAAGAAGAACAGAGAGGCTGAAGAGATAAGAAGGAAAAGATGCTCTTTTGCAAAAACCTCTTCTTCTGAGAAATTTTGCTTCTATCTTATCCAAATACTCATTTACTGACAAGAATAAATTTTCAAACGATTCTTCTATGTCCTGTTGTGCACAGAGGCTCTTCGTGAGCTTTCTTGTGACTGAAAGCTCTTTATTTCCCTGTTCAAGCTTTTTAAAAATATTTTTAACTAGCCACGCGGGATTAGCCGAGCGGTCTCAGGCGCTGCAATCATGGACTGTGCGGCTGGCCCCAGCGGAGGTTCGAGTCCTCCCTCGGGCATGAGTGTGTGAGTTTGTCCTTAGGATAATTTACTTTAAGTAGTGTGTACGCTTAGGGACTGTTGACCTTAGCAGTTAAGTCCCATAAGATTCCACACACATTTGAACATTTGTTCCATGTAACTCTGAAAAGGATTAGTGCATGGAGACACATTCTGGTAAAGTGCTCGCTTCGAGTAATGCGATGTTCGTAACCACACTGCAGAAATTGTACATGACTCTTACCATACGACTGCGAGAGGTGTCACCGTAGTTATGACCGTGCACTCACATCTGCGATGACCTGGATACCATCCTCGACCTGCCACCTAAATTTAAATTTCCTTAAATCACTCAAGGCGACTACAGGGATATTTCCTAAAAACTAGGTCAATGTTAATACTTTCCTGAGACGAGGTGAAACTCTCTCTCTTGTAACCTAGCTGGTGGCAAGACATTAAACAACCTTACTCCCTTTCCTCAGTTGAAAAACTTTAAATCTATTTTTACCTGTCGTTCTGTTCCTCTAATATCATGGCCTTATTTCACCTGAATGAGAAGCCACTGTGATTCTTACCACGGAGTGACGAAAAACACGAGACTGTCATTACCATCTGTAGCAACAGATTTCATTAGACACACAGAATACAAAACAGAAGGTGCAAGAACTGTAAAGAAAAGAAAAGTCTGGCCGAGGCGTGGTGTCTGCCGCTCGCCCCAGGAAAACTTTGTGTGTTCCTCGGTTCGAATTTCAGTCTTCCCCCTTCCTCATAATGAAACTAGATGTAGACTACGTTTGTTTAGAGTCTGAAGACGTATCTTAAGAGATATTTCTTATACAAGCGGTGACAGGTTATTTGTACTATAGCGACGTATTTCAGTTTCCTGAGTCTTCTGCCCCTTTTTTACTTACATTACGTATTATTATTCACAAAACTATTTCTCGCTTCATTTGCAATGCACATACCATACGTTCGTCATAAATCTTGTGTGTACTCGGGTGAAAAACTATCATTCGCAGTATAATTAGATGGCACTTACACCCCAATAGGCTAATAACAGTATCATTTCTCATGACCATGTTTAGTCAGTATCTAATGTTTCAAGTTTCGCAGATTGGTTTTCCATTCCACTTTTTACATGAAGTTTAAAGTGGAATTTTATGGAAAATTATAACGAGTAACGTTATTTCAGTCATTTTTAATAACAACAGAAATAATTTCAACTGCTCATTGTCACTAGTATAATGCAATTTTTATCGATAATAGAAGTAATTACAAATGGTCACTGTCAGCAATGCAATGTGATTAAAATTCCAATATTTTCGTAAAGCACTTTTGGAGAAAGTTGGCATTAGCTCCATCTAAGTAAAAATTATTACTTGCACTTCCAATGATGTACACATTAAAATTATTTGATTGTAAAGGAAATATAACTAATATTTATGAATGAAAGGAAATTATGCAAAAAAACTGAAGTATTAAAAAACACACAAATACTCTGGAACAATTATCTTGAGCCATGTGTAAGTTTTTCACGGCAGTTCCATTCCAGGTTCCGTGCAGACAAGATGCCTAGGGCTTCTACGTCATGAAAATGATGAAATTTTGTGAAACAGACAACATTAGCACAGTCTGGGTGTTGTAGAAACGAATGAAATTTGAGGATGATATTTTGTGTAATAAATAATGTTAGCTGTAGTATTCTGCCCACTCGTTTAAGACAATTCAAGCAAATCGTATTAATGGAGTTTTTCACAGTAAGTCAGTGCTGTACCGTTTGTATGGCGGCTTGTAGTCCACTCCGGCCGCGGCTAGCCGGCGCGGCGCTTATATTTTCGTGTACGAGGGTCACTCCAAAAGAAATGCATACTATTTTTTTTGTAAATCCATCTTTTGTTCTACATGTTTGAAAGTTTTACAGTGTGTAGATACATCCCTTAGGAACAATATGTTCATTTCTCCACATGATTTCCATCCCTCTCAACTGCCTTACGCCATCTTGGAACCAGCTCCTGTATACCCGCACGGTAAAATTCTGGAACAACCTGTTGGAGGCACGGTTTGGCAGCATCCACAAGGGAGTCATCATCTTCAAACCTTGTTCCACGAAGAGAGTGTTTCCCAAAGAGATAATAATCACATGGAGCCAGGTCAGAACTGTATGGTGGGTGTTTTAGTGTTGTCCATCCGAGTTTTGTGATCGCTTCCATGTTTTTTGACTGACATGTGCATTGTCGTGCATTGTCGTGCAACAGCAAAAGATCCTGCTTTTGCAGATGTGGTCGAACACGACTCAGTCGAGCTTGAAGTTTCTTTAGTGTCATCACATATGCATCAGAATTTATAGTGGTTCCACTTGGCATGATGTCCACAAACAAGAGTCCTTCGAAATCGAAAAACACCGTATAACTTTTCCAACAGATGGTGTGGTTTTGAATTTTTCTTTCTTGGGTGAATTTGCATGATGCCACTCCATTGATTGCTTCTTCGTCTCTGGTGAAAAACGATGGAGCCATGTTTCATCACCTGTCACAATTCTTCCAAGAAATTCATCTCCACCATTCTCGTACTGTTCCAATATACCGTTTTTCTTGTTTCTTCTGAGCCACTGTCAACATCCTGGGAACTTACTTGGCACAAACCTTTTTCAACGCCAACACTTTCAGTATTCTGCAAACACTTCCTTCCTCTATCCCAACGTAGCGTGACAATTCGTTCGCCGTGATGCGTCTGTCAGCACTCACCAATTCGTTAACTCTATGCACATTGTGTGGAGTGTGTGCAGTGCGAGGCCTGCCGCTGTGAGGACAACCCTCAATATTGCCGTGCCCGCTTTTATCACGTAACCTGCTTGCCCACCGACTAACAGTACTGCGATCGACAGCAGCATCTCCGTACACCTTTTTCAACCCCTTGTGAATGTTTCCCACTGTCTCGTTTTCACAGCACAGGAATTGTATGACAGCACGTTGCTTCTGGCGAACGTCACGTGTAGCAGCCATCTTGAAGACATGCTATGATGGCGCCACTCGCGGGAACAGGTTGAACTAAGTCTGAAAACAAGCGGCAAGGATGTATCTCCACACTGTAAAACTTTCACACGTGCAGAACGAAAACTGTATTTTTATAAAAATATTGTGCATTTCTTTTGGAGTGACCCTCGTAGATGCCGCTCCTGTCGTGGTGTCGTTTTAGTCAGCGTCTCACAGCCCTCTCTGCTCTTCCGTTTCTTCATCGCCGTGCCGGCGCTTGTCGTTACACCGGAAATCAGCAATCTCTGGATGCTGAGGAAGCGAATAAACTTCGAGGATAATTTAAAGAGGAAACCTGAAGCTTTTCATTTATGCCAAGAAGTTATTGCGTAAAAGATCCAGTGAATCTCTTTCAGCAAGGAATCTACACCTGACAAAGGATTTCTAAGCAAAATGAATAACAAGGGAACCTCCCCATCGCACCCCCCTCAGATTTACCTATAAACTGGCACAGTGGATAGGCCTTGAAAAACTGAACACAGATCAATCAAGAAAACAGGAAGAAGTTGTGTGGAACTATGAAAAAAATAAGCAAAATATACAAATTAAGTAGACCATGTGGAAGATAGGCAACATCAAAGATGGTGTGAGCTGAGGAGCGCCGTGGTAGCTGCGAAACGAGAAGTCCTTGGTTCGAGTCTTCCCTTGAGTGAAAAGTTCAATGTTTTATTTTCAGACAATTATCAAAGTACACGCACTCACACATAACCAACTTCGCTCTCCAAAATTCCAGGACGTGTTTAGATTTGCTTGGACATATGCAGGATTTGACGGTCTACACATGGTAAAATTTGAAAACGTTAAAAACATAAGTTTTGAAACAGCACAGGGAAAACTGTGCGATTGTGAAACTGTTGCATTCATTTGTTGCAGTTTATGCGACAAACTCTTACGTTTTCATCACTTTTTTGGGAGTGATTATCACATCCACCGGAAAACCTAAATCGGGCAAGGTAGAAGAATCTTTTCACCCATTCGCCAAGTGTGCAAGTTAGGTGGGTCGACAACATATTCCTGTCATGTGACGCACATGCAATCACCAGTGTCGCATACAATATATCAGACGTGTTTTCCGGTGGAGCAGTCGGTTGACCTATGACCTTGCGATCAAATGTTTTCGGTTCCCATTGGAGAGGCACATCCTTTCGTCAACTAATCGCACGGTTCTGCGGTGCGATCGCAAAACACAGACACTAAACTTATTAAAGTGAACAGAGACGTAAATGAATGAATGGACAGATCATAACTTTGCGAAAATAAAAAAAATAAACTTTTCACTCGCGGGAAGACCTGAACCAAGGACCTCTTGATCCGCAGCTGCTCACACTAACCACAGGACGACGGCGCTCCTGAGCCCACAGTGTCCTTGTTGCTGCATATCTTGCACATGGACTACTCAGTTTGTACATTTTGCTTATTTTCTTCATAGTCCCACACAACTTCTTCCTGTTTTCTCGATTGATCTGTGTTCAGTTTTTCAAGGCCTATCCACTGTGCCAACTTATAACTAAATCTGAGGGGGGTGCGATGGGGAGGTTCCCTTGTAAGAAGGATGAACCAAAAATTTTCAGGTAAGCGGACAAATTTTTCCCTTATTTGATCCAAAGGTCTGTTAACAGTTCCAATTACTCTTAAAGACATATCTCATTTGCATATACCCACACACAACAGGATTAGGTGCAAACGAGGATGGGTCTATCAGTCGGCAACGAACAAATTGGGAAAGGCACGTTAGATTCTGACGTTCCATTTGTATGAAAAGTCGCCATTTTCCGCCTATAGCTGATAGTTTTTTTCAAATCCATTTGATAGTTAACTGGCCAGTTTTGACCTTTCGCCATTGTCAAGCACTATCACCGTAATTGAAACGTTAAGAACTCTATTGTCGTATGTAACTGATAACGAACAGAAAGACGTTCTGTTCAGACCCTGCAAAAACGTACTACGTTCTAGCGCTGTTGTGTACTGCTGCTTCGCACTGACGCTACCGTTGAAACTAAGCAGTAATAAATAGATCTGAATTAGCAGGTGTACGTGAAAAATGATTTTTAAAATGATTATCGAGGTTGTGTGCCCATTACATCAGAGTTAATGTTGTAATAGTTGTGTGACAGCTCGTCCAGTAATCTCTCCCTGCCCATCCTCGAACAATCGCTGTTTAAGATCACACACTCTCTACTCGGTAATCGATATGAAATCAATTTCAGTGCTGTGAACAAGTTGCGAGGATTTTCTGTTCACTCCGTATCACGGTATATGTGCATATTTTTATTTTTATAACTATATATTTTACGATTTTGGTTGGAGTGACTTTAAATACTATGGCCTAGCATGAGACTTTTAATTAACTTATACCGCGATAACATTCGTACGGACATCGGCTGCCCCGAAGTACGTACGATATAATATTTTTTAAACACAGCGCGCGACTCACCGCCTTCTAATAAATAGTTTGCGTGAGCGCTACTATTTAGAAAAGAAAATATGCGTACTTTTACGTAAACTGTAATTATTAATATGGGTCTCAGGGGCTACTGGTTATTTATGTACCAAACTACATAAAGATTAACTGAGACATTGCGGAATGTAATGATTTTCAATATTTCTTGTTCATTATTTGCAAGGCAAAACTGGAGAGAATCTCATCTGCTGTTAGGCGGCCAAAATGAAACATAATGAAGTCATTCAGTGCTGTGGATTTTAGTAAATGATGTTTATCACTACTGTCTTTAACTTTGAAATTAATGAAAGGTCAAAACTGAGGAATCTCTTGCATTTGCATTTAATATTGGGATATGAAATTTTAATTAAATAATACAGTCAGCGTAATGGTCGACTAAATCCTGCTAGGGGAGGTGAGCTCCCTGCACTACGAAGTTCTGTAAAAACTTTGTGAATCATAATTAATGGTTCCGATCATGAGAGGTGACAACTAAGACAATAATACACACTTTAGAATAACAATTTCTGTTATATTTTTCAAAAATACAGTTAAAACTTACGTTAATTATCAGACAGCACTACAATGGCGGCCTATCGCTAGACAAAACAAAAACATGACAATCAAAGCATTGTCTCTGATCTTCATGGCCTATGTTACACAGAGGTTATACAAAAAAACTGTGTTTTGTGAATCACATCGATATTTGTGTTTTGATAATAATAACTTAGTTCTTTACTATTTGTTATACATCGCGCACACGTACACAGTCTTGAAATAATTTATAATTCACACGTCTCATAACAAAAACTTCCTTTCCCTTTCTCCAAATGTCCATTTATGTGACGTACCGTCACATCCTCCATCTTAAATTCTGTTGTTTTCGTGCCATACATTCCGTGCGCAACTGTTCAACAAGGAAGGCAACTAGGTAACAATTTACCGCAATGGACTTGAAAAGCTCAGTACCAAGTTCTCAACTCATCAAACAATATATTTCCTCAAGTTACGATGCTGCACTCCAGCACAAGGCATTATTACTGTTTGCAAACCTCAATAACTTCTCAAATTATTTTCAGGCTAGTAGAAAAGTCACTCACTTTTAAGTAGCATAAATTCTGTGAAAATAATTTGACAATAAATTTACTAAACAACCACTGTTGTCACCATTGAATTCGACCGTGATGCTCTCTTAGAATTCAGATCAGAGAACTCTGAATGAGGGATGCTCGTGGAATATTCTACGTTGGCTAAATACATTTAAACGGAGAAACAAGCAAGATGAATTTTAAAACAGTTCATCTCAAGAGATGTTTATTCCGAAACGGGTGGCGCAAAGATGAATGACCTGCATTTGCTATGAAAGGCATTAGTTGTGCCTCACTTCTTGATTTGTTAAATTGACTAGGGCGTATGAATGAGAAACAGTGTCTGAGGAAAAAAGCAGTAGACGGAGCAAAACTGAATCAGAGGCGAAGTGGCAGAGAATAATGAAACCGTATTTGTGAAAAATAACGACGGCCTTGAATATGAATGTCATTCGTTCCGTAACAAGTCGCGCCAGCGGTCGAACAAGCTCAAGCCGCGTCTGAATTCATGAATGGAATAAGAAAGGAAATAAATTTCGCCCGAACCCACGTACAGAATATGCAAATAAAAGTCCGTTGTATCTACACTGAAACAGAATGTCACCTAAAATAATAGATAACTGCATGGTAGTCTTTGAAGTTTGTGTTATTAGTTCATGAGGAGCAACTATATTATTGTAGATACTTTACATTAGTGAATTTTAGCGCAAAACTGGAACAGCGTCAAATAAATCCAACAGCCACAATGAGATTATGGAAAATGATGGAACTGTTGTTGCAGTATTGAGTCCGATGACTGATTAGATGTAGATCTACATGCTAGTCTGTTCTGTGCAAGACTCTTTCCCTCTGCATAACTACTGGACATTCATCCATCTGAAACTGCTTAGGGTACTCATCTCTTGGTCTCCCTTCACCATTTCTACACCCCACACTTCCCTTCATCACGAAACTGACGGTTTGCATCTACATCTACATCCATAGTCCGCAAGCCACCTGACAGTGTGTGGCGAAGTGTACCTTGAGTATCTCTATCGGTTCTCCCTTCTATTCCTATCTATCCTATCGGTTCTCACTTCTATCCGTTGACGCCTCACCATCTGTCTTGTCAATTGCTCTCTTCTTTTTGTCAACTCGTGCCCTAAATATCTTTTTTTCCCAGTTAGATTCAGCACATCCTCTTAGTTGTTTCATCTACGAATCTTATCTTAAGCATTCTTCTTAAGCATTTCTATTTTTAGCTAAACTGTTTATCGTTCATGTTTCACTTCCGTACAACGCTATACTGCAGAAAAATACATTCAGAAATGACTTCCTAACGCCAAAATTTAATTCTATGTTATTTGGTTCCTCTTCGTTAGAAACGCTTTCCTTGACATTGGCGGTCTACATTTTGTACTCTCTCTGATTCGGTCATCATCAGTTATTTTACTGCCCAAACAACACAATTTACCTATTACTTTAAGTGTCTCGTGTCCTAAATAATTCCCTGAGCATCACCTGATTTAATTCGATTACATTCCAATTATCCTTGTTTTGCTTTTGTTGATGTTCATCTCGTATCCTCCTCTCAAGACACTGTCTCTGAGAATTTCACTGTCATCGGAAATCTAAAAGTTTTTATTTCTTCTCCACGAACTTTAATTCCTTCTCCAAATTTGTATTACATTTCCTTTACTGCCTGCTCAGTGTACAGATTGAATAACATCGGCTATAGGCTACAACAATGTATCACTCCCTTCTCAACCACTGCTTCCCTTTCATATCCCTCGGTTCTTATAAATGCCGTCTGGTTACTGTATAAGCTGTAAATAGCTTTTCGCTGTCTGTATTTTATCACTGCTGTATTCAGAATTTCAAGGATGTATTTTAGTCAGCATTGTCAAAAGCATTATCTAAATCTACCAATGCTGTTGACATAGGTTTTGTCTTTCTTTAAGGTCTCTTACGTCGCAGGATTAGTATAGCCTGCTGTATTCCTACAGTTCTCCGGAAACGAAAGTAATCTCCCGCAAGGTAGGCTTCTACGATATTTCAGTGTTCTGTAAGTAATTCGTGTCAAGATTTTGCTACCATGACTTATTATTCGGTTAATATACACACGTGTCAGTACTTGCCTTCATTGAAATTTGGATTGTTACGTTCTTTTTGATGTCTGATGGTGTTTCGCCGATGACATGTATCTGGCGCACCAGGTTGAATATTTTTGCCACGTATGGCTCTCCCACGGATCTCAATAATTCTAAGGGAATGTCGTCTCCATCCGGTGCCTTCTTTGGACTTAGGTCTTGCACAGCCCTGTCTAATTCTCCTCGCAAAATCGAAATTCTCATCTCATGTTCATTTACTCCCTCTCCCCTTTCTATAATATTGCCTGCGAATTTATTTCCCTTGTATATCCCTAATATATATATACATATATTTCTTGCAGTTTTACGTTTTTCTTCTTTGCTTAGTAATGGATCATCATCTGGGTTCTTGGTATTCATATAGCTGCTTCTAGTGTTTGCCAACATCCCCTTAATTTTCCTTCAGGGGGTATCTATCACATTTTTACTCCAGCCATTCCTGCTTAGCCATTTTAAATTTTGTATCGGTCTGTTTCTTTAGACGTTTGATTTCTCTTTCGACTGCTTGATTTGCCACGTCTTTAAATTTTATCTTTTCTTCAGTAAAAATCAATGTCTCATGTGTTATCTAAGGATTTCTATTAGGACTCGTCTTTTTGCGCATTTGATCCTCTGCTACCTTCACTATCTTGTCTCTCAATACTTCACTATTCCTCTTTTGTAGTGCGGGTAATCGTTTCAGTTGTTACACACAAGAGTTACCTAACGTTGCCTCTACAAGTATCAACAACTTATGCTTCTTTCAGTTTATCCAGGTCCCATTCCATAATGATCAACATTTTTAAAATTTCTGCACTTTGTAGCTCATAGCCAATAAATTTTGGCCAGAGTCGACAGATTCCCCTGAAAATATTTTACAGTTTAAAAACTTGTTTCGAAATCTCTCACCACTATATGGTGCCTGAAAAAACGTGAAGCACCCAGAAGACATGGTCGGATGTAAATGTAACTTTAACCCCCACACAACGTCGGCGGATTCCTAAATGATTACAGAGTTGCAATTCTCTTTCACAAGCAGAGCGGCACCAGAGTGCATTAATGTTGATCGTGTTTAGTGTTGTTACGAGGCCTTGTAGGGTGCGTAAGATGTGTAAACAGCATCAGATGTTGAATGATCAGTGTGAAGGACACGGAGATGCCGCGTACTTGTGTGAGACAGCGTTATCAGCATCTGATGGAGGTTGAAAGGGGCCTCATTGTGGGTCTCCATTCGGACGGCTGGTCGAATGGCGCAATATTCAGATTTCTGGGGCATTCAGATGCGACAGCGGCCAGACACTGTACTGCGTGGGAACGTGAGGGCAGTCACGCTCGTCGTCAAGTTCCAGTCGATCATAAACAAGAGAAGATCATCATATTGTGCACCTGAGCGTGTCATTCGAGAACCACTGGTTGGAGACTAGCAGCACCCAGACTACTGACCCAATTATAGGTTGCCATTAAAACCACAGTACAAATGGCTTGCGTCGGGCTGGGGAACACGAACTGCTGATGAATGGCGTATCATTGTCGTTCAGCGATCGGGGGAGAGGTCCCGTTCCTTCAATGTTTTAGGGAGGTACAGTGGTGTTAGCTCTGCTGTGGGGAGCCATCGAGTATGGCTGCAGGCTACGACTGGTAATGAATGAGAGAACTGTGATGGCAGAACGAAAAGGCGCAGACATCTTGTGTCCTCAAGTGTTGTCTATAATGCGACAGTACCGTGATACCATTTTTCAACATGAGAATCACCATGCACACGTGTCACGTGTCCCTATGAACTGTCTGCGTGATGGTTCAAAAGGTTCTGAGCACTATGGGACTTAACTTCTGAGGTCATTAGTCCCCTAATTAACCTAAGGACATCACACACACCCATGCCCGAGGCAGGATTCGAATCTGCGACCGTAGCGGTCGCGCGGTTCCAGACTGTATCGTCTAGAACCTCTCGGCCACCCAGACCGGGTGTCTGCGTGATGTTCAGGTTCTCGCGCATCCATAAAAATCCCCAGATCTACCCTCGATGGATCATGCGTGAGACCGGCTCGGACGTCAGTGTGCGCCAGTTTCCTTCAGGAGAGAATACAACAGCTTGATGACACCCTTCCCAACCGAATAAGTCCGTGCATCCAGGCCAGAGGAGGCGCAACTCATACAAGTAAGTGAGCCCATACGGCCAAGTTCTCTGTAAATTTGATTTGAATTTGTAATCACTGAACTATCATAAATCCTCTCAACCCGTGAAGTTACTTCCTCGAAATTTCTATAGCAAATCTCTAGATGATGCACAACGTGTTTTTTTGTAGTGTTTGCCACTTGAGTTTGTTAAGTATCTCTGTAACTATGTTGTGGCAACTGGACGATCCCGTGACGAAATGCACTGCTCTTCGTTGAGTCAGTCACTCGTGGTAATGATCCAGATTAATGAACAATCCTCAAGAATCTGTTGAACAAGCGCCTTGTAAGCCACTTCTTTCATGGATGAGTTACATTTCCTTAACATTCTTCGAATGAATCTCAGTCTGGTATTTGCTTTTCCTACCATTTGTTTTATGTGGTCATTTCACTTAAGGTCGCTCTGAATGTGTGTATACAATGGATGAGAGAAATCCCAGCAACTTGATGGCCTGGCAACGAATCAGCGAGTAAAACGTCTCTACAAAGCCAAGTTCGAAGGTGTAGTAATATGTTTAAGTGGGAGGTCAACGGAATAATCATGTCATGAGGTCGAGGTCAAGATCAGAGATCACAGGCCAAAGGCCAACGTCAACTGCCAAAGGTAACTGACCCCTGCTTTTGAATGTAGGTGACAAAAAGGTCAATAGTTAAGTCTAACCCAAAATCCTCATTGCATTCCTACTTGTGAACAGTTATTCCTCAATCAATAAGTAAAGCAAACGTTCACATCTCCTCGCAGTTAAGCTTGTTGGTCTTTTATTTCTCAGTCAGTAACGCCACTTTCTTTTCCCCTGTATTCACTACATATTTTTTATGACATTTCCCTTCATTTCCCTCTTCAGCCTTTTCTACATGTGGAGTGCTGCGTCGTATAATTTTTCTGTATTGTTGTCCATCGTAACAACGAATTTAAAGTGTTGTTCTGTTCTTTCTGTGCTAAAGTTGTAAATATTGTATAATTTTGTGGATTATGAAATGGGACTACCTTCCCAACCCTATGTGAAATTCATTCCTTATATCAACTTTATCTGAAGAGGTCAGTTTAGGTCGAATTTTTAACTATATGTACTTGATACTGTTATATCTACACCCAGTTGCAGCAGTAAACTGCCCTTTAAAAATTATTACAAATGAGTTTACTGTTTTAGATTAAATTTCACGTTAATATGTTACCCGATTTGTATTAGCAACTAAGGGCAGTAACCTGTTTGCTGATAATCCAACTTTTAAATTTCGTGATATGAACTGTGCACCCATGTTACACCAGATATTCTTCAAAATTTACTTCTCCTCGGTTTCTGAAAAGCTACGATGTTTACTGATTATGATTATTTACAATGATAGCTCTACCCTGACAGATATCCAAAACAATCTTAACAATATCTTTTTAAAAGTAATTTGTTTATAATTCACTAAAACGCAATTTAAATTGTTTTACTGCAAAATCTTTTGAAATTGAATATGAAATGAAGTAAATTCTTCCAAATTGCATATCAGGACATGTTTGATTCATTTTTTTGGTATAAGTAACGAAATTAGTCTAATTACTTAATTGTTATTTTGTAAATCTTACATTTAACAATGTATTCAATTGTTTAGTTTTATACAAGGGTTGGAAATTTAATAGTGGTAACTATTTATTTACAGCTCGTACAAAATAGATACGTGTTTCAAAGCTATACTGACCTTCAAAGTAGTCACCAGTATTGTGTATAACCCGTTACTAGAGATGTGGAAGTCGTAAGATACTCTTAGCAGTACCAGTTGTGTTGACAGTTCGAGCGGCGCAGTCTATTGCCCGAAGAACTTGTAACAGTTTGAAGCGAATGCCGTGAAGTGTTTCCTTCAGTTTAGGAATCGAGCTGAACTGACGAGGGCGAAGTCAGGGGAGTGCAGTGGATGGTAGAGCACTTAGCAGCCCCATCAGTCAAATAAATAACAGCTTGCACTGTACGTGCTTGAGCATTGTCGTGCAAAATGATGCTCTGGTCCTGCAGAAAGTGCTATCACTTCTGTCTCTAAACTGGTGTTAGGCTGTGTTCCAAAAATGAAAACGTATATATTTTGTACGAGCTGTAAATAAATACTTGCCACTATTAAACTTCCAACCCTCGTATAAAAGGTAATGGCTACGTCATTCGTAAAGGATGTAGTAGGAAGAGTAAGAGACAGTCAGAGGCAGTCAGAGAGTCAGTCAATGAGTCTAGATTATTGCCCATCGAAAGCTGTCAGACGATAATATGTATCTACCATCAATGTATATACTAAACGGTCATAATACAAAACAAGAAAAGTGACATATTTCGTGTTTTGTTTAAAAAATTAGTACTTCAGCAACGTTGAACTCTGGGACTTCCTGAAGCAACAACCCCTGAGGGTCTCATCATATGGAGCAGATAAGTTACTATGTGAACGTTTATTAGCCATGACTGAAATTTTCTAGTTTTCACTCGTCTTGATACTAGTGAATGGTGGAGGTCTAAACTATAAAGCTGCTCTGATGGTATGATTGGGAATTCACTATTACCACAGTCTAATTACAAATAGAAAAACAGAAGTACAAAAACTATATATACTATTCTCACTCAGCGTCAGTGGTAATTAAAATGCTTCCCTCCTCCCACACGTTAAAGGGTGGCATTTAAATTAGAAGTAACTTATAGCATACGTATCGCACCGAATGTAATACGAAATACGCTGCGCCGCATAACTTAAGCATGAGAGTGGTACAGAATCAAAACATAGTAACTACTCGTTGGAAATGAATGCAAGCTGGACGTCACATGGTCTGAGGCCATCGTGATTATAGCGTCAAACCGGGCTGGACTGCCGGCTGCCGTGGCCGAGCGGTTCTAGGCACTTCAGTCTGGAACTACGCGGCTGCTACGGTTGCAGGTTCGAATGCTGCCTCGGGATGTGTGTGATGTTCATAGGTTAGTTAGGTTTAAGTAGTTCTAAGTCTAGGGGACTGATGACCTCAGATGTTAAGTCCCATAGTGCTTAGAGCCATTTGAACCATTTTTTGGGGCTGGACCCGCAACACGATGCAACTGAAGGAATGTGTCAAATCAGCGAGCAGTTAAGGTGCTCTGTGGTGGAGGTTTTGACTACAACAAGGGCCAGAGACGACATCTGGATGAATTCACACGGGAAGAATCATCGTGAAACTGGAATGTGGATAGAGTGGCCCAGGAGTTTGCTATTGTCAACAGCATTGTTTCACGTGCATGACGAGCGTCCCGAGCCACAGGTATTGATGCCCGAAGGAGAGGAGATGGTGGTCCACGGTTGCTACAGCAGCGGATGACAGCTACATTGTGCAATAGGCAAGAAGTGAGCCACGTCAAACAGCGGGGCAGTTGCAGCCACATTTAAGAGGGCTTTTGGGCACTCAATCTTATTCTCTTCAGAGACATGGTGACTGAATGTGAGTGGCCTCTTTGTCTGACGGCCAGTGAGTTTTGTTCCGTTGACACCTGCATATCGGTGGCATCGTTTGCCATGGTACCAAGACCACAGGAACTGGATCAGAGAACAGTGGGGTCGTGTGCTCTTATCATACAAGGGGACATCCACTGTGAGCGGTGATCCTGGATGTATTCTCATATGGCAGGAGGTGGGAACGCTTAATGCACACAGCACACTTGCTGAACATGATAGTTTTGCTGGTCTGTTGTTTGGAAGGCATAACGTTGCATTGGCTCACTGGCTTCCAAATCTTTGACATGGTACACTCACTTATCAACACTATTGTGTCATTGTACTTCTGCTACATATCTGCCTTTTGAGAGGTGCATTGGGCTTTGACTTCATTTCTATGCATGACAATGCGCAACCGCTTCGAACAGGGCAGGTGGAAGAACAATTGGAATGAGAGAATATTCGGCGAATTGTTGTGGTATCAGACGCCAAATGTAGCGGTTTGACAGCAAATGTAGTGAATGGGTGCCAGGAGGTGCCGTATTAAAGCTCAGCGAGAACTTCCCAAATGATTTATTTGTTTTCGCTACAATGCTCTGTTCACCTCGGTCTGTGCCACACGGGCCACGCAATGCTGAGGCCACTGCCCCAGCTACCCAGTGCAACGCAATGCTGTGTCGAGCCGGCCTTGTTACGGCAGCAGAGTGCAGCGTCGTCAGGATGCTGCGGTTCACTCAGCGGTCTGCGTCCCTCCCGACTCAGCGCCGCTCGGTGTGAGCTACAGGCAGACAGCTGCGTCCTCCTTCTCGCCGGCGTGGCTGAGATCACGGTGATGAACAAGCGTCCGGTATCCGGCGTCCGCATCAGCGGCCCTCACCTCGGAAGTCTCCGGCGTGTGTCGGGAGCCGAGACGAATGCCCGCGGTAGCGAGCTGAGAAGTGGCTAGCCCTGGCTGGCTGCGGACCCCACGTCGGCCTCAGAGGGTCAAACCAATGACTCGCCATGGACTGGGACGCTGGCGCCCCATCTGTTGTTGCATGTAGCCCGGTGGTGTGACACGCGCCGCTGCCCAGGAGAGCTGCCACACTTAAATGACTCTCATTAGAAAACGGCACCTACTGGGCTGTGTGCCTCTGTTTTGTCAAGCATTCCAGTTCACATCACATACGCGTAACACTTAGGTTGGCCAGTGTCCCCGTTCTGACTGTGACTTTCGCCATGGAAACTGCTGTGTGCGCCCTCTCCGGCAGTTCTATGCCCCTGTGGACTCTATTTGCCTAAGCAACTGCTGGTATGTGTAACTTACTGCAATCCGGCCCACACCTGGCTGTAACTCGTGCTCTGAATATCGCACAACACTAACTTTCCCTATCCTAAATTGTGATGCCACTACAGAATGGACTGGCCTGCGCGTTCCAGTTGCCCCGACTTAAATCCAATAGAGCTTAAGTGGAATGTGTTGGGGAGAGGCATAGCAGCAGGGCCACTGCAGGCACCAACGATCATACAGCAGTTGTCAACGGCGATAGTGGAGGGATGGAACGCTGCACCACAAGAACTGCTTACGAATGGTGCGACCAGTGCGAGAGCGCACTGCACAGCATGCGTTTCTGATCACGGTGATGACATAGCCTATTAAGAATCGTGTCCCATGTTTCATAATGTCCAGGGACCATCATAGATCTCGGTGACATCAGAGTAATTGTTGTGTCTGAATAAAAGTGTCATTTCTGTCTGTCTCAATGTGTATTTATTTCAGCTACCTTCTGCGCTATACCATAGTACTTCCATCTACATGTGGTAGAAGTTGCATCCAGCTGTGTTACTTGGCAGTGACACATCGTTCGGAAGTTACTCTCGTGCTTAAGACTTGCACATCGGTGTATGTAAAAGCCTGGTGAGATGAAAGATAAGGTCTGATGGACCTAACATCGCCAGGTTAAACAAATAACAACTAAATAAATAAAATTAAGAAATCTACGCAGTGATAACACCGGTTCCTAACAGATCACCGAGGTTAAGGTTCCTAACAGATCACCGAGGTTAAGCGCTGCCCTAGCACTTGGATGGGTGACCGTTCGGTCTGCCGAGCGCTGTTGTCAACAAGGGTGCACTCAGCCCTTGTGAGGCAAATTGAGCAGCTACTTGACTGACAAGTAGCGGCTCCGCTGTCGTAAACTGACTTGCGGCCGGAAGAGCGGCGTGCTAACCACATGCCCCTCTATATACGCATCCATTGACACCTATGGGCTGAGGATGACACGGCGGCCGGTTGGTGCCGTTGTGTCCTCATGCCCTGTTCGCGCAGAGTTTAGTTTTTTAATGTAGCCAATAGCAAGGAGTAAGCTTATTTTTATGTTTTTCAAGTGTGGGTTTCTGCCTCGAATCCTTTCTAACGAATACCATCTTTCCTTGAAATACCACTTGCAGACGTCAGTAACCAATCAGATCATTCTACGGCTGTTTTTGCTCTTTCCATATCTCACAGGTCGGATATTAGGATAATAAAAAAAATGGTTCAAATGGCTCTGAGCACTATGGGACTTAACGTCTGTGGTCATCAGTCCCCTAGAACTTAGAACTACTTAAACCTAACTAACCTAAGGACATCACACACATCCTTGCCCGAGGCAGGATTCGAACCTGCGGCCGTAGCGGTCGCGCGGTTCCAGACTGTAGCGCCTAGAGCCGCTCGGCCATCCCGGCCGGCCTATTAAGATCATCAGCCTCAATTTTATTCCAGAATCCTTTGAGACGAGGACTATTAAAAACTGAACATTCGTAGTCCCTTACTCTCGAAGATAACTATAGAAAATGAAACAGATGAAACACGTGTTACGGCGGTGCTTCGGGAACTCACATGCGAATCCATGGAGGTAAGGCGACGTTGTTTTCGAGAAACACTACTGAGAGAATTTAGAGAACCGGCATTTGAAGCTGACTGCCGAACGATTCTACTGCCGCCAACATACATTGCTCGTAAGTACCATGAAGATGAGATACAAGAAATTAGGGCTTGTATGGAGGCATATAGATAGTCTTTTATCCCTCTCTCTATTTGTAAGTGGAACAGGAAAGGAAATGACATGTAGTGGTACAGGGTACCCTCAGCCACGCATGGTGCCGGCCGCGGTGGTCTCGCGGTTCTAGGCGTGCAGTCCGGAACCGTGCGATTGCTACGGTCGCAGGTTCGAATCCTGCCTCGGGCATGGATGTGTGTGATGTCCTTAGGTTGGTTAGGTTTAAGTAGTTCTACGTTCTAGGGGACTGATGACCACAGCAGTTGAGTCCCATAGTGCTCAGAGCCATTTGAACCATTTGAACCAAGCATGGTGCGGTGTTTTGCGTAGTATCTATGTGGATGTAGAATTAATAAATAAAATAGATACAGATACATATCTTTCATGGATGACAGCTATACTGCAATGTTATCATCTGAGATATAGTTTGCTGAGATTGCATGAAGCGATTAAAAGTTGTTAATTGAGGGGTTCCTTGGGTAAATGTTTGTTCACTGTGAAATATTAACTTCACTGTTTTAAAGGTGTTGAAATGTTGTTGTGTCATTGTGAGAGCTGGTTTCTCAGGATGGGGCCGTAATCAGTTACTCTCGGTTCCACAAAAAATACATAAACTTTATTTAAGAAATTAAAATTTTAAAACTGTCTCTTAAAAAAAAGACAAGTGACTGTATAACGGCCGAAGGCCTGAAGCCAGAAGAACAATTCCAAATAACACTCATTTCAACAAATATTTTGCTTTTAAAACAAGTTTTCTGAAACTTATTGTATTATGAAAGAGGTCAAATTATTACTCGGCTGAAGGCCACACACAACTTCTAACCACAAACCGCTCAAGGCCTGAATTAGAAATCAGAAGAACAATTCTAAATAGCACATATTAAGATAAATACATCGTTTTAAAACAAGCTGTAACACGGCTGAAGGCCTTATTAAAAGGAAGTGGAATTATTACTCAGCTGAAGGCCACAAATAACTTCAAGTAACAAACGGCTGAAGGCCTGAATTAGAAGTTAGGAAAACAACTCCAAATAGAACTTTTAAAATAAATCCCTTGCTTTTAAAACAAGTTTGCTTAAAAAAAACTGTAACACGGCGGATGGCCTTATCACCAATGAAGTGAAATTATTGCTCGGCTGAAGGCTACACCAACAGTAATCAGAAAATTACAAATATCCTTAAAACAAACATCACAATCTAAGGAATCAGAACAAGCAGTTTTCAGCAAGTGTTACAAGGGTCGGCTTGGGTAGGTAATTCAAACATAAGGTAACGTGAGACTGGCAGTCAAGGGTTGTACTCGCGTAACAGGATGGCAACTCAAACTAGGGGAATCTTAAGCGCCGCCCGACCGATTAACCAATCTGCCTAAGGTCCGATCACCGGTACAACGATGGAATATTTTTAGGCAAGGGCAAAAAGACAGACAGCACTACGTCTCCAGAAAACACCCAAGGCCGAAGGAAACACTAGAACCAAGGTAGACCTCCCCAAAAAAATATGCACAGTAAGATACAAGAGGCTGTCGAACTACCGGTCATCTGGTCGGAAACTGCAGCAGCACGCCCAGATACTTGTCTAGCTAGCGGTCACTCGTACAACAAATTCATCTTACTTCGTACCAGTTGTGGGTGGCCGATTTGTGGGTGGCCGATTAGCTCGTCTAAATACGCGCAACGTTACAAACTCCATGTCTGGTGGCGTTCAACTGAAAGCAAAGCACCCTTCCTTCCTCTTATGGCTAGCGTCATTCTGGCCTGCCGTATGACTGGAGACTCGGCACAGGGGATCGTGTTTCAGCGCTTTTGCTTGTTTCCCATCTCACTCTAGCCTATATCAGTCCAGAGACGTTGCTGTTGTCGGGAGCAAGTATCAAGCCTGCTGTGTAAGCTAAGACGCGGCTCTTTTGACTGCCATCTAATGCGACGCTTCGCAGCAGCCTCTAGAGCTCTAGAGAGTGTTTGGAGTTAACAGTTAATTCCTGAAGTGGAGCTTCTATCCTGGGAGAAATGCCCGGAGCGTCAGCAAGTTCGCACGCCCCTACCTTTACTGTTTATCTCCTGTAACGTAAACGCTACCACTAGCACCTGCCCTCTGCATTTTGTCTCTGGCTTCCTTTCTCGGAGAATCCTCGGTTGCTTCCAACAGCATCAAACTTTAAAGTGCATATATGAGACCGTTGGTAGATTCCTTCTCGTTGCCTGAGGCACCAGGTGCTTTGTCTCCCATGTAGTGAAAATGAGATATTACAATCCACCGTGTACAGAGAACGACTGGAGGATTAATGATCGAATCTGCTGAGATACCAGAAACATCTGTCTTCGTACACTGCAGGCCATTAACACTGCAGTGACAGGAAGGACAGCAAATAATGAAATTTTACTTACTGTGCATATACAGAACAGCAGAAACAAAACACGGTTAAATTTATAAATGATCTGGAGGCGTATGCAATGTGAAATTCAGTACACAGAGTTACCACTTCTGGTAGTCGATCTGAGCTTGGATGACAGAAACGGGTGTCACTCCATGCTGTTTCATTTCCTACGACAGAGTTTGTCAGTCGTAGCGGCTGGTGAATGGTGGCTCACGAGTCTGTCAGCAGCTCAAGACCAGGTGGGAGAGAAGTCTAGAGGGCGTGCTGGCCAGAGGATTAGACAGACACCCTTTGCATCGAGGTAGGGCAGGGCTGCACGGGAAACGAGTGCTCTTGCGTTTCTTGTTGGAAGATAACGTCACAGATATTTCGAAGTCATGTCCGTCTCTAATGACCTCGTTGTCGACGGGACGTTAAACAACACCAACCTAACCTAACGAAGTCATGGCACAACCAACGCCCTTAAAACAACAGAAATGTTAACAGCTCTCAAAACAACAGAAATGTTAACAGCTCCTAACCAAATGACCCGCTGTGCGTACCAGTGAAGTTCTTGTTATGTCTCTAATGTCACTCCCCGATTTCACCCAATACCATCATACCAGATATTTGACCCGTGACGGTGACAAATGCAGTCTTTCATCGTTGGTTCTCCCCTGAGACTCTACACTTGGATATAAACCCAGGACGCGCCTGAAGAGACTAAGTGGTGTCTGCCGCTACTCTCTACTGCCGTGTGAAGGCATGTTGCAACGATGGCCGCCGTGCTGACAATACAGCGTGCTGGAGACGTCGTCACATTATCCTGCAAGAAAACCCATTTCCTGATTCTAGGTAGGTCACGTCGCCGTACGATTTTGTACGGTAGGGCAAACAATATATCTGTGCTCTCGGGCGCCAGCCGCGTGGGGCAGTTGATATCGTGCATAGCAATGAGTATACTCTTTTTGAATTCATCGATTACATATTTTTGTGGCAGTCACGATATCTCGAACTACGCAAACAGCAACGTCATCGAACGGTACTCCGCAATCTCGATAGGCCGCGATTTTACCGATGTCGAATTCGGACAAGTCGTTCTTTCTTATGGGAAACCTAACACAATCTTCTCGCAAGCAGCCAAGAAAGAAACGCGATTTCTCATTCAGAAATCCAGTGTGTAATCTTTCCTATACAGGGTGTAACGAAAGGTGTGGCTAAACATGTAGCGAAGGAAAATGTGTCACACTAAAAAAAAAATTGTTATATCAACTTAATTATGTTATTAAATTAACTTAATTATGCCAAGTATTGGAAAAATTGACTCGTTCCACATCATTACGAAATATCGTATCCATGGAGCTAGTATTAATCTAATCTAATCTAACTGAGGACATGGCGTCTCCTGGGTTTACATTTATTTCAATTCTATTAGTCCATCCGTTGCTCTCCCATCTCTCCGTGTCCATTCCCTTCTCCCCCTTGTCTCTGTCCACCTTGTCCACCCCCACTCTCTATCTACCTCCTCCTGCTCCTCTCTCTGGCTGTCTGCTACTCCCCACTCTCCCTGTCCATCTCCTCCACTCTTCCTCGGTCCTTTCCTTGTCCATCTCCTCCTCGTTTTCTCTGTCCATCTCATCCTCTTTCCTTTCTCTATCCGCTTCTCCGTCATCCTATCTCTGTCCATCTGCTCCTCTCTCCTATATGTGTACATTTCCTCCTTCCCGCTCTCTGTTGCCGGCTGGAGTGGCCGTGCGGTTCTAGGCGCTTCATTCTGGATCCGCGCGATCGCTACGGTCGCAGGTTCGAATCCTGCTCGGGCATGGATGTGTGTGATGTCCTTAGGTTAGTCAGGTTTAAGTAGTTCTAAGTTCTAGGGGACTGATGACCTCAGATGTTAAGTCGCATAGTGCTCAGAGCGATTTGAACCCTCTCTCTGTTCATCTCCATCTCCCCCTCCTCTGTGCACATTATCGCCCCCACCTTAATGGAAGGCTGCTGGCTCTTACACTTACAGTATTTTTTCCAGATAATAATTAATATGCATACCTACTTTGGTTGAAATCGATCCAGTGGTTTAGGAGGAGTGCTCGTATGCGCACAAATCACAAATTAAAATATTTGCACACAGTTTTCACCTGTATCTCTATCAAATTTCGCCCTGGCTTTTCGTTTCCACGCACCTCAGTGTTTATGACGTCGTATTTCGTGAACCATGCGTAATACAATGATTTAATCTTGTAGGTACATTCAGCGGTATACACTATGTGATCAAAAGTATCCGGACACCTGGCTCAATATGACTGACAAGTTCGTGGCTCCCTCCATTGGTAATGCTGTAATTCGATATGGTGTTGGCCACCCTTGGCCTTGATGACAGCTTCCACTCTCGCAGGCAGACGTTCAATCGGAGGATGGAACGTTTCTTGGGGAATGGTTGCCCATTCTTCACTGATGCACTGAGGAGAGGTATCGATGTCGGTCGGTGCGACCTGGCACGAAGTCGGTGTTCCAAAACATACCAAAGGTGTTCTGTAGGATTCAGGTCAGGACGCTGTGCAGGCCAGTCCATTACAGGGATGCTATTATCGTGTAACCACTTCGCCACAGGCGGTGCATTATGAACATGTGCTCGATCGTGTTCAAAGATGCTTTCGCCAACCCCGAATTGCTTTTCAACAGTGGGAAGCAAGAAGGTGGTTAAAACATCAATGTAGGCCTGTGCTGTGATAGTGCCACGAAAAACAACAAGGTGTGCAAGCCCCCTCCATGAAAAACACGACCATACCATAACATCATCGCCTCCGAATTTTACTGTTGGCCCTACACACGCTGGCAGATGACGTTCACCAGGCATTCGCCATACCCACACCCTGCCATCGGATCGCCACATTGTGTACCGTGATTCGTCACTCCACACAACGTTTTTCCACTGTTCAATCGTCCAATGTTTAGGTTACTTACACCAAGCGGTGTGCCGTTTGGCATTTACTGGCGTGATGTGTGGCTTATGAGCAGCCGCTCGACCATGAAATCCAAGTTTCATCACCTTCCGCCAAACTGTCATAGTACTTGCGGTGGATCCGGATGCAGTTTGGAATTCCTGTGTGATGGTGTGGATAGATGTCTGCCTATTACACATTACAACTCTCTTCAATTGTCAGCGGTTTTTGTCAGTTTACAGACGAGGTCGTCCTGTACGCTTTTGTGCTAAACTTGCCCCTTCACGATTCCACTTCACCATACTATCGGAACCAGTGGACCTAGGAATGTTTAGGAGTGTGGAAATCTCGCGTAGAGACGTATGACACAAGTGATACCCAGTCACCTGTCCACGTTCGAAGTCCGTAAGTTCCGCGGAGCGCCCCATTTTGCTCTCCCACGATGTCTAATGACTACTGAGGTCGCTGATATGGAGTATCTGGCAGTAGGCGGCAGCACAATGCACCTAACATGAGAAACGTATGTTTTTCGGAGTGTCCGGATATTTTTGATCACGTAGTGTATCTGAATACTGTCTGTGTGTGTTGCCAATATAACAGCAAAAAATTAATAAATTTAAACGTCATGCACGATGCTGGAGTTTTTCAGTCATGTAACTGTTTATGACGTCATATCTCCTGAACTCTCTGTCGTTTAATAAAATAATTTCTCACGAACATTTAATGGTATATGTGTATATTATCTCCAAAATGTGTCGAGGATACAGTGAGTACTAAAGAAGCAATAAATTGAAATCTCATGCCTGATGCAGCTGTTTTACTGCATAAGAAGCTAAAACGTAGCATGCCATAAACTTTTCTTCTTTAATCAGTTTGTGGGGGTTGTGAAGGAGACAACGTTTCTTAAAGGTTCGTTGCAAGTTATTAGATGCTCTCATTCTCTTATGCTAGATGAATATAGTCAGGGTACTCGCGCGTTGTGTGCTACACTTTTTTCTCACTCCCACCCCTTTGATGGGTAGGTAGTTCCTATCACCACTACGACTCTTTGCAGACAGTAAGTGATATATGTACAAAATTTGGTTGAAATCGCTCCAAGTGGATTTGGGATGAGATATGGAGGATACGCACTAGTACATATATTTTATAGTATGTATGGTTTCGCCGCGATCCTGTTTCGAGTAAATAAGGCCAATAACTTGACTCCAATCTACGCTCAAGGTACCTACAAAATCCCATGATAATCCGCCTTGTAGGTTTGGGGGAATAGCACATTCAAACAGACAGATAAACTACGGTTTTATAGTTTTATTGTTAGTATAGATGGACATAGGCCCGGAAACAATTTATTTCCATATTACAGCTCAGCTTCTGCGACTCTTCAACATATGAGTCACAGGAATCACACAGAGAACGAACGTATTGGCACAGAATGAAACACTCCCCTAAATGAAATGTTCGAAATGCCCTCTGTTAGCGAGAATATATGCATCCACCTTCCGTCACATAGAGTCGATAATGTAACCCTAGAGAATTGCGTATTTTTTCACAGCGCCCACAATACAGGCACGAAGTCTCTGTATAGCTTGTACCGTGGTCCAGTAAACTAGAGCTTTCAAGTGCTCCATTGTGCATGAAGTGCACTCGTAAAGGCCCATGTTTTAACAAAACAGATTAGTTCAAATGGCTCTGAGCACTATGGGACTTAACTTCTGAGGTCATCAGTCACCTAGAAGTTAGAACTACTTAAACCTTACTAACCTAAGGACATCACACACAACCATGTCCCAGGCAGGATTCGAACTTGCGACCTTAGCGGTTGCGCGGTTCCAGACTGTAGCGACTAGAACCGCTCGGCCACACCGGCCGTCGTAACACAGATAGAGTATTCTCGAGGAAAGGATGGCAAGTATCTCCGTTGATCTTGGGTGGAAGAACGTGAGTCTCTATCAAACAGCCACCAACAATGTCAGGCCAAACTCAATTACTGCCTGCCCAATTTAGTAAGGATTCTCGACCGTCCACATGTGCTGATTGTGAAAATTTACAATGTGATCACGTTGAAACGAAACCTCATCCTTAAACGGCACATTTGAACAAAAGCGAGGGTTGGCACATTGTTGAATGAACCGTTCCCAGAACTGAACCTTATGCCCGCCCACCCACCGCCGTCGCGACTGCACAGATATCACTTCGCCTCCACCCTCCTCCCCCCTCGGCAGCGGAGCTGATCTCAAAAGTTTGTGTATATATTGTCCCGGCTAGTCAAGAACCATTCCCTGCCGTGTGGTTCGGGCATAAAACATCTCTGAATCACATCGTGTGAACTAGCAGTTGAAAATTGATGGCGTTTTTTTAGAGATATTTCATACGCTTTCAACCACGACGTATCCAAAGACAGTTTTTTTTATTCCTCTGGAGTAAGATATCAATTGAGTTCCAGTCTATTTTTACTAATTTTTTCCCTGAGTAATTTGATTTAGTTACTTTAGCAGTCTGTATGCATTCGTTGAATCCTATTAAATCTGTTTGTAAAAAAGTTTAGCAGCTTCCTTTGAAGCAAAGCAAGCGCTGTATCATGTATAAGATACAGAGGCGAGCGAGTGCACGGGACTTACCCTAGTTCACTGCTAGTAGCGTCACGTCATCGTAACGCGCCTGCATATAGTATTGCACCACATTTAACATAAAAGTAAAAATTAAGATTTGTGTGTAAAACTTTGTTAAAGTATAGTTCTATGTAATAATGTTTCAGGTAACACATCTTAATGTTATAAAATTAGTAGTTTACGTAAAATTCACGTTTTGAAAGAAAAATAGGAGGCGCTAAATAATGACGCTAGGAAGCCAAAATTTGGTGAGAAGGTGCAGTAAGAAGTCATTAATGAGTGGTGCTGGTTTCCAAAACCATAAAACTAAAATTGACTCCAGAATCCGCGTTTTTCGGAAAAATCAGAGGCGCGAAATAATAGAGCTACAATATTGAAAATTGGTAGGATGCTTCAGTTCACCCTAATAATAATAATGGAAATACCACAATCAGTTACCTCTTCTAGTTTTTTAGTAATTTAGTAAAAACTACTTTTGTGAGTAAAATGTACATAAGCATTATAGATTAAGTACTTTAAATTTTAATGATAAAACAAATTCTTTAAGACCAATGATCAGATAGGACAATTAACAAAGCTACACCAAGTTTTAGTCTTGTAGCATAATTAACAGCTGATACAAGTCTTGATAAAGCTATAGTTCAGAGGTAACAATCTACCGTTAGTTCCATTGTAAAAATTCTAGAGAGTAAAGTTTTAATTTTAGCGGGCTGAGATTTTCTACGTGCTTCTGTACTGCTCAGATGTATGTATACAAAAATTGAGAAGTTTGTAAAGCTATTATTAAATGTGATATTTAAGATTATGTGCCTGAGATAGCGATCATTTGGAGGCTGCAGGCATCTGCATAGGAACGGAAAGAACAGATGCTCTCTTGGCGGTACGCGCCGGAGCTATATAAAAAGAGCGGCAGAGGCAGTAGGAAGCTCACTCCGCATTAGACCAACGCCTAGTCCACGCGAGCTTAACGTCCGATCGCGCCTCACCTCGGGTGACGTCATAGCGGGCTGTGACATGCGCGTACTTAGCAATGTAAACGGACATTGAAAATCGCGAGGACTGTACACCGTCCTGGATCGTTTAGACTTCGGTAACAAACTGTTATTGTGCCGTCCGTGTGAAGTATAATTCCGCGTGGCAAGTGGTGACTAACTCCACTTTTAAGGCGAGCATTAATCTTTTTTTTTAACATTATTGCGAACTATTAATAGAGCACCGTTAGTTAGAGTAATGAACTATTCGGGAGGAACTTGCTGTAGAAGTCGCCTCTGAACTATTGAACGATTGGCTGAATTAACAATATTTAATGTCTTTAGCATTTTCAGAAGTTTCGAGTAATTTGTGTGAGCCTTTAAGATAATAAAATCTTGTTTGGAACTTTAAATTTTATTGAAGCAGCCCTAATCCCGTGAAGAACTATGGATATTTTTCGTTTAGCTGGGCTGTACAGGAATGTGGCCGTGCAGACTGGGAACTAAGGTCAGTAAGTTTCCCTTCGCTTTCTGACTGGCCACCAAATTAGTTGCCAGGCTCGCGTGATTTAAGGTGGCAATGTTCAACTTTCATTCAACATTAAACAACGACTTCTTCGCCGTCCCACATATGTTGCATCGGCAATAGTCTGTTACGTGAAATGAACATTCAAACAACTCATTCGACGACTTCTTCGCCGCCCCACACCTTCAATAACCCTTGAATGTTCACAGATATTATTGTCTATGTACTAGCTGATTATGGAATTTAGTAAACACTGGGGATGTCTCTTATATTTCTGTTTTATTCACACAATTAAGTTATTAAACTAATGAGAGATGGCACTGGAGGATCAATGAAAGGAGAGTTGATCCTAGTGTGTATTGTTTCGGTATGATAACAGTCAGTCAGTACTACTTTTCTTCGTGTACCTATCACCAAATATATGCTTTCCCATGAAATTGTCCTTTGCCATTAATGTCCGATAAATTATGTCTCTGGGCCTAACAATTTTTAAGCTTCTTAATTCTCACGACACATGATTAATTATGGGTTTGAATCCTTTCAATGCCTGTCCAGCACAAGTTTAATATTTTAACGGGCGCTATTTTTCACTTCTCGTTTATTATCGGAATCACCTTGACATCGGGCGGCAAAGATACTAGTGTGATAAGGTCTAAACTATGATTCGCACACAGCGAATAAAGTCCTAATTCAACATAAAAGTTTCCGTATTGTCAGTAACTCTCTCCACAAACGTAAGTATACGATCGTAGCGTTTCGTTTAACACGTACGATCACCATTCACTTGAATATCAATGTTCGTACACCCGATCACCTCTAATTGACTCCGTCTCTGAATTTATCCCAAAATAATCTATTCTCCTCCACTCCAATGTCTAATCCAGTTCTAAGAATGCAATTCAATTAGGTTTCTAATCCCAAAATTCCGACTACCACGGAAGAACTGCGAACACACTCGCCACCGCTGAAAACAAATACTCAAGAGACCTAACAATGCTGCGCATTGGTTTATATATTACATTCAAAACAAAACGCAGCTCTGTTATGTCTTCCTTGGATTCCATTTGTACTACTTTGCGTTACTCTATTTCGAATATCTACTCTTCGTAAAATTGTAAGTAACTATTACTTCGAAATACTACTACCTTAGGTCATTTCGTATTACAGAATTTTATCTAATACTCGTTTCTGTATAATCACTCTCTAAAGAGCGGTTACAGCCTGTGCTGGGAAATCAGATGCTGATAAATCCTACACATGGTGTAAGTGGTATGGATACAGCAGGTTCTCATTTAGCACTCTCCAGATCGACATGTGGTCGACATTAGTTGTTGCAGGTACTTTTCTTACGCTGACACTAGGGTTGTCGTCGATTGCAAGAAGAAGTTCATCCTCCAGGTGAAGTGTCCTCGTCCTTCTAGGCCTCCCGCAGTCGCGAGTAGTAGCCTTGAACGTCGCATGCTCCCTAAAGACGACGGTCAGTTGCTTCGGACGACCTCCTGTCGAGGCACTGTCGTTCTGGACATCTCCCTCCACACACACAGTGAGCACCACGGCCATTCCCATGTGCTAATCCGTATAGCAAAAAGGCATCTGGCAACTACGCATTTAAGGACACTTCCATTCCGCTGTCCAGGAAACCGAGTTCGTGATGAACACTAAACAGTTGATGCTACATGGTTGATGCCACCAGAGAAATGCAGTTAGTCGCGTATCAACACAAGCAATGAAGGTAGTCAAGCAATGTAGCGAGACACATGTCGACATTACCTTCGTTCAATTGGAACGCCAAACACTGGCGGTGAACTGCAGAATTAATACTTACTTCAACGGCTAACCAAATGTAACCAAGTGGGTATTTTGAACATTTTATGAAAGAAAATGTTTTATGTAACACTGGTACATTCTGTTTCTTTGTGTTTCCGATTATAATTGTGATTACGAAGAGAAGGAGAAAATGAGCTCTAGCAAGGAAATTAACTGCTTCCAGACCTGAATATTTGTCCATACCTTTTCGTTACACGTCGTACGCAGAATGTAGATGGCGTTAATCCTACCTAATTTGTGTGGTTGCCCTGAGAGGGTAATTATTTACATGTAGTAGACTTAATATTAGTTTGACATTTGTTGAATGCTCCCTAAATAGTGTTGCAAATTTAATGCCTACGTTTTACACATTACTTTATTTCCCTAATGTGATTCAAATGGCTCTGAGCACTATGGGACTTAACTTCTGAGGTCATCAGTCCCCTTAAACGTAACTAACCTAAGGACATCACACACATCCATGCCCGAGGCAGGATTCGAACCTGCGACCGAAGCGGTCGCGCGGTTCCAGACTGTAGCGCCTAGAACCGCTCAGCCACTCTGGCCTGCCCTAATGTGATTTGTGCGACCTTTGTCCAGTAAAATGTGCACATATTGCTTTCTTGCAAGCACTTGACTTAAAAGGCACTTATATTTTATATGCTGCAGCTCTTCAAAGATAACAAGTAATGTGTTTTGCTATTAATTTGTCTTATTTGAGCCATGACTCTTTACTGTATTAGGTGAAAAATCGTTAGAACTCCAAGTGTTCAATGTTATAATGTTCAGCTTGGAAATGAAGCCCCATGCTTCTTTACAGAGCGTAGGGGAATGATGCGGGAGACCCGCACCGTTTTACTAGGGAAGGTCCTAGTGGAGGTGGTTTGCCATTGCCTTCCTCCGACCGTGACGGGAATGAATGATGATGATGAAGACGACCCAGTCATCTCGAGGCAGGAAAAATTCCTGACGCCGCCGGGAATCGAACCCGGGACCCCGTACTCGGAAAGCGAGAACGCTACCGCGAGACCACGAGCAGCGGACATTGTTCAGCTTACCCACTCTTTATTCTAAACTAGCCTTTTACCTGCAGCTTCGCCTGCATTATCATTTCGACACATATTTATGTATACTAGTACATTCTGTTTCTTCTTCCCCTCTCTGTGGCCACCTCTTCCTCCCACCTTAATCTGTCTCCTCCTTCCCAGTCTCCATGTCTCTTCATGTTCTCGCCCCCTTCTCCCTTCTCTTTGTCCATTTCATCAACCTCCACTTTCTGATCATATCGTACTCCTCTCTACTTCTGACCCTATCCTCACCCTTCTTCCCTTCCCTCTTTTCGTATGCACCTCCCCCTATACACTTACCACCTGCTGCACAGGTCCTCCCTCCTCTCCTGTATCTATCGATTTCGTCCTCTCCTCTCCATCCCCTCCCCTGTCCATCTCAACCTGTCTCCAGCCATACTCATCAGTATATGTACCCCCTGGAATACAGTTCAATAAAGCATGTCGATACTACGCATTAGGAGCGTGAAACTCATTTGTTGGCCCCTGATGTACAGACTATAATGCAAAGAAGGTCGATAAAGCAGGCAGATGCTACTCCAACCCAACACACCTGTGATGCAGGGCAGCCTATGTGTCAGAGCATGGACATCTACATCTACATGGATACTCTGAAAATCACACTTAAATGCCTGGCAGAGGGTTCATTGAACCACATCCACCATAATTCTCTATTGTTAAAAAAATAGTTCAAATGGCTCTGATAACTATGGGACTTAGCTTCTGAGGTCATCAGTCCCTTTAAACCTAACTAACCTAAGGATGTCACACACATCCATGCTCGAGGCAGGATTCGAACCTGCGACCATAGCGGTCGCGCGGCTCCAGACTATAGCGCCTAGAATCGCTCGGCCTCTCCGGTTGGCCTGTATTATTACAATTTCGTGCAGCATGCAGAAAGAATGAACACCTATATCTTTTGGTATGAGCTCTTATTTCCCTTTTTTATTTTTATCAGCATTTCTCCCAATCAAGTTGGCGTCAACAAAATATTTTCGCATTCAGAGGAGAAAGTTGGTGATTGAAATTTTGGGAGAAGATTCCACTGCAACGAAAAACGAATTTGTTTTAATCTTGTCCACCCCAAATCCTGTATCATTTCAGTGACACTCTTGCTCCTATTTCGCGATAATACAGAAGTGCTGCTTTTCTGTGAACTTTCTCTGGAAAACTGTTTCTTTTCTGTGACATTGATTTAGCAGGCTGGTAGCTGGTACTGTTCTCACACAATATGATACTTTTGCAGAGCCAACTATATGCCTCGAGCTGGAAGAATACGTTTTTGCCCATATCTCTGCTCCTATTGGATATGGGAGGTTATAAACCCAACAGTGCTATTTGAACTCATGGGGCGTGCTTTTCCTGCTAAATTCGGTTGAAATGGATCCAGAGGTGTGGGAGAAGATCCCAGACATACCATATAAACAGTGCTTATACAGGGTGTCCCATTTATCTTGACTACCCTAAATAACTCTTTGTCCAGATGCAAATTACAAAATGTTTCAAGCAAATGTTCTTTAGCCGCCAGGGGGACACCAATCAGCATGACTGTCTTTGTTGTGGCTTTGTTTTTTTACAAAGATGTGAACAGCGGTATGACCTTCTTAAATGGTACCCTGCATTTTTTATTTGGTTATTCATTTCCTCTCCTGAAGACCTAATCAAAGACGTACCACAGTGTACCATTCACTAAAACACAACGTTATTAACTACATAACACAACATTGACTTTGGCCCCAGGAACACAAACTCGTCCACTTGCTGGAGTTGTCAGAAAACAAATGAAAACCAAGTAAAAACATAACACAAAATTGACTTTGACTCTCCTGTACGATTGCCGAGGAGTAAAACATTCAAAAGTGCTCAAAGTGGTGAACCTGGACACCGAAACACTGGTGCATTCGTTGAATGAAAGAATTATTTGCTGCTTGCAGTGCTGACTGCCGAAGAGAATTACAAGCGTTCCTGCATGTCCTCTGGAGTTGTTGGAATATTGCCATAGGCAACGTCTATAATGTATCCACAAAGAAAGAATTCCAGATGATTTAAATCAGGAGACCTAGCAGGCCAAGGAACTGTTCCTCCTCGACCAATCCATATGGCAGGATACCTTCGGTTCAGAACACGACGTGCACGCAAGGCATTATGTGCTGGACATACATTGTGAGGATACCACATAAGCATTCTGGTTCTTAGCGGCACTTCATTCAGAAGAGGAGGAAGAATTCGTCTGAGGCGGTTGGCATACGCTGTGCCTTTTAGACTACCATTGATGAAATAAGGGCCATTAATTGTCGTACCAAGGATCCTACACCAGACGTTAACTCTCCATTGACACTGATGCTCCACCTGTTTAAGCCACCGTGGGTTGTCGCTGGACCAATAATGCATGTTCCTTGTATTTACCCGTCCTTTGTTTGAGAAGGAACATTCATCGGTGAATAGAACATTGGAGAAGAAGTTCAAATTGGCGAGGATTTGCTGTTGTGTCCACTGACAAAACGGTACACGATTCTGGAAATCATTCCTATGCAATTCTTGATGTAGGTGTTCATGATAAGGATGGAACCGGTGAGGTGTAAGAATACGATGTACACAGGTTTTAGGAATGCGAATCTAGTGTTCAAGCTGTCGTGTGCTCACATGTGGATTCATAGCAACGGTAGCGAGAACAGTAACTTCGACAACTTCATCTGTGCGAGTGCTACGACGATTGCGTTGTCATAGGTTGAAACTTCCCATTTCCAGAAGCGTCGTAACAAGACGAGAAAACATCCGTCATCTTTTAAGTATATCGCTCTCTGTACAGTTCCGCTGCCTGCGCAGTATTTCGCCTACCTTCAACAACAACGAGGACAACAATAAAAGAAACGTATGTTAGTGAAGTTTTTAGGAAGGACAGCCTTTACTGTATGCCTACCCTACACAACAGTATTTAAAAGGGACTAAACTACTGTACTAAATGTACCTATATATCAGAAAACCGTATTGCAATGGCTCTGAGCACTATGGGACTTAACATCTGAGGTCATCAGTCCCCTAGAACTTAGAACTACTTAAACCTTACTAACCTAAGGACATCACACACATCCATGTCCCAGGCAGGATTCGAATCTACGACCGTAGCGGTCGCGTGGTTCTAGACTGAAGCGCCTAGAACCGCTCGGCCACAACGGCCGGCCTTATTTTGCAATTACTCTTCTGCTAACTTACATTCTCCATAGATGAGTAGCATTTTTACCTTCTCTTCATTGGTGTACATTCTACTCACACAACTCTTCAGCTGACGATGGTTGACGGGATGACGAGTGTGCATTTTACTTATGTTTAGATTTGTCGTCTGTCAACGTCAGCAGGTGGATGTGTTCCATTACCCCGATCACCTGCACTAAGCGCTGGGAGCGTCAACGTCAGTGTTGTGCTATGTAATTAATAACGTTGTGTTTGAGTGAATGGTACACCGTGACAAATTTTTGAATAGGAGAGGAAATGTATTACCGAATGAAAAATAGAGGATGCCATTTAAAAAAGTCATACCGCTGTTCATATCTTTGTAAAAAACAAAGATACAACGAAGGCAATCATGCTGATTAATGTCCCCCTGACTTCCAAAGAACATTTGCGTGAAACAGTTTCTAATTTTCATCTGGACAAACAGGTATTTAGGGTGATCAAGATAAATAGGACACCCTATGTATCAAATTTATCTTACTTTATTCCCAAATTTCATTCTAACATTTTGTACATTTGATATGTTTGAAACCAGAGAATAACAAAAACGATTGTAATGTGGCTGCATGAACAAATTATGAAAGCCAATAAGGCAAATAAATAAAAAAATGGTGAAAAATCTTTCAGGAGTAGGAACTGGAGTGGTCAGTTACATTACTGCAACTGTAAAATAAATAAAAATTAAATGTCACGTAATATTTTGTGTAATGTAATGTCTTGTATAGACACCTTTAATTAACATGACATGTTCCACATCATTACGAAGTATCTTATTCATGATCTGTGGAACAAGTACTAATCTAATATAATCTGTGAAATTGTACATAAACGTTTTCCTCTCATAACACACTACGTTTCCAAAACCATTCAGAAGGCGTGTAAGCAAATGTACTTGCGTGGTAGGTAGTTCAAGGTAACGACACAGAAGTTTTCTAGTGGGAGAATTTAAACAATCTACGTTTTAGCCAGTTCAGAGTACTACATAAAACTGAAGATACTAAATTTGAGGAGTATAAATGAAATCACAACTGTTATACAATTATTAGATGACTTCCTATTTTTTCAGAAATTTTATCATTATTTAAGTTCATTCTTTAGCAATGTACAGAGAAGTCTGTAAGTGTTGGACTTTCGGAAATAAATGAGAAGTGCTTTTGGGTGTGCTTTCCACGATCTAGAAGATTCGGTCGCAACGGCTGCGCCGGGATTGCGGGCTTATTGGAATTACAGTTTACATCCGCTTAAGCGCTGGTTTCTCAGCAAATGAACTAACTCCCAAAGGCTGCGGTTCCCGCAGCTCCGACTAGAGGTTGCTTCTCGGTAAGATTTCAGATAGCTTGTCAACGCTTGAGAAGATATTGGTAGTTAGTGGCGGAACGAGTGGCTACACTAAGTACACCGTAAATCATACCGCATTAACAATTCCAAGTAGGCAGATTAAGAAGTTAACTAACTTCGAGGAATCTGTTAATAATGTGAAGGGAGCAAATCCCTACCGCAGTGGGCACGAGGTGGACTTTAGCTGCTTATTATCGACGCTTGCCGATAGTGTCCTTGTTTCACAGAAGTATGACACCTTCCACGTGAGACCAGATGGTCCATTTGCACAAGATCCATGGAACTACAGCCGATGTAAGACACAGGGCTGCCTCCTCTTCTGCTGAAGGGTACACACACCATGAAAATGAGGAAAGTCTGCCTTTTGGTTTGCATACTGTAATATTAGAGACTTTTGTTTTTATAACTACAGATATATTTCGTATTTAGCTTAATTCTAAGTACAATGAATTCTGTTCCTAATAATATGCTGACACTGGTTTGTCTCGACATGTCTTTGAAAATGTCTGTCATTGAAATTTTTCAGTAATTTCACATAATATAATACATCTGTGAAACATGTTACAACAGTTGGATAAAATGATTCTATAACAACTGTTTTCGCTTCCGGCGGCGAGCCTCAAGAACAACGGTAAAATTCTTATTAATTTGTGAACTGTATTGGCACTTCACCGAAAATTTGACGCCGTTCAGTAAACGAGCTTTTAAGATGAAGACAGTGACAGTTCCTTGTGGTAATGAGAACAATACCACTAACACTAGTGAGGTTCTGTGTGAGGAAACATGAACGCTGACATCAGGTGCACATAGATCCAAACCACATTGTCTTCTTCATTTTTTAAATTTCATTTATTTATGTAACCTTCTCTGATTAGGGCCATCAGATTCTCTCTTACATCGGCCAGGGTTTCACGCATAGAGTACATTTTTCACAACAGTTTCCTAAGACATAATAATTTAATATGACAAGTAGTATTAAAATGATCTGAGTTTCTAAAGTTGCAATGCGAGTGAGTAACAACGACTATGAACTAATGATGTTAGTACTGGCAGTACTTCTACTAGTGTAGCTGCTGCTAGGAAATAGTGATAATAGTAATAATAATAACGATAATAATAGTGATATTAATAATAATAATGATAGTGGCAGATATAGAAAATATTTATGGGTGTATAACATAGACGTTTCCTGATACAGATAGTTCAGGGGAAAGAAAATTTAAAGAGATTCCACCAGCTAAGAATACTTGGAAGCGAGGAAGATCTGGTTGGAAAGAAGGATGTACACGGGTAATGAGTGGATACAGGGACAATTGTATTCCTTATTGTTACTTTGGTAGGTATCTCATTTCACCGCGCGGGATTACCCGAGCGGTCTGAGGCGCTGCAGTCATGGACTGTGCAGCTGGTCCCGGTGGAGGAGCGAGTCCTTCCTCGGGCATGGGTGTGTGTGTTTGCCCTTAGGATAATTTAGGTTAAGTAGTGTGTAAGCTTAGGGACTGATGACCTTAGCAGTTAAGTCTCATAATATTTCACACACATTTGAACATTTTTTTGAGATGTCATTAACTGTCTTTAGAAGCTGGAGATGTTACTCAATTCTCTAATATAATGCGGAACATTATTCTGGAGTCTTCGAGAAAGTGGTTGAACGATGGACTGGGACAAAAAAAAAAGATTTTGTTCTGAGGGAACGTGTGTTTCTGCCAAGTTGTTAAGATGAGAGAGATGCAAGGGAGAGAGTTCGTTGGTAAGACGGTAGAGAAGATAGGGCACGGAAATCTCTGAGCTTGTCTGCGCGCAGGCGGGATAGTTGTTCATATGATGGCGAAATACGACCAGAGAGTCGAACATCAGAGGTATAACGATCACAGCTATTCATAACGAGCTCCTGGCGCCGTGAACTTTTCTGAAGCAGGCCTCGTAGCATAACGTCTCTGTGATCCTTCACCTGTTCATTTTGATTCTGTGTGTGGCCATGAAGACATTTCTTCAGTAACTCACTAACAGACAGACTACTGAAAATTGGTCTTGTAACGCCATGTCAGCTTTTGTTAGTTTGTGCATATGTGCAAAAACATGCTCTGAACATTGGCGTCTATTGTATTTCCATCAAATGTCTGGTCTCTTTTAACAGACACTTAGATCAAGATTTGTAGAGAGTGTACGTAGGGAATCAGACATGTCGTCCAGCACTGCACAATGAGAGTGGCACCTAGTCAGAAGAGAGTCCACATTCTAGATTTCCTGCAGACAGAGTTTTGCTGGGCTACGGATAACAGTTGCCTCATACTGCGCGAGTGAAATGGCGCTGCAACCGAAAACGTACTCCGAAAAATGGTTCAAATGGCTCTGAGCACTATGGGACTTAACATCTACTGTCATCAGTCCCCTAGAACTTAGAACTACTTAAACCTAACTAACCTAAGGACAGCACACAACACCCAGTCATCACGAGGCAGAGAAAATCCCTGACCCCGCCGGGAATCGAACCCGGGAACAAGGGTGCGGGAAGCGAGAACGCTGCCGCATGACCACGAGCTGCGGACAACGTGCTCCAAACCTGACGATGTACGCAAGACACTGCTATTCTTACGGGCGAAACGTTTAAATTGCTCGCAGATTCTCCGTGACATTCTGGCGGTCTTTGGGTCGAAGGCAACGCCGCGTCCAGTCATAGTAAAATAGTGCACCTCACAGACGGGGTTGATGCTGATTGGGAAGGAAGGCCACCAATGTCGACAGCAAACAACAATGTCCAAACAGTAGAGGAATTGATTCGCAACAACAGCAGTGATTTCTAGCTTTTGTAGACTTAGAGAAAGCTTTTGACAGTGTTGACTGGAATACTCTCTTTCAAATTCTGAAGGAGGCAGGGGCAAAATACAAGGAGTGAAGGGTTGTTTACAATTTGTACAGAAACCAGATGGCAGTTTTAAGAGTCGAAGGGCATGAAAGGGAAGCAGTGATTGGGAAGGGAGTGAGACAGGGTTGTAGCCTATCCCCGACGTTATTCAATCTGTATATTGAGCAAGCAGTAAAGGAAACAAAAGAAAAATTCGGGGTAGAAATTAAAATCCATGGAGAAGAAATAGAAACTTTGAGGTTCGCCGATGACATTGTAATTCTGCCAGAGCCAGCAAAGGACTTGGAAGAGCAGTTGAACGGAATGGACTGTGTCTAGAAAGGAATATATAAGATGAACATCAACAAAAGCAAAACGAGGATAATAGAATGTAATCGAATTAAATCAGGAGATGCTGAGGGAATTAGATTAGGAAATGAGACACTTAAATTAGAAAAGGAGTTTTGCTGTTTAAGGGGAGCAAAATAACTGAAAATGGTAGAAGTAGAGAGGATATAAAATGTAGACTGGCAATGGAAAGGAAAGCGTTTCTGAAGAAGAGAAATTTGTTAACATCGAGTATAGATTTAAGTGTCAGGAAGTCGTTTCTGAAAGTATTTGTATGGAGTGTAGCTATGTATGGAAGTGAAACGTGGACGATAAATAGTTTGGACAAGAAGAGAATAGAAGCTTTCGAAATGTGGTGCTACAGAAGAATGCTGAAGATCAGATGGGTAGATCACGTAACTATTGAGGAGGTATTGAATCGAATTGGGGATAAGAGGAGTTTGTGGCACAACTTGACCAGAAGAAGGGATCGGTTGGTAGGAGATGTTCTGAGGCATCAAAGAATCACCAATTTAGTACTGGAGGGCAGCGTGAAGAGTAAAAATCATAGAGGGAGACCGAGAGATGAGTACACTAAGCAGATTCAGAAGGATGTCGGTTGAAGTAGGTACTGGCAGAAAAAGAAGCTTGTACAGGATAGAGTAGCATGGAGAGATGCATCAAACCAGTCTTTTGACTGAAGACCACAACAAAAACTACAGCGGTGAGACTATCGTGAACAGTGGTAGACAGATGAGCATCTCAGTAAGCAGTGCTCACTCCCTCATCACTTGCGCACAGAGGCACAACGTTTACGACCAAAAAGAATATGAGGCGCGCAAAATCAAGCAAAAAGGAAGTTCTCCTATACATCTATGGAACGCCTCACGCGGCGCACACAACTCAAAATTTCTTTCAACGATGGGGAGTTTTGAAACACCCATTATACAGTCCAGACCTGGTTGAACCGTGGGAGTTCCAGCTTTATGATAAACTGAAAGAACAGCCGGGGAGAAAGGAATTTTCCAACGCTGAGGACGTTTACACAGCCTTCCTCGAATGGCTCCGTGAACAGGGAGCGGATTTCCATCGTCGAGGAATTGGACCATTGGTAGGTTCCGACCGTTGTGTACAGATGCTTGTTGACCATGTTGGAACACAGTGGCCCGTGCTTGTGTCACTGTGAAGTATAGAGCAGAATTCATTAAAAGTTACCTGGCCTGCCATAATAGTAAGTAACTTACTTATCAGAGTCCCCTAGTATTACACCGTACACTTTAGAGAGAAAAAGAAACGTTAGTAAGCCTTATGATCAATGTTATGTCGTTCTCAGAAAAACAGGGGAAGAGGGATTTCGAGAGGAAACAGTAGTGTTTGGTGAGGCAAACAAGACCGCGCATGGAAGTTGCTAAAAGAACCACAGTTGTAAGATATACATGGTGACAATTATTGAACTTTGTGAAATAAAATATTCATAACTTCTGAACGGTTTGCGTTAGGACGTTGAAACTGCACGATTGGCCGCGGGGAATGATGGGAATTAGTATGCGCATGTGTGGATTGGTTTAACGTCGAGGCCTACTTTCATTTGTTTGGGTTCGTCGCAAAGCATTTGATGGACTGAGAATCCGTATTTCGCGATCGAGGCGTGTGTTCATCCTCAAGGGGGTCTGTGTGGTGTGCAGTGTCCAGCCACGGAATAATCGATGGCGTATTCCGTGATGGTACGGTGACTACCGAACGGTACGTGAAGGTTTTGGAAGATGATTTCATCTCCATTATACAAAGTGACCCTGATTTCGACAAGATATGGTTCATGCAAGACGGAGCTCGACCTCATCGAAGCAGGAGAGAGTTTGGTGTCCAGGAGGAGCATTTTGGGGACCGCATTCTGGCTCTGGGGTTCCCAGAGACCACTGCCTTGGGCATCGATTATATTTATATTTAACACAACGTGTACAGCAATAATCCCAAACCCATTGCTGAGCTGAAAACAGTCATTCAATAGGTCATCGACAGCTTCGATTTTCCGACACTTCAGCGGGTCATGCAGAATTTCGCTATTCGTCTGCGCCACAACTTAGATCTTAAGAGATGTTTACATGTTGAATAAAATCTATGCACGTCGTAGTTTGTAACTCATTTAAGTTTTTTTCATGTAGTTCAATAATTGTCACCCACTAATTCACAAAACACTTCGGGACATTATTAAATGGTAGTGAAACTTTAACCACTGCTTCCCGCGAATGTCCTTTTTTGACATTTATGGAAATTTTGAAGCTAACTATTAGATAAAATTACTTAAAATCTATGGTGTTTGTACAGAATATCAATTTAAAAACTTTGTCATAGCTTTTTCACAACATGTCGTTTTTTTAATAATGCGTCTTTCGGCTGGTTTCATACGACCCTCCAAGAATTCATCTCCAGCACCAACCTTTTCATCTGAGGTTATCAGTTGCAACCTAAGTCCTCAATTATTCTGCAATTCGGTCTTTAAGTCCTCAATTATTTGCTCGACGTATTCAAATTATCTGTTTCCCTCCACAGTTTTTACCCCCTACACCTTCCTCTAGTACCTTGTAAGTTATCCTCTGATGTAACAGATGTCCTATCATCCTGTCCCTTGTTCTTGTCAGTATTTTCCATATATTCTTTTTATCTCTGATTCTGTGGGAAAGTCTTATTTCTCACCTTCTAATTGCATCTAATTTTCAACATTCTTCTGTAGCACCACGTCACATATGCTTGGATTCTCCTCTGTTCCGATCTTTTTACAGTCCATGTGTTACTACCATACAATGCTGCTGTTAAGAAAACGCACATTCCCAGAAATTTCTTCCTCAAATTAAGGCCTATGTTAGATACTGGTAGACTTTTCTGTTCTTTCATATTGCGTGAACCACCTTCCTGTATTTTTCGACCATTTTTGGCGATGCTAGGAATCAGCGTCATGTGTGAAGCAGTCAAATGCGCTGAGTTCAAAACGACGAGGGAAGGCGATTTTATGAGTTGTTCTACATGACTCTCTTTGAAAGCTTAATGTGGGGACGGATCTAGTGTCGTTTTTAACAGAACTCACACTGGGATAACGATATACAGATGTTGATAGTGTCGCGTACACAAGGTATAAAAGGGCAGTGCATTGGCGGAACTGTGATTTGTACTGATGTGATTCATGTGTAAAGCTTTCCCCACACGACTACGTCCATTCGTCGGGAATTAATAGATTTTTAACGCGGTATGGGAGCTGGAGCTAGACGCATGGGACATTCCATTTCGGAAATCGTTAGAGAATTCTGTATGCCGAGATCCAAGCTGTCAACAAGGTACTGTGCAAGGTTGTGATGACTTCATGATGGTGTTTTTTTTTAATGGAATGAACTCGGTCCTCTGGTCCAACAGAACCGATCATTGAGTGGAAATGGTTATGTTCGGACACTTGTAGATCATCTGCAGCCTTTCATGGACTTCATGTTACCAAACAACGATGGGATCACATGGTTCAAATGGCACTGAGCACTATGGGACTTAACTTCCGAGGTCATCAGTCCCCTAGATCTTAGAACTACTTAAACCTAACTAACCTGAGAACATCACACACATCCATGTCCGAGGCAGGATTCGAACCTGTACGATCGGAGGTTCGAATCCTGCCTCGGGCATGGACGTGTGTGACGTCCTTAGGTTAGTTAGGTTTAAGTAGTTCTAAGTTCTAGGGAACTGATGACCTCAGATGTTTAGTCCCATAGTGCTCAGAGTCATTTGAAGCATTTTGATTCGAACCTGCGACCGTCGCGGTCGCGCGGTTCCAGACAGTAGCTCCTAGAACCGCTCGCCCACTACTGCCGGCCAACGATGGGATATTTACGGATGATAATGCGTCATGTCACCACACCACAGTTGTTCGTGATTGGTTTGAAGAATTTTCTGGACAGTTTGAATGAATGATTTGGCCACACAGATCTCCCGACGTGAATCCCATCGAACATTTATGGGGCATAATGGAGAGGTAAGTTCGTGCACAAAGTCCTGGACCGGCAATATTTTCGCAATTATGGACGGCTACGGAGGCCATACGGCTCAATATTTTTAAAGGCGACTTCCAACGACTTGTTGAGTCCATGCTACGTCGAGTTGCTGCACGACGCTGGGCAAGAGAGGATCCGACACGCTATTAGGATATATTCCATGACTATCATCTCAGTGTATATTCAGATACGTACCAGTCCATTGTTGTGGAGAAAACGCCACTGCAACTATCGTTGAACGTCTCGACTTTCTGCTATTGAACCGTGAATTAGAGCGGTTCACGAACAACTGAAGTACACATGTTATTCTAAAACGTTATCGTGGAAGCAGGGGCCAGTAGGTGCTGGTGAAATAACACACACTGCTAAAGATACCTTTTTACTTTAAACTTTTTCAATAAAAAAATTTAAGTCTGGCATTTCTTTAAAGAAAAAAAATTTCAAAACGATTTCAAATAGCTTGACAATTTTCATTATGAAAAGGAGATTACCAGGTATGACATTAACAACTTGTCAATAATGTGATTTTAACTTATATATATAAGACAACAGTAAAAAAAACCTTTTTAAAAATAGCTGTATGTAAAGGATATTCCAAGATTTGACGTTAACAATAAGAAGATTTTAAACTCGTTATATCGAAAAGGGAACAATTCAAAAAATCTTTAAGTATTAAGCAAAAATAATTCTCTCTCGCCAGTTACATAACTTATATTTGTTACAACATAAATGTGAATAAGCCAGCACACAAATGTTCACATTAAAGGCAGTTCCGGAAACAAATTTTCCTTAGCTCGGTGAGGGAGTGACACGTGTAAAGGGGCCCAAATCGCAGTAGGCGGAATAGTTACTGGTGGTCTACAGGGCCACAGCAGATCAGCCCCAAAACTTCCATTACAAGCCGCCACCTCCCCGAGTTATACAAAACCAGAAGATGTAGCAAGGGTGGTACCCGCACAGACTCCGAACCACACAGACCCGTGACACCGACCCTAAATCACCCAGTCGAGGTGTGAATGGAAACAGCCCGACCATGAAGCACTTACCACATTACCATGGACAAGCAAAGGAAAACTGCGGTGGGACGACCCCAACAAAACCACTGGTGAACACTTCACTAGAACTTGAAAACCTTCTCTTACGTATATATATCTCTGTTATATAAAAACAGTACTCAACTTCTCACACTCCTCCCCAGCGCCGAGAACACGTCGCACTTCCATATGCTCGTCAGAGCCAACTGCTGCCAGTGGTTTCAACGGCCGATAAGAAGACATACGGTCCCATGCGCTGATCTCCTGCACCACGGCTTCTAAGCGTCATAAGCCACGTACATGCGGGTACGGCAGCCAAGAGGTCGGCCAAAGCACGTGGCTAGCAGTTGACGACCACCTCTCTCCGTCCCCTCCCAGTATGTACTCCACGATCGTCACGCGACCGTACACTTGCTCCACCTCCCGCCAGAGGGCGGTAGCGATCCAAATAGCGCGCCAAACCGACAGCGCCACCGCAAACACTAGACGCCAAACGAAAGCACTCTGCCTGGCGCGCTTTTCGAAGAGCCGGACACAGCTACGGCTCAGCTATGGCGGATACGGGTTCCCGTCATTTCGTTACTTCTATGTTTATCTACATAGGGTGATTTTCCTAAATGGAGACAAATTGCACGGAGCGATGTCTGAGTGAATAAGGAGTTAGAATGGTCGGAAATGCGATTCCAGGAAGGCACACCCACTTGAAGGTGGGAATAAAAGATATTTGTCAGTGACGGAAAGGACGCAAGAGAACACAACAGGCAAGAGGGAATGTTCTGTCTGTACCATTTTTCTAGCTCCACATTCGGGTAGCGCCACCATCAGGCAGTAGCCACGTTATCCTCTGTACCACCCAAAGCCACGTCTACCAGCAGCGGAGGCAGGGTCACATACAGATAGTGTACATACGCCTCGGCTGTGAGGCGTTGTGGAAGGGTGACTGGACCGTCGGACGGTCGTCGTTAGTCCTCGCCAAGGTACTGAGGCTGAACCGGTCTGATGGTTCGTTGAAGCCATTCCGTGGGGATTCTCCGCAGCCCACAGGTGGCTGTCGTGAAGGTTGACTATACCGTCCCACGTTAAGGTAGCCTCGCCTGTGAATACGACGGATGGCAGTTATCCCAGCACGCTGGTGACCTGTGCGACGAATCAGCGACAAAACTGTCGCTGCTGAGGCCTGCACGCGTTGTCCGCGACGCGGATAGTGGCAGCTGCCGTGGAGAATATCCCAGGCCGTCGTCTGGCATACTTAACGTTGGCACACCAACAACCTGGAGTCGCTGTTAAAGATCTTTTATCTCCACTGTCAAGTGGGTGTACCTTCGTTGGTACGCATTTCCAATAATATTTCCAAACGGCGTTTCTTTCGGTCTTCGGTCCTCTGCTGTTCTTCATATACATTAATGACTTGTCATTCTATATTCACGAAGATGCAAAGCTGGTATTTTTTGCCGATGATACAAGTATAGATATCACACCAAAAAAAAAATAGTGCAAATGGCTCTGAGCACTATGGGACTTAACTTCTGAGGTCATCAGTCCCCTAGAACTTAGAACTACGTAAACCTAACTAACCTAAGGACATCACACACATCCATGTCCGAGGCAGGATTCGAACCTGCGGCCGTAGCAGTCGCCCGGTTCCTGACTGTAGCGCCTAGAGCCGCTTGGCCACCCCGGCTGGCTCACACCCAACAGACAAGTATTAACTGATGAAATTGTAAACGACGTTTTTCAGAAAATTATTAAGTGATTCTCTGGTAATGGGCTCTCATTAAACTTTGACAAAACACAGTATATACAACTCCACACAGTAATTCAAAAGTAATAGCAGTGTACATGGCCATAACACTAGGAGAAAGGACGACCTTCACTACTTAAGGTTAAATCTAACTTTGGCTCAGAAGGGAGTAAATTATGCTGCCACAAAAGTCTATGGCCACTTACCTAACAGCGTCAAAAGTCTGACAGATAGGCATATAGCATTGAAAAGGAAATTAAAAGAATTTGTGAATGGCAACTCCTTCTACTCATTAGGTGAATTTTTGGATATAGTATGTGGGTAATTTCCCCACCCTCAACCCAAAAAAATATTAAGTGTCATGTAATACACTCCTGGAAATGGAAAAAAGAACACATTGACACCGGTGTGTCAGACCCACCATACTTGCTCCGGACACTGCGAGAGGGCTGTACAAGCAATGATCACACGCACGGCACAGCGGACACACCAGGAACCGCGGTGTTGGCCGTCGAATGGCGCTAGCTGCGCAGCATTTGTGCACCGCCGCCGTCAGTGTCAGCCAGTTTGCCGTGGCATACGGAGCTCCATCCCAGTCTTTAACACTGGTAGCATGCCGCGACAGCGTGGACGTGAACCGTATGTGCAGTTGACGGACTTTGAGCGAGGGCGTTGTCGCCAGTGGTCGGCGGAAGGTGCACGTGCCCGTCGACCTGGGACCGGACCGCAGCGACGCACGGATGCACGCCAAGACCGTAGGATCCTACGTAGTGCCGTAGGGGACCGCACCGCCACTTCCCAGCAAATTAGGGACACTGTTGCTCCTGGGGTATCGGCGAGGACCATTCGCAACCGTCTCCATGAAGCTGGGCTACGGTCCCGCACACCGTTAGGCCGTCTTCCGCTCACGCCCCAACATCGTGCAGCCCGCCTCCAGTGGTGTCGCGACAGGCGTGAATGGAGGGACGAATGGAGACGTTTCGTCTTCAGCGATGAGAGTCGCTTCTGCCTTGGTGCCAATGATGGTCGTATGCGTGTTTGGCGCCGTGCAGGTGAGCGCCACAATCAGGACTGCATACGACCGAGGCACACAGGGCCAACACCTGGCATCATGGTGTGGGGAGCGATGTCCTACAATGGCCGTACACCTCTGGTGATCGTCGAGGGGACACTGAATAGTGCACGGTACATCCAAACCGTCATCGAACCCATCGTTCTACCATTCCTAGACCGGCAAGGGAACTTGCTGTTCCAACAGGACAATGCACGTCTGCATGTATCCCGTGCCACCCAACGTGCTCTAGAAGGTGTAAGTCAACTACCCTGGCCAGCAAGATCTCCGGATCTGTCCCCCCTTGAGCATGTTTGGGACTGGATGAAGCGTCGTCTCACGCGATCTGCACGTCCAGAACGAACGCTGGTCCAACTGAGGCGCCAGGTGGAAATGGCATGGCAAGCCGTTCCACAGGACTACATCCAGCATCTCTACAATCGTCTCCATGGGAGAATAGCAGCCTGCATTGCTGCGAAAGGTGGCTATACACTGTACTAGTGCCGACATTGTGCATGCTCTGTTGCCTGTGTCTATGTGCCTGTGGTTCTGTCAGTGTGATCATGTGATGTATCTGACCCCAGGAATGTGTCAATAAAGTTTTCCCTTCCTGGGACAATGAATTCACGGTGTTCTTATTTGAATTTCCAGGAGTGTATTTTTTGTAATGGAATATCTTGTATTGACATCTTTTATTAACCTGACACGTTCCACATCATTAGGAAGTATCATATTCATGATATAGGAAACAGAAACTAATCTAATCTAATCTAATCTTGCCACTTATTCTCTCACAGGCTGTTTCCTGCTGTCGAGAGCACTCAGCGTAGCGGCCACCACGGTCCGCACAAATTGACCTTCCCCTAATCACCGGGCCCTTTTCAAAGTGACACGTTCTGTGGCTCCCGGTTTTATAATCTACACGGATACCCTGAAATCACATTTAGATGCCTAGCAGAGGGTTCATCAAACTTGTTTCATAATTCTGTATTATTGCACTCTCAAGCAGCGTGCGGAAAAAACGAACACTTATATCTCTCCGTGCGAGCTATGATTTCCCTTATTTTATTGTTATGATCGTTCCTCCCTTCGTAGGTCGCTTTCAACAACATATTTTTATATTCGGAGGAGAAAGTTGGTGATTGAAATTTCGTGGGAAGATTCCACCGCAACGCAAAACACATTTGTTTTAATAGGTCCACCCCAAATCGTGTAATGTGTCAGTGACACTCTCTCCGCTACTTAGCGATAATACAATACGTGCTGCTCTTCTTTGAACTTTCTCGATGTACTCCGTTAATCCTACCTGGTAATAATCCCACACCTCGGAGAAGTACTCCAAAAGAGGACAAAGTGTAGCGTAGATAGTTTTTTAGTATATCTGTAACATTTTCGAAGTGTTCAGCCAATAAAACGCAGTCTTTGGTTTGCCTTTCCTACAACATTTTCTATGTTTTCTTCCATTTTAAATTGTTCGTAATTGTAATTCCTAGGTATTTAGTTGAATTTATAGTCTTTAGATTTGACTGATTTATGGCGTAACCGAAGTTTAACGGATTTCATTTAGCACTCATGTAGATGACCTTCCACATTTCATTATTTAAGGTTGATTGCCAATTTTCGCACCATACAGATATCTTTTTAAAATCGTTTTTCAATTTGTTTTGATCTTCTGATGACTTCATTCGTCGATAAACGACAACGTCATCTGCAAACAACCTAAGATGGCTGCTCAGATTGTCTCCTAAATCGTTTATATATATACGAAATAGCAGAGGTCCTATAACACTACCCTGGGGAACGCCAGAAATCACTTCTGTTTTACTCGATGACTTCCCGTCAGTTCATACGGACTTTGATCTCTCTGACAACAAATGGCGAATCCAACTACACAACTGAGACGATATTCCATAAGCACGCTATTTCACTACAAGCGCTTGTGTGGTACAGCTTGAAAAGCCTGCTGGAAATCTAGAAATACGGAATCAATTTGAAATCCCTTGTCAACGGCATTCAACACTTCATGCGAATAAAGAGCTAGTTGTGTTTCAAAAGAACGATGTTTTCTTAAACCGTGTTGACTGTGCGTCAATATACAGTTCCCTTCGAGGTAATTCATAATGTTCGAAAACAACATATGTTCCAAAATCCTGCTGCATAGCGACGTTAACGATTTGTGCTGTAATTTGATGGGATTCTCCTACTACCTTTCTCGAAAATTGGTGTGACGTGTGCTACTTTCCATTCTTTGGGTACGGATCTTTCGTCAAGCGAGCGGTTGTATATGATCGTTAAGTATAGAGCTATTGCATCAGCATACTCTGAAAGGAACCTAACTGGTATACAGTCTGGACCCGAAGATTTCCTTTTATCAAGTGATTTAAGATGCTTCACTTCTCCGACAATATCTACTTCTAAGTTACTTACATTGGCAGCTGTTCTTGATTCGAATTCTGGAATATTTGCTTTGTTTTCTTTGGTGAAGAAATTTCGGAAGACTGTATTTAGTAACTTTGTTATGGCGGCATTGTCTTCGACAGTATATCCATTGCTGTCGTGCACAGAAGGTATTGATTGTGTCTTTCCGCTGGTGTGCTTTACACACAACCAACATGTTTTGTATTTTCTGCCACGTTTCGGACAAAGGTTCTTAGTGGAAACTATTATAAGCATCATGCATAGAAGTCTGCCCTAAATTTGGAGCTTCTGTAAAAGATCGCCGATCTTTGAGATTTCGCGTTAGTTTAAATTTGGCATGCTGTTTTCGTTGTTTCTGCGAAAGTGTTCTGATCCAGTTTGTGTACCAAGGAGGAATCAAATACGGCAATCGTGCAAGGCATACAAATGGACGCCCATGATCCGTCCAACTCCATAAGAATCATTCGCCCACGAGGCTGCTGACCATATGAGAAAAATCGTGTAAAGAGGACACACCTTTCCGAATTTTTCATAACACGTCTTTCAAGATTTTTGGAATGCGTTTTAGGGAAAAATTCTGGCACGCGATGCAGCTGGGAGATGGTCGACATCAAAGGCCCACACGAAAGGAACGAAAGGATATCACGATTTATCGCCCGTCGACAACTAGGGCATTGGAGATGAAGCACAAGCTCGGACTGGCAGGAAATTGGCTGTGTTCTTATCAGATGAACTGTATGGCGTTTGCCTTAAGCGATTTGGGGAAAGCGCAGGAAATTTAATCCTGGATGGCCGAACGTGGATATCTACGAACGTCCTCACATATGCGAATCCGGTGTCGTATTTACAAGGGGGTGGAGGCACAAATTTACCCCGTGTGTTGGTTTTTCTTTTGCTAAAGCAAACAACAACTGGGGTCATACGGGCCCAAGTCAAAACTATAGAACACGAAGCAGAGAAGAGTTAAAAAATGACTATATGTCATTCCCAATTGATATAAGAGAAGACAGCAAAAAGCAGGCACGTGGAGAAAGGCCTAAAAAAGACACCATACAGAAACGGAGGTCCAAAACTAAAAATTAAATAGCCTTCGCCATATTGTTTTGGGGGATAAAAATTAAAAAGCGTTCGACAGCCTGCGCGTCATTTGCTAAAACGGCGGATAACTCACACGGCAAAGCCAAACGAGAACGTAAACGGTTAAGAAACGGGCATTCTGTGAGGAAGTGGCGGACAGTTAAAACTTGGGCTCTATGTGTACAAAGTGGTGGGGTAGTGCTATTTATCAAATGACGATGGCTAAAAATAAAGAGCCCAATACGCAGCCTAGCTAAAATGACCTCCTCCCAGCGGGAGAACCGAGAGGAGGTCGTCCAAGCCGCTGGGAGGGGCTTAATAAGCCGGAGCTTATTCCCATGAAGGGTGGACCGACGGCGATGCCAAAGGGACACCACACAGAGATCATCGGAGGGAATACAGGAAATAGATGGCTGAGGTATGAGGAATGCAGCCTTGGCAGCAGCGTCAGCAGCCTAGTTTCCGGGTAGACCGACATGACCAGGGACGCACAGAAGCACCACACTGGCTCCACCAAGAGTGAGCAAGTGACAGTTTTCCTGGACCCGCTGCACTAAGGGACTCTGAAGGACGCCGAGTGAGTCTGAGCAGAGGACACAATTGAAAAGACTATGTCGCCGGATGTATTCTGTGGCCTGACACAGGGCGAAGAGTTCGGCTGTAAATAATGAGTAGTGTGCCGGAAGCCAAAGACACGGGTGCCAACGACAAAGGTACACGTGACCCCAAAGTCAGTCCGGGAGTCATCAGTATATACAAAGGTACTATCGCAAATTTTCATGCGAAGGTCGTGAAACTGAAGACGATATACCGAGGCTGGAGTAGTGTCCTTACGAATCGAATGAAGGTCAAGGTTAACATGGGCCACTTTTCGAACCAAAGATGGTGAAGGGTTCACACCCACTGGGAAAAGTTGCAGGTTGTGTGAAGTTAAGCCGCCATAGCAAGTGCCGAAAGCGGACTCCAGGAGGTAACAGAAAAGAGGGACGCGTCCCATACTGTCGATAAAAGGAATCATCAAAGAAGGAGGCATAGGATGGGTGGCCACGCATGGCAGACAAACGGCATGCATACCTGCTGAGGAGAAAGTCAGGGCGGTAGAACAGTGGTGGTTCAGCAGCATCAGCATCCAGACTTTCAACCAGGCTAGTGTAAAAAGTGCTAGTTGCCAAACGGATGCCACGATGGTGGATAGCGTTGAGACAGCGTAAGAGGGATGGACGTGCAGATGCATAAACAAAACACCCATGGTCGAGTTTCGAACGGACAAGGGATTGGTACAAACGGAGGAGGGCGGTTCGATAGGCACCCCAGGAAGTACCATTGAGGACACGTAGGACTGAGGAATCTCTACAGCGGACTGCCAGGTAAGACCAAAAGAGTTTGCTATCGAGCATGAGCCCTGTTTCAATGAACAGAAGGGCAACAGCCCAAGATGTAAAGATGGTGAGGGAAACCAATTGCGTCGCCAGAAATTCAAACAGACGGTTTTGTCAGAGGAAAATCAAAAGCCATTGTCGATGCTCCAGGAGTAAAGACGATGAATACATTGCTGAAGACGCCGCCCGGTGAGACAGGTCCTGGAGGACTGCAATAGATGCAAAATCGTTAACAAAAAGGGAGCCGGAGGTGCCCAGTGGGAGGCAGACAATTACAGAGTTAATGGTGATAGCAAATAGCACGATGCTCAGGACGGAACCCTGAGGCACACCGTTTTCATAGATAAAGGTGTCCGACAAGGCAGAACCCACACGCACGTTGAAAAACGGATCTTTTAAGAATTCCTGAAGGAAACAGGCAGTGGCCACGCAAGCCCACGTGTTAAGAGTACAGAGGATACCAGTTCTCCAGTAGGTGTCGTAGGCCTTCTCCAAACAGAAAATCACGGCCACAGTCTGGGATTTCCGCAGAAAACCATTCATAACTTTGGTGGACAAAGTAACGAGATGGTCAGCTGCAGAACACCGCACTTAAAATGCACACTGTGAATTCGTTAGTAAATAGCGAATTCGAGCCACCATACCAGCTGGTCATTAATCATACGTTCCATTACCCTGCAAACGCAGCTGGTGAGAGGAATGAGGCGGTAGGTAGAAGGATGGTTTCTGTCCTTACTGGGCTTAGGTAGGGATATAATGATGGCTTCACGCTAAAGTCCGGGAAATATGCCCTCTGCCCAGATGCGGTTGTTCATGTTAAGCAGAAAGTGCTTGCCCGCAAGAGAAAGGTGCTGCAACATCTCAATTTGAACGCCGTCTGGCCCTGGGGCGGAGGATCGGGATGAACTGAGAGCATGATCTAGCTCCCTTATAATATAGGTGGCATTGTAGCACTCACGATTCGGAGAAGAGAAGGGTATCATCCGAGGCTCCTCTGCTCGTTGCCGATTGAAGAAGGCAGGATGATAGTGGGAAGAGATCAAAATGTCCGCAAAATGGCACCCCCATGGTGTTGAAGATAACAATAGGGTCCATGATGACATCGTCTGCTACTGTCAGGCCAGAAACTTAGGAATGGATCTTGGTCCCAGAGAGCCATCGCAGGTTGGCCCACACTACAAAGGAAGTGGTAAAACTGTTAAAAGAATTAGTGAATGAAATCCAGCTAACTCTTTTGCTATCCCAAAGAAAGCGACTACACTTTGCACGCATCTGTTTATAATGAATGCAGTTTCCCATCGTAGGATGACGGTTAAAAAAGCGGAGAGCAAATCCCTGTGCGCCAATTGCGTCACGGCATGCTTCAGTCCACCAAGGGACTGGGACAAGGCATGGTAAACAGGAAGTGCTAGGAATGGAACGATCTGCAGCAGTAAGGATAACGTTTGTGAGTTATTCCTCCTGGTCGTCACAACTGGGGAAATCTTGTCCGTTGAAGGTCGCCAGGGAGGAGTAAAGCTGCCTGTCAGCCTTAGTAAACTGCCATTTGGGTGCGCAAGCAGATGGGGTAGGAATCAGCAAATGGATAGCACAAGGGAAATGGTCGCTGAAGTAGGTGTCAAAAAGAACGCACCACTCAAGACGATGGGCAAGCTGGGCAATGCAGAGGGATAGATCCAAATGGGAATGGGTGTGCGAGGAGTCAGAAAGGAAAGTGTTAAGGCACAAGAAATTAAGTTGGTTAAGAAGGTCAGCCAAGAGGGCAGGACCTGAGAGAAGGTCACCGTGTAGAAAAAATGGTGAAGGTAGCTGCCCATTAGGTTGAAAGAAGTCTGCCCTGGTGACATCGAATGGTGGAGGGACATAAATGGTACAAAGGGAAAAAGTCAGGTGGAGAAGGAAAAGGCGAACTGCAACAGCTTGAAGATGCGTAGTCAGGGAGATGGGTTGACTATGAATGTCATCCTGTGTGAGCAGCATGACACCCCCATGAGATGGCATGCCGACCTCAGGGGGAAGGTCAAAACGAACCGGTGAGAAATGTGAAAGCTCAAAGCAGCCATGAGGGATCAATTGCGTTTCCTGAAGGCGGAGTACAAGGGGACGTTGTGATGCTAAAGGCAGCTGTAAATCCTTTTTGCGGGACCGAAGGCTGTGAACGTTTCTTCGGAGGCGAGTTATGATGGGGAAGAGATGTAGGGGTGTCACCTTGGCGGCTGCCGAGTGACAGCCTGTGAAGAGTCGCTACTACATGGCACAGAAGCAGGAGGCTCCTCCCGCTCCATGGGGTCCACAGAAGCAGCGGCTTGCTTTTGCAGTCGGTCTGTGGAGTCCAGCGCTGAAAAGCGGTTGGTGTTGTGCAACAGCGACGCAGAGTCCGGCCGGGCTAATGTATCATCTGGCGACACTGTTGAGGAGGATCTTCGAGTTGGCAAAGGAGAAGGCTGTTTGCCTTTGGTGGACTTCTTCCAGCCTTTTCAGTTAGCGGAAGATTCGGGTGTTGTTTGGCTGGAGGGACGTACGAAGTCTTCACAGGAGTACTCCTTATGTCCTTTCTGGCCTACTGGTTGTGTAGCTAGTGGCTTCGCCCCTTGAGGCGAGAGTCTGATGGCTTGCTGCACAGCTGGACAGGGGGATGGCGATGCTACCTTAACACTGGGCGATTTCACAACTACAGAGCTGAATTGGAGGTCGTATGTCCGCGTACCATGTTCTTCATTGAGCGAGGGGTAACAAGAACAAAACTATAGGTGCCAGACGGAAGAATGCTGGGTTTGTGACTAGTCAGTAACTTGTGAGCGACTGGGTAAGGCACTTTTCCTTTACCCGTATCTCTTGGCAACCCATTCTGCAAGACACACGGGACAATCCTGAGAGGAGGTGACATGGCCGCCTTTGCAGTTGATAAAGCAGGGGGAAGGAGGCGGACAATGGCCCCCATGCTCATGCCTACCACAGGTGACGCATTTGGATGGGTGTCGACAAGACGTTCTGGTGTGTTTGAAACGATGACACTGGTAGCAGCGCGTCGGGCTTGGAATGTACAGCCAGACTGTGATAATTTCATAGCCCGGTTTGACCTTGGACGTGAGAAAAAGATTGTGAGTGAGCACTAAGGAAGAAACTACCTTTTTTTATTACACAATTGACGGCAACGACATCCTGATCAGAGAGGTAAGATTAGAGTTTAGCCTCGGTTAGACTGTCGAGCAGCCTAGTGTAAATAACACCGCGGGAAGAATTCAAAGTTCTCTGGGCCTCAACACGAACAGGGTAACCACGGAGAAGCGAGGCGGCAAGCAGTTGTGCTTTAGAATCAGAGGTAGTCTCCGAAAGCAAAGTGCCATTCCGTAAACAAGAGCAGGATTTTACAGGGCTAGCAATTGCTTTCTGAATAATAAACGGATTTACTGTGGCGAAGGACTGACTGTCTTCAGTACATGAGACCACGAGTAACAGTGATGCAGCAGGAAGGGTCTTCGAATAATTAGCCTCATTACGTTTACGTTTTGTAGACATTGATTGTGAAGATGATTGTCTCGTTGTGCGAAAATCCTCCATGATTGGCAGTGTCTCTGATGGCGCTTTCCTTCCAACTGGGGGCCCCCTTCACAAGGGGGTGCACCCACCTTAGTTGATTGTCACACTTGATGTCACACCTCCCGAACCTCTGACAGAGGGACGAATCGACCATGTTGGAAAGTTGCAGCTCAGGCAGTCATCCATCCTTGGGTCTGGCATGTACCAGGGGGTAAGTGAGAACCCTACTTGTCGACCCAGGGCTGGGAATTACGCGTAACCCAGTCACCTGTTATACGTCTCATACGTAGGCTGGCCTTAGGATCGCACAGGGAGGAAGAAGCAATAGTGAGACTGTTCTTACGTCAGCGACAGACAATGCAGAACATTCCAAATAACACCCCAGACATGTTCCCCAAGGAAGGGGAAAAAGAATGGCAAGAGGATAGATATGGAGCATGGAAGGGAAAAAATGCTGCAAAGGCTGGGGCCCTGTGGTAGCCAAGCACGAACCGCCAAAGATTGATGAAGGGGGGGGGGGGGGCGTGTGTGGGCGCCCTTGACTACATGGACATCTAAAACGAATGGGGGAAGACAGATGAAGGAAGAAGATTCACACAGTCTTCGCAGACAGGAAAAACAGACAAAGAAAATGGGTGGCGAGACAAAACAAAAAAGGACAAGGAATAAATGGATATTAAACAGAAGATCTTACTCAACAAAGACAAAATCGGACCAGAAATCAAGAAATTCTAAGGTTTTCAGGACGATAAAATAAACAAAAAAACAACTGTTGTCAAACGGTCAAACGAGAGTTAATGAACTCATTCTGAGAAAACGAAAGAGTCTTTGAGAAGGATGAAGAAAGAAGTAAACAGAGGTCCTTGTTCGACGAGAAACGAAATAATAAAATAGCATTCGCTTTGAACAAGTTCTAAAATGTTGGTGAATCACACAACTTTTTAAAAAAATATCTGGTCCCAGAACAAACCACTGACCAACAATAGAAACATTTCATTCATAAAATATAAGTTCAGGGCTGAGCAGGTTATAGGAGAACGTCACCATTTCCATTTTATCGCTATCTGTTGGAAGTTTACGGAACGAGTGTAATGTCATGGAAACGGCCCCGGTTTTGCTGCCAAGAATTTGACAGAAGCAGAACAGGTATTTAGGTAAGGTCAGGACGGTCAACCAGCTCGACCTGACACACCGTTTTCCAATCTCGAATGGTCGAATCACGCCAATCACCGAATTAACCTGAGCTAAGCGTCTCCACCAGCAGTGTGGTGGATATCGTGCACAACAAATTGGAGACCGTGTCGTTAATGGGTAGCTCAGCAGTTCTCCGAGAGTAACGTCAAGCGAATGGTGTTGTCTCTCCAGCAAATAATGCGGTATGAGGCGGTGCATGCTCTATTTCCGCATCGAATCGCCACAGGAGAAGAAACGTGGGTGCATCATGTGACACGTGACGCCTGAGAATCAACGTTACGGATCCCCCTCCCCGCCCCAACGCTCGCCCTTTCTTTTTCCCGTAAGAAGTTCAAAACAACGACATACGCGAAAAAAATGGCCACATTCGTTTGGGACTTGCTGGGTGTGCTACTGGATGGTTTCCTCACTCATGGTGAGAGGTAGATTTTGCCAGATCCATATCCTGTGCCATCTTGAATTGCTGCAACAGGCGATTTGAAGGGATAACCAGGACTGTATTCTAGAGGCGTTCGGCTGCAACACGACAACTCCCTACTGCACACGAACTCGATTAAGCGTGACATGACCCACAATTCCCGATGGACTGTCTTGGAGCATCTTCCTTACAGAGCGGATCCCGCACGAACCAATGTACGTCTCTTCGGACGATTGCAGAGGCACGTGACCAGCCGCCTCTGCAGAACCAGTGCCGCAGTTCATGAGGCTATTGTTAATTGGTTTGCAGTCATGGATCTTCGTTCCTTTTATGACGATTTCGACACAATGGTTTACCGATGGAGAAATTGCTTGACAAACATGATAGGTGTGTAGAAAAGTTGTATGTCAGGTTACCGTCCAATATGAACGCCAGTCCTCTCGGAGACTGTGATCTGATTTATAAATGGTTGCTGTGCTCTATCATTTATAAGGTAGTATGTACCAGTGCCTTAGTAAGTTTGTGACTCTCTTTCATTTCTTGACTTTGCCTCGCAAAGGAGTTGTTACCATTTTTTTTAAAAAAAATCATTGTTATACGAACAACGTATTCCTCCTCCTCGACTTTTTTCTGTAGAAAGGTGGAAAGCGTCTGTCAAATATTAAATTTCGCCACCATAATAATCAAAACATGCACAACGTGGTTGTTGTGATTTGGTATTCCTCATCAATGTAGAGCTAGTGCATTTTATATTTGGCTGTCGCCTTTCGGCTGTATTTTAAGTTAACGTACCTATACCATAACATGTAATCCAGTTATCTGCCTTTCCTTCCGAAGAAGACGTTTTTATAAACGTAAAAATAATGTTAAGGAGGTTTTAATAAACCTTCCTTTTTGCAGCTGAATAGCTTTTTATTACTTCTGAAAGAAGCTTTCATCCTAGTGTTGCTGCTTCAGCCAGTACAACATTTTAAAACTTCTTTATTTTCGTGTGAATAGAAGACGAATAAAGTTCAAGATTTACTGCTACACAGTTCCCCCGCTCGTCTCCTCGCACTGCGCTTTCTGCTTATAAGAAGAAAAGTTCTCTCCCTTGTGACTTTCTAGTTTTTTAATTTTCATGCATGCTAAACAATGCTTGAAACCAGCGTGAGTAAAATCAACGAAACAGGTTTCTTAATCTTTCTCGTATGTAATACTGGTGGGGGTGTTTTGTGCCAGTGGATGAAATGGAATACCGTATGTTCAAAAATTTTTTGTTTGTCGCCGAAGCAAATTCGACCAAATTTCATAAAGCTTATTCGTACAAAAGAGTTGACGATTTGTTGAGCCACTGTCATGCAACATTTTTGAAAAGAGAAAACCGACGTTTGGCTGGGGTAATACTATATTCTGTAAGCAGGACTAGCTGAACAGATATGACATAACAATGATCTAACAACTTCATTGTATTTGTTAATGACATAAAAGCCGAAATATAGATAGCATAAAAAATAAATAAAGCAATAGACAGTCAAATGGAGGTTTACTTTAAAAAAACTAATTCTACACTTTCTGGCGTCAGGAAAAAACAACTAGATTTAAAAGTGACCTTGTCTTGAAGGTGTTCCACTTCAATTAGATTACAGAATGTAACCATAGACAAAAACAAGCAAAAAATGGACGATCGATGATTAAAAATATATGGAGTACCTGACGCTGTAAGGCATATAGGCAGAATTAGTATGTATTGTTTTACATGGAACATAAAATGTGTGAAGGCACTGTTAAAAGGCGTGTCGGGTTTGTTGAATGCTGGCCAAAAGGAAATACGTACATTTATTGTCTCAAACAAGTTTGGACAAGTGAATAAGAATCAAATTGATACTGTACGCATAATTTTTGCTTTTCTGAGACATGATAACAGGAAATTTTGTGATACCACAAAAACAGAAAAGAAGGATTTAATGTGAATAGATCACTGAACTTTCCTTATCATATTAATGCACACTTTAGCTACAGGGTGGTTCATTGATAGTGACTGGGCTAAGTATCTCACGAAATAAGCATCAAACGAAAAAACTACAAAGAACGAAACTCGTCTAGCGTGAAGGGGCAAACCAGATGGAGCTATGGTTGGCCCACTAGATGGCACTGCCACAGGTCAAACGGTTATCAACTGCGTTTAAAAAAAAATAGGAACCCCCATTTTAATATACACTCCTGGAAATTGAAATAAGAACACCGTGAATTCATTGTCCCAGGAAGGGGAAACTTTATTGACACATTCCTGGGATCAGATACATCACATGTTCACACTGACAGAACCACAGGCACATAGACACAGGCAACAGAGCATGCACAATGTCGGCACTAGTACAGTGTATATCCACCTTTCGCAGCAATGCAGGCTGCTATTCTCCCATGGAGACGATCGTAGAGATGCTGGATGTAGTCCTGTGGAACGGCTTGCCATGCCATTTCCACCTGGCGCCTCAGTTCGATCAGCGTTCGTGCTGGACGTGCAGACCGCGTGAGACGACGCTTCATCCAGTCCCAAACATGCTCAATGGGGGACAGATCCGGAGATCTTGCTGGTCAGGGTAGTTGACTTACACCTTCTAGAGCACGTTGGGTGGCACGGGATACATGCAGACGTGCATTGTCCTGTTGGAACAGCAAGTTCCCTTGCAGGTCTAGGAATGGTAGAACGATGGGTTCGATGACGGTTTGGATGTACCGTGCACTATTCAGTGTCCCCTCGACGATCACCAGAGGTGTACGGCCAGTGTAGGAGATCGCTCCCCACACCATGATGCCGGGTGTTGGCCCTGTGTGCATCGGTCGTATGCAGTCCTGATTGTGGCGCTCACCTGCACGGCGCCAAACACGCATACGACCATCATTGGCACCAAGGCAGAAGCGACTCTCATCGCTGAAGACGACACGTCTCCATTCGTCCCTCCATTCACGCCTGTCGCGACGCCACTGGAGGCGGCTGCACGATGTTGGGACGTGAGCGGAAGACGGCCTAACGGTGTGTGGGACCGTAGCCCAGCTTCATGAGACGGTTGCGAATGGTCCTCGCCGATACCCCAGGAGCAACAGTGTCCCTAATTTGCTGGGAAGTGGCGGTGCGGTCCCCTACGGCACTGCGTAGGATCCTACGGTGTTGGCGTGCATCCGTGCGTCGCTGCGGTCCGGTCCCAGGTCGACGGGCACGTGCACCTTCCGCCGACCACTGCCGACAACGACGATGTGCTGTGGAGACCTCACGCCCCACGTGTTGAGCAATTCGGCGGTACGTCCACCCGGCCTCCCGCATGGCCACTATACGCCCTCGCTCAAAGTCCGTCAACTGCACATACGGTTCACGTCCACGCTGTCTCGGCATGCTACCAGTGTTGAAGACTCCGATGGAGCTCCGTATGCCACGGCAAACTGGCTGATACTGACGGCGGCGGTGCAAAAATGCTGCGCAGCTGGCGCCATTCGACGGCCAACACCGCGGTTCCTGGTGTGTCCGCTGTGCCGTGCGTGTGATCATTGCTTGTACAGCCCTCTCGCAGTGTCCGGAGCAAGTATGGTGGGTCTGACACACCGGTGTCAATGTGTTCTTTTTTCCATTTCCAGGAGTGTATATTCGTGTAGTACGTAAAGAAATTTGAATGTTTTAGTTGCACCAGTTTTTTCGCTTTGTGATAGATGGCGCTGTAATAGTCACAAACGTATAAGTAGTGGTATCAGCCGGTCGGCGTGACCGAGCGATTCTAGGCACTTAAGTCTGGAACCGCGCCATCCGTACGGTCGCATGTTCGAATCCTGCCTTGGGCATGGATGTGTGTGATGCCCTTAGGTTAGTTAGGTTTAAGTAGTTCTAAGTTCTATGGGACTGATGACCTCAGATGTTAAGTCCCATAGTGCTTAGAGCCATTTGAACCATTTAGTGGTATCACGTAACATCCCGCCAGTGCGGACGGTATTTTATTCGTGATGTGTTAATGTATTACCCATGTTAAAATGTACCGCTTACAATTGCACAAAAGGTCGATATCGTGTTGATGTATGGCTATTGTGATCAAAATGCCCAACGTGCGTGTGCTATGTATGCTGATCGGTATCCTGGACGACATCATCCAAGTGTCCGGACCGTTCGCCGGTTAGTTACGTTATTTAAGGAAACAGGAAGTGTTCAGCCACATGTGAAACGTCAACCACGACCTGCAACAAATGATGATGCCCAAGTAGGTGTTTTAGCTGCTGTCGCGGCTAATCCGCACATCAGTAGCAGACAAATTGCGCGAAAATCGGGAATCTCAAAAACGTCGGTGTTGAGAATGCTACATCAACGTCAATTGCACCCGTAACATATTTCTATGCACCAGGAATTGCATGGCGACGACTCTGAACATCGTGTACAGTTCTGCCACTGGGCACAAGAGAAATTACGGGACGATGACAGACTTTTTGCACGCGTGCTATTTAGCGACGAAGCGTCATTCACCAACAGCGGTAACGTAAACCGGCATAATATGCACTATTGGGCAACGGAAAATCCACGATAGCTGCAACAAGTGGAACATCAGCGACCTTGGCGGGTTAATGTATGGTGTGGCATTATGGGAGGAAGGATAATTGGCCCCCATTTTATCGAAGGCAATCTAAATGGTGCAATGTATGCTGATTTCCTACGTAATGTTCTACTCATGTTACTACATGATGTTTCACTGCATGACAGAATGGCGATGTACTTCCAACATGATGGATGTCCGGCACATAGTTCGTGTGCTGTTGAAGCGGTAATGAATAGCATATTTCATGACAGGTGGATTGGTCGTCGAAGCACCATACCATGGCCCGCACGTTCGCAGGATCTGACGTCCCCAGATTTCTTCCTGTGGGGAAAGTTGAAGGATATTTGCTATCGTGATCCACCGACAACGCCTGACAACATGCGTCAGCGCATTGTCAATGAGTGTGCGAACATTGCGGAAGGCGAAGTACTCGCTGTTGAGAGGAATGTCGTTACACGTATTGCCAAATGCACTGAGGTTGAGGGACATAATTTTGAGCATTTATTGCATTAATGTGGTATTTACAGGTAATCATTCTCTAACAGCATGCGTTCTCAGAAATGATAAGTTCACAAAGATACATGTATCACATTGGAACAACCGAAATAAAAGGTTCAAACGTACCTACGTTCTATATTTTAATTTAAAAAACCTACGTCTTACCAACTGTTCGACTAAAATTGTGAGCCATATGTATGCGACTATTACAGCGCCATCTATCAAAAAGCGAAAAATGTGATCCAACTAAAACATTAATATTTCTTTACGTACTACATGAATATGTAATAAAAATGGGGGCTCCTATTTAAAGAAACTCAGGTGATATCCATTTGAACTATGGCAGCGCAATCTGGTTTCCCCCTTCAAGCTAGACAAGTTTCGTTCTTTGTAGTTTTTTCGTTTGACGCGTATATAGTGAGATATTTGGCCCAGTCACGATCAATGGACCACCCTGTATATCCAAGACATAACCTCGCATGTTAATGATGAAAAGTATCTGAGCACTCCTATGCAATGCAGAAGTGACCTCTAGATGTCATAAGAGGCGGACACGTCAGCATAAAAGGAGGAGGGGTGTGGTATCGTGTTGTCAGTAGAGAAGCACTAACTGCAGATCAGTAGAGTTCAGTGACTTCTAACCTTCACTAGTTATCCGATGTCACCTTCTTAACAAGATCATCAAGGACATTACAATCCTTCTAAAACTCCCCAAGCCCATTGTTACTGACGCGATTGTGAAGTGGAAACTGTAATGCAACTGGTCTGTGACACGTTTTGTCGTTGGTTTCACTTCTAAATACATTCAAATAAGTGTACTACCCAATCCACTGTCATTATTTATAAATCGAAAACTTGTGGCTTTTTATTTATGAACAAACAAATAGTAAGACATTGTTTTATTTATGTTCAACTCTGCAAATGTGTAACTAAAAATTATTTCGAATTGAGAATTAAAAAAATGTGATAAAATATTTTTCCAAATTTTGAAGATGGTCTTCGAAAATTATTATTATGGTTATTGTTATTCTATAATTTCCTTGTAAAATATCGCATGAAATCACCAGAAGACATCACTCTTATGTTCCGCAATGCTACCAGCGGGCCAGCTAGAGCAACGAGTGTGCACAGAGAGTAGAATGCCCGTGGAGCTCCTCATAAGCCAAATATTTCTGTAGTAGATACTAAGCGACACAAGAGGTGGTGTAAAGAGTGATTTCACTGAACAGCAGATCACTGGAAAAGAGTGATTTGGAGTCACCAGTCACGCTATGCACTGCAGTAACCCGATGGAAGGATTTGTGTTCGACGAATGCTTGGAGAATCTCACCTACCATTATGAGCAGAGCCAACAGTGAATGAAAAAGGAGGTAGTGTTACGATACGGGAATGTTCTCCGTGGTTTGGGTGTGTTCGCTTTATTGTGCTTAAGAAACCTCTAAATGCGGAAGGATTTGAACGCATCTGACGGCATTGTGTACGGCGCGCAGTAGAGGAACAGTTCGGAAACGATGACTTTTTGTATCAACTTGACAGAGCACTCTGTCATAAATCAGCGTCTATGAGGCAATGGTTTGGGGACAACAGCATTCCTGAAATGGACTCGTCTGCCCCGAGTCCCGACCTTAAACCAACAGCACACCTTTTGGATGAGTCAGAATGTCGAATTCCCTTCCGATCCCAGTGCTCAACATCCTTCTCTGTTTTTCTTGAGTCCGCAGCTCGTGGTCGTGCGGTAGCGTTCTCGCTGCCGGCGCCCAGGTTCCCCGGTTCGATACCCGGCGGGGTCAGGGATTTTCTCTGCCTCGTGATGACTGGGTGTTGTGTGATGTCCTTAGGTTAGTTAGGTTTAAGTAGTTCTAAGTTCTAGGGGACTGATGACCTCAGATGTGAAGTCCCATAGTGCTCAGAGCCATTTTTGATACTTAGAACCCAGTATGTTGTCCTCGACGCCGAGTGTTCATAAAAGACAAGGGTGTCATCAGGGGTGCCCCAGGGATGTGTGATAGGAGTGCTGTTGTTCCACATATTCATAAATAATTTGCCAGACAGGGTGGGCCGCAGTCTGCAGTTGTCTGCTGTCTGTGTGAATTCCTAAGGGACCGAGCTGCTGAGGTAATCGGTCCCTAGACTTACACACTTTTTAAACTAACTAATGCTAAGAACAACACGCACACCAATGCCCAAGGGAGGACTCGAACCTCCGGTGGGAGGCGCCGCGCAATCCGTGACCTGGTGCCTCGAACCGGGCGGCCACTCCTCGCGACGCGGTTGTTTGCTGATGATGCCGTGGTGTACAGTAAGCTGTCGAAGATGAGTGACCTAAGGAAGATACAAGACGACTTAGACAAAATTTCCAGTTGGTGTGATGAATAGCAGTTAGCGCTAATTGTCGAAAAATGTAAGTTAATGCGGATGAGTAGGAAGAACAAACCTGTAATGTTCGGATACAATTTTAGTATGTCTAACTTGACACAGTCAAGTCCTTTAAATATCTGTGCATAAAGTTGCAAAGCGATATGAGGTGGAACGAGCATGTGAAAACTATGGTACGGAAAGGGAAATGGTAGACTTCGGCTTATCGGGAGAATTTTAGGAAGGAGTGATTCACCTATAAAGGAGACTGCATATAGAGGACACAGGTCCGACCTATTCTTGAGTACTGCTCGAGTGTTTGGGATCCGTACCAGGTAGGATTGAAGGAAGACATCGAAGCAATTCAGAGGAGGGCTGCTAGATTTGTTACCGGTAGGCTGGAAAGAAACGTATGTGTTATGTGGATGCTTCGGGAACTCAAAATGGAATCTCTGGAGGGAAGGCGGCGATCTTTTCGAGAAACACTAGAGCACTGGCAAACTGGAACCGACGTCTACTACTTCCTTTTATTACCCATATGTTTTTTCTGAGTCGTCTGATTGACTCCACACGCTGACGCCCTTATGCTTGAACCAATATCAGCAGTAGATTTTCAGTCAGTAAGGGCTTTACTGATTCAGGTGGAAGCTTGTTTGGATTGACTATTACCTCCCATTTAACTCTGTACTAGCCTTTTCCCTGCGGTTTCCCCTGTATGATTTCGGCACATATATTGAGAACATCTCCTTCTGTCCCTCTATGTATCTAATGATACCTCCCTCTGCCCATCTTATCTTCCCACCTCTGTCCATCTTCTCCTCATCACTCTATCTCCTCCTTCCCTCTCTTTGGTAATTTCCTCCACCCCTCCCTCTGATCACATCCTCCTCCCCCTGTCTCTTTCCAACTCCACCTCTCCCTCTACTTCAACCTCATGTATTTCCCACTTCACACCCCTCCCAGTCCATTCCCTCCCTCACTCTGTCCCTCCCCTCCTCTATCCATGTCCCCACGTCCCCAGCCATGATGACTGGCATGTGTATCCCATGAAATAGAGTTCAATAAGGAAGGCTGATACTACATGTAGGGCAGCTAAATATCATTGGCTTGATACTCGTTTATTTGCCCCTGATGTGCAGGCCGCTATGCAAAGCAGGTCGATAAAGCAGGCTGATACTACTCCAACACAACATACCAGTCATGCAGGGCAGCATACATGTCAGGGTCCAGAAAACCATTACTTGTCCCTGCCATATAGGCTGCCCAACATAGCAGTTTGATTTGGTAGGCTTAGACTGTTCCCACACAACTTGTCTGTTCTGCAGGGCAGCCTGTATGACACAGGCTGGAGGAAACAGGTTTTTGCCCTTATCTCCACTTCTGTTGGCGCTAGAAGGTTATAAATCTCGCAGTGCTGATACTCATGAGTCCTGCTGTTTCTGTGTCAAATTTGGTTGAAATCGATCCAGAGATAATATTTATAAAACAGATACAGATTTCACCTATTGCCATGTTACTTAGGAAGCTCTGGAGTATACACAATGTTTTTATAGTGCACAAATGGTTTCATTATTTCAGTCAACATACTGCTAACAGACTCCCTACGGCACACGAACTCGATTAAGCGTGACATGACCCACAATTCCCGATGGACTGCCTTGCTAACAGACTAATAATGCTCTTGAATCAGAAGATGTAGTAAGAAAGCAAAAACCTCGTGATGTATATTGGGGAGCCACTTGAATGAGAAGTAGCGGCTCCAAACGTCTGGAAAGCCGACAGCAGCTCTAAGAGCAGTTTGCTGATCCCATTCCCCTTTATTTCATTTTATTTTATTATATTTTTTTGAGTCATATGTCTTCTAACGGGCCTAACGAGGTTCGCCACGAATTCCTCTCCTGTGGCAATTCTTCCATCTCACAGTAGCTCATACACTCAACGTCCTCAATCACCTGTTGGCTACATTCCTACCTCTGTCCTCTCCTACAGTTTTCACCCTCTACAGCCCAAATTAATACAATGGAAGTTAATTGCTGATGTCTCGACACATGCCATACCATCCTGTCACTTCTTCTTGTCAGTATTTTCTACGTGTATCTCTCCTCCTCGATTCTGCAGAGAAACCCCTTATTCCTTATCTCATCGGTCCAGGTAATTTTGAACAGAGTTCTGTAGCTTCACATCTCAAACTTTTCCATTCTCTCCTGTTCCGGCTTTTGCATACTCCATGACTCACTACCATACAATTCCGTGTTTCAAACGTAGGAGAAAGACACCTACTCTGCGATAATTCCCTTATGTACGACACCTCGACTTTGCCGATAGTAGGTCCTAAACTCTGGTGGAGATGTTCTTAAACAGGTCTGTAGTGTGTCCGAGGATGACACAGCGACGCACAAATTGATGAGCTGGGCAGAGTACGAAGATAATGTTAGAAAATTTATAGTGCTAGGAGTATTTGTGATATTGGTGCTAAGTTAATATTTGTGCCCAAAACTGAATGGCTATTAATGTACTCCTTTTCTGATAGTTTTTATGATGGAATTACCTGTAATTATTGAATGTCAAGTTCGTTCTCCAAAGTAAGTTGTTAACATGACCGTGACTGTTTGTCAGATCTAATATGGGAGTAAATATGTGATCGTGACTCATATTAAGACACCTATCGCGTAATAGCAGACCTCGTTCTCTCACAATTTTTACAGATAATTTATATTGATATCATAAGATACGATATTTTATGATTTATTATAATAAAATGAGAACATCTGCGTTTATTTTATTAAATTAACCATTTTGTTCATAAGATAATCATTATTCCTCAAAATCCAAAGCGCTCGGCTTACGGTCCTTTTAAAAAATAATGCAACAAATAAAACCGTAAATGTTGAAGTGTTTTGAGGATTTTTGATGAAATTTGTGGCATTTATTCGGCGCTTGAAAACCTACTCTGCCTGAGAGGTAGGAACATGGCTGCCAAGTAAACAAGTGGTGTTCTAACGCCATCATTAAGAACGAGGTTATTTGTGGAACTTACAACCGAGTAGCAACAATAAAAGCGTTTGTGAATTCCTTAAGAAAATAGTGTCTCATCGCCACAACCGATACACCTTTAGGGAGCACGATTTTTCAATTCATCGCCATGTTGACGTTCTTCAAGGAAGTGATGCCGAAAATGAAACTAGTCAGCGATGCAGTCAGCAAACAGACTTCTTCAACATGTTGCAAAGCCATATGGAGATCCGGCTGTTGGAGTAATACCGCGTCCGCGCCCTGCTGAGTTGATAACATCATCTCCTTACGTGAAGCGGCTACTAGAAACTGTACAGAGGGAGTCGTCAGCCGAAGCTAAGAATAAAGCAGCCAAAAGCCTATTCGGAAAACAGAGTGGAAAATCATCAAGACGCAAAGCGGAAGAATCGTCTAGAGACTTTGTATCTCATTCCTACCCTGATGACAGGGGTCATCCACACAGCATTGATGACGACGACGCGGAGAGCTTGTTCTGTTCAGGACGCTCTTCTGATGACAAACGTGGGACAAAATGGTCGCAGTGCACGAAATATTATCACTGCGTCCATGAAGATTGAGGTGTCGAAGGAGACAATTTTGCATGCCCACAATGTCGTAAAAATAAGGATAAAAAGGGGGAAATGCGTGAAAGATAACAGCAACCAATGAAGATGTAAAACATCTATGTTCATAAATCATTTTATTCAGTAATAAAAATGCGTTTACTATCTCATATCAGGAAACGTTTACCTCACTTCTAAGAAATACCTTGTCTGTGAAGATTTAACAATTACATTGGAAGTCCGTTTATTATTGCAGCTATGATAAATCCATGGTAAATTTATGTAGTGCAGGATACTATTACTATGATAAAAATACAACTGCATTAAACTTTTTGGTCTTTAACATGCGTTTAAGTAAGTGTGTTTTATGTAGGCATATTTCCCCTACATCCTCAGAAATTTCTTCCTGAGATCAAATCCGTTGTTTTATACTAGAAGATTTCTTTTGGGCAGGAAGGCCTGCTTTGACCTTGCAAGTCTGCTTTTTATGTCCTTGATTGGCATTTGTTATTTTGCTACCAAGTTATCAGGATTCGTCTTCTATGTTCTCCCAAATTTTGATGTTAAGTAACACACTAATTCCACTTCTCCTACTCCTCATAACTTTCGTCTTCCTTCGGTTTACTCTCAGTCTCCGTTTTGTGCTCAACAGACTGTTCATTTGATCCAGCATGCCCTGTAATTCTTCCTCACTTTCTCTGAGGATAGCAATGTCGTTAGCAAATCTTATAACTGGTATTATTTTACCCTGAATTTTAATTCTAATCTTGAAACTTTCTTTTCCTTTGATTATCGATTCTTCTATGTATACTGGGTGTTTCAAGAGTAATGGTCAATATTCAGGGATGTGACAGCAATGATCATACGAAACAAAAAAGTAAACATGGGCTCTGAAACGCATACCTTAAGAGTTATGCGCAGTTCTTGATATTCGATACTGTGAAACGATTTTCTTCTACTAAAAACTCTTTGCTCTCCATGTTTTGGGAAGTTGTAGTATGGATCAAAACAGAAAAAATGTCCAATAAACATATGCTTTAAATTGCGTACCTTAGGGGGTATGAACACCTGTTCATCTTCGCTACTTTGAAACACAACTCTTCCAATGAACAAGTGCTCATAACCTTCAAGGTACGCGTTTTACAGTACTTATTTACTGGGATTTTTTTCTTGTTTTGGTCCATACTACCACTTTCCAAAATATGGAAAGCAAAGAACTTGCAGTAGAAGAGAATTGTTCCACAGAATCGAAGATCAAGAGTTGCTTATAGCTCTTAAAGTATCCATTTTAGAGCCCACGTTTACCTGACATTTTTGTTTCGAAAGATCATTCCTGTCATATCCCTGGATATTGACCATCGCTTCTGAAATACCCTGTAGATGCAATAGTGGGGACGAAAGACTGCAACCCTATCTCACACCATGTTTAATATGAGCTCATCATTCTTGGTTTTCCATTGTGCCTGTTACTTCTTCGTTCTTATACTATATAACACATCTTTCCCTACAGTTTAAATCAATTTTTCTGAGAATTTCGAACATCTTGCACTACTTTACATTATTAAATGATTTTATCAAGCTCGAAAAACCGTATGAAAGCGTCTACATATATTTTAGGTCTTGCTTCCATTATCAAGCTCCTGTACAACGGATCCAAATGACGCCATATGGCAGAGGATGACACGGCGGCTTGTTGTCCCCGTGTGGTCCTCTGGATCTGATCGCAGAGGTGAGTTTTTGTTTTTGTTTTAGGTTCAAAAAATGTTCAAATGTGTGTGAAACCTTATGGGACTGAACTGCTAAGGTCATCAGTCCCTAAGCTTATACACTATTTAACCTAAATTATCCTAAGGACAAACACACACACCCATGCCCGAGGGAGGATTCGAACCTCCGCCGGGACCAGCCGCACAGTCCATGACTACAGCGGCCTAGACCGCTCGGCTAATCCCGCGCGGCTTTTAGGTTCATATCATCAGTTGTTTACCTCATAATACTCAGTTTAGGATGTTTGCATCCTACGTAGTTTTCATCGTAAAAGTTGGGACACCGTGTCAATACGTCTTTTGGAAGGATTGCGCTTAGAGAATGTAAATATTTTTCTCCTTGACTGTTTTCATTATCCCTTCCAGAAAGAGTATCTTCCATGCTTGCGTGTCGTACAGATGAGTCTGTGTCTGTGTTTTCACTATATTAGCAGCACACGGCAGAAGCAAAATCGTTACGCATTTTTGGCGGGTCTCGAGATGGTGTATGAATAATGGAATAAAGATGAAAAAAGTGTTTAAGTTATGTCGGCTGAAACTCAGAATTTCCAGTCTAGACATCCAGACGAATGCAGTTGTATCTTTAGGCTAATGAAGTCTTGGGATGTAGAAGGAAGGCTAGATACGCAAATAGCGGGCGCAGAGTGGGAGATAAGTTGCATTCACTGAAAAAGATTTCGTTTCTGCGACTCTGAGAAAGCCTCCAGCAATTACATATTTAAAGAAGCAAATGTCAGATTCAGACAGCAGAAGAGCGGGAGGAACGGAGAAAATATTGTGGTTGGTACGTTTCATATATTAAAGTCGCATAATGGAACATGAACACAAAGACAGTTGAGAGGATTTCTTCATGAAACTCGGTTCCTCTTAACTTAACCTCTGTATGTCTTCCATCTCGGTTCCTCTTAAATTAACCTCTGTATGTCTCTACGTACGCCAAATGATGGACTTCAATTCCAATTCACACAAGAAATAGCAATAGCAGAACACCTCTTTTAGCAATTCTGATGAAGAATGATTCTACTGTGAAGTATATTATTTTAATTCTTTATGTAAAAGTTCAGATTAATATTCGGATAACTTGCCTTAGAGAAAAGACTGATTTGAATGGTTCCCGAAAAGTGGACGACTAAAAAAGAAACTTTAGATTGAAGGATTTGGCAAAATCTGGCATTGTGGTTGAATGATACGGGAAGACAAACACATTTAAGTTATTGAAACAGGTGTGCAGAATAGGTATTCGCAGTTTATATGGTGTCTTACTATAGGGTTATCCGTATCACAGATTGCGTACTCTCATGTTATTTACTCATTTTGTATGGTTTAAAAAAAGAAGTATAACAGAAATAATTAAGACTGCGTTATTATTTTATCAACAGTGTTTAGCATTCACTATGCCTCAGGAGCATCCTCATTATCAAGAAAAAATTGGTGTACAAGCATCCCTCACTGGAATTTTCTCTACAACAATAACCATTACCGCAAGTGTCCTCATAATCAAAGAACGATAAATAGCCACCTCTGACACTGACATCGAATAATACTTCGTTTGGACTAAATACGTTAACACCTAAGAATCACTGAAATAATATTGTAACGTTTGAGTCACGTAGAACAGTTAACTGAAAGTTCGCTCTCTCATCTATTACAAACATCTTAACACTAACAACAGGTCAAGCAGATGCTGCATGAGTAACAATCAGTAAAACGTGTGTCAACTATGTTATTGAAATAAGAAGCACTAATCTCAATTTTGTCCACACGTGTGTTCTGTCACTACGTAGTCTTGTCTAGTAATTAACTCTTGAAACGAATATGGCGGCAGTAGGCCTTTAAAGATATATGATCGCTGTATCACTTTGATTTAATGTAACACGCACTTGCATCTGGTCCACACTTCGCGAGGTTCGTGTCTCGTAGTGAACTTGTTAAGTAATTAGAATTCTGGTTTGTGCTCTCTAATGGTCTTGCCTTCCTGTGCATATGATAATAATCGCCCTTTCTTATCGCACGGTAAAGACTGTCACTAAAATGAGTGAACTTCACTTTTTATACTATGTGTTCAAAAGTATCCGGACACCACCAAACCATATATTTCTCATATTAGGTGCATTGTGCTGCCACCTACTGCCAGATACTCCACATCAGCGAACTCAGTAATCATTCGACATCGTGAGAGAGCAGAATGGGGCGCTCTGCGGAACTCACGGACTTCGAACGTGGTCAGGTGATTGGGTGTCACTTGTGTCATACGTCTGTACGCGAGATACGCACACTCCTAAACATTTCTTGGTCCACTGTTTCCGATGTGATAGTGAAGTGGAAACGTGAAGGGACACGTACAGCACTAAAGCGTACAGGCCAACGTCGTCTGTTGACAGACACTGTCGACAGTTGAAGAGGGTCGTATGTGTAATGGCAGACATCTATCCAGACCATCACACAGGAATTCCAAACTGCATCACGATCCACTGCAAGTACTATGATAGTTAGACGGAAGGTGAGAAAACTTGGATTTCGTGGTCGATCGGCTGCTTAAAAGCCACGCATCACGCCGGTAAATGCGAAACGACGCCTCGCTTGGTGTAAGGAGCGTAAACATTGGACGATTGAAAGGTGGAAAAACGTTGTGTGGAGTGACGAATCACGTTACACAATGTGGCGATCCGATGGCAGGGTATGGTTATTGCGAATGTGCAGTGAACGCCATCTGCCAGCGTGTGTAGGGCCAACAGTAAAATTCGGAGGCGGTGGTGTTATGGTATGGTCGTGTTTTTCATGGAGGGGTTTTGTTTTGCGTGGCACTATCACAGCACAGTCCTACAGTGACGTTTTAAGCACCTTCTTCCTTCCCACTGTTGAAGAGAAATTCGAGGTGGCGATTGGATCTTTAAACACGATCGAGCACCTGTTCATAATGCACGGCCTGTGGCGGAGTGGTTACACGACAATAACATCCCTGTAATGGACTGGTCTGCACAGAGTCCTGAACTGAATCCTACAGAACACCTTTGGAATGTTTTGGAACGCCGGCTACGTGCCAGGCGTCACCGACCGACATCGATACCTCTCCTCAGTGCAGCACTCGGTGAAGAATGGGCTACCATTTCCCAAGAAACGTTCCAGCAGCGGATTGAACATATGCCTGCGAGAGTGCGAGCTGTCATCAAAGCTAAGGGCGGGCCAACACCATATTGAAGTCCAGCATTACCGATGGAGGGTGCCACGAACTTGTAAGTCTTTCCAGCCAGGTGTCCGGATACTTTTGCCAACATAGTGCATGAAACACATTTTGTAACATCGAAAATTGAGATAAAATACCTTCTGCACCATCCATGCAGCAGCAGCTCAACATTGTCGTTGGCTACATTCTTCATCGTCCGCACAGTTACAACATCGTAAGACTTAACTGATAGAGTATAACTAGTATTGTACAAGCATTACCCAGTAGAATTTCTTTAACAAACTTTAATGACTAACTTTCTTGAATAATAACGTGCAATAGTTAAAACTTGTAAGGCACCAGTGTTGTCATTATCCTCAAACATTTTTATCAAGCAGGATCCCTTTCCTTTGTATGCAATCACTGAGAGTTATAAAATATGAAGATTGATTAATTGTTTACTGTCAGTTTTTTGTTTGCTAATGACCAGTTTCAGTCTAAATTTTGCTGTCTCAGTAACTGTCTATTCTTATACTACAAATCAGAGGCTTAACTAACTTACAGTTTTTTAGTAGTAGTTCACTCACTTAAAGTAACGTAAAATTTGACTGGCCGAAACTAATAGATAAAGGTACAGCACAAATTAAGAGTGCGCAGTTTCATTTATTTGCTTTCTGATTCATTAATTTTCTAGTGAGTTGTTGTGTTGTGCAAAAGTGTGCAACCTTCTTTTGCCACGCCAGAGATTAATTTCTTAACTTCCTCTGCCATTATCCTTCTTTGGAATTTGGGCATTCATTGCCCTAGTGGGCTGGTGACCGTTTAATTATCTTCTTTTTTTGAGATACAGTATTTTTTTGTATTAAATATTACGTGGTACCTTTTTTACCCTTGTGCGCTTCGTGAGCAATTGCACCGAATTCCACCCATTTCAAAATTATTATCAATATCTAGAGTAGGTTTAGAATAGATTCTTCCTTCAGAAGGGTCCGTTGTATACTTTCCTCCTACAAAACCGACATTATTTTACTTCGGTGACGATAGCCTTACTCATTGTAAAAATTCATTAGGCGTACGCGATCACGGTCATTTGTATCGTAATCCAATAGGTCGATTAGGAAGGAGGAGGTTACAATTTATTACAAAGTTTTCAAATTAAGTTTGCAGAGAGCACAGCAGTTAACTTTAAATACCTTAGATGTTTTCTCCCATGTAACATTCTCCAGTTAATGCATAGATGAACGTAACAATCGGTCGGGTAACTGATGTTCGCCACATCTCAGGTCCGCAGATGGCGATCTAAACAGGCGATGAAACGGACTGGAGGTAATGGTAATGGTAGAAATGTTGATAGGTTTGGAGAAAGGCAACAAATATGTAATATGGAGTATGATAAAGAGGAAGGCTACATAGGTGGCTCTTTCAATAAAAGCAGGTGCGAACGGCAGAGGCATAGATTTGTGAGAGATTTAAGTAAAAGCAGTGGGAATAAATTTGCGGGGAATGATATAAGTTATAAATGTGTAATGAATGAGTGTGTGAATGGTGATGAATGGAATGATTCAGTGGTTCAAAAAGAAGTTAAAGAGGAGATGAATTTTGTGAAAGCAAATTGTGTGGAGAGTTCTGAAGAGGTATTGGCAAATAGTAGCAATTGCAGTAAGGAAGGTGTTGTAGCAGCAAGTGTTTGTGAGTCGGCGTAAAGCGTCAATGTTAGAGAAGGCGGCGCAGCTTTGGTCTCGCCAGCTGCAGGTGAGAGTGATTGTGATTCGGCGGAAAGCGTCAATGTTACTAAGGGAGGCTTAGCAATGGTCTCGCCAGCTTCTGAAGTTAAAAAGTATTTGCGGAGGTAGATTATTTCTGTTTAAAGGAACAGAGTAATGGTAATTTATGTAATGATGTAAAAGCTGCTGGTATTGATACTTCGGAGGAAGGAATTTACGAGTTTCTAATCACAAATGAAGGGGAAATGAAACTTATTGATGAATGTATGAATCTAAAACGGTTGTCAGAGTGTGAAAGTGAGAATGTATGTAAAATAGGATCGAGGGTTAACTTGAATGAAGAGTGTGTAGATTGGCAGTGTGTGCTGATTTATGTCCGATCACAGCGGAATGTAGCAAGTCTGAAAGTCCCAAAATTGTACGACAAGGTAGCATCAATTTGTGTGATGTAGTGGCGGAGGATTAAGTTGTGTATGATTCACGTAAAGTTAATTTGTCGACGGAGGAAAGTAAGATTTCTGACATGAATCTATGTAGTGATTTAAGTGGTGTATCAGCAGATAAGGTTGCTGAGATGAATATTCATGGTGATGATGGCTTAGGCATCAATGTATTATTTCAGGGAGATAAAGTGTTTAACAGTAAATTGGTGTGTAATTTTCTTGAAATGTCGATATTTTGGAGGTGAAAAACAGTAAAGTTGTGTTTGCAGTGGGTAGTGTATCGGAGAAATGTGTGGAAGAACTAAGAGAAAATTTAGAGAGGACTGAAGTAAATAGTGTGGATGGGGATGGTTTATGTAATGAAGTATGTACGAATTGGTATAGGTCTTTGCTGCAGAATATGTGGAAACGAGAGAAGTTTAAAATTGCTAATAGTATATAGAAGAAGGGCAGAAGTGAAAAGCTCTTCTAGTTTGTAATTAGTGGTAATATTTACGGGGGATAATTTATGTGTCTTACTTTGGGATTCATAAGTAATTTGTTATTTTATTGTGGCTCTATACATGTGCAAGAGGGGGAAGTTTAGGCACTGAGGGTGCGTGGAGGTCAGTGACCTCGTGGATTTTAGTAAAATATATATTGATTTCTGCTTCATATAAGAGTGTGGCAAAGAATTCAGTGGTCAATTTGAAGGGTATTAAAATTGTAATTGTATGTGCACGCGATTTTTGGTGCGTGGAGGTAGGAATGATTGATTTAAGTCAATGAAATAGAACTTATGGGAATTTGAGCTTACTATGACTCAGTCATTTGCCTTGTGACTTTGTTCCTACTGTGTAGTTTTCCGCTGGAGGGAATCGTTAGCGAGGATCTTGATTGGTTTTGGCAAATGGTTTGTTGAGGGGTTTCTACTTTTGCTTTTCATTGTAGACAGATTTGTCGTGATAAACGGTGGAGCTCGCAATTCAGGGGCAGACACGATTTCTGCAAGGCACATGGTCAAAATACTGATGTGAGTTGATCAACACTTCATGCTAAAATCCGTGTGAACGTGTGTAGTGCGACGCAAAAATTAGTGTAAGAAGCACAAGAAGTGCTTACAAAATCGCACATAAGTAAAAGTGCATTTACAAATTTTATTACTTGTTCAAAAATTATTTATGCATATTGAAATGCAGGAATTTATTTAATATACATTTTTGTTGATAATTTGTGTTGGTTTAAGTTTATTTTGAAATTCATGCTGCTCCCACACCACTGCAAAGATCTTGTAAACACTATTGGCTTGGCGTTTAATCACTTAATTCTGGTCTTTGAAATTTGTTTTACATGTACTTGTATGAACTGAAGGGTGCTACTTCTGAACATTCTGGCAAGCCAGAGTGTTAATAAGTGGAGGTGTGTGAGGTAAAGGGTGCCCTGAAAATATTCTAAGTTCAGAGGAAGCAGTGGCCGCATGGGCTGCTCGGCCAGCTGGGGCACGGCAGCAAACACGTGGTTCTGAACATTAACCGGATGAGAGGGGTAGCCCCAGCGCATGGACCAACGAGCACGTGGCTGGGAATTCCTTGGTGACGCTGTGCACTGGGAGGGCCAAAGATGGCGGACTTTGTGGAACCTTAATGGCAGACATTTCACAGTTCGTATGGAAATTAATAGTAGCCAAATGAATCATTATACCTCAAAAAGAAACATGTACATCACTAGTATTTGCACAACGATTCTGATGGTGTTATCAGATTTTCAATATATTTATTAGTTTAAAGTTTAGTATCTGACGGTAAATTATGCAAGTAACACCCAGCAACGAATTTCCAAAATATAAACGCTACATCCGATTTTGTCGATCGCTATGTCTATAGAAAGCTATTGATGTAAACGTAAATTGGTATAAATTACAGGCATGTAACTTGTATAGTACATGAGTTATTGGAGGTCAAAGTGGCCAATTACTATCGGTCGCGTCAGGCCATAAGCACTCCACAGTTACACGAAAAAAACGGTAGCAGCATGCTTATAAATGTATTTATTCATCTATGTCTTTGTTTATATCCCATATATGCAATTCATGAAGAAATTGGTCAATTATTTACTGTGGTCAGAAAGCACAGAGACGTTAGGCTACTGTCCTACTTTTGCATGCTAGTCCTTTGATATATGTCTATTTAATTGGCATATTTATTTAATTTCAAGTTATTTAAATGTAAATCCAGTATTTCGAATATGTTTTATGTTTGTGAGTGTGCATTGGCTGGAAGACATGGCGGGAGCGCTCTAGCCAATCACAACACTCTTGAATGGGGAGACTGGATGGAAGTGGGAGAAGAGGATAGTTTCGAGAGAGACAGGGGGGTTCAGAACAGGCAGTGCGACAGGGAGTACGGCACAGGACACGGGAGTGAGTGCTGGACGCGGACAGTACTGCGCGATGGGCACACAGTCGGCGGAAAGACTTGGACAGTGGAGCAGTTTGCGAGTGGTCGCGGAGGATAGAAATATTTCAGAGTGTCGACCTGTGCTCTTGTGTGGTTTCCGTGGCTTCTGCAGTGAAGACGTAGTGTGCGTTTAGAAGTGAATATCTCGCGAGCTATGTTGTTGTTCATAACTGTTTACGTGCAGTAGGAATCTATTGTTTCCCTGTTATTCAAAGTACATTTTATTTAACTGCTGGACCATCGACACCAGTAAGTGTTTTACAGAAATATACCGCATTATCAAAAGTACTTCCACTATCGTACTCGTCATCTAAAGTCGTTAAGATAGTACCTGCAGATTTTATTTAATTGTAGTCTTTCATTTATAAATTTATATGTTACATTCATAATTCGCAATTGCTGAGTGATAGAAACCTTCGACCAGTGAATTCATGTATGTATTCTTATCATATACTGTAGACTCAGCAATATTTGGCCTGTAATGCGGCAACTACGTATCCCAGCCCCTAGACAACGAAACCAGCCAAAACTGTTAGTACAACTCTGAGTCGGAGGGTATGTAGTTGAGGGCCAACAACACCATCACATCATTTCATATTGTTTGAAAGCCCACAAAGCCCGCATCACTTGATAACCACATCCTTCGTAGCACTTCGTATTAAGACGTACATTTAAGTCTGATTTGGCGTGACTGGCTCCATGTCAATGCTACTTTGCACCAATTTCCTCTAATGTCTCTATTTACCCAGCTACGCTAATGTGCCTTCGCAACTGTATCCATGAGTGAATCACAGGTAAATTTACGTAAGTCAAACTCTTTAAAAAGCACCTCTTCACGTTACAGTTAAATTTGTGGATAAACATTGTCACACATACATTTTGACTATAATTTTGCAAAACACAGTCACAAAACTGACGTAACTGAAGATTAGCTAAATGTCACTGTAAGCGAATGCTTCGATTCAGTATGAATGGTAAAGCATAATGTTGCACAGCGGTTAGAGTGGCCGTAGGTTCTTCCAAAGATAGGGAATGAAATATTGAGGCGCTGCCTTTTCCTCTCTCACTTCTTCAAAAGATTTTCTCCCATCTTCTGCAGCGTTGGTGGTTAGTTGGTGCCTTAATAGCAAGCTCTTCTCAGATTTCCGTGTTTCATTAGCGCTTTACAAAATCTTTACTTTTCCTTCTGCATGTACGTATGGATCTATTATGCTTTACATCACATTTTGAAACTGGCCTGAACCACATACTACGGAATATGCGTCGACCCGAGAATATTCAAAACTGGTTCTTAGTAAAAACTGAATTGAACGTGAAAGAAATGGCAATACTTGTATTGCGCACGAGTAGAATTTGCCAAGAGATCTCAGGCTTATCTCTGCTTTTAGGTTAGCGCTGTACTACAAGTCAGGCAAAATGGAAATTACAAGCATCACATCCAAGTAATAGCATCTCTAAACATTCATGGTGGTGTCTGTTTGTACTATATCGTGTCTCCCTACCACTTTCGCGCAACGACGCTCTGAGCGAGTTTTTTAGGGAATTAACTAGTTTGAACCTGGGACCTGTTGCTGGTAAGGAGACGCCAGACCACACATGATATGTAGAATTCAGAAGAGTTCAGGGAGACTAGCGATGATATAACCAAATACTATTTTTAGTTAGCTGGTAAAGTAACGTCGAAAAAGCAGTTAAGTTTACCATTGGAAATTTTATTCTACTCACAAAACATGGTTTATAAATTGCACTATTGATAAAAGGAAATGTTTTAATACAGGATGGTAAAAACCAACAGCGTTCAACAAAAATGTGAACGAATATTCCCTGAGTGGTTTCCAAGTTCTACAATTGATCGAAGGATGACCTATGCCATATCACATATATAATCTAGGTTAAATTTAAGTTTCACAAAAGAGAAAACTATCAAAATGGTCTACAGTGACCCTCAATTATCTTTAATTACTAATCTAACTAGTCGTAAATTACAGTGGCTGATGTGGCTTCTCAATAAATATATAAAAGAAAAATCATCGCGTTTCAGATCTGTTCTTCAAGTGGCAAATGTGAACACCATGAGTTTTAATTAACGATCGACACTAGTATTACGCAAAAAGGGGGTGTAACAGATGAGACTTCTGCAGTTCTGAGTGAAGCCTTATGCGCTCAAAAATGCGGCATCGCGTGCGTTCATTACCTTGTCGGTGTTTAGGCAGCGTCAGGGCGGCAACGGCCGGCGCAGCAGCCATCCAGCTCGCCGTCTCGGAACCAACTCTCCTCTAACTTCTCCTTACTACAATTTACCGAAGTTAGTTTAAAAAAAACTATCTGGCTATGTTTTCATCTGACCAATTAGGGTCTCAATGTTAACCTTAAGCTCCGCCTACAAAAATTCTGTCTATCCAATGAGAAACGTTATACTTTTCGTGGTGGGGCAATGTTTTTAAAGTTTGCAACGTAGCAGAGACGCTAAAATGTCTCACGCTAAAACCTGCAGCTAGTGTGGTCCTTTTAGCGTTATCGTAAGATCTGTACTGTTCTTCTGGAGGGCTCTATCTTTTAACATGGGCTGGTCGGTGGTCCTTGACGTACCTGAGACACGAAAAAGTCTCACGCTAAAACTTGCGGGTGGTAGTGGCCTTTTTTGTGTTATCGTAAGATCTATACTGTTTTTCTAGAGGGCTCTGGCTTTTAAAATTGGCTGGGGGTTGTCCTTGACGAACCTGAGACGTGAAAAAGTCTCACGCTAAAACTTAAGGGTGGTAGTGGTACAGGTAGGCTGGCCCGTCCGTCCCTTATCGTAGGGCTTTCTAGCTTAACACGGTTCTGCTCTCGGCTTCTGTCCTCGTTTCTCCCCTCGGAACTGCGTCTGCCTCACGGTGGGAAGGTACGACATGCATTTAGGCATTCTTGTGTTAGTCTGTGGTATTCCATTTGCTCACTCGTTACTCGTATTACTTTGGTTAATTTAATGTCACGATCTATTCGGAGCTATGTGACATACTACTGGATTTGCTTATTATGTCAGGGTTTTCATGGAAGGTGTTGGATTTGCCTGACACCTTACACATCCAAATAGCGAAATCTGTGTAGTTGGAATAATATCGAAATGAGAAATGATGTACTGTAATGAGAAGTAGAAATAGAATGAGCAAAAATGGGTAAAATACGATTAATTAGAAAAATACAGCAATTACGGAATTTATAATTAGACATGTTTTCACATAACTGTTGGCTGTTTCTGACATGTGAGTTGTAAGTTGGGGTAATGACGTTATGTTGGCACCAAATTTCACCACGATTCCGCTCAACGCCACCGTGGACTTGCGGCACCGTGGGAAGGTCGTCGCAGCCGCTCTTACCCATACTACGCCTCTTCTTTTGAAGCCGCTGCGATGGAGATCCGAACCACGACGGCCAGCGTTGCGCTCATGTGTTTTCATATTAGTGTCTGAGGAACACATTCCAGACACACTGCCGCTCGGAATTGACACTAAAAGGCCGCCAGGAGTGGCACAAAGGACGTCAATGGACCCCGCCCCTGCCTTCCCCTGTGGCTCTGATTCGCACACATTTCGCAGTCGAAAACGACAGTTTGCAGTGCGATGAGCAACAGGAAGAAGTTCTTCATAGCCTTTGACACTGCTTACACATTTGGGCATTTTGCCTCTGCTCTAATGATATTATGGGGCTGCGTCATTACCGAACATGATTGCGCCCGTTTCGAGCGCAGGGAAACCGCAATTTTTGCTCTAATGTACAATTTGGAATCTCTAAGGACCGTTCAAAACCATTCGGCCAAATCTGAAGGTTATCCGAAGAAGCTAAGAGAGATTATGCTTTTTTAGCACTCTCATTTTGTTGCTTCCTTTGACGTGATCACAGGGGGATGTGACCTTGAGACAGTCGTGAATAAAATGGAAAAGGGTCGCTCTACGACCACGCAGTTCGACGAAACCCTTGGCAGAATCCGCCTGACTTTACTCAGAATTATAAAAACGCACCTGTCCAGGCAGAGCCCAAGACGGGAGTAGCAGGCGCCTGCAGGCAGGCTACACTCCTGCTCTTTCGCCACTATAATGCTACTCTTGCACCTGAAATGGGGCTATCTGGAATAAGAGGGTGTCAAAAGGTTTACTGGTCTGGAACTGCATCTGTCAGTATGCCAATGTGTCATCTATCAAGCTATCAAACTGTCAAATTCATACACCTGCCGGTATTTAAGCCGTCACGCAGTACTTGCAGTCAGTCAGTCAGCCTGGGTTTGCCAGTTTTTCGAGGCACACAGAGCCACCTGGCTACGGAGGGACTTGGCATCTCGACACTTCGGCGTCCTGAACATTGTTAGCTCATTACTGTGATTGTGTTTTGAGACAATCATCTCACTAGGTGGTTCTTAAGATATTGACTTCATCATATAGTAAGAGACCTAGCCATTCTAGGCGAGCAGTTGAACTATGATTTAACTTATCAGAAGCATAAAGTAAGACAGAGACTTCGATAGATACTGTTTTGTGTACTTGATATGGAGAAGAGTGAATTTATGTTATCCACACTAATAATAAATATGTAAAATATCGTGTTTACTGTGTGCCTGCCTGAACACGCTTCTAAAAAAGTACCAGAAGAATTTTCTTGTGGTTTTCGCAGGTAACTTGAGCGTAACTTGGAGTGCCGTATAGCATATAGTTCATCAGCACATGATGCAGAAGAAAAATATGGTAATTTATAGTTTTACTGAAGCTGACATGTCTGTCTGTCTTTCTGCTGAACATGTTACTCTCTTTCATGGGGTTTTCATAGGTAGCTTGGGCATAGTTTAGGGCACCTTATATGCTTTATTCAAACGAAATCGGATCATTTGAAAAAACTACCGTAATTCAAAATTTCATCCATACTAGTATTATAAATGCAAAAGTGAATCTGTCTTACGCTTTCATGAGCAACCTACTGAACCGATTTCGATGAAATTTGGTATGGAGGTAGCTTGAACCCTGAGGAAGAACATATGCTACTTCAGATAGTGTGTAGTACAATATACTTTCTGATTTGAAGAATATTACGCAAATTAGGGAAAGTAATTACTATCCGAAAAAACAGTTTACTCTTTCAGTTTTGATCTTTATGATATTTTCTTTCCACGAACAATACGAATCTGGAATAGAAGGTAGAACCGATAGAGGTACTCAAGGTACCCTCCGCCACACACCGTCAGGTGGCTTGTGGAGTATGGATGTAGATGTAGATGTAAATGTAGATATTTGTGAAAATATTGTAAGGTGGCTATAAGTTCGCATCTTACAAGTACTCATCTACATACTTTGCTGTGATTTACAACAGGAATTAGGTATCATTTGATAGGTGGTACATCGTATATATGAATATTTAAAGAAGACTGATATTGTCATGTACACCTTGTAAATAGCTGTTAACGCTTATTGCATGAAAGGTGCCAGAGTCTTTATTATCAAATCGGCGTAATGAATGATTGCTTATTCTAGTAGAGATCGGGATGCTAGGGGAAATGAAGTGGCAGGCGTAACTCAAGCTCTGGGTGGAAAAAAGCCCGTACTGGTGTGCTGGTCCTGCTTAACACAAGTAGTAGCAAAGACGGATGGTCGAGGCACCTGAGTGCTGAAGCACAATACAGTGGTGGCCGGCCGTTTTATGTAACGGGGCTGGAAGGATAACCGGATAAAACGTCGGAAACTCTGAAAATCTTGGACGCAGCAGAGAGAAACGAGGAAGCGTTACCTCGGAAATCACGCAGTCTGCGTTATTCCAAGGATTTTTACTCTGAGAAACGTACCATTGTATGCATTCCTAATTAATGAGGATAGGTATTTCCTTGCAAACTTCCGTGTTGGACGACAAAAGACTAAAATATGGTTGGTCGGCGTTTGGAAGAATCTGTTGAGAGGGGGGAATATTCCGTGGTTTTGAGAATATGATTCGCCTTCTGCAGGTACGAGGGAGGGGAGCCGAGCTTTGCTGGGAAGCCAGCGGTGGAGAGAAAGAGCTGAGTCTGGCGGTCGCTTGGTATCAACTTTTGTTGGTACAGACGGACTAGCTGTCTTTGCTCTGAGGAGATTTTATAGTTAGAACAGTTAGGCACTGTGCTATTGCGAACTTATACGATTCTGTACTTCGCCTCCGGGTAGGGAGCCGTCGTTGAGTACAGGCGATCATTGACAATGAGCACTTCTTCTGCCTATACTCACGTTGAGACGTTATCTTAACTCCACCCTTGTGGCTGGGAGATCATATTTCTCATCCGTAGAAGACAGAGAGGAGAAGAAAGTATTAGATTATACTAGCCAGAGGACCGTCTTCTGCTGTCCTAGTGTTTGAATGAGTAGTATTTATATTTTGTGGCTGGAGTTCTTCCGCCGTCGCAGACATGTACGAGAACCATCACTCCGACGCACTGTACGCAGTACATCCGGTGATATTGCTAACGGCTTTGGCTTATTAGGGCTATAAAGCTACACAGCTGTGAAGTTTTATTTCCATTGAGGTTGCACACCACTGTAGATCATCTTTGCAAGTAGTGTCTTTTAGTGTTTGGTATGTGGATCATGTCAGTCATCTCGCGTTATTTATATTGGATCGCGTAGCAATAAAAAGGGCAGATTTGGACAATTGATCACTAATATTAGTTAGGAAATTCATTTGTGTCTCTTTATGTCCATTGGACACTAACATATAAACATTTGTAATACATAAAGGGATTTTAGTCTACAATAAAAGTATAAGCACATACAGTATTTATCATTTTGTAGTTACTAGTTCCCTTAATCATTCATTTATGTTAATGTTGTAATTTATATGTTAAAGAGCAAGAAGGAGGAGATAATATCACTGTTAAGAGATCCTAAGATCTGTTTCAGGGGGCAGCCAGAGACGGCCAAATCTTCATTTTCAAGTTCAATATTTTCCGTTGTGCACATTCATTTTACACTCGCCTGGAGTAGCATCATGACATATACCCCCACCTAATGAACTATTTTGTACTAGGATGGGGTAATTCTTATAGTATTATCTCATCCATTACAAAATAATATAACCATCAATGCCTGTACAAGCGAACTAATAAGAAAACGGGGGCAGAGGGGAACAATTGCATCATGATATGTTCTACAGTCATTCTGCTTTCATTCATGGGCTTACTACCACAAAATTATTTTCTACACTTTCATTTTAATCTGTCTGCTCCTTATGTTTGAAACAATTTTTCGAGACATGACAACTGGAATGTACAATAACACACATAATTACTAATGTTGTCAAAAGAAATTAACTAACATTACAGATTTTTATGCTCTTTCAAAAGTGGCAGTTCCCATCTTTCTTTAGACTTAAGGCCTATGCTCTCTGTCATTCATCCATCCCTAAGACATAGTTTGAGCAAGAAATATTAAAGGTATAATCTTTTCAAGGTGGTCGTCCATTCAATTACATGTGCTTCATTTAGCCATTAATATGCAAAATAAGTAGTTACGTCAATTATTCTAGAGGTTATCTATTGGTCATCATACAGTTATATAAAATTCTGTGAAACATCCTGCATAAATTTTACATGTTTATATTTATGCTCTTGGCTTGATTTAAAAAAAAATCATTTCACGAACTGATAGTCCAAGTCTAGTGTTTCTCTAACATGTGTACTCTTTAAATATTTCACAAATCAGTTTTCTCACTCTTGACATCCTGCCCTTTTATGCACTGTAGTACCTCTTTTAACATGATAATAGCACGGTAAATATAGATAAATCTACATATCCCTTCATTACAATAACTTAACGTAATTGCTAACCATATAAAATATACTTTACTTTCACCATACAAGCTCACTTTAATTCTTGCTACTTATTCTATAAATGTCTTGAGATGACACACAAGATGGAATTCCAAAGATTTTCCTGATGTCACAGACTTAATTTCAACCGCATTTGCTTGCACTAGTCTTCTTACACGTACAGGACAGCTGTATCTCTTGAAGAACTTTCGACATAGCTTCATTTGTTTATTGGACAACCTATGAGACTTAACTAAGACTTTTCGTCCAACTACAAATTCCCTTACGTGCGCCTCTTTGTCCGCGTGCACCTTGCGCTTCTCTCCAGGGACCCGAATATTGCGAAAAGCCTCCTCCACTATGACTTTATGTTGTTGGCGCGTCCTCTGTGGAAAATCGATCAGTCCTCGAATTTTATCTGCGGAGTTCGAACTCGGATGAAATCTACTAATAAATATGGGCTTTATTTTATACCTTCTTAGTGTTCTTTTCCATACCTCACATTTATATTGAGGTCCGTTATCTGAAGTAATAGAATCTGCAGTTCCCACTTGGTTTATGAAGTCTCTGCACGAGGCTCTACTCACAGTTGCTCTAGTTGCCCTTTTAGTGGTGTCAACGTCACAAATTTGGATGTCAGCTCCAATACTACTAATATATATTGATGGCCCCTCAGTGTGTTGGGTAATGATCCCATTAAATCCGTCGCTGCCATATGCCATAGTTTCTCAGGAATAATTGGGTATAAAGGAGCCAGGGTCCCTACAGTTGTGGATTTCGTCTTTTGGCAGTTTTTACAGATGGCTAGTACTTTCCTTAAACGTTTCTCCATGTTTTTAATATAGCAGACAGTCCTCATTTTCATAAAACATTTTCGTGGACCGAAATGTGCATAACTTAAGTGTGTGTACCATATAAGCTTATTTAGTAACTCATTTGGTATGCACACCACCCACAACGAATCATTAACGTTTGCCCTATAAAACAGATCCCTTTTCTCAAGAGGTAGTGCTGTCTTATGTGGGCCTGCGTCCGATCCTTCCATTTTTCCTTTATTTTGACTTAACTTGGGTCCTCGTCCTGCTCATTCTGAATATTACGCATCGTTACAGTGACGAAGTTTTCAAATGCAACCATTTTGAAGTAGAACAGCGAAAAGTGCTATTGATCTAATGCTTCAGCCATCGCTTCTGTTATACCAACAGGCGAGCGGGACAGGGCGTCAGCAATGACGTTTGTCGGACCAGGCACACAGACAGTTGAAAACTAGTATTCTTGAAGCACAACTATCCATCTCGCTAGTCTTCCATGTGGAAATTTCGCTGTTAGGAGAAATTCTAGAGCCCTGTGGTCCGTTTAGACTTTTGTTTTTCTACCGAACAGAAATTATCTAGACTTTTTAAATCCCCATACTATTGCGAGGGCTTCAAGTTCAGTAACAGAGTAATTCCTTTCACTTTTTGGTAGTACACTGCTACTTTAGTGTACTATACTTTAGTGTACTGATACTTTAGTGTACTAATACTTTAGTGTACTAATACTTTAGTGTACTAATACTTTAGTGTACTAAATACTTTAGTGTACTTTATACTTTAGTGATACTTTAGTGTACTAATTTACCGTTTTGTTCAAACTTCTGAAACAAGGTAACTCCCAAACCGGTCTTCGCGCTGTCAGTAAACATACAAAACTGCTGTGATAAGTCATGATGTGATAAAATAGGAGTATTGACGAGTGCCGCCTTCAAATTATTGAATTCTCGGTCTTCACACTCATCCCACAACCATGGTGTTCCTTTTCCTGGCAATTGGCAGAGTCGGGGACTAGCTAATGTTTCCACATATATAAACTTTTTTCGAAAAATGTATTGTCCCTAGAATCTCTCTTAGTTGTTTTCTGTTTGTAGGAGTGTAAACTTCGAAATTTCTGCCATCCTCGCTGGGTCGGAACTAATCCCTTCTCCTGTTGTCACGTGTCCCAGAAAGCTAGCCCTACTGCTCCCAAAACAAGACTACTCAGTATTTGCAGTCACTCTATACCCTTTCCAGCTGCCTAACACTTCCTCTAAAAGTTTGTTATGTCTCTCCCAGATATATCGTCTACATAACACGTGATCTTCTCCTTTAACTCTTCACTCAATATTTTGCTAAAATCCCTGATAAATGAAACTGAAGATATATTCAATCCAAAAGGGAGCCTTTTGAACTGAAAACATCTGAAGGCAATAAAGGCCGTGTATTTTCGGCATTCAGAATCGAGCTCTATCTGGCAAAATCTCGATCGCAAGTCAAGTGAGGAAAACACCGAAACCCCGTGAAATCTATGAAGGAGCTCCTCAAGACTTTCAGGGCGATCTGTCTCTGGCACAATAATGGTATTTCTTTGGCGTGAGTCTAACACCAGTCGAATTCCACCGTCCCTTTTTCTACTATGCGTAATGGACTGTTATACCCAGATCTCGCGGCCTCAATTACGTCTTTGTCCTCCATTCTTCATAACTCACCGAGAACCCTTTCCCGGTTTGACTATGGGATGGCATAAAGGAGTACCGTAAATGGTCTCTGTTTCTTTACTTCAAATTTATATTGATGCCTCTTAATGCATCTGGTTTTAGGTAAGAAAATCTCTGCGCTATTTTTGAGTGCAAGCTCGAACCCTTGCATGTCCATAATACCTCTGTTTTCCAGATTCTTGAGTTTCGAATCAATCTTACTGTTAATTTCATTAATCTGCTCACGTTCTGACTTGAACTCTACTCTATTCTCATCATTTTTTCTACACTCTTTCCTCTGAACTGTATGTTGGTCAGTAAATTGTACTTTTAAACAGCTCGCCAGAATTTGAGCTTTTATTGCCTTCTCATTAAATCTGATTTTTATTTTATTGTCTTTCCCTGACTGCAAATTTGTGAATCAATCCTGTGTTTGGACCTGTTGTGTTGTCATTCATGAACAGCATTCCAGTGGGTATTTTCCAACAGCATAACGCTCGCATTCTTACCACTGTTGTAACCCAAAATCCTCTACAGAGTGTCGACATGTTGCCTTGGCCTGCCGATCAGCAGATCTGTTTCCATTCAAGCATATATTGGACATCATTGGATGACAACTCCTGCGTCATCCACAACCAGCATTAACCATCCCTGTATTGACTGACCAAGTGCAAGAGTCTTCGAACTCCATCCCACAAACTGACAGTCGGCACCTGTACGTTCACATGCTTGCATTCAACATTTTGGTGCTTACACCGGTTATTAACGTACCAACATTTCACATTTTCAGTGACTTATCTCGTGCTTACATTAACCTATGAGCTTGCAATTTTAATCACTTAAATATGTTACCTAGATAAAAATATTCCCATAATTTGTTTAGTCTACAGTATTTATTTTTGGGTGTTGCCATTTTTTCCCAGTCAGTATATTTGCAGTGCAATACAAAGATAAATGTGTGTGTGTGTGTGTGTGTGTGTTGCCGTTACGCCAAACCACTCACACTGTGTCGATGTGTGTGTGTGTGTGTGTGTGTGTGTGTGTGTGTGTGTGTGTGTTGCCGTTACGTCAAACCACTCACAAAAATTCCTGTACAACGTTCGAAATTTCGGGTCCACGCTGTATAGTTTGGTCTGCATGAAGCACAGCCAATGCAACAGGCTGTCTCTGTGTCTCTGTTATTATTGCATCACACTGCCACAAAAAATAATAGTAAATAAACCAAATATTATATAATTCACCAACAAGTTTTCCATGTGTCTAAGTTAGTGGTTGCAGGATAATCAAATATTGGCATTCACTTTGAAGGAAATGCATGATAGTTCCAAAGATATATAATGATGCAATAAATCTGTGTGGCCTATTTGGAAATTTGTTGTATGGTCTTATGGGACGAAACTACTTAGGTCATCGGTCCCTAAGCCTACGCACTACTTAATCTAACTTAAACTAACTTACGCTATGGACAACACACACACCCACGCCCGAGTGAGAACTCGAACCCCCGACGGGGGTAGCCACACGTACCGTGACAAGGCGCCTCAGACCACGCGGCTACGTCGTGCGGCTGTGTGTGGCCTCATTAGGCCTTTTAGCAGTAATTAAATTTGTCCCAAAAGAGACAGCCCCTCCTCATGGACTACTACTTTAACGTGGTCAAGACGTTTGTATGTCTCAATGATCCTCAGACCAATACTGGGTAGAGCAATGCTGATAGGGTCACTCAGGTCAGGTTGGTCTGCAGATGAAAGATCAGAAAAAGAATAGTCTCCTCTAGTGGAGCTTCCTTGTTGGGAGTATGCGGGCAGGAACCACTTACTTGTTTCATATTTCTTCTATTTTTTTATTCTATCGGCTTCCCTTGAACAACTCTTCCTGTTTTTCAAGCCCGACAGTGTTACAATTCGAGGCCTGAGGGTGGTTTTCATTTTCACCTTCTATTTCCCCAGGTTGTATGTGGAAAGTGTCCCTTGCCCATGGTTACGGTATATATAATAATAATGGCGTGTGACGAGGGCCTCCCGTCGGTAGACCATTCGCCACTTCGGCGACTTGCGTGTCGATGGTGATGAAATGATGATGATTAGGACAACACAACACCCAGTCCCTGAGCGGAGAAAATCTCCGACCCAGCCGGGATACGAAACCGGGCCCTTAGGATTAGCAGTCTGTCGCGCTGACCACTCAGCTACCGGGAGCGGATGGTTATGGTTAAAGATTAACATCTCTAACGCGATGTGAGACCACGCGATCGCCGCTGCGTCCTAAGGATGGTAGGCAGCAGCCTTTACCATGGCTCTTTATACACTTCTAACATGAACCGGGAAGGGGCGTACCATATGCCTAAGGAAGGTACTCATCTAGGGTAGGAGGCCCCAACAGAAATCTTCCCGGCCCTCCAGGTTGGGGGTTGTGCGTCCGTACTGGAGTTCCGTTCACACAAAAATAACTTCACTCGTAAGCAACAAGTAACAAGAACCCTGGACAGAGTTTACGGATACAGCCTCTGCAACAACAAGGACAAACGATTAGAATAGAAGACATATTCAATATAGCAACCCAAAATGTCAGAGACATCTACACAAAGTAAGCTAAATTACAGAATAAATTCCAAAATAAGAAGACAAAAGTAGCAGTGTTAATTGAAACAAAAAATATTTCGCGGAACAGTAGATCTATAAGAATATACATTATTATACAGCAGAGCGGAAAAAATATAAGAGCTCAAGTAGGAAGTGCCATAATGATACGCCGGAAATGGAGAAAAAGAATAACAGCATACATCTTTTATGAGAGACTTATGTCAATTAAAAATATCTAGAGGACATATGAAAAGACTCTCGAGGTTTATAGTCCAGAAGAAGGCAGACTAGAAGCTGGTGAGATTCTATGAAGACTTGCAATATCTCATCAGAGATACTAATAAAAAGACATACCATATCTCTGTGGAGAATGGAGTTCCCGAAATTTGAACATGTGACATTGCGGGAAGGTTAGGAGAAGACAGAATTAACAATAGCGAAAATATGCGAGGATTTTTAATATATAATACACTGACGATAACTAATACATTTTCTAGGAAAAAGGAATATTCATAAATACAGTAGGAGCAACAGAAGTCCGTATCAACCAACACTATCTAGCAGCTAATAGAAAAAAAGCATCTGTTGTGAATGATGCAACAGTGTACAGAGGATGCGATACATACAGCGACGGTTACCTCCCGATGGCCAAAATACTTCTAAGAACTGGATAGTCAAAAACTAAGAAACGAATTAGTGCTAAGAAACAAAATGAAGGTGATTAGAGAATTACACTGTTGAAAGAGAAATCAATAGCACACTTCTATCTGCAAAGAGTAAACAGATACTTGGTAGAAAACGAAGCAAAAAAGGATATTAATGAAGAATGCAGGGGTTAAAGAACTGTATGAAATGACCAGTGCATGAAATACTGGGCAAACAAAGCAGCTGGAAAGACCCTCAGCGATAAGCAAACAGTGCACGAAACTTGCTTATAGCTAAGAAAAGAGCAAGCTAGTCAACACTATATAGTCACTAGAAATATTGCAATATCTGTAAGAAGAAGACCACATAGAAACAACTGGGAAAAATTTGTGCGTGATTTGGTACGCAACTGTGACGGTACAGAATTTTTTTTGATGATGTGAAATATTAATGTGAAGTCCACACTGCTCTTCTTGCTATCGAAAAAGTAAACGACTGATGATGAAAATAACCTCTGTTGTTTCCACTAGAGATCGATTCGTGGGCCTCCATGCGCACATGCACGAATGAAAAATTGAATGATGCAAGAAAAACACTGTCCATAAGACTTCCTAATGCATGGTTGAATTTTAAAATATTGTTTGCTTCCCTGTCCAGGGTAAAACCAAAGCATATGTCACATTAAACCAAATGCAATCAGACTCAAGTCTAACAAATATGTAGGGAGGAATTTCAATGTCTTCAGTCTTAGATGGCTTCGGGTACAAACGTCACTTTCTGTAATATTTATAAGCGTCTGGAGACACTCAGTCGCAGTCGTTTCCTATATCGATGATAAATATTTCTGCTACTAGACCATTAAGTGGACTTCTCATTCCTAGCCCTAGATCTGCTTGTAAAATTTGTTGTTGAAAGATAAGTAATAAAGTGAGAGTACTAAATCAACTACATCTATAATTTCTATTAGTTCTGGAGTGCTAATTGTTTTGTTTTTCAAGAAGTTCTTACTTATTACCTCCGCTGTATAACCTACAGGTATAGACCTACTGCCATCAAGGGATAAGAACATAGCTTGAGGTGGTAGAGCCAGATGATTCATACTGTTAATAAGTTCACACTGTTTTTTATCCTTTTTCTTCAAATGTGTATTTTTCAACAAGCAGGTCATTTAGTTCTCTCTTTTTTTTAGGCTGAACTATTAACTGAATTCACGATAGGTCTGATTGGTTTGTTAGTGTTATGGTCCTTTGGTTCTGCTCTGATGCTAGGGGCTGTGGGATTCATTATAGTAAAGTCCTGTACTTCGTTCTTAGTGAAAAGGAAGTTACTGCTGTTGAGGCATTTCCTTATTTTCGCCTAAAGCTTTGGTGCAGTGTCAACCTGCACTTCATGTATGTTGCCTTTTTTTTTTTTTTTTGGCAAGGAAATCAAGTGCTTTTAGTGTATAATCATACTTAAACATGATAACTGTTGTGGAACCCTTATCATATTTCACTGCCAGGCCGTTATGCTTTTGTAGTTTGTTATTGATGAAGTACATTTATTTCAAAATAGTTTGATTTTGTTGCTTTAGTATATGTCTGTTTTTCTATAATTTTATTAGCCTTGTGGTCTAGTATAGTTTATAGTTGTTCAGTGTCGTTAAGTTTTGCAAAAATCAGCACCTATTTTTAGTGAGCGATGGTGTCTTTTATGTCATAGTGATTTTTGTTTTGTTTTGGAGTATGTATGCTTCATGCATTTATTTAGCAGTCATTTGACTCTGGTTGAAGTGGTGGTCAGTTTGATTTACAACTTTGGGAAAAATTTGTGGGGTTACTGTTCTCATATACGTACTTACTGTGCGTAGCGAGCATTTCACTCTCATTTAAGTAATTGGCCGAAAGACAGAGCCTTCCAGGAATTGTGAAACGAGTCCTGTCGTCCAGGACCGTGTGCCACAAAGAGTGCAGATTCGCCAAGAGATGGTGAAATTCACAGGTCTCTATTGTGCTGAATGAGGCCAGGCTGATCAGGCCTAAGTGCTGTAGTGTGCGAATGAGACAGACGAGAACCTGCATCATAGGGGAACCCCATAGGAGCTGTTTGTGCCGAGCGTTAAGTATGGCGGACCTAAGATCGGCTATAAAGGGAAACATTTATGAAACTATTTAATTCTGTAGTAATTCAGGGAATGAAGCCACATCAATTTTAATCTACTGTGTTTCTTTAATTTTCATGGTGATCCCAAGAAAACTTGAATATTGATCATATATATAATAGTTTAGGATTTACTGTTAAAGTTTTCTAACAAAGACCTGAATGCTAAAATCTGAACGCTTTGGTCGAACTTAACTATCAACATTTAATAGAGAATGTCGTAAATATCAACTCTGTAACTTTATTTGTTTAAAATATATAATAATTTTATTCATCAGCATTTGTAGATAAGCATGAGATCACCATTTCCTCCATACAAAACACATGATAAATGTAAATATCAACTCTGTAACTTTATTTGTTTAAAAGATGTAGTAAATTTAAATCATCAGTATTTGTAGATAAGCATGAGATCACCATTTCCTCCACACAAAACACATTGAACGATGACAGCATGACACCTTATTGAGTCATTAGGTAATAGAATATTTTCTATAAAGTTTAGTGCATAATAATTACTTTTGTTCTTTATTGATTTATCAGAAAGCACATTGGTGTGAGGGTACTGGCCGTGACATTTAAAGTTAAGGAGACTGTATTTGTTTTATGTAAAAGAATTTAACGTTTATTTTGTAATGGATATTATTTGTACTTTATTTAGAACGTGAAAGTGGTCAAGCTTTGGTTATTTAAATACGTTAAAATGTAAAATAATGCAACATAAGCTGTAGCCAATCAGATGGACGGTTTCAGGGAAGGGAACTCCACTAGTCAGTTGAGTGGTGATGTTCGGCACGTGGGAATCGCGGCCACAGACGGGCAGAGGCCAGTTCTGGTCTAGACGCCAATCGGACAGTGCTGGTGGAGACGCGAAAGCTAGGAAGTGAAACGACTTAGAACATTTCGATTTGTGTTGTATCACTGGACTTAGTCTCTGAGCGGTGAGCAACCGCGCGCCTGGTGTGAGCTCTAACTTTTCGCGTAGATAACTAGGCGGAGCATTGGACTTCTATTTCGTGATGAGATTGGGTAACAGTAACTCTAAATACGACCACGTTCGCTATTAGTTTGCTTTCTGAATAAACGTTATTCTAACCATATCGCAACTGTGTGGCCTACATCATTTATGGGTCGTTAATTTAGTTCCCGATATTATTATTACTGTTATTATATGTTTTATTAACTTGTATGTTTCATACAATTTCGCAAACTTGCCAAAAGCCAGACAATTTAACCAAAGGGTGACAAGTGTCTAATTTAGGGCGTGTATTGTGACACGTGCAGTTCAACCTCTAGACGAGTTTGAGCCAAGATATTTTGACGAAGAGGAACTGCATGTCAGCCCGAACATCTTTGGGATGTTAGCTCGTTATTACTCATAGGCAGTTTGTTTTTCTTTCTCAAATTATCAAGCTTCCTTTGATGAGTGCTGTATACAAGGTGCAACAATAAAGTAATGAGATTGGTTTTCTTTGCAAGATGTGGCAACCCTGCAGGCTTGCATAGGCACAATATCTTTGACCTTGGTCTATAAGCTGCTTCTAGTCCAAGCGGAACATATATGAAAATGCTCAGTCGTGAGTTGTGCTGTAATAAGTTAACACGAGAAACACGGAGAAACATGGAAAAAATGTGGCTCTGTTAGTGCAAACGGAAATCAATCCAGAATTGTTGAGCCGTATTCTCACTGGTGATGAAATTTGTTTTTTTCAGTGCGACACAGCGACAAAACGCCAAAGTTCGCAGTGGTGTTCAAAGGGATCAGCTAGACCAAAAAAAGGTCGCATGTCAAAGTCAAAACTGAAATGCATGCTTGTGTACTTCTTTTATTCCAAGGGAATTTTTCATAAAGAGTGGGTGCCTTCTGGACAAACAGTCAACCAGTATTACTGCAAAGAAATTTTAGGAAGACTTCGTAAAAGAGGTCTTCGTGTCCATGCCAACATTGCTGATAATTGGATTCTGCATCACGATAATACGCCATCCCATACCGCTCTGTCAGTACAGCAATTTTTAACCTCAAAACAAATTTCAGTACTACCACAGCCACCTTACTCACCAGATATCGCTCCATGCGACTTTTTTCTATTTCCAGAAGTATAAACGGCCGTCAAGGGACACGATTTTCAAGCAACACAAGATGTCCAGATAGCTGTGAATAGGGTCTTGGAGAATATTACGAAATATGAGTTCCAGAAATGTTACCATCAATGCCAGAAGCGCTGGAAAAAGTGTGTGGAAACAGAAGGGAACTACTTTGAAGAAGACAACACTAAACTTGACTAAAATGGTAAGCAACATTTTTTTTCACATCAGTCTCATTACTTTATTGTCGCACTTTGTATTTTGCCATATGTGTTTTTTTTTAATTATGATTCGTATCATCGAGTAATGGGATCTGAGCTGGTTGTGCTATTAACTTTAATTGCAGATAAGCACTGTAAGCTAATCTATTGAGTAGTTCTTTCTTTTTATACAGTTGTTTCACTTCACACATTAGCCAGTGTTTCTCACCTCCATCTCTAGCAAGCTGTGCTGAGGTAGATTTACTATTAGACTTCGTATTCACATATTTACATACTATGTTTTCAAATAACAGGTTTTGCTGAATGTTATATCAAGATATGTTTGAAGTAAGTTTTATCTAATGATTCTGTATGTACAAAAAACTTTCACAAGTTGGTTGACTGAATCATAATTACTTGTATGTTAAATTAAACATAAAATAAAAGTGACTAGTGGCAGAAAATGCAAATAAATATTTGGGTAGTTTTTATAGACCATTTGAGGTAGTTTCCCAAATTCATAGTCCACAAGTGTCCCATATGAAACTACTACTACACCATAGTGGTAGATTGTAAACAATGACAGTATTTGAATAATACAGAAAATAGATAGCAATATACATTGAATGTGTTGTATCTCGGAAACCATTTTGAATATGGCATAAGTCAGTATGGATTTTTTTTTAGTTCGGAACCACTACCACTATCACCCATCAAAGGGCGTACCTCTCCTATATTTAGTGACTAAACTCTGTTCCTTGTCACTTGTGGTTTCTCTTAGTGTGGACAAGATTACGGTATTTTCTGTTAGCGGGCGGTGGACTTGGCGAGCTGCCAGCTCTGGGGCAGGCAAAGTGTCTGGTGCTCCCCCCCCCTCCCCCCCCTCTCTCCCTCTTTCGCAGCACACCCTCGATTTACGGCCTCCCCCCCCCCCCCCCCCCCCCCTCTACCTCTGCCGGCGATACCGACGACGATTGTTATTTATGTGCGCCAGCTATCGGAAGAGAGCGGCAATCTTTGCAGCGGCCAGAGGGAATCCAGTTTGACCGGGAGCCCGCTTCCTGCGGGAAGTTTTTAGTACATAACTTGCCGCACGCATAAAACCCGACGGCCCATCCATCTTCCGGCAATTCATCCGGCACGTCCGGAAAGGAAACCTGCTGCTTGTCTCGTTCCGTGTAGCTCCCAAACTGGCTGTCCAGCGAGTCGCTGACGATAGTACCACCATACCGTTTCTTCGCTTACTGTTCTGCATCTTACAAATATTTTATAAACTCACTTTCTCTTCTCGCTTTGTTTACAAACTCACTCTTTCTCTTTTTTGTAAGTATTTTGTCATTATACGAATATTAGACTTCAAGAAGTTCATGGGGTATAGTGGGTCAACTCAACTTTTTCGTCGTCGCGTCATGTTCCTGTAGTACAGTTCAAGTTCTGTGCATTACAAGAAGCAATCATAAAGTTTTAACTAGTACCTCACAGAAACATAGTCACGTAGTTAATTTTTGTTTACTCATTTTTTTCGTTTTCCGTCGTTTCATAGATTTTTCAAAATTCCATGTTTACAATTAAAATAAAAGCAGTCGTTATTTACATGCGCATTTCGCTTCTTTTATGTATACAGCATCTACAGTGTCTTGTAAAATATACGCTACTGGCCATTAAAATTGCAACACCACGAAGATAACGTGCTACAGACGCGAAATTTAACCGACAGGAAGAAGATGCTGTGATATGCAAATGATTAGCTTTTCAGAGCATTCACACAAGGTTGGCACTGGTGGCGACACCTACAACGTGTGACATGACGAAAGTTTCCAACCGATTTCTCATACACAAACAGCACTTGACCGGCGTTGCCTGGTGAAACGTTGTTATGATGCCTCTTGTAAGGAGGAGAAATGCGTACCATCACGTGTCCGACTTTGACAAAGGTCGGATTGTAGCCTATCGCGATTGCGGTTTATCGTGTCGCGACATTGCTGCTCGCCTTGGTCGAGATCCAATGACTGTTAGCAGAATATGGAATCGGTGGGTTCAGGAGGGTAATATGGAACGCCGTGCTGGATCCCAACGGCGTCGTATCACTAGCAGTCGAGATGACAGGCATCTTATCAACATGGCTGTAACGGATCGTGCAGCCACGTCTCGATCCCTGAATCAACAGATGGGGACGTTTGCAAGACAGCAACCATCTGCACGAACAGTTCGACGACGTTTGCAGCAGTATGCAGCTCGGAGACCATGGATGCGGTAACCCTCGACGCTGCATCACAGACAGGAGCGCCTGCGATGGTGTACTCAACGACGAACCTGGGTGCACGAATGGCAAAACGTCCTATTTTAGGATGAATCCAGGTTCTGTTTGCAGTATCATAGATGGTCGCATCCGTGTTTGGCGACATTGCGGTGAACGCACATTGGAAGCGTGTATTCGTCATCGCCTTACTGGCGTATCACTCAGCGTGATGGTAGGGGGTGCCATTGGTTACACGTCTCGGTCACATGTTGTTCACATTGACGGCACTTTAAACAGTGGACGTTGCATTTCAGATGTGTTACGACTGGTGGCTCTACCCTTCATTCGATCCCTGCGAAACCCTACATTTCAGCCGGATAATGCACGACCGCATGTTGCAGGTCCTGTACGGGCCTATCTGGATACAGAAAATGTTCGACTGCCGCCCTGGACAGCACATTCTCCAGATCTCTCACCAATTGAAAACATCTGGTCAATGGTGGCCGAGCAACTGGCTCGTCACAATACGCCAGTCACTACTCTTGATGAACGGTGGTATCGCGTTGAAGCTGCATGGGCAGCTGTACCTGTACACGCCATCCAAGCCCTGTTTGACTCAATGCCCAGGCGTATCAAGGCCGTTATTAAGGCCAGCGGTGGTTGTTCTGGGTACTGATGTCTCAGAATCTGCGCACTCAAATTGTGTGTAAATGTAATCACATGTTAGTTCAAGCATAATACATTTGTCCAATGAATACTCGGTTATCATCTGAATTTCTTCTTGGTGTAACAATTTTAATGGCCAGTAGTATACATAATGTAGTAGTGGAATAGTTACAAGTAAGTTAACATGTTACTTTTTCTCATGTCACTCTCTTGTTTTTTAGATTAGAAACAACTTCTTCCGCACTGGTCGTACATGCTCGACATTGTCACGTCAGGGGCCGATCTAGATTAATGGCGAAGCAGAAGTACAGCTTCAAACAGCCAAGATCGCTATCGTACAACTTTTATTGTGATTACCGGCTTCGGCAAAGTACGTTGCTATCATCACATCTTCTGCGTTACATTTCATTGAATCTTGACCAAATGCATCTCATTTTCTGTCATATCACAGAATGATATTTCATGAACACGAGAACAATAGTATATCAGCAAGTCAAGCACAAAATAACTATTACATAAAACAACATATATCCTGCTAATGTACAAATATGAGCGTGTATAATCAGTGCAATATGTAAGTCGTTTTATGTAATAGTTATTTTACGCTTCACTTGCTGATATACTGTTGTCCTCGTGTTCATGAAATATCGGTTCATGAAATACCATTCTGTGATATGATACAATATAAGATGCATTTGGTCAAGAATCAGTGAAATGTAGTGCAGAATATCTGATGATGGCAACATAGTTTACTGAAACTGGTCATCACAATAAAGGCTGTACAATAGCGATTTGGCTGTTTGGAGTTGGACGCCTGTTTCTGCATTATCGTTTGGTGTCATTTACGACGTCCAGCGTTGTTAGTTCATGTGTGTTATTCTGGAGACGTCTTTATCCAGTTTCCACACTCCAGACGACTGGTTTCCGGCGTTTTCACGCCCACATTCTTACAACACTTCACTTGCATCACTGTGTGTGTGTGTGTATGTGTGTGTGTGTGTGTGTGTGTGTGTGTGTGTGTGTGTGTGTGTTTATTGTGTGCAGTGTAGCCAACTATCGTTGTTTGTTTATTTTTCGTTTTTTGTTTGTGTTGTGTATGTTTAGTTTGATATTTGTTCATTTGTTGTGTCTGTGCGTTTTGTAATGTGTGACTTTTTTCTTTTAACAACAAGAATCAAATGTAAATGTAAAATATAACTAGGCTACATAATTAATAATCCCCCTCCCTCCCTCCCTCTCCCCCCTTCTCTCTCTCTCTCTCTCTCTCTCTCTCTCTCTCTCTCTCTCTCTCCACACACACACACACACACACACACACACACACACACACACACACACACACACACACACACACACACACACACAGATGTCACACCACAGATACACAACACAAACAAAGGCGAAGGCGAATGACAGGCAGCGATAGTTGGTAACACTGCACACAGAAACACACACTCACGTTCCACAATCAATGTGGACCAATAAACGTGAAAATCGGTTATCTGGAGCATGGAGACCGAATAAAGACATCGTCATGATGGCAAACATGAACGAACGATATTGGAAATCGTAACATCAAAGGATAATTTAGCCGCACAGATCTTGTGCTGAAAGAGTTGTTTTGCTTAAAAACTAAAAGAAGTGTAACACATATGGGAAAAAAAACTGTCTTTTGTTTAGTTGCAAAGGTGGAACATTCCTCAATGAAATTTGGTTGTTTTCAGTCACATGCTTGGAGTTCTTGTACACATTCAAATCCCACAGTACCATAGCAGCCACGCCGAAACGGCGCTGAACTCTATTAATGGCCGGCAACACTTTGCTTTTGCTGCTCTAGCGGCTTCTACAGTACTGTGAGTTGGGGATCTGAATGTGTACCAGAATGCCAGACATTTGGCTGCAAACAAACCAAAATAAATTATGTGACTATAGCACTACCCCTCGTGCAGTGCAAAATACACTTGGTGATGAAAGAGGTCAGTCACAGACATATGTACAAACACACACAACCCGAACAGGCTCAATGATACCGTCAGGCCGCAGTGTCATCCTCATCCTTAGAGTTCGCCAGATGCTGATGTGGAGCGTTTCGCTACTTCTCATTCGAGTTGCTCCTCAATTGGCTTGACCAAGGATGAGTCCACCCTATTGCCAACAGCACTCGGTACACCTGTACAGTGACCAATCCAAGTGCTAGACAAGCCTGGCAGCGCGTAATTTCGGTGATCTGACGGGAGCCGGTGTTAATACTGCGCCAAGGTCTCTGGCCACAGTCATATATACTCTTTTAAAATACTTGTAGAAGGGAAAAAGGAGGCAGGCGTTTACTAGTGGGAGCGCTGGAAAGGCGGGCGTGGGCAAGGGAGGGTCACGGATGGGGGGAGGGAGGGGGGAGGAGGACTGGTCGGTCTGAAAACATCGGATTGCATCATGCTATTTGTGAATTTTCCATTTTATTTTCAGTTGTCCCACCTGACTTTTTTCAAACATGCACCGCTTTTATTCTAAATTTCTGTCCTAACCTTGTAATAAAATGATCGTATGGCATTGTTGGCCAGAAGGCCCCATGCGGGAGTATTCGCCCTCTTTGGTTGACACCATTTCGACGATGTGCGAGTCAATGATGATGAAGAACACACAATACCCAGTCATCTCGAGGCAGAGAAAATCCGTAACCCCGCCGGGAATCGAACCTGGGACCCCGTGTGCGGGGAAACGAGAACGCAACTGCAAGACCACGAGCTGCGGACTGTCCTAGCCTAAACAATATGTTCAGTTCATCGTGAATGTTAATTTGCCATACAATATGTGTCATATATACAACGACACTGCAAAGACGATCATGGGAAGAAATGGACAAAACACCCCAAGAAGGAAAATTTCTTTCGTCCTCAAAGTGCATACCTACGTAAGTATCATATGCACGAAGAGCTACGCCTTCAGTGTTTTACAACTGTCAGTGCCATTTTCTCTGGCTCAACACAGAGTGCTGTGTGTATATTTTCGGAATTTTTCCTATATTCCGAGAGCAGTTTATAGACTTACCGAAACTTAAAACTACTTTGCTGCCTGAAGGCCACTACCACATGATAAACATATGCACATGAGTCATATATTATTAATTTCCGAATATTGCATAATTTTAAGAGATTTATATTAAGCAATATAGTAACATTCAGGTTCTGTCGTTATTTAAAACCTCAGAGTGAACAAAATGGTGTTTGTACGTGTAGTTTTGCCGGTACCTGTTTTGCCCCTGCGCAGGCTACTTCCATAAGCATGCGGCACTAAAAGTACAATGTGGTTTCAGGAACAGAATACCAGGGCAGGAATTACTGTGTTGCGGTTTTTAAAATTGCACATCTGTTAAACTTATTCACATGGAGTACTCGCCTTTTTCTTCCACTCCGGTTTTGGCATTTTCTGGAATTTTTTCAGTCGATAAGGTAATACAGAAAAAATAATAAGCATAAATATTACGAAGGATCCCCTTTCCCCCAGAGTATGGACAATATGGTCCCTTGATTTATTACTAGCGGATATATGTAGCTATTTTTTTCTGAGAGGAGAATACACCTCTACACTTATGATTAATTGCGTTACACTTCACAGTACTAAGTAGAAAAACACCAAACATCAAAGAACAGAATTCAAGCAAAATGTCACATGCTAGGATAACACATTGAAAAGAGAAAAAATAATGTATTAAATTAACATATCAACAATGTAATTCATGAAATGCATGACACAATTCTTTATTAATGAGCTTTTGTCAGTATTGTACCACCTTGGTGAGAAAATATTAAGTATTAATCACATGTCATGTCATTTGTCAATGCAAAAATTTTCGTAATAGAGAAAATCATCTGGTGTCTTAGCAGAAAAGATGGTGTGACCCATTAGAACTCATTGTTAGCATCATTGAGACCTCCCTCCACAGCTGTAATTACACCCAAAGAACTGGGTATTGATTACGGTAAATAGGGGGTAACTATCTGAAACTGAAATACTTGTGAGCTTTGTCATGTGAAACAATTAAATAGACTTAAAGGCGGCACCTTGTAACACGTGAACACGAAATGGCAGTAGACAAACCACACAATAAATAACTTGGGTAAGTGAAAATGAGGAGCAGCATATGCACTTAAGTCGCATAATCGTTTCTAAATTCAATTAAGCAAATACAAGCCACTTGGCTTCCGAAAGACATGTGCATATGAACTGAAAATAGCAGCAATCATAAAACCTCAAACATGTATGCACAAGCCCAAGAAAACAAAAAATCGGCTAAACTGGAAGGTTGGGCTATTGAACTGACTGCATAATGTTTCGGTCTGAATGAAACAATGTAGTTTTCTATCTCCGAGCCTAATAATTTTCTAATACACGGAAATTTTGTAACTCCACACACACAGATATCTGTCCGCGTGGTTTAATCACATTGGGTTAAGCTCCTGAAATTAATGAAAAGTAAGCCCTAGGATACGAAAAGCACACGAAAAATTCTAGCTAGATCTTGCAAATGTGCAACTACTTCGAGTAATCAAGGTAAATGAAACTTCCTCACCAATTCTGTTGACTGGGCATCGCCGAAACAACCTTTATTCCCGCCGTCCAGCCATAATAAATACCGGCAAACAAGTGTATTACCAAGCCGTGTGCAGGCCTGGACTCCGAGCCAGCATTGTGTAGAGTCTCTGAAAGGGCCCGGAAGCGTCAGAAGTAACTGTGTTTACCCCCACGGCGTCTCCTAGAGACAACTCAGAGAATCTGCGCTGTATATACCGACGCTGGTTACAGAACATCTTTGCAAAGCAACAGCAAAGACAAGCTCGCAGTGTACTAAAGGAAAACTATTGAAAAATTGAAAGTAGCCGTTTATAAGGCAACTTGCAAATTGTGAGGAGCAATAGTAACCGTAATTTCTTTATTGTACTCATGGGAGATGTTCCCAAATTTTCTGACAGATGGTCATAGCCTCTGAGGTATTATGTCAGAAGCTTATTACACTACTGGCCATTAAAACTTCTACACCAAGAAGAAATGTAGATGATAAACGGGTATTCATTGGACAAATATATTATACTAGAACTGACATGTGATTGCATTTTCACGCAATTTGGGTGCATAGATCCTGAGAAATCAGTTCATCAAGAGTAGTCACTGGCGTATTGTGACGAGCCAGTTGCTCGGCCACTATTGACCAGACGTTTTCAATTGGTGAGAGATCTGGAGACTCTGCTCGCCACGGCAGCAGTCAAACATTTTCTGTATCCAGAAAGGCCCGCACAGGACCTGCAACATGTGGTCGTGCATTATCCTGCTGAAATGTTGGGTTTCGCAGGGATCGAATGAAGGGTAGAGCCACGGGTCGTAAAACATCTGAAATGTAACGTCTACTGTTCAAAATGACGTCAGTGCGAACAAGAGGTGATCGAGACGTGTAACCAATGGCACCCCATACCATCACACCGGGTGATACGCCAGTATGGTGATGACGAATGCACGCTTCCAATGGAACCTGGATTCATCGGAAAAAATGAGGTTTTTCCATTCGTGCACCCAGTTTCGTCGTTGAGTACACCATCGCAGGCGCTCCTGTCTGTGATGCAGTGTCGAGGGAAACCACAGCCATGGTCTCCGAGCTGATAGTCCTGCTGCAAACGTCGTCGAACTGTTCGTGCAGATGGTTGTTGTCTTGCAAACGTCCCCATCTGTTGATTCAGGGATCGAGACGTGGCTGCACGATCCGTTACAGCCATGCGGATAAGATGCCTGTCATCTCGACTGCTAGTGATACGAGGCCGTGGGGATCCAGCACGGCGTTCCGTATTACCCTCCTGAACCCACCGATTCCATATTCTGCTAACAGTCATTGGATCTCGACCAACGCGAGCAGCAATGTCGCGATACGATAAACCGCAATCGCGATAGGCTACAATCCGACCTTTGTCAAAGTCGGAAACGTGATGGTACGCATTTCTTCTCCTTACACGAAGCATCACAACAACGTTTCATCAGGCAACGCCGGTCAAGTGCTGTTTGTGTATGAGAAATCGGTTGGAAACTTTCCTCATGTCAGCCCGTTGTAGGTGTCGCCACCGGCGTCAACCGTTTGTGAATGCTCTGAAAAGCTAATCATTTGCATATCACAGCATTTTCTTCCTGTCGGTTAAATTTCGCGTCTGTAGCACGTTATCTTCGTGGTGTAGCAGTTTTAATGGCCAGTAGTGTATATCTGCTATCGCGATAATCAGTGATGATAGCTGAGAAGCTAACAACGAGTTACAAATAAAGTTCGGTTTGCTGCAGAATGCTTGAACATATTATGAATTCGAATATAATAAACTTTCTTGAGAGTGAGGAGCTTATGTCCAAGAATCAGTTTGGTTTTAGAAAGCGTCGCTTGTGCGAAACTCTGCTTGCCCTTTTCTCACGTGATATACTGTGAACTATGGATGATTCCATATTTCTAGACTTCTGTAAAGCGTTTGACATGGTGCCCCACTGCATGCTCTTAAAGAAGGTACGAGCATACGGAGTAGGTTCACATATATGTGAGTGGCTCGAAGACTTCTTAAGTAATAGAACTCAGTATCTTGTCGTCAACGGATAGGATGTAGTCAGGAGTGCCCCAGGGAAGTGTGCTAGGACCGCTTTTTTTCTCTATGTAAATAAATGGTTTGGCGGACATTATGGGCAGTAAACTGCGATGATGCTGCGGTGTCCGATTAGGTGTCGAAGTTGAGTTACTGTAGAAATATACGACTAATAAAAAATTTCTAATTTCTGTGGTAAGTTGCAGCTAGTTCTAAATGAGAAAAATAATATTTAATGCAGGTGGATAGCAAGAACAAACCTGTAATGTTCGGATACAGCATTACTAGTGTCATATTTGACACAGACCAGTCGCGTTTAAATATCTGGGCGTAAAATTGCAAAGCGATATGAGATGGAACGAGCATGTGCCAAGTGTGGTAGGAAAGGCGAATGGTCGACTTCGGTTTATTGGGAGAATTTTGGGGAAGTGTGATTCACCTGTTATGGGGACCGCATATAGGACGCCAGTGCGACCTATTCTTGAATACTGCTCGAGTGTTTGGAATCCGTATCAGGTCGGATTGAAGGAGCACATCGAAGCAATTCCGAGGCAGTCTGTTAGATTTGTTACCGGTAAGTTCGAGCAACATACAAGTGTCACAGAGTTGCTTCGGGAGCTCAAATGCGAATCCCTCCAGGGAAGGCGTTCTTTTCGAGGAACACTATTGAGAAAATTTAGAGAACCGGCATTTGAAGCTGACTGTCGGACATTTCTACTGCCGCCAGCATATATTGCGTGGGAGGACCGAGAAGATAAAATACGATAAATTAGGGCAAATAGTCGTTTTTTTCTCGCTCCATTTGACTAGCATTGGTGCAGTATACCCTTCGCCACAAACCGTACGGTGACTTGTAATCTATGTAGATGTAGATGTGGAAAATATATTCCATCATAATTATAAATTTAACTGCGAAATAAGTTGTTTCAGTAGATTTTTGTGAACGATTCCCTATTCCTTGCTGTTCCATTTAGTCGCTAGTAGGATATTCTTTCACTCAAATCTGTCTGTATGTTATCTTATTCTGTCTCTCCTTTTTCCCTCTGTATTTCCTTAAAGTGCAGTTTATCGTCCACAGCTTTTCCCTAATTTTTCTGACCCAAATAATTCTTCCAGAATGAGATTTTCACTCTGCAATGGAGTGTGTGCTGATATGAAACTTCCTGGCAGATTAAAACTGTGTGCCGGACCGAGACTCGAACTCGGAACTTCGCCTTTCGCAGGCAAGCGCTCTACCAACTGAGCTACCCAAGCTGGACTCACACCCCTCCTCACAGCTTTACTTCTGCCAGTACCTCGTCTCCTACCTTCCAAACTTTACAGAAGCTCTCCTGCGACCCTGCAGAACTGGCACTCCCGAAAGAAAGGCTATTGCGCAGACATGGCTTAGCCAGAGTCTTGGGGAGATGATGAGGGGGTGTCAGTCGTGCTTGGGTAGCTCAGTTGGTAGAGCACTTGCCCGCGAAAGGCAAAGTTCCCGAGTTCGAGTCTCGGTCCGGCACACAGTTTTAATCTGCCAGGAAGTTTCATATCAGCACACACTCCGCTGAAGAGTGAAAAATCTCAATCTGGAAACATCCCCCATGCTGTGGCTAAGCCAAGTCTCCGCAATATCCTTTCTTTCAGGAGTGCTACTTGTGCAAGTACGCAGGAGAGTTTCTGTAAAGTTCGGAAGGTAGGAGACGAGCTACTGGTAGAAGTAAAGCTGTGAGGACGGCGGGTGAGGCGTGCTTGGGTAGCTCAGTTGGTAGAGCACTTGCCCGCGAAAGGCAATGGTCCCGAGTTCGAGTCTCGGTCCGCCACACAGTTTCAATCTGCCAGGAAGTTTCAAATAATTCTTCCTCATATACTTACAGGGATTTTCTGTTTCCTTTACTCTTTGGAATACTCCATAATTCCTTACTTTATCAATTCATACTGCACAGTCTACGAAAATATGTTTCTCTGTTGTAATTATATACTGAGCTTGTCGTAAGTGTAAATAATTTGTGCTCGTGAGAAAGTCAACACTCACAAATATCCACACACACTATCGAGGCGAGGCTGCTGTAAGGATGAAAACAAACTTCAATGTTTGAATAATTAGTAACTGGTATCCTTTGTTTCGTGATACTAACATTATTAATATGTAAATTTCAAAGGTAGTAAGTAAGCTGCACTGTCTAATGTGCACGCAGCAGTTTCATAAGATTTTCTGAAACTAAATTTTGCAGTTGTTCGGAAACATGTGACGTATTAACTGTCTACTCTGACGTGGCTCGTTGCTCCTTTTATTTGGACCAGACTGCACGTGATGACAAATTGGAAGAATTCCATTAGTATCGGTGCTCTTGTGACAGAGGACGAGCTTATTAATCATTTTGTGAAACTGTCTTTGCTTCTTTTCTGTCAGCAGTGCAGGGCATCTGGCGCATTGCCCGTATGACGTAGGAAGCGTCCGATTCCATTAATTATAGAGGCCGAAAGAAATTAAATATTTACGGGTATCTGCATTAATGCCGGCAAAAAATGCTAGCTTATCTTCGATTCGCGCCCCATCAAATAAATGGAATATATTCTCGTTTAATTTTCTGCCTGGAAAGTTTCTGGAGGGATCTAAACAAGGCAGCCGGACAGCTACAGGGAAGAAATTTTATTTTATTCTGTTCTCCTTAATGCTCGCAGGATTTTCGTAAATTATGCAGTCATTTTAGCACCGCTCTGAAGAAATGATTCGTTACAATTTTATGACAAACTTTGAAAGTAATTCACTGCGTGTGAGGTACGTGCTGGGACACGAGCGGGAACCAGCTCAGCTGCTAATAGATACAGCGTGATAGTGGGCATATAGATGTGAGAACTGAAATATGTACATAGGCAGATTGCACTTATTTCGAGAAATATATGCAGATTTCTTGTTACGGTAAGTAATGTAAGATCATGTGGGATTTCCACCTTCTTTGACAAGTGTAGAGATTAACCCTAGTAACTGTTTGGTATCTTGGAACCATACCACCCTGCAATCACTTTCTCGATGCCTCGTCACCCCATTGCGACGGAGATGTATGCTGACAAATGTTGCATTATTAGTACAGCTATTGCTGGGAGAAAATGCGGGAGTCAGTGATCTATAAACCAAGAATGTCTAAGAAAGGTTTATTTGACAATACAATAATGAAGCCATAATCACAGCACATAAAATTTTTCTTTAAAAGAAAGTCGTTACATACCGGTTTCTACGAGGTACATCGTCATTTAAAAAGTAAAACATCAGTTGGAGAATACATAATGGAAATTGTGACTTACATCTGACAAAAATTATGCAAAATAATGAGACCAGGCAACCGAGACAGTGGTGGCACAACGAAGTCAGTACTAGTTATGCCCATGCTTTTCTAACCGTTCATTCCATGTCCTAATCTGAAATAGATAAAAACTACTCCAGGTTAAAAATTGCCAAAAATTCTTGCGATGTGTCCTGCTGTGACACAATGATCGTGTGGCTCATATAAATTCACAAGTCATCAGTGTATCAAGCACGGCAAGCTTCCATATGGAATGCAGCACATAATTTTACTAGTAGTAGTGTGTCAGTCCTGTATTATCATGTAGGACCGATACTCTACTGAAAGTGCTTTGAGATGCTTTTCTTATTTTTTTTAAAAAAAAGGTTCAAATGACTCTGAGCACTATGCGACTTAACTTCTGAGGTCATTAGTTCCCAAGAACTTAGAACTACTTAAACCTAACCTAAGGACATTACACACATCCATGCTATAGGCAGGGTTCGAACATGCTAGCGTAGCGGTCGCGCGGTTCCAGACTGTAGCGCCTAGAACAGCTCGGCCACCTCGGCCGGCATTCTTTCTCCGGAAGTAGTGAAGCCTCGTTACATTCAAGAGCGACGTTTAAAGAAAATTGAAGTACAGTGACGGGTAAGAGTCACAACACTGAAATAATTTAAAATTTTTGTTTTGCTCTTAATTTTGATGTTTATTATATCTTTGTAAGATATAAACACATATGTACTTAGGACGTTTACATCCATTGAGCAACGTCAGGCTATTTATTTACATTCATTTACTACAGAGATTTTTACTCCTCAAGTTGGCATGAAAATATCAGATATGTCCTCTGCTGTCTTACTGTGCAGAAATAAGATCACTAATTTTTTTGAGCGTGATCCGCAGAAATAATATCTATCCCACACCAAGCAAGAGAATTAATGGACAGGAGAAAGTTAAGTAACTCTCCCTCATTAACAAGATAAATCACACTGTACCAAGTAGAATGCAGCCTGCATGACCACAAAATTGAAACGACAGTTACTTGATAGTTTCTGAAGAGAGAGGAACTTTGAGATCAGGCATGTTTAAAACTTCTCGTGCAACAGTGTACATTGTGTAACCAGCTTATAGTTATCAAACTACTGGGTTATCAAAAAATCAGTATAAATTTGAAAACTGAATAAATCACGGAATAATGTAGATAGACAGGTACAAATTGACACACATGCTTGGAATCACATGGGGTTTTATTAGAACCAAAAAAATACAAAAGTTCAAAAAATGTCTGACATATGGCGCTTCATCTGATCAGAATAGCAATAATTAGCATAACAAAGTAAGAGAAAGCAAAGATGATGTTCTTTACAGGAAATGCTCAATATGACCACCATCATTCCACAACAATAGCAGTAGTCGAGGAATAATGTCGTGAACAGCACTGTAAAGCACGTCCGGAGTTATGGTAAGGCATTGGCGTCGGATGTTGTCCTTCAGCATCCCTAGAGATGTTGGTCGATCACGATACACTTGCGACTTCAGGTAACCCCAAAGCCAATAATCGCACGGACTGAGGTCTGCGAACCTGGGAGGCCAAGCATGACGAAAGTGGCGGCTGAGCACACGATCATCACCAAACGACGCGCGCAAGAGATCTTTCACGCGTCTACCAATATGGGGTGGAGCGCCATCCTGCTTAAACGTCGCACGTTCCAGCCAGGCTGGAGATGATTCGATTCTGTAACATATCGGCATACCTCTCACCCGTCACGTTAGCAGTTACAAAACCAGCATCACACATTTCCTCGAAGAAAAAGACCCGATAACAGTAGATGTGGTAAATCCAACCCATACCGTGACTTTCACATCTTGTAATGAAGTTTCCACGACAGTTCTCGGATTTTCGGTAGCCCAAATTCTGCAGTTGTGGGCGTTGACAGACCCTCGGAGCGTGAAATGAGCTTCGTCGGTCCACAACACGTTACTCAACCAATCGTCATCTTCCGCCATCTTTTGAATCGCCCACACCGCAAATGCCCTCCGCTTCACTAAATCGCCAGGTAACTGTTCATGATGCCGATGGATTTTGTACGGATAGCATCGGAGGGTACGCCTAAGTGCCAACCAAACAGTAGTGTATGGAATGCCGGTGCGACGTGCGACTGCACGAGCGCTGACTTCCCCGTACATAGACGAATCCATTACAGTCTCCATTTCTTCCTTAACTGTCTCAGCAGCATTACGCCTTGTGCTCGGTCAGCCACTACGGGGTCTATCGTCTAAACAACCCGTGGCTTCGAACTTCGAGATCATTCTCGCCACGTGTCATGTGACAATAAAATCTCAATGTTAACAACACCAAGGAATTGTTGCTGCACGCGTTGATTCTAATGTAAGTATACAGCCAACGTGAAGCCCGGGAACGGTGAAAACTGTTTTCATCTAGCAAGTGTGAACTGCAGAGCACGCCAAAACGCGAGCTTGTCTCCTTCAGATCCAATCCTGCGCTCAGCAGCATCAAACACTGTTGCAGTTAAGCTCCCTGTGTCGCCACTGTGTGGCGTAAGTGCGGTACACACATGCGCGTGCGTGTCTACATCGACATCACCCGCGAAAAACCTCGTGGAAATATAGGTCGTTTATGTAGACTGTGAAAAGTAATGGTTCTTTAACACTGTTTGGATACACACAATATATCAGAGTGTATTCCAGGCGGTATACATATGCACAGGCATGGCTGAGCAGAGTGCGCACTTACACACACACACACACACACACACACACACACACACACACACACAAGAGAATTTGTTCAGAACATGTTTTAAACTTGCGTATTATGACATGAATGTACTTTGCAGGGCATTTATGGTGATGAAACATGGACTGTGGGAAAACCAGAACATAAGAGAATCGAAGCATTAAAGATGTAGATCCACAGAAGATTGTTAAAAATTGGGTGCAATGACAAGAACAAGTAACGGGAAGACAGATCCTCTACCGAGACTTCAGTGAATAACTTCCATCGTACTAGAGGAAACTGTAGAGGGTAAAAGCTGTAGAGGAAGACAGAGATTGGAATACATCCATCAAATAACTGAGGACGTAGGTTGCAAGTGGTACTCTGAGACAATAAATGATGGCACAGAAGAAGAATTCTTGGCAGGCCACATCAAACCAGTCAGAAGACTAATGACAAATAAATAAATAAATAAAAATAAAAAATAAAAACATTACATTGCTAGAGATCAAAAATCTTCTCTGTAATAATCAAAATGGATTACAAAAACAACGAACATATGAAACCCAGCATGCTCTGTTCATCCACGAGACAGAGTAAGTAGTAGATACAGGCACCTACACTACCGGAAATGGAAAAAATAACACATTGACACCGGTGTGTCAGACCCACCATACTTGCTCCAGACACTGCGAGAGGGCTGTACAAGCAATGATCACACGCACGGCACAGCGGACACACCAGGAACCGCGGTGTTGGCCGTCGAATGGCGCTAGCTGCGCAGCATTTGTGCACCGCCGCCGTCAGTGTCAGCCAGTTTGCCGTGGCATACGGAGCTCCATCGCAGTCTTTAACACTGGTAGCATGCCGCGTGAACCGTATGTGCAGTTGACGGACTTTGAGCGAAGGCGTATAGTGGGCATGCGGGAGGCCGGGTGGACGGACCGCCGAATTGCTCAACACGTGGGGCGTGAGGTCTCCACAGTACACCGATGTTGTCGCCAGTGGTCGGCGGAAGGTGCAAGTGCCCGTCGACCTGGTACCGGACCGCAGCGACGCACGGATGCACGCCAAGACCGTAGGATTCTACGCAGTGCCGTAGGGCACCACTTCCCAGCAAATTAGGGACACTGTTGCTCCTGGGGTATCGGCGAGGACCATTCGCAACCGTCTCCATGAAGCTGGGCTACGGTCCCGCACACCTTTAGGCCGTCTTCCGCTCACGCCCCAACATCGTGCAGCCCGCCTCCAGTGGTGTCGCGACAGGCGTGAATGGAGGGACGAATGGAGACGTGTCGTCTTCAGCTATGAGAGTCGCTTCTGCCTTGGTGCCAATGATGGTCGTATGCGTGTTTGGCGCCGTGCAGGTGAGCGCCACAATCAGGACTGCATACGACCGAGGCACACAGGGCCAACACCCGGCATCATGGTGTGGGGAGCGATCTCCTACACTGGCCGTACACCTCTGGTGATCGTCGAGGGGACACTGAATAGTGCACGGTACATCCAAACCGTCATCGAACCCATCGTTCTACCATTCCTAGACCGGCAAGGGAACTTGCTGCTCCAACAGGACAATGCACGTCCGCATGTATCCCGTGCCACCCAACGTGCTCTAGAAGGTGTAAGTCAACTACCCTGGCCAGCAAGATCTCCTGATCTGTCCCCCATTGAGCATGTTTGGGACTGGATGAAGCGTCGTCTCACGCGGTCTGCACGTCCAGCACGAACGCTGGTCCAACTGAGGTGCCAGGTGGAAATGGCATGGCAAGCCATTCCACAGGACTACATCCAGCATCTCTACGATCGTCTCCATGGGAGAATAGCAGCCTGCATTGCTGCGAAAGGTGGATATACACTGTACTAGTGGCGACATTGTGCATGCTCTGTTGCCTGTGTCTATGTGCCTGTGGTTCTGTCAGTGTGATCATGTGATGTATCTGACCCTTGGAATGTGTCAATAAAGTTTCCCCTTCCTGGGACAATGAATTCACGGTGTTCTTATTTAAATTTCCAGGAGTGTATTTTGATGTCTAGTTCCTTGTCTTCGGAAAGACTTTCGGTGCAGTTCTGCTTTGACATCCAATGAACTGAATATCCTACCAGCTGGGTGACTGGACTGAAATGTTTGTGGCAAACATAACACAACAAGTTATTCTCAGCGGAATAAAGTCATTTTGGGCATGCCCCAAGGGAGTGTGTGTGAGTGTGTGTGTGTGTGTGTATTAGCTTTTCACCTGCCATGTTGAGCAAGCACATCTACGTAGTATATATGGCATGTGTCCTAGCCCTCATTGTGTCCATCTCCTCTTCCCCCCCCCCCCTCACTCTGCTTAGCCATGCCTGTGCATTAGTATACCGCCTAAAAGACATTCTGATATTTTCTGTGTACCCAAACAGAGTGTTATGAACCATTACTTTTCACAGTATACATAAACGACCTACATTTCCACGAGGTGTGCCGCGGGTGAGGCCGATGTAGACAGGAAAGTCACAACTCTTGAAAATCGTAGAGACATGCACAATGTAACATTATGCGTATTTAGGTAAGCTAATCGGCCACCCGCTATTGGTATGAAGTAAGATGAACTTGTTGTACAGCTGAACCCTAGCGGGCTCAAGGGCTCAGGGCACACCTCGTAAGATCCGGGTAGGTGACCCGTACCAGTGAGTCCAGGTACAAAGACTAGCAGTGTCGCTGGCAATAGGGAAAATCCGAGTCCGGGGAATTCTGATGGCTGTCGCTCGCATTACCTTTGTGCAGGAGACAATGCTCCAACACGTGGCAGAGTGCCAGACAAGCTGAAAGATAGCTTCTTACAGCTCTTTGATGAAGTGCTAAAGCAAATCTGAATACATTGGCGGTCTCAGATAAATGAGGCACATCCAATGACGCAATAATATTTCAATATCTTTAAAACTGCAGTTGTCAATATTTCACAGTGAATAAACACTTTCACAATATACCTCTGAATTAACAACTTCTAAATGCTACATGCGATTTCAACAAACAATATCTCAGATGATAGCATTCCACTATAGCTAAATCCCTGAAAGTTGTGTATATGTGTTTATTTTATTTCTTGATTTATTACTTTTTTACATCTTTTTATTATGCAAATATTTGTCTGAACATCGTTTCTTCCACAACTGCACAGCAAACAAATACTGTGTGAATACCTCACATATTATTATACTTGTGTAGTTATTTAATGAATAGTGTACTATTTTTCTGGTAACTTTATTTAAATGTTAATTTCAAATGCAGTTAAAAAATTGTGCTAATTCAAAAGCAGTCAGTCGCATTTGTTAGCGGGAACCACAACAGAATAGAGAACCGAAAGACACTTCTGAAAAGAATGCATAAATTCATTGTCATTTAATGTGCAAGAACACAAGCTGATTTATTTATGAACCAATGATCCGAATGTAGACGTCTGTTTATAATACTTCTTTTGTTTTAAGAGTGTTGTAGTATATTATTCTGGGTAGTGGCGAAGATGAGTTAAATAATGTCTGTAAGATGTAAGAACGACGCACTGGTGGGAACAGCTTTCAGCCAATGGAAAACCAGACAGTAGCTGAAGACTGCAGTAGTCAAGTAGACACTGGGACTTTTCATGTGAAGAGTTCGAGGGAGCGATTCTGGACACTTTCACATTTGTTGTAAAAGGACCTGTGTTAACGAATGATGTTCAATTGCGTATGTTACTGATTCTGGGCTGCGAACGGCCACTACCGTACTAGCTTTTGAAGGGACTGTAACTCACGAGAGGGCTCAATTTGCTCCAGAGTAGATTGTAATATATTACGTTTGTATCACGGAACTGAGAATAGACAGAGTATGTGTTACTATTCTTTATTTCGCGTACGATAATTTTTAAATCATTAGGTTGAACTCCGAAGCAGGTGAATATTTTGTCTATTGTGATCACTAAATGGACTTAGTTTTCGCTTATCTTTGGTGACTATTTAGTTTGGGGATTTTTCTGTCATTCTTGTAATGCTCTCAAGGAAAATTTACAGCATTCGACAAGGGTATTTTCTGTCTGTGTTTTAAGTAAATATCATAACACCACTTCCAGTTTATTTGAGATGTTCCAGTTGATCAAAAAATCAGTATAAATTTGCAAACTTAATAAACCATGGAATAATGTAGATAGAGAGGTAAAAATTTACACACATGCTTGGAATGACATAGGGTTTTATTAGAACAAAAACAAGCAAACAAAAAAAACAAAGTTCACAAAATGTCCTACAGATGGCGCTGGACAGCAAAACGAATTTGGGCTACCAAAAATCCTAGAATTGTCGCGGAAACTCCATTGCACTATGAGAAAGTCACGGTATGGGTTGGATTTAGCACATCTACTGTTATCGGGCCTTTTTTCTTCGAGGAAATGTGTGATTCTGGTTTTGTAACAGCTACCGTGACGGGTGAGAGGTACGCCGACATGTTACAGAATTGAGTCATCCCTAGCCTGGATGATAAACACCTGCTGGAACGTAAGATGTTTATGCAGGATGGCGCTCCACCTCATATTGCTAGACGCGTGAAAGATCTCTTGCGCGCGTCGTTTGGTGATGATCGTGTGCTCAGCCGCCACTTTCGTCATGCTTGGCCTCCCAGGTCCCCAGACCTCAGTCCGTGCGATTATTGGCTTTGGGGTTACCTGAAGTCGCAAGTGTATCGTGACCGACCGACATCTCTAGGGATGCTGAAAGACAACATCCGACGCCAATGCCTCACCATAACTCCGGACACGCTTTACAGGGCTGTTCACAACATTATTCATCGACTACAGTTATTGTTGAGGAATGATGGTGGACGTATTGAGCATTTCCTGTAAAGAACATCATCTTTGCTTTGTCTTACTTTGTTATGCTATTTATTGCTATTCTGATCAGATGAAGCCCCATCTGTCGGACATTTTTTGAACTTTTGTATTTTTTGGTTCTAATAAAACTCCATGTCATTCCAAGCATGTGTATCAATTTGTACCTCTCTATTTACATTATTCCGTGATTTATTCAGTTTTCAAATTTATACTGACTTTTTGATCACCCTGTACTTTCTTGGATAAGCACTATTCAACATATCTCTCTCAAAACTACATGAATTACAGGCATTAGAATAGAACCTTTGTTTTTAAGTTACTCATTTAATCTTTATTTAGTATTTTTGTGTATTTTATTAATTCGCAATTCTTGCCGGTGCTTAGAATTTTGGCTGCAGGATCTCAGCTACAGGCTATTATTTACAGCGAATTAGTTGCGGGGCATGAAAACAGATGTACGTGGCTCGATCCTATGACTAAATGGAGCTATTCTTTTTAAACAGAGCCGTGCATAGGCCAAGTAACGAAAGTACGAGTAACCACAGGTAAAGACCCAGCGGGTTTGTTCGTATGGGATGCTGCTTGGATGAGCGTCTCAGTTGTAGTAACCGTTAAGAATCGTCCCAATTGAGGACTCGTCCGGGATATGAATCTAATCCCCTTAGAGTTGCAATTGTTAAGTCCAACAATTTACAGTATTCTGTGACTCAGGTACAAAAACTATTGCACGATAGGCCGTTTGGGTGGGGCTCTGAGCATAAGCTTTTGCAGCAGTTGTGTGCATGAGAAATTGTAGCAAAAGCTGAGTACAGTATGGGGAAGTTCGTCGCGGAATTTCTAGAAGGAAGGAGGCTATTCATAGGCATGCTGAGTTCGAATTTGCAGTGGCCAGCAGCAGCGGAGGCCTCGATGGCGTCGTATCGGCAATGCGGGCCTCTGGTGGCGACTTCGAGATCATCAGCATCGACCCTGCACGCAGCAGCAGTTCAGCAAAAGCAGCCAGCATGATAGGTAAGTTAAGTACTGGCGCCGATAACGTTAAAATGTGTGAACTTGCAGCGTCATCGTCAGTGATGGAGCTTCCAAAGATTAAGCAATCACCCAGCATGTGTGGTTCAGATAATGTTAGTGGGCCAGTTATTTAAAATCTGAAAGTGGTAGTGTTGATAGAGACGATATTAGTGCTGCAGACAGTCCGAAATCAGAGAAGTGAGATATAACTGCAAATCACTCAACTGCATGTTTAATGGAAATTCTGACAAATTTGAACTCTAACAGTGGAGTGCTGCGTACAGTGATATGTTCAATAAAGGCAGAGATAGGTTCAGTAGAGGCAAGTGTAGCAGAATCAGCAAAAGCTGATGTGACGAAAACTACATCAGATATAGAAGGAATGACTGAATCAAAAGTAGAAAGTATGAGGGCAGACGTACGCAAAATTTCTGAAGAGAATGGCCTGATTAACACCAGAGTGGAAAAATGTTTCTGGGTCATGTTGGAAAAGATACATTACGAGCCTAGTCGTGAGGTAAAGAATTTTGTGCTGAGGCAAAATATGCTTGAGGCGGCAACCATTAAATCGGTTAACAGGTAAAGTAGTAGAATGTGACGAAGAGGCGCTTAAGAACGGAGAACATTTTAAAGCCGTGTTAACTGAAGAACCTGTGCAGCTTGAACAGCAGTTTAAAGACATGAGGGTAGAATTAAATTATTTAGTAACAAATCATGTACCGCTGTGATAGACGTTCCGTGGGTTAATTCAGGAACCGCAAAGTGTTTTGCAAGTGATGGAAAATACCACCCAACTGATTTCCTTGCTGCTTGTAGAGATAGTTTTGAGAGGAATATCGGACGAGGCAACAATTAAATCGCGGAATGACATCTTGAGGGCAATGCACAATCATGGGCAAATTTAATGAGTGCTTCATGTTATACCTGAGAAGTGTCTGGGAGTTCTTTCCTGAACAACTTCTAGAGTGAAGCGAAGCAAAGTGACTTCAGAATGAGTTCCTAATCGGACCAAGTTTCGAACATGGAAGTAGGTCGATGGGGTATTTTTGTGTGTATTAACTGTCTAGATTGGCACATGTAAATCGTCCGCTGGGTGGGTGGACAGAGATTACGACTCTCAAGAGAAGACTACCGCCTTTTTTACAATGGGATTTTGTTCACAGTTCGACAAATTCAATTGACGAGTTTTTAGATTACAAACTCCATTGACGAATTTTTTCTAATTTGTTGAGAAACTTGAACAGGCCACAATTGGAACAGTAGACAGGGGAATGGGTACCAGAACGGGAATTATAATGACCAGAAAAATACTTATCACTGTAATAATATTTTTCACGGAGGAAATGGAAACGGGAATTTTCAAAAGAGAAAACAAAATCAGGAACGAAGATTGGAGGGGCAGGTGGCTCTTGAATAGCAATGCCAGAAGACAAGGTCGGGAAATTAGAGATCATGGTATCTCCGGCCCGGAGGTGACGAAATAAACTGGCGTTGAAAAGAGCACGTTATTTTGAAAATTCTGTGGGCGTAGAAAATTCTGCAATGAAGTCACAAATGTTGGAGATGGAGATTATACGAAATAAGAATAAAATAGTGATTAATTTTCAGCGGATCAATCATAAAGAGGGCGCAAGAAATATGGTAAAATATGTTAGAGATTCGATACTGATGATACGAGGATGAAGAATTTATTTTATGAAGGGAAGTGGATGAAGTATGTTTCTTGAAAATTCTGTGATTAGAAGAGAGGCTGAGGTGTAACTGAATTTGGTAGAGGTGGAATGTATGACGAATTTTGATGAGGTATTCGTCATTAACAACAGTTATAGGAACGTAGGTGAAAGTAAAGTAGATGTTGTAAGACGAAAATATGTGAAGGTATTTGTGAAGATGACTTGGCAATAGTCTCCTCAGCTGGTGACGAATTTTATTATATATCAGCGGATGTCGGTGAATTATTGTTAAAGGGAAGTAAAGATGATGTTTTAGGTGCTGTAGTTGTGAAGGTTGAAGCTATTCATCTAGATATCTCAGAATTTATGGAATTATTCCTGTTGATGGAAGTGAATCGATGGCTCTTGATGAAAGCATGAATTATGGGTAGATGTGGAAGCATGAATATGAAAGTAATGTGTTAGATGGGAGATCAGGATCCATAGTGTCGGAGAAATTTGAGATTAAACAAAAAATGAAGGAAAAAGTGTTAGATATGAGTTTGGCGGAATACAGGTGTACTGTGAATCTAATATGGAACGATGCAGTAGCGGTAGTTTATTTGGCGCATCGGCGGATGTTGACACGGTTATTGGTAGTGGTTATTATAATATATCGATGGATGTAATGGATGTTTTAAGTAAAGAAGTTTATGCATTATCAGTGGATGTTAAGGGAGTTACCTATGATAAAGCTTTTGGGTTTCGACGGAAATAGGGAGGATTTATGTAAGGGAGATGAAGTTATAAGTTGTGTGCTTAGTTGTGAGAATGTTGCAGCTACTGATATCGTTACTCCAGAGGATGTCTACGAAGATTACGAAACGAGAGATTTTGAGGGAGTTTAAAGCCTGCAGACGATACCGAAGTAGATCAGGAGAGTCTAGGAATGGATATGGATAAGGAGTTTACGGGTTGTTCTGAAATTATAATGTGTACCGTAAATATGGAGGGAAAGGGAAAGGACGTGGAAAATGGCCTTCAGATGGAGCAATATTTAGAGACAGTTGGAACTAGAGATGTGCAGCCTGTAAGTGAAAGGAGCGGTGTTGATGAAGAGAGAAAGTGTGCGTCTCTCTAAACTAAAAATGGTGTTCCGGCGGTTGTCACAACATTTGCCTGTGAACGTAAGAGTGAGCCAGTGAATGAGGAAAGCGGCCTAGAATATGAGTAGGTGAAAAACGCAAAGAAAGAGATTCAGAAGATACACTGGAAACATAAATGTTATATGAGGCAACGGTGGCAGAGTTATACCTTGTGAACGAAAAATGTGGTGTGTATTAATATAAGTGTGTAAATAAAGTCATTTTCATGCGTAGTTTTTAAGAATTTTGGGGGTATTTCTGTTTTGTGTAAATCGTTGACGAACTGAAAATATATGTGACAAAATGTGTGGATACAAAACTTAGTGGAATGAGAGTGTCGATATTGGCCATACAAATCTTGGTGCGAGGAGGTCGGCAGAATGTAATTAATCTGTTCATTTACGAATGAGTGAAATTTAAACCATTCTGCACGAAAGACTTGGGGGAAATTTAAATGTGTTACTTATAGTATTCTGGATGGGTTTCTTGTGTAATATGTGTACCGATAATTATTATTCGCACAAAATTTGGTGCGTGGAGGTTATAGGACCTCATTAAAATTTTAATTGCTTGTGGGAGTAAAGCACGTAGTTACGTGCAAAGTATGAGCTAAGTCCTTGACGGTGTAGTACGTGGGTTAATTCTATGATGTAAGTTAGTTTGGAAGGGTTTTGAATAAATTTGTGAGTAAAACTTTAGAGACAACTTAGCAATATGTTTAAGAGACTAGCTCTCGGGATAAGTGTTTTGTTATACAACTAGGATATAGATGAATTTAGAATACAGTTATCATCTGAATTGAAATGAAAGCTAAGTGGGAGCTTTAAGCACAAGGTAGTATTAGTTTTAAAGTTTCCAATGAGACTCGGTAAAATTGTGAAGCAATGATAAAATGTTGATTGATTTATGTTATCGAACAAATTTCACAACTTGAAAGACGCGGTATGTAGTGGGAACGAAGGTAGAGTGTTTGAAATGTCGCGCTGAATCAAATATTTTGCCTAGGTTATAAATCAGTTTTTTGCTTGTGTACTCTTTGTAAATATATCGATTCTATGGGGAGGACGTTCAGTGCCTGATCTTAGGGGACTCTGGAAGCCATATGATTAACAGTAACTCAACCAGAGTCATATTCTGACAGCTATAGTCCTTCAGCACTGACGGTGACTGCGGATTGATGCGTGTTTCAGCACGGCATGTGGCCAATGGCATAAAGAATTTCGATGGAGGCGGCTGGACTATGAACTATCTAAACTTTGAGGCCAGAAAATGAATTGCGTGCTCTGTTTGTCAAAGTGAAGTGTCACGATGTACTGGTCAGAGTAAAAGGTGCTATCTAATGAGTGTAAAAACGCTAAAAAGTTTTGAAAGATCTGAGCCGACTCGAGAGTTCATTTAAATTTAAATGTTTATTTTGACATTTAATTAATATGCCTTAATTTTATAATTTTTATTACATTTAGAAAATTTAAGTTGATAATAAGACATATCCTAGGAGGTACATGCTGTTTGATACACCACCACAAAAATTCTTACACTATTTTTCTGACATACAAGCTGGGTATTCTATTATCACTTTATGGAAGTATTAATTTGAGCAATTGCTCAACCAATACTGGTACAAAGAAAGATGAATTTGATGTACAGCTGAACGCTAGTGGGCTCAAGGGCACTGCAGCAGGTCCGACTAGGTGACCGGTGCGTGTGATGCCAGGTACAAAGACTAGCAGCATCGCTGGAAATGTGGGAAAATCCCAGTACAAGGAGCTGTCGCTCGCATGGCCTTTGTGCGAGAGACAATGCTCCGTGACAAGGCAGAATGTCAGGCAAGCTGAAAGATAGCTTTTTACTGTTCTTTGAGTCTATAATAATTCACAGGAAGTGCTAAAGGAAATGTGAATAAATAGACGATCTCAGATAAATGACACAACACAGTATTTTTAAAAATACGGATGTCAATATTTCACAGTAAATAAACATTTTCACAATATGCCTCTGAATTGTTGTTGTTGTGGTCTTCAGTCCTGAGACTGGTTTGATGCAGCTCTCCATGCTACTTTATCCTGTGCAAGCTTCTTCATCTCCCAGTACCTACTGCAACCTACATCCTTCTGAATCTGCTTAGTGTACTCATCTCTCGGTCTCCCTCTACGATTTTTACCCTCCACGCTACCCTCCAATACTAAACTGGTGATCCCTTGATGCCTCAGAACATTTTCCACCAATCGATCTCTTCTTCTGGTCAAGTTGCGCCACAAACTTCTCTTCTCCCCAATCTTATTCAATACTTCCTCATTTGTTATGTGATCTACCCATCTAATCTTCAGCATTCTTCTGTAGCACCACATTTCGAAAGCTTCTATTCTCTTCTTGTCCAAACTAGTTATCGTCCATGTTTCACTTCCATACATGGCTACACTCCATACAAATACTTTCAGAAAAGACTTCCTGACACTTAAATCTATACTCGATGTTAACAAATTTCTCTTCTTCAGAAACGCTTTCCTTGCAATTGCCAGTCTACATTTTATATCCACTCTACTTCGACCATCATCAGTTATTTTGCTCCCCAAATAGCAAACCTCCTTTACTACTTTAAGAGTCTCATTTCCTAATCTAATTCTCTCAGCATCACCCGACTTAATTCGACTACATTCCATTATCCTCGTTTTCCTTTTGTTGATGTTCATCTTATATCCTCCTTTCAAGACACTGTCCATTCCATTCAACTGCTCTTCCAAGTCGTTTGCTGTCTCTGACAGAATTACAATGTCATCGGTGAACCTCAAAGTTTTTATTTCTTCTCCATGGATTTTAATACCTACTCCGAATTTTGCTTTTGTTTCCTTTACTGCTTACTCAATATACAGATTGAATAACATCGGGGAGAGGCTGCAAACCTCTCTTACTCCTTTCCCAACCACTGCTTCCCTTTCATGTCCCTCGACTCTTATAACTGCCATCTGGTTTCTGTACAAATTCAAAATAGCCTTTCGCTCCCTGTATATTACCCCTGCCACCTTCAGAATTTGAAAGAGAGTATTCCAGTCAACATTGTCAAAAGCTTTCTCTGAGTCTACAGATGCAAGAAACGTAGGTTTGCCTTTCCTTAATCTTTCTTCTAAGATAAGTCGTAAGGTCAGTATTGCCTCATGTATTCCAGTATTTCTACGGAATCCAAACTGATCTTCCCCGCGGTTGGCTTCTACTAGCTTTCCATTCGTCTGTAAAGAATTCGTGTTAGTATTTTGCAGCTGTGGCTTATTAAACTGATTGTTCGGTAATTTTCACATCTGTCAACACCTGCTTTCTTTGGGATTGGGATAATTAGATTCTTCTTTAAGTCTGAGGTTATTTCGCCTGTTTCATACATCTTGGTCACCAGATGGTAGAGTTTTGTGAGGACTGGCTCTCCAAAATTAACAACTTTTAAACGCCATATGCGATTCCAACAGATAATATCTCAGATGGTAGCATTGCACTATAGCTATCATCTCTAAAGTTATGTATCTATGTTTATTTACTGCTTGATTTTCTCCTTTTTTTATATCTGTTCAATATGAAAATATTTATCAGAACATCGTTTCCTCAACAATTACGCACCAAATGAATACAATACGAGCACCTCACATATTGTCACACTTGTGTAGCTGTTTAATGAACAGTTTACTATAATTCTGACTGCAAATGATGTTAAAAAGTTGTTCTAATTTAAAATTGGTCAATCGCATGTGTTAGCAGACACTACATATGAAAAGAAAACTGAAAGATGCCTTTTTCGAGAATGCATAAATAATAGTTTAAACAATATTTAACGACAAATGATTGTCATTTAACTTGAGTGCGCTTGCGCAAGAACACTATCTTATTTATTTAAGGATCTACTACTGCGTATATTTATTGTAAATGATCTCAGTATAAATGAATATTGATAAAATATCTGTTGTTTTAATCTTGTTATAATACATTAGTTTAGTCCCGGCAATGGTTAAGATAAACCAAAGCACATCTGTAGCACATAGGAAGGATGTATTTTTGGTGGGGATGGCCTTCAGCCAGTGGAAAAGCAGACAGCAGCAGGACACTATGGGAGTCAAGTGGACACTGGGACTTTCGAGTCGAGAGCTCAAGGGCGTGATTCTGGACATTTTTACGTTCGTGCTGGCAGGAAGCAGAACACTTGCATTAACGAGTGGTATTTGGTTGCGAGTGTGATTGATTCTTGGTGGCAAACGGCCGCTAAGGTACTCTAAATTTTCAAGGGACTAACTCACGAGAGTTCTGAATGTATCCCAAGTGACACAAGAATTTTGATAAGAGGATCAGGGAAAGAAGACTTTCAGTCGTCAGCATACAGGACACTGATGCAACTGTCAGACTGGTTTGAAAGAAATAAGCTCGTTATAACAGTAGCCATGAATTTCCACAGATGTCATAAAAAGCAGCAGAATGACATGCACTTGAAACAACAAAAGCTTAAAACTGGCTGATGTTACAAATTTTTGGGGATACATCTTCAGGATGAACTTAAATGGAATTATATATTCAGTCTCTAACAGGTAAACTGTCATCTATTTGCTATGTGCTGCATATAGTGAACTCAAGCTGTAATAGAGAAATAGTTCTGCAGGCATATCATGCACATTTTCAATCTGTAGTCAGCTATGGAATCACATTCTGCATAAATTCAACATGTAGCCAAACTATATTCAAAACACAGAAACGAAGTGTTAGAGTCATCTGCAATGAGATAAAAGGTTCATGTCATTCTCTTTTGCAAACATTAAAGATCCTCAACCTTCCATGCTCGTATATACATAAAGCAGCTCTCATGAAACAAGGAATTTCAATAACATACCTTACACTCATGTCAGAACACGTGTCTGCCAGAAAAGTGTCCTACATATACCATCATAGTTGTATAATAACCTTCCATCTAGCATAAATATAATCAGTAAAGAAAGCTTGTACAAAAAAAGCTATAGCTATATCCGATGAACCACATTTCTACTCTGTTAACGATGATGTGTAACACGGTATCCTTCTCCAAAGTAAAATTGTCTATAATACCAAATACTACCTCTATCTAAGGAACATAAAATAGCAAACATTTTAAGTAAATTGTATAAATGTGATCATATATTGTGGTGTCACCGGCAGACACCACACTTGCTAGGTGGTGGCCTTTAAATCGGCCGCGGTCCGGTAGTATACGTCGGACCCGCGTGTCGCCACTATTAGTGATTGCAGACCGAGCGCCGCCACAAGGCAGGTCTAGAGAGACTTCCTAGCACTCGCCCCAGTTGTACAGCCGACTTTGCTAGCGATGGTTCACTGACAAATTACGCTCTCATTTGCCGAGACGATAGTTAGCATAGCCTTCAACTACGTTATTTGCTACGACCTAGCAAGGCGCCAGTATCCGTATTATTGATATTGTGAATCATGTACCATAAAGATCGACGTTCTCCATGAATGGATTAAAGTTAAGTATTCCACCAGCTACGTCCGTTTTTCTCAATTCTAATTCCCTTGTCATGTTCCAGACCTCACGCCAGCCTGCGTGAGCTAAAACGCGTGCATTTCGGCCTCCTTTAACCATACGGTTGGCTCTCCTGCCATCCACAACATATATATTATCTGACTGTATCGTCTTTAGGAATAATTTGTGGGATATTAACTATATTTGTAGTAAACGTTACTAAGATTGAACGTGTAATCTTGACTAATTTCTCTATTGTCTTTATGTATAAATGTGCTCATATAAATGTACTGTTTGTAGGAATCATTTGTGGGACATCAATTACATATGTAGTAAACGTTGCGTAGATTGAATTTGAAATCAAGGTTAATTTCTGTACTGTTCTTATGAGAAAAACTTGCAATGTTTATCTCTGTATTGTGTTTTGACTTGTCCTATATCTACGCGAGATATCACAGGATCAAAAAAATAAATAAAGGAGTAAAAGTTGGACTAATATATTCCGCTTGCATCACGGAACCGAGGGTAGACAGAGTATGAGTTACTATGTTTCGTGCGTGATAATTTGTAAATCAACGGGTTGAACTCTGAACCGTTTTGCGCTCGTGAATATTTTGTGCATTGTGGTCATGAAAGGGACATAGTTTTCATGTAATATTGACGACTATTTAGTTTGGAGATCTTTCTGCCATTCTTGTAATCCTCCCAACGTAACTTTACTGCATTTGATAAGGGTATTTTATCTCTATATTTTAATTTATTATCATAAGAGCACTTCCACTTTATTTGAGATGACCTTTCTTCAATAAACGATATTCAACATAATGCTCTGTCGTCTACATCAATTACAGACCTTACAGTAGAACCATTGTTATTAAATTATTCATTAAACTTTTATTTATTTTATTAATTAGAAATCCTAGCCAATGCATAGACTCTTTGACTGCAAGATAAGAGTACAGGTCATTATTTACAGCGAATTAGATGCAGGGCACGAAAATAGACGTGCGTGGCTCGACCCTACGACCACATCCAGCTATTCTTTTTAAACAGAGCCGTGCATAGGGCAAGTACTCACGTGGAGGCTTACCAACAATCGCTCTTCCCCCGAATCTTTCGCGACTGGAACAGGAAAAGTAACAGCGGTACAAAAAGTACCCTCAATCATGGACTGTCAGGTGGTTTTCAGGATGTAGATGTAGAACACAGCGAGACATATCCTGCTGACAGTCGCAGTAATATGTCGTCTGACAGATATCTGTTCTTCAGTCATACTGGTCGATGTCATTTTTTGTCACATAGAATGCGAATGGTTCTTTAGCATAGTTATTGGTGCTACATTTGAAAATAAACCAGTTTCTGCTCATCAAGTTTTCTTGTGAGACATTCCCTTTTAATTAGAATCCTTCAGACGCTGCACTTTTGGTCATTATGCTGGGTAGTAATTTATTCATCCTGCAGATGTTATTTGTTGACAAATAAGCACATTGTGTGTTACATACATGAACCTCAGTTCAGAAATCCATTTCCATAAACTGATGGAGGTTTAGAAACATTACTCATTAGTCATGTTTAAATACCTTGTACCTGTGTAAATACACTCCTGCAAATGGAAAAAAGAAATTGACACCGGTGTGTCAGACCCACCATACTCGCTCCGGACACTGCGAGAGGGCTGTACAAGCAATGATCACACGCACGGCACAGCGGACACACCAGGAACCGCGGTGTTGGCCGTCGAATGGCGCTAGCTGCGCAGCATTTGTGCACCGCCGCCGTCAGTGTCAGCCAGTTTGCCATGGCATACGGAGCTCCATCGCGTGAGGTCTCCACAGTACATCGATGTTGTCGCCAGTGGTCGGCGGAAGGTGCACGTGCCCGTCGACCTGGGACCGGACCGCAGCGACGCACGGATGCACGCCAAGACCGTAGGATCCTACGCAGTGCCGTAGGGGACCGCACCGCCACTTCCCAGCAAGTTAGGGACACTGTTGCTCCTGGGGTATCGGCGAGGACCATTCGCAACCGTCTCTATGAAGCTGGGCTACGGTCCCGCACACCGTTAGGCTGTCTTCCGCTCACGCCCCAACATCGTGCAGGCCGCCTCCAGTGGTGTCGCGACAGGCGTGAATGGAGGGACGAATGGAAACGTGTCGTCTTCAGCGATGACAGTCGCTTCTGCCTTGGTGCCAATGATGGTCGTATGCGTGTTTGGCGCCGTGCAGGTGAGCGCCACAATCAGGACTGTATACGACCGAGGCACACAGGGCCAACACCCGGCATCATGGTGTGGGGAGCGATCTTCTACACTGGCCGTACACCTCTGGTGATCGTCGAGGGGACACTGAATAGTGCACGGTACATCCAAACCGTCATCGAACCCATCTTTCTACCATTCCTAGACCGACAAGGGAACTTGCTGTTCCAATAGGACAATGCACGTGCTCTAGATGGTGTAAGTCAACTACTCTGGCCAGCAAGATCTCCGGATCTGTCCCCCATTGAGCATGTTTGGGACTGGATGAAGCGTCGTCTCACGCGGTCTGCACGTCCAGCACGAACGCTGGTCCATCTGAGGCGCCAGGTGGAAATGGCATGGCAAGCCGTGCCACAGGACTACATACAGCATCTCTACGATCGTCTCCATGGGAGAAAGGTGCGAAAGGTGGATATACACTGTACTAGTGCCAACATTATGCATGCTCTGTTGCCTGTGTCTATGTGCCTGTGGTTCTGTCAGTGTGATCATGTGATGTATCTGACCCCAGGAATGTGTCAATAAAGTTTCCCCTTCCTGGGACAATGAATTCACGGTGTTCTTATTTCAATTTCCAGGAGTGTATAATAGCGAAAACCCTTTTTTATGACTGTGAAGAGATGACGCTTAAACGAAAAGTTAAGTTTTATGTGATATAGTAACGGCTGGCCGGTTAAAAGCATTCTGTCACACGTTCTTTGCTGTGCCCACGATTTGGAGAGAACTAAAGGATCATACAACATATTCGTTTTTACGTCTGACAGAAGTTATTGCCATCGCCATCAAAATAGAAACCCTATTTGCCGTCGTTGATGAGACCAGTCACAGTGAAGAACTACTGGCAGAAGTGACTCCCGAAAACAGTGAATGAAAAGAGTAAAGTTACAAACATGCAGAAAAGGTTATCTGCAGTAGGAAATAAGACAATAATTGTGTGGAAAATGGCATGCTGGGAATGTACTACTGCCTGGACAGAATGACTGAGATCACTGATTGTAACAGAAGGCGAAGAAAGAATGAATGATGGATTAGATCATATGGAACATGTTTGGGCGTCAACACAAATAGTAGTGGCAGACTCACAAGGTTATCAGTTAACGCTGAGCACTTTTTCAGAGAAAGTGGTTGGTGAGACCACAAGATAAATTTGTACTGAAATCATATGGCAACATCACAAGTTTGTTTCGATTAGAAACGGATTTATATTTACATCGCAATGGCCAGCGACTATTTTACTGCGATTTAGACACTCTTTATTTATTTATTTATTTAACCTGATCAGATTAGGGCCATCAGGCCCTCTCTTACATCGGACCAGTGTTCCACACATGCAGCATTTCACACATCAGAGTTACATCATGACAATAGTTTAAATGAGAATGTTAGCTTACTCTAGTGACAATATGAATAAAGAGTAGTGACTAAGACCTAATTAAGTAAATGCGGCAGTATTTTTACAACAGGTGCTATACATACAGATTATGATAAAAGCAATAATAAGCAATAATAATAACAGTAAAAAAATCAAATGATAATGACAAACATGAGAAGGATTGGCAATAGTAACGAAGGTTTGTGCAGATGCACATAATATCTTGGCGTGTAAAGTAGATGTTTACTAGTTTAGCGTGTTTTGGGGAATGGGGATTTAAGGAGGGGGAAAGAGGGAAGTAATGAGGTGAAGTGCATTCATGTACAGAGGAAGGCATTACTGTTGCTTAAGTAGATACGTCATTAACTGTTTTTTTGAAGCTGGACATGTTTTTAAGTTCTCTAACATAACGAGGGAGGTTATTCCAGAGTCGGGTTCCCGCTGCTGTAAAGGACTTGGAGAAGGTGACTGAGCGATGCAGTGGAACGGAGAGGATTTTATTATAATGGGAACGTGTGTTTCTGTCATGTTGTTCCGACATGAGCGTTAGGGACGAGGAGAGATATGAGGGACAGTGTACATTTATAAGGCAGTAGATGAGACAGAGCGTATGAAATCTCTGCGTTTGACTGCACGCAGCCAGGACAATTTTGCATATGCTGGTGAAATGTGATCAAAAAGTCGAACGTCACAGATATATCGGACGCAGGCATTCATGACCAGTTCTAGACGTCCGGAATTTTCCTGAGAGAGGCCTTGTGGGATAATATCGCTGTAGTCAATGATTGGGAGTAAAAGCGTTTGTACTAATTTCTTTTTCAGATCGAAAGGGAAGAGTTTTTTATATTGTTGTAGGACATGAAGGGATGCTGATGCTTTTTTGCACACTGCAGTTACGTGCTCTGTCCAATTTAGATTTTCATCTATTATTACTCCCAAACTCTTTGCTGAGGGAGAGAAGTTAATATTTGTTCCATTTAGGATAAGAGGTGGTACGGATTCCCGATGTTTTGGGCTAATGAGCTTAGAGTGACCAACAAGTACCGCTTAGGTTTTAGATGGGTTTAGTTTTAGACCTATGTCCTGTGCCCATTTTGACAGTGCATCGAGGTCAGTATTGAAATTTTCAATAGCTTTCTTGAGATTGCTTGGTATCGCACTTAGATACAACTGAAGGTCATCAGCATACATATGGTATTTGCAATAGGTCAGAACCGATGACACATCGTTGACATACAGAGAGAACAGTATAGGACCTAATACTGAGCCTTGGGGAACGCCTGACACTACCTGCCGCCATTGTGATTTTATATTCCCAGATAGGACGCGTTGCTGACGAGACGTCATATATGAGCGAAACCATTGCACTGCACTTGGTGAGAAATTTCGACCGCTAAGTTTGGCCAGTAAGATGTCGAAGTCGACAGTATCAAATGCTTTGCTGAAATCTAAGAAGCAAATGACAGTCGCTTCTTGTCTGTCCATGGCAAGTTTCAAGTCATCTGTCACCTTTATCAGAGCAGATGTTGTGCTTTGATGTTTACGGAAACCTAATTGGTATTCGTCTAGTAGGTTGTTAGTAGTGAGGTAGTTGGTGAGCTGGTCATGAACTATATATTCTAAGGCCTTTGGTAGTGCAGGAAGAAGGCAGATGGGGCGGTAGTCAGAAGGTGCTGTGGCTATGTCCTTTTTAGGCAGTGGCTTAATTTGTCCCAGTTTCCAGGCCTCAGGGAAAACACTTGTGATTAATGAATCGTTGAAAATGTCTGTTATAGAGGGCAGTAGTTGGTCAATAATAAGTTTTACCATCTGGATAGTGATACCATCATGTCCAGTAGATGCTGATCTAATCCGCATTATGGCTTTCTTGACAGTACTGCAAGTGACCTGCTGTAGATAGAATTTTTCTTTGCTACAGTCGTTCAACCCCATGAAGTAATCAATGATTCTCTGTTTTTTTTTTGCGGTACAATTTTGGTTGTAGGTAACGTGAAGAATCGGTTTAGTTCTTCAGCTGGGACCATGTGATTTTCTGCAACAACACAATGAAACAGAATATGAATTACTGTGATCGATGGAAAAAGTATCGGGGCCTTCTCTTATGACAAATTTCTATTCCAGAAGTTGCAAACTAAATTTATCCCACACCAGTAAAATAAAATGTCCTACATGTTCCTATGCTCCAGATCACTGAAAGAAAGAGAAACCAATTGTACCGAAAATTATTGGGATCGTTTGTACCCACCCTTTCTTTAAATTTGTTGTCATATTAGTACTACAACAATGTAGAAGACCTGATCGCAGATAAATATACCGCCGGATATACGATAATTTCTGTCGGGAGCGTCAATATCAGTTTAAATAGAAAATAGGCACTGATTTCAGTTTTAAAAGAAATTTCGATATGTTAGCCACGTTTTTTACGCAGCAATATTTGAGGTCATATTTCTTGGTTCATGTCCAAGTGAGAAGCTCATGGAAAAAAACAAAAAAATGATATTCAGTTATCGTCTAAGATAAGCTGCAAACGTTTCTCAAGATGCATTTGACACTTCAGTACGAAAATTCGAAATATTTGGATGCAGGATGAAAATGTCATACGAAGCAGTCTATCTCGTTACTCTTACTGCTTGAGTAATTTCTGAGGGACAACAATTCATTATACAGAAACTAAATAAAAAATTTTAGTCGATGACATGAGGCACCTTTACTAGAATGCTAGGGAATGCGTCAAGAGACGCACTGACAGTGAAGAACCGTTTCATGGGTTACTGTACACTGAAGAGCCAAAGAAACTGGTACACCTGAGTAGTATCGTGTAGCTCCCCCGCGGGCACGCAGAAATGCCGTAACACGACGTGGCATGGACTCGTCTAATGTCAGAAGTAGTGCTGGAGGAAACTGACACCATGAATCCTGTAAGGCTTGTCCATAAATCTGTAAGAGTACGAGGGGGTCGAGATCGCTTCTGAACATAACGTTGCAAGGCATCCCAGATATAAAACTTCCTGGCAGATTAAAACTGTGTGTCCGACCGAGACTCGAACTCGGGACCTTTGCCTTTCGCGGGCAAGTGCTCTACCATCTGAGGTACCGAAGCACGACTCACGGCCGGTCCCCACAGCTTTATTTCTGCCAGTATCTCGTCTCCTACCGAGTTCGAGTCTCGGTCGGGCACACAGTTTTAATCTGCCAGGAAGTTTCATATCAGCGCACACTCCGCTGCAGAGTGAAAATCTCATTCTGGATCCCAGATATACTCCATAATGTTTATGTCTAGGGAGTTTGATGGCCAGCGGAAGTATATAAACTCAGAAGAATGTTCCAGGAGTTACTCTGTAGCATGTTTGGACGTGTGGAGTGTCGCATTTTTCCTGCTGACCTGTCAGAATCGTACCTAGACATATCATGGGTCCCATATCACTCCAACTGCACACGCCCCACACAATTACAGAGCGTCCACCAGCTTTAACAGTCCCTTGTGGACATATAGGTTCCAAGGATTCACGAGGCTGTCTTCATACCCGTACAAGTGTGTCCATCCGCTCGATTCAATATGAAACGAGACTCGTCCGACAAGGTGACATGTTTCCAGTCATCAACAGTACACTGTCGGCATTGATGGGTCCAGGAGAGGCATAAAGCTTCATGTGGTGTGGTCATCAAGTGTACAGGATTGTGTCTCCGGCTCTGAAAGCCCATATCGACGATGTTTCGTTGAATGGTTCGCACATTGACCCTTGTTGATGGTCCAACACTGAAATCTGCTGCAATTTGCGGAAGGGTAACGCTTCTGTCACACTGAATGCTTCTCTTCAGTCGCCTTGGGTCCCGTTCTTTTTCCAGACAAAGCGATTTCGGAGATTTGATATTTTAATGGATTCCTGATATTCACGGTACACTCCACTTCATCGCTACATCGGAGATGCTGTGTCCAATTGCTCGTGCGCCGACTGTAACATCACGTTCAAACTCACTTAAATCTTGATAATCTCCCATTGTAGCAGCAGTAACCGATTTAACAACTGCGCTAGATATTTTTTGTCTTGTATAGGCGTTGCCGACCGCAGCGCCGTATTCTTCCTGTTTACATGTCATCTCTCTATTTGAATACACTTGCCTGTACCAGTTTCTATGGCGCTTCAGTGTAATTCGCCAGTGCCTGTGAATTGGCGTATTGACAAAGTCAAGGCTGGGAAATCTGGGCCTGATACCAGAGATACAAGCAAGGTTCATGCAGTGACATCACGTTCTCGACCACATTAACGCATTAACGCATGCTGTGCTCGTTGATATTATGGATGATCCTTTTATGTCAACGAATGTTACACATTTCGGACTACAATATGTACACTGTCCATTGACATGCGTAGATTAGTCTCCTCTTACGATCTAAATACATTGGAGACTGTAGATCGTAGACCAGATCCTATGGCGGGAAACTGGCGAGAAGCAGGGCAGTGTCAACTGCGGCAGAGGTAGAGTTGGGAAGGTGGCTTTACTGAACGTACCGGGCTGCAGTGAGTGGAGGCGAGTGCTTTTGACAGCTGCCTCTCCCACCGGGGCTGTTGCGTAGGCTGGCTCGCCGCGCTGCACTTGACTGAGACGCCTTGGGAATTAACAAAGCGCGCAGACGGTGGGCGAAAACAGCGCCAGCGCCCGAAGGAGCGGTTGACAGAACCAGGCGTGTCCGGCAGCCCTCCACTGCAAACAAATGCTGAGCTTCTCATTAAACACTAATACGTCACCTGTGTGCTCATACACGCGCAACACTAAAAATACTGGCGAACGGTGGTGCAACAGCAAAAGGAGGAATATTTGCAGAGTACAGTGCCGGCTCTAGGTACAGGGGTTGGACAGAAATATGGAAACAACGCGACAGATACATGCTTGAACATAAATGCTGATATTAGCCAAATCTGAAAGTTGTGCGGTTGTATTTGAGCACAGATGGAATCCGTGTAATGTCAACCGCTGTCGGAACAGTGTTCTGTGCAGATCTTAGTGCATTATGTCGGACCTAAGTGAATTCGACCGTGGACGAGTAGTGGTGCTCGTATGCTGCGTAGTTCCGTCACGAAAGTAACCAAGGTGTTTGATGTTTCAACGGGAACCATATCGAAGGGTTATATGGCTTACATGGAAATCGGAAAGCCATCATCCGCTGTGTCACAATGCGAACGAAAGTGTGTGTTGAGTGATCATGGCGGACACTCATTGAAGATGATTTTGACGAAAAATAAGAAGCCGACAGTTGCGAAAGTCACTGGAGAAAAGGACGTCGCCCTTGCGAACCATGTTAGCACTAGAAAAACAAAGGGAGCTTAATGGGCAGGAAATTGGAGGGAGAACTGGAATGCCAAAAGCACTCATCAGTGATGCAAATGCGCGTAACAGGAACATATCTTGCCGCAGCCATAAAACCTGGACTATGGATGATTGGAAGAACGTCTTTGTTGCACACTGTTTCCAGCTTCTGGTCGAATTTAAGTCCCAAGGTGAAACATGGTGGGGGTTCGATGACGATGGGGGCCACCGTATCGTGGTATTCCAAGGGCACCATGATTATTCTGCAAGGTCGCAGTACTGTCAAGAATTATGTCACCATTTGGGCTGACCAGGTGTAATGGTGATCTTCGTTCCCTAATGGTGATGCTGCACTCCAAGACGACAGGGCCCCTGATCACACATCTCAGGTCGTCCAGTATTGGTTTTCATCTACATCTACATCTACGTGATTACTCTGTTATTCACAATAAAGTGCCTGGCAGAGGGTTCAATGAACCACCTTCAAGCTGTATCTATACCGTTCCACTCTCGAACGGCACGCTGGAAAATTGAGCACTTAAATTTTTCTGTGCGAGCCCTGATTTCTCTTATTTTATCGTGATGATCATTTCTCCCTGTGTTGGAGGGTGCCAACAGAATGTTTTCGCAATCGGAGGAAAAAAACTGGTGATTGAAGTTTCATGAGAAGATCCCGTCGCAACGAAAAACGTCTTTGTTTTAATGATTGCCACTCCAATTCACGTAACATGTCTGTGACATTATCCCCCTATTTAGCGATAATACAAAACGAGCTGCCCTCCTTTGTACTTTTTCGATGTCATACATCAGTCCCACCTGATGCGGATTCCACACCGCACAACAATACTCCAGAATAGGGCGGACAAGCGTGGTGTAAGCAGTCTCTTTAGTAGACCTGTTGCAGCTTCTAAGTGTTATGGCAATGAATCGCAGTCTTTGGTTTGCTCTACCCACAATATTATGTGGCCGAGCGGTTCTAGGCGCTACAGTCTGGAATGGCGCGACTGCTACGGTCGCAGGTTCGAATCCTGCCTCGGGAATGGATGTATGTGATGTCCTTAGGTTAGTTAGGTTTAAGTAGTTCTAAGTTCTAGGGGACTGATGACCTCAGATGTTAAGTCCCATAGTGCTCAGAGCCATTTGTACCACAATATTATCTACGTGATCGTTCCTATTTAGGTTATCTGTAATTGTAATCCCTAAGTATTTAGTTGAATTTATAGCCTTCAGATTTGCGTGACTTAACGCGTAATCGAAATTTAGCTGATTTCTTTTAGTACTCATGTGAATAAATTAACACTTTTCCTTATTCATGGTCAATTGCCACTTTTCGCAGCATACAGATATCTTATCTAAATCATTTTGCAAGTCGTTTCGATAATCTGATGACTTTACAAGACGGTAAATGTCAGCATCCTCTGCAAACAATCTAAGACGGCTACTAAGATTGTCGCCTATGTCGTTAATATAGATCAGGAACAATAGAGGACCTATAATACTTCCTTGGGGAACGCCGGATATTGCTTCTGTTTTACTCGATGACTTTCCGTCTGTTACTACGAACTGTGACCTTTCTGACAGGAAATCACGAATCCAGTCGCACAACTGACGCGATACTCCGTAGGCATGCAGTTTGGTTAGAAGACGCTTGTGAGGAACGGTGTCGAAAGCCTTCTTGAAATATAAAAATATGGAATCAATTTGACATCCCATGTGGATAGCACTTCATGAGTATAAAGAGCTAGTTGTGTTTCACAGGAACGATATTTTCTGAAACCGTGCTAACTGTGCGTGAATAAATCGTTTTCTTCGAGGTACTTCAAAATGTTCGAATACGGTATATGTTCCGAAACCCTACTGCAAATCGACGTTAGTGATATAGACCTGTAATTCAGCGGATTACTCCCACTTCCCTTTTTGGGTATTGACGTGACTTGAGCAATCTTCCAGTCTTTCGCTACGGATCTTTCTGCGCGCGAGTGTATAACTGCTAAACATGGAGCTATTTTATCAGCATAGTCTGAGAGGAACCTGACTGGCATACAATCTGGACAGGAGGCCTTGCCTTTATTAAGTGATTTAAGCTGCTTCGTTACTCCGAGGATATCTACTTCTATGTTTCTCATCTTGGCAGTTGTTCTTGATTGGAATTCAGGAATATTTACTTCTTCTTTGGTGAAGGAGTTTCGGAAAACCGTATTTAATAACTCTGCTTTAGTGGCACTGTCATCAGTGACTTCTCCGTTGTTATCGCGCAGTGAAGGTATTGATTGCTTCTTGCCACTGGTGTGCTTTATGTATGACCAGAATCTCTTTGGGTTTTCTGCCAGATTTCGAGACTGAATTTCGTTGTGGAAATTATTAAAAGCATCCCGCATTGAAGTACGCGCCATAATTCGAACTTCTGTAAAACGTTGCCGATCTTGGCAGAAGCACAAGGATGAATTATCGCAACTGCCATTGCAATTACAATTACCAGATCTCAATATAATTAAACTTTTGTGATTTACTTTGGAGAGAAGGCTGCATGAACCCTGTCCATCTCCATTATCGGTTAATTAAGCTTGTCACAGTTTTATGGGAATAATAGTATAAGATTCAAGACCTTTATTTAACCCTTCCGAGACGACTGGAGGTGTTCTGAATACCAACTGTGTTTCAACATAGAATTAGGCACGGTAATGAGTTGTGTTTTTTGCGTTTCCATATTTTTGCCCAACCCCTATATACCGGCTTCGTAGTATAGTTAAGTGTTGGTCGCTTCCCCTCCTCCCCTTTCTCACACGTTTCACCACTCGGCTCTCAGCCATACAGAAAACTTATGTATTAATTTATATATGTGGATGACGTATTGATTTAAATGTAACCAAGTTACTTTAACAAGTAATGCACAGCGAGTCTTAGTTCTGGAAAAAAGAGTAGCACAGTAATAAAAATTTTTGAAATAGGTAGAATTAAGAAAGGTCAAGAAACAATAGTAATAATTAACTCGTGTTTACTCGTGTTCAGAAAGAAACAGAACACACTGAACGACTAGAGATAAGACGTTCATATTCACAGGACCTGTACCTTAGTATGTTCTGTAGAAATTGCAGAAATGATTAACATTTCAGTCACCTCGGTTCAATGTGTGTCCTGTTGCGTAGTAGACACAGGATCCGACATGGGCCCTTATAACTTGTTCGATGTGTGATGGCAACGAATAAGGCGCGAATGCCGTCCTGTGGTATAGCCGTCCATCCTGCGTTCACCTCGTTCCAAAGTTCATCTGTGGTGGTCGGCATTGGGTCACAGCGCTGCATCCGTCGTTTCACCAAATTCCACTCAGTTTCGATTGACGACAAGTCTGGTGATCTAGCGAGACAGGGCAAAAGGCTAATATCCTGTGACACCAAGAAGGCAACATGTGATCCTGCATTGTTTTGCTGAAAAATGGCGTCTGGGGTGCAAAAAGGGCATGGCTACGGGTCGCAGGATCTCATTCACATACCTTTTGCATGTCCTTCCTTTTAGCATGACGTCTCTGGGCCGACGGCCGTTTAGTGACAAAAAATAGAAACACCTACAGCCGTCCTTGCGTCATCTTCAGGCTGTTTTGCTGCGGTATAGGTTGATACGATCCCCATGCGTAACCCATCAGTTGCGTACATTACTGGATTCGCAGATAATGTGTCAGCACTCCAACCATCAACTGTCAACATCTGTGGCGAACCAAATCACGTCCATCATTTTCAAACAAATTCACATAGATCACACTGGTCATAGTGCCCTGGAGGCGCACCAACTGTGCTTTGTGGTTGTACCCAACAGCATCCCACACCATAAGGCCTTGAGTTGGCGCTGTATGTCTTGGAAGAATTCAGTCACTGTGATACCGCTCCGCCTGCCTGCGGCGAACCAAAACGCGTCCATCATTTTCAAACAAATAGGACCTGGATTGGTCCCAAAACACTATCTGATACCATCCCTGCTCCCAGTGACGTCGTTTCATATACCATTGCTGTCTAGCATGTTTCTGCACATTTGTCAAAGGTAGGCGGAGGAGTGGACGACGCGCTCATAACCCATCAGTCACCTCGGTCCTTGTTCCATGCGTGATGGCATCGAATAAGGTGCGAATGGAGCAAAATGCAGAAAGACCGGTACAGGATCGAGGCTTGGTGCAGGGAATGGCAACTGTCTTCAAGATAAGCGAATGTAACATATTGGCTATATGTATACAGAAAGAGCCATTATTACACGATTACACGATTGCAGAATATCACTGGAAGCCGTAATAAACGGCGACGAACTTTCGCCCCTCATAGTGTATAAGATGTGTTCCACTGTTCAACTGTTGACTGTTGAGTCAGAGCCGAGGAGGACGGAGATATGTCCAGCAATGCCATTCGGATGAGGTGTTGATCTTCTCGGCCGGGGAGGGGGGGGGGGGGGGCGGTCCGGGTGGTGCGACCAGACTCATCTCGTCGTGTTCTACGTCCTTCCGTGAACAATTCTGCACACTCCTGTCGCACTGCCGAAATACTTCGTCCCATAAGGGCAGCAATTTCCGGGATGGATGCATCACTTACTCTCGTGCCATCACTGATTTGACCAGGCACAGGTTCGAATCCTGCCTCGGGCATGGATGTGTGTCATGTCCTTAGGTTAGTTAGGTTTAAGTAGTTCTAAGTTCTAGGGGACTGATGATCACAGCTGTTAAGTCCCATAGTGCTCAGAGCCATTTGAACCACTGATTTGACGGCACGGTTCGCGCACGCATCTGCGAGGAATCCTGCACGTCCGCTCAAGTTTCACTGATCCATTACCTTCGGTTTATAGCGACAACGAGAGCCGCAGGAACATTTTACCGGTAGGTGGTGTTGCCCCGAGGTATCGATGTTGACATTAAACTCGCGGGCTGACATTGTTTGAACGTTAATCATTTCCGCAGTACACGTGCTATGAATATAAACGATCTATTTCTAGTCGTTGAAGGTTTTCTGCATTTCTTCCTGGACGTGAGTGTAATAATAATAATAGAAATATAAAGGAATACTGGAAAAATAGGGAAGAACAAAGAAAAACGGGCAACTGAAGTTTTTAAGTGATTCAGGTCAGCCTGTACGAACATAAAGAATAATAATGAGTGATGTAATAATTATTTAAATAAAAATAAATTGTTAATATATCAAGGTTTTAAATCGTATTTAAAAAGACGTAGAATACTTTCTTCTAACATCATTCAGCTTCCTAGCCCCATAAAGATACTCCTGAAAATTTGAGCTTACAAATTTTTAATAGCTATAACATAACTTGTAAGATTTATAAAGAAAAACGTGGGGACCATGGAATACATAAGATGTGGACGAATGGTTCACGTCCTAATTAGTGTCTATTTGCATACGCCTCACTTTTTTCTTATAAATTTTACTAGCGTCTCACAGATATTAAAAATCCAGAAGCACAAATTTGCAATACTACATGCATGGCATTAGGAATTTGTATGGGGCTAGGAGAAATTATTTTATACTTTTTAGTCTGATTTAAAAAGGAGTTACGTTAAAAATTTGTAGCTTTTCATCCGCCACGTCGCTCGCGCGAGCTTATGACACATGTGGCACACGTGCCCCCCCTGCCCATCACTGTGACCACTTCTTCCGAGCCCCCCCCTCCCCCCCTCCCCCCCCCCCCCCCACCCCCCGGTCATACCTCCTCGCTCAGCTCAACCATGCCCGTCCGCTTGCTTACTGCCTGGAACGCATCCTGATACCTCGTGTGTAACCCAAGGGAGTGTTATAGGCCCATCACTTTTCACACTGCATAGAAATGACCTAGAGGATAACGTTGGGAACTCCGTGAGGCTCTTCGTGTAGTCGCAACGGTAGAAAACTGCAGCAAAATGCAGAAAGACCCAGGCTTTGTGCAAGGAATGGCAACTGTCCTCATCATAAGCGAATGTAACATATTGTTTATATATAGACAAAAAGAGCCATTATTACACGATTACACAATTGCAGAATACCACTGGAAGCAGTTCCTTCCATAACATATCTACAAGGGGCAGACAAACGAAAATGAGTGAGGAGGGAAAAAAGTAAGTAACCTGTTTATTACGTCAAAGGTGACCGCGGTAACCGTTAACACACTTAACCTGCTTTTTAAACAAGACGTTCAGCACCTTCACGAAAAAACAGAGTTGCCTGCGGACCATAACTGCACCCAGGCGTGCATCTGTTCGTCCGAGACACGTCGACGACGGGTGAACGTCTTTCGTCAGGACCGCCCACATGATGCTAAATCCGTTACGACTATGCCGCAGAAATTTCGCTGTTAAGCCCTTACACATCGCCCTTGCAGTCTCGATCTCCGCGCATGCGATTTCCATGTTTTTGGAACCCTGAAGATGGACATTCGTGGCCGCGGATTTGCTTCGGACGGAGAGGCACTCGGCTGCCTCCAGCCACAGTTCTGAAGGCAACTGCAAACAGTTTTTCCATCAAGTCGCTGACAGACTTGTCTCACAGTGGGATAAATGTAATAACAGTTATGGCGACGACTTTTGGTATAATAAGCTGTTTACCTAATCTTTTTTCCATATGTCTCGTTTTCTTTTGACTGCCCCTTATAGGAGCATGCCTACGGTGCGATTTAAAGTGGAACGACTACATTTAAGTAAACGCCTGTAAGGCACATGTCAGACTAAAATTCATTGGTAGAATCCTGAGGAATTGTAGTGAATCAACAAAGTTCTATTGCTTACAAAACAATTATCCGAGCAATCCTTTAATATTGCTCATCAGTCTGGTATCGGTACCAGACTGGACCGACCGAGGAAATAGAGCAGATTGAAAGGAGAAGATTCAAAGAAGAGCAGAGTGTTTCGTCAGAGATTCATTTAGTTAGCGCGAAAGCGTCACAGAGATGATCAACCAACTCCAGCGCAGGCCGCTGCAAACAGACGCGTTCTGCATTTCAGAAAGCGTGCGTCCATAGAAGAGCCAACCAATAGATTGCTTCATCCAAAATACAGGGTGATACACGAAGGCATGAAAATATTTTAATATACACTCCTGGAAATGGAAAAAAGAACACATTGACACCGGTGTGTCAGACCCACCATACTTGCTCCGGACTCTGCGAGAGGGCTGTACAAGCAGTGATCACACACACGGCACAGCGGACACACCAGGAACCGCGGTGTTGGCCGTCGAATGGCGCTAGCTGCGCAGCATTTGTGCACCGCCGCCGTCAGTGTCAGCCAGTTTGCCGTGGCATACGGAGCTCCATCGCAGTCTTTAACACTGGTAGCATGCCGCGACAGAGTGGACGTGAACCGTATGTGCAGTTGACGGACTTTGAGCGATGGCGTATAGTGGGCATGCGGGAGGCCGGGTGGACGTACCGCCGAATTGCTCAACACGTGGGGCGTGAGGTCTCCACAGTACATCGATGTTGTCGCCAGTGGTCGGCGGAAGGTGCACGTGCCCGTCGACCTGGGACCGGACCGCAGCGACGCGCGGATGCACGCCAAGACCGTAGGATCCTACGCAGTGCCGTAGGGGACCGCACCGCCACTTCCCAGCAAATTAGGGACACTCTTGCTCCTGGGGTATCGGCGAGGACCATTCGAAACCGTCTCCATGAAGCTGGGCTACGGTCCCGCACACCGTTAGGCCGTCTTCCGCTCACGCCCCAACATCGTGCAGCCCGCCTCCAGTGGTGTCGCGACAGGCGTGAATGGAGGGACGAATGGAGACGTGTCGTCTTCAGCGATGAGAGTCGCTTCTGCCTTGGTGCCAATGATGGTCGTATGCGTGTTTGGCGCCGTGCAGGTGAGCGCCACAATCAGGACTGCATACGACCGAGGCACACAGGGCCACCACCCGGCATCATGGTGTGGGGAGCGATCTCCTACACTGGCCGTACACCTCTGGTGATCGTCGAGTGGACACTGAATAGTGCACTGTACATCCAAACCGTCATCGAACCCATCGTTCTACCATTCCTAGACCGGCAAGGGAACTTGCTGTTCCAACAGTACAATGCACGTCCGCATGTATCCCGTGCCACCCAACGTGCTCTAGAAGGTGTAAGTCAACTACCCTGGCCAGCAAGATTTCCGGATCTGTCCCCCATTGAGCATGTTTGGGACTGGATGAAGCGTCGTCTCACGCGGTCTGCACGTCCAGCACGCTGGTCCAACTGAGGCGCCAGGTGGAAATGGCATGGCAAGCCGTTCCACAGGACTACATCCAGCATCTCTACGATCGTCTCCATGGGAGAATAGCAGCCTGCATTGCTGCGAAAGGTGGATATACACTGTACTAGTGCCGACATTGTGCATGCTCTGTTGCCTGTGTCTATGTGCCTGTGGTTCTGTCAGTGTGATCATGTGATGTATCTGACCCTTGGAATGTGTCAATAAAGTTTCCCCTTCCTGGGACAATGAATTCCCGGTGTTCTTATTTCAATTTCCAGGAGTGTTTTATTCTACAAAAGTATTTGTATGGAGTGTAGCCATGTATGGAAGTGAAACATGGACGATAAATAGTTTGGACAAGAAGAGATTAGAAGCTTTCGAAATGTGGTGCTACAGAAGAATGCTGAAGATTAGATGGGTAGATCACATAACTAATGAGGAAGTATTGAATATGATTGGGGAGAAGAGAAGTTTGTGGCACAACTTGACCAGAAGAAGGGATCGGTTGGTAGGACATGTTCTGAGGCATCAAGGGATCACCAATTTAGTATTGGAGGGCAGCGTGGAGGGTAAAAATCGAAGAGGGAAACCAAGAGATGACTACACTACGCAGATCAGAAGGATGTAGGTTGCAGTGGGTACTGGGAGATGAAGAGGCTTGCACAGGATAGAGTAGCATGGAGAGCTGCATCAAACCAGTCTCAGAACTGAAGACCACAACAACAACAACAACAACAACATCATTCTACAACTAAAACTAAAGAAAAAAAGTTCATATAAACATAGGTCTGCAAATGTTTTGTTATGGAGTTACGGCTAATAAAACATTTTGCCTGAAATTTAGCAACTTCGTTAATATGAAGCCATCGCAAAACTGTAAAAGGTTAAAGTAAAGCCAGATTTCCATTTATTTTGTTGTCACTGATCTGGTGAATCTAATAAAACATGTCCCAGACATGTATCTTCAGTAGTTTTCCAGAACAACCAGAGAAACAGTAATCGGCAGTTACACAAATACATTTTAGTCACTGCTGAGGCACAGATTACTCAAGATGGCATTATCATTTTATTTCTACTCATGCAACTACACTTAAAAACTATTACTTTTAACTGGTTACAAGTTTTTAAGTAGAAATTCATGACGAAAATAGAAACAGTTGTCCAAGAAAAATGATTTTAAATTAGGTTCAAAACTTGCTTCGCTACCTATCACGCATTTTATATTATTGGGCAAAAACATAAAAAGTTTTGTTGCTCCATGTTGAACTCCTCTCTGAGCCACTGACAGCTTTAACAATGGGTAATAAACGTCATTTATCTTTCTAATGTTGCAAGTACGTACGTTACTAGCCGACCGAGGTGGCCGAGCGGTTCTAGATGCTACAGTCTGGAACCGCTCGATCGCTACGGTCGCAGGTTCTAATCCTGCCTCGGGCATGGCTGTGTGTGATGTCCTTAGGTTAGTTAGGTTTAAGTAGTTCTAAGTTCTAGGGGACTGATGACCACAGCTGTTAAGTCGCATAATGCTCAGAGCCATTTTTCGCACGATACTGTTCTTCTCAGCTGTGACGGATTATTTTTGACGAATGTATGTATTGCGACGGGACAGTTAAAATGCCAACTTCCTTGAAGAGGTATCTACCATGACCTCTGTGGGTGAACATCAAGTATTACTGTTACTGCTCGCTTTTGTGCAATAATTCTTTCGTTCTAAGTGATGAGTCACCCCACAAAATTATTACATGCGACATTACTGAGTGGAAATGTGCAAAATATTTCGTGAGGTTGATACGTTTGTTTCCAAGATCAGCAATTATACTAAAAGCAAAAGTAGCTGAGCTTAATTGTTTGAGAACCTTATTAATATGCTTCTCCCAGTTCAAGTTTTCGTTAATATATATATATATATATATATATATATATATATATATATATATATATATATATATATATCCAAAAAGTTGGAGCATTCTACTCTACTTACTGACTCCTGCCTACGTGGTACATCAACTGTTGGTATGACTTTGCTGTACAGAACTGAATGTAGCATTTTTTTTTAATTTGGAAGAGTTCATTTTCACAGAATCACATACAATCCTTTAGCAAATATCATTTACTAAGTCTTCTGTTGCTTTTTCTCTAGTGAGATTTATTATAACACTAGTAGCAAAAAGTACCATTTCGCCTGTTGAATGTTAAGTCAGAGGTCATTCACATACATAAGCAATAGAAGTTGATCCAGAATTGAACCCTGTGGGACTCCCTTTGTCATTTTTGCCCCAGCCACTAAAATCTTCTGCCTTTTAGACGCTGTCTGTATTATTTAGCACAACCTTTTGCGTTCTTTTTGTCAAATATGAATCAAACCATAAATTGCAAGAAACCTGACTTTTTCTACTAGAGTATTGTGACCTACACAATTAAAGGCCTTGGAGAGATCACCAAAAAAACCAACCGATGATAGACTATTATTTAAGGCTTTTACTATTTGACGAGTGAACGTGCAAATAGCATTCTCAGTCGAGCAACCTTTCTGGAATCCAACATGTTATATGCTAAGTAAATTCTTTAAACTTAAATGTGCGACTACCCTTGAGTACATTACTTTTTCGAGTATTTTGGATAAAGATGTGAGCAAAGAAACTGGACGATAATTGTTTAACTCTGTCTTGTCACCTTTTTTCATCTTCTTATGAAGTGGTTTAAAAATTGCTTGTTTAAAGCCATCTGGAAAAATTCCCTGTGACAGTGACACATTGCATTTGTCACTAAGGATATTAATTATTAAGTTGGAACAACTTTTCAGTTTTCTGTCTGAAATTCCATCAACATCACAAGAGCTTTTGTTTTTGGGAATTTCTATAATTGTATCAATTGAAATAAAGGATGTTGGTGCTACATTTCTAGTTGCTTAAGGTTTTCTGGAATGAAAATTTTAACAAATACTCCTGCTTCTTCAACTAAACCATTAAATCCTATGTTTGTTGCTACATTCAGAAAGTGACTGTTAAAAGTACTTGCAACCTGTGAATTGCCAGTTGCAACTTTGTCATTTAGTTTAATTGTTATGGAATCTTATAGAATGACTGGGTGTTCTGTCTCTCATTTGATAGTACCACATGTAGTTTTAATCTTTTTATCTGCAATATCTATTTATGTCAGGACATCCATACTTCTGGACATGTTAATGACTTTCCTTAAAATATTTCAGTTTTTTTTGTTGTAGTATGCAAGTAATGTCGGAGCTTGACTTACTCTGACCTTTGCATGAGTTTCTCCCTTCATCTTGCATGAGATTTTAATTCCCTTAGTAATCCATGAATTATTTGTTTTTTAACTGTTCTTCTGGATAACTTTTTAGGAAAGCAACTTTTAAATATTGGCACAAATTTCCTATGGAATAAATTGAATCTGACATTAATATCTCTTTGTATATATACCTCATCCAGATAACCCCTTTTAGCTTACTCTTAAAACATTGTATCCCGCTCTCGTTAGTAGGCCCCATTGCTTTGTGTGAACCTGCCTCCAGGCTTGTAAGAAGCCATACTGTTTATTTATATTAATTGTGCAACATGGTTAGATAGCTCATTGGCAGTTGGGTACAGAGTAACTGTTTCAGCTTGATCACGGTCTATAAAAATGTTACCAATCAGTTTCCTACCATTTTGCTGCACACAAGTTGGAAAACTGATTACTGAAAGTACATTGAAACACCAAAATAATAATTATAGTTCAGTTTTCCTATCTGTATCTTTTTGAAGTTTAAACTGAAATCTCCACAAACTACGAACTGTTTCTTCTTCACTGACAGGTAGCTCAATAAGGCATGTATGGGTAGATTTCTCATAAATAACAGAAAGTTTCCTAGAGGGGATCTGCAGACTGTTACAGTTATCAGAGAATTATTCTGCAGAAACAACTCACAAACACGTGCTTCCAAGTTCTGATCAACAGAAAATCTATTTCTTTAAATATTTTTGACTTTGTGTCCAACTTTTATATATGTTGCTACTCCTTCTTTTTCCACGTTACCTCTACACGAAAATTATGCAAGTCTATAATCGCTGATATTTAACTTCTCCGTCCCTGGTTACATGGTGCTCAGAAAGGAGTTTCCCACATCTTGTAGGAGTACAATAAGCTCATGTACCTTGTTTTTTCAACCATCTAAAGTTCTGACCAAAGAAATAAATTTTGTTTTTCTAGAAACTGTTACACGTTTTATGGTCTTGTACTGCTCTAATTTCCTTTAATAGTCTCTTCCTGTAACCTGACTCTAACTTTAAAAAAAATGTGCCCCTTTGATTCCAGTAATCACAGGGATTTTTCTTGTGCGCCTGTGCTCCCCTCCTCCTACCTCGTACTCTTTCTGCAGAGTGCTCAGCTGATTATTCCTCCCCCCTCCTATTCAGGTGCAGACTATGATTAGTGCATCCCCATCTCCCTATTATAGCAACAAGCACTGCACAGATACAAGACTCTGTTGTAGTGAAAAGCAACTCGATCATCTCTTTGTTCACATGGTCAACTGCCATGTTAACCGAAGTCTGGTCAGTCGTTGCAAACCTTCGACAAACCTCACACGAGTGTATATTGTTGCTGCTCGTATTTCCTCCAGGTTACGTTTAATGTTAGAGTATATACGAAGTTATTAGACTGTTTCCTGCTTATCCTACAATAAGCACCCCACCCTCACCGTCAAAATCTTTACACAAGGCTTCTATGTTCTCTGTCATCCGAATAAGCTCGGCGCTAGGTTTCAAGATGCTTGTGACTTGGTATTCTAGAGCTAGCTTTTCCTGCAGCAAATGGCCTACACCTGCCCCGTGACTGCTGCTTAGTAGCATGACTCTTTCCTTTATATGTAACTTTTCTACCAACCTATCCTCAAAGTCTAACGGACTGGTACGCGAAATTTGGATTGTTATTTCTGAGGTTTTCTCCTTTTGTCTATCACTTGTCACCTTCTCCCAGCTCTCATTGTCTTTTCCCCCTTCAACCTATCTAATTAAAAATATGCCATCTCTAATTCTACTTGGAGAGCACTATTTTCTTGTCTCGCTTACATAATACACAACTCCATGGAAAAGCCATACCACACACTTTTTTAGCTTCCCCGCTGCATTCTTCCCAACGAAACACCAATCCTCAGTTCTGAGTTCTGAGTTTCTCCCATACCAATTAACCTACGGCAACATCCACGTTTGTCATACATCGTGCTACTCGTACAGTAAACTAAAAAGCGCTATAACACACTTAAACTGTGATATAGTAATAATCAGTAAAACTTATCTTTCGGCGTCTTGTGCAGATAACTTGCAGGCGTCAGGCAGATGTGGAATAACACGATCGAAGATCATTGAACGTAAGCAGTTTCAGACATGAAGTGACTGAAAACTATAAAAGCACGATGTTTTTGTAACAACATTCTTAAACCTATGCTATTAGAAATTATGTAAAGCACTGTAATGGATCCAAGACAACATGGAACAATTATATGACGAGCAGAAGTTAACAAGACAACTTTTAATGATTATATGCCGAGCGGAAGTTAGCACTAACTTATAAATACACCACTGATTTTCAGTTAAAAGAGGTTTTAAATCACGGTAGACACGAAGTTTATGAAAACGCTGCAAAGCACGATATTTGTAACAACATAATACAAATGTTCAAATGTGTGGGAATTCCTAAGGGACCAAATTGCTTAGGTCATCGGTCCCTAGACTCACACACTACTTAAACTAACTTAAACTAACTTATGCTAAGAACAACATACACACCCATGCCCGATGGAGGACTTGAACGTCCGGTGGGAAAAATTATACAACAAGACACAATACGAAAATTATGGTGAGCACTGCACTGTGCTCAAAACAACTCGTATAACGCTACGCCGCTGCTGTTGTTTACTGCCGAGCCCTTGCAGTGCGTCCACCTGCAATGACTTCCAACTGCCAGCCAGTGTGAGCGATGTTTAAAATTTCAACTCTCTAGCACATCGAGAAATTAGTTTAAAATCAACTGCAAAATTTGTACCGAACAAACATGCAAGAAAGATATCTATTAAAAACGAGTTAAAATAACTATCGCAGACCAAACATAAACTTAGCTGCAGAACCTCTAGAGGCACCTCACGAGCTCAACAATCGAGCTGTAATTTTTTCATCTTATCCTGGAGACGACCTCCGCTTGTACCCTCCTCTTGTAAAATTGGCTTCATGAAACAAACACCCCAACGAAGTTACCCCCTGGCCCCGGACGCATGTCTAGTTGCTCACGATCATCGGATTCTGCGGGATCGGGGACATCATGCAGAGTTGAATCACAGCTTTTCATATAACTGCGTGAAAATTATTGAACTATATGAAATAAAATCGTCATAACTTCCGGACGGTTTGCGTCAGGACTTTCAAACTGCACGGTTGGTCGCGCCGCATGATGGGAATTACTATGTGAGTATGGTTTGGTTTAGCGACGAAGTTCACTTTCATTTGGATGGGTTCGTCAATAATCAAGATTGGCGCATCTTGAGGACTGAGAATCGACATTTTACGATCTAGAACTCTCTTCACCCTCAACGAGTCACTGTGTAGTGTGCAATAACCAGTCAGGGAATAATCGGTGCGATATTCCTAGATGGTGTGGTGACTACCGAAAGGTACGTAAAGCGTTTGGAAGATGATTTCATCCTCATTAGCAAAGTGTCCCTGATTTCGAAAAGATGAGGTTCTTGCAAGACGGAGCTTGACCCCATCGAAGCAGGAGAGTGTTTGATTTCGTGAAGGAGTACTCTGGGGACCGCATTCTGAATCTGGGGTATCCAGAGGAGACTAACATGGGCCTCGATGGGCCACCATATTCTTCGGGTCTGAACACATGCGACTCCTTTTAGTGGGACTATATAAAAGTCAAGGTGGACAGCAATAACACCAAAACCATTGTTGAGCTGAAAACAGCCGTTCAGGAGGTCATCGACAGCGTCCTTTATCCGTCACTTCAACGGGTCATGCAGAATTTCGCTATTCGTCTGCGCCACATCATCGCCAATGATGGCAGGTACGTCCCAATGATGGCAGGTACGTCGAACATGCCATAACCTAAATCCAAATACCTGTAGTGACGTTTACATTTTGAGTAAAATGTTTGCGTGCAATAGTTTGTAACTAATTTACGTTTTATTCTTGTAGTTCAATAATTGTCACTCTGTATCTTCGCCGCAAGAGAAAGAACTGTTTTGGCACCCGCCCTCAAGAACCATGGACCTTGCCGTTGGTGGGGAGGCTTGCGTGCCTCACGATAAAGATAGCGGTACCGTAGGTGCGACCACAACGGAGGGATACCTGTTGAGAGGCCAGACAAACGTGTGGTTCATGAAGAGGGGCAGCAGCCTTTTCAGTAGTTGCAAGGGCAACAGTCTGGATGATTGACTGATCTGGCCTTGTAACACTAACCAAAACGGCCTTGCTGTGTTGATACTGCGAACGACTGAAAGCGAGGGGAAACTACAGCTTTACTGTACGGTTTAAGGATGATAGCGTCCTCTTGGGTAAAGTATTCCGGAGGTAAACTAGTCCCACATTCGGATCTCCGAGCGGAGACTAGTCAGGAGGACGTCGTTATCAGGAGAAAGAAAACTGGCGTTCTACGGATCTGAGCGTGGAATGTCAGATCCCTTAATCGAACAGGTAGGTTAGAAAATTTAAAAAGGGAAATGGATAGGTTAAAGTTCGATATAGTAGGAATTAGTTCGCTGGCAGGAGGAACAAGACTTTTTGTCAGGCGAATACAGGGTTATAAATACAAAATCAAATAGGGATAATGCAAGAGTAGGTTTAATAATGATTGAATAATTAGGAGTGCGGGTAAGCTACTACAAACAGCATAGTGAACGCATTATTGTGGACAGGATAGATACGAAGCCGACACCGACTACAGTAGTACACGTTTATATGCCAACTAGCTCTGCAGATGACGAAGAAATTGAAGAAATATATGATCAAATAAAAGAAATTATTCAGATAGTGAAGGGAGATAAAAATTTAATAGTCATGGGTGACTGGAATTTGGTAGTAGGAAAACGGAAAGAAGGAAACCTAGTAGGTGAATATGGATAGGGGCTGAGGAATGAAAGAGGAAGCCGCCTGGTAGAATTTTGCACAGAGCACAACTTAATCATAGGTAACACTTGGTTCAAGAATCATAAAAGAAGGTTGTATACGTGGATGAAGCCTGGGGATACTGACAGGTTTCAGATACATTATATAATGGTAAGACAGAGATTTAGGAACCAGGTTTTAAATTGTAAGACATTTCCAGGGACAGATGTGGACTCTGACCACAATCTATTGATTATGAACTGTGAATTAAAACTGTAGAAACTGCAAAAAGGTGGGAAATTAAGGAGATGGGACCTGGATAAGCTGACTAAACCAGAGGTAGTACAGAGTTTCAGGGAGAGCACAAGGGAACAATTGACACGAATGGGGGAAAGAAATACAGTAGAAGAAGAATGGGTAGCTTTGAGAGAAGAAGTAGTGAAGGCAGCAGAGGATCAGATAGGTAAAATACGAGGGCTAGTAAAAATCCTTGGGTAACAGAAGAAATACTGAATTTAATTTATGAAAGGACAAAATATAAAAATGCAGTAAATGATGCTGGCAAAAAGGAATACAAACTTCTCAAAAATGAGATCGACAGGAAGTGCAAAATGGCTAAGCAAGGATGGCTAGAGGACAATTGTAAGGATGTAGAGGCTTATCTCACTAGGGGTAAGATAGATACTGCCTATAGGAAAATTAAAGAGACCTTTGGAGAAAAGAGAACCACTTGTATTAATATCAAGAGCTCAGATGGAGACCCAGTCCTAAGCAAAGAAGATAAAGCAGAAAGGTGGAAGGAGTATATATAGGGTCTATACAAGGGTGATGTACTTGAGGACAATATTATGTAAATGGAAGAGGACGTAGATGAAGATGAAATAGGAGATACGATACTGCGCGATGAGTTTGACAGAGCACTGAAAGACCTAAGTCGAAACAAGGCCCCGGGAGTCGACAACATTCCATTACAACTGCTGACGGCCTTGGGAGAGCCAGTCCCGACAAAACTCTACCATCTGGTGAGCAAGATGTATGAGACAGGCGAAATTCCCTCAGACTTCAAGAAGAATATAATAATTCCAATCCCAAAGAAAGCAGGTGTTGACAAATGGGAAAATTACCGAACTATCAGTTTAATAAGTCACGGCTGCAAAATACTAACGTGAATTCTTTACAGACGAATGGAAAAACTAGTAGAAGCCGACCTGGGGGAAGATCAGTTTGGGTTCCGTAGAAATGTTGGAACACGTGAGGCAATACTGACCCTACGACTTATCTTAGAGGCTAGATTAAGGAAGGGCAAACCTACGTTTATAGCATTTGTAGACTTAGAGAAAGCTTTTGACAATGTTGACTGGAATACACTCTTACAAATTGTGAAGGTGGCAGGGGTAAAATATAGGGAGCGAAAGGCTATTTACAATCTGTACAGAAACCAGATGGCAGTTATAAGAGTCGAGGGACATGAAAGGGAAGCAGTGGTTGGGAAGGGAGTGAGACAGGGTTGTAGCCTTTCCCCGCTGTTATTCAATCTGTATATTGAGCAAGCAGTAAAGGAAACAAAAGTAAAGTTCGGAGTAGGTATTAAAATCCATGGAGAAGAAACAAAAACTTTGAGGTTCGCCGATGACATCGTAATTCTGTCAGAGACAGCAAAGGACTTGGAAGAGTAGTTGAACAGAATGGATAGTGTCTTGAAAGGAGGATATAAGATGAACATCAACAAAAGCAAAACGAGGATAATGGAATGTAGTCGAAGTAAGTCGGGTGATGAGACACTTAAAGTAGTAAAGGAGTTTTGCTATTTGGGGAGCAAAATAACTGCTGATGGTCGAAGTAGAGTTGATATAAAACGTAGACTTGCAATGGCAAGGAAAGCGTTTCTGAAGAAAAGAAATTTGTTAACATCGAGTATAGATTTAAGTGTCAGGAAGTCATTTCTGAAAGTATTTGTATGGAGTGTAGCCATGTATGGAAGTGAAACATGGCCGATAACTAGGTTGGACAAGAAGAGAATAGAAGCTTTCGAAATTGGTGCTACAGAAGAATGCTGAAGATTAGATGGGTAGATCATATAACTAATGAGGACGTACTGAATAGAATTGGGGAGAAGAGAAGTTTGTGGCGCAACTTGACTAGAAGAACGGATCGGTTGGTAGGACATGTTTTGAGGCATCAAGGGATCACCAATTTAGTACTGGATGGCAGCGTGGAGGGTAAAAATCGTAGAGGGAGACCAAGAGGTGAATACACTAAGCAGACTCAGATGGATGTAGGTTGCAGTAGGTACTGGGAGATGAAGAAACTTGCACAGTGTAGAGTAGCATGGAGAGCTGCATCAAACCAGTTACGGGCCTGAAGGCCATAGCAACAACAATGTCAACACCTCGCAGAAATTTAGATTCTTAAACAAATGACTGGCATTCTAGCCAAATTCGTCATTTAGATCCTAGCAATCCAGGGAAAACGTTTCCAAGATGAAAACTATTTCGACCCAGAAAACTTCAGCATATTTAGAGGTAAACCAAACATAGAAATCAAAACAATTTGTCAATACCGAAGACTACTTTTGCAGCAAGGAAAATGACTGAAGAATCAGCTATCAACATTTCATCCCCATGTGCAAGATTCTCATGTCTTACAGCGAAATCAGGTAACAATGCATATGCCTTCATGAATGCCCATGCTCTCACTAACAGTGATGACAAAAAAATCATCGGAAAGTAGAGGACGTTTTGGGAAACGTTAGAAGAAATTGGAAGTAAGGTACCTGAACGTTGTATGAAACTTTAATTATGTGAATTTAATTCACAGGTTGGCAGGGAGAATAAACACAGACCAGTGGTAGGATTTCATCCAGCGCATCCCAGGACAAATAAGAATGGAGGACATCCAATAAGCTTTTGCACCTGTCGAGAAAGTTTGCAAGATTCCACGCAAAAAGAAAACCTGGAAAACACCCAACCAGTTTTTAGAGGAATTCGAGCTTGTTCATATGTGAGTTTTGTGCAAAGAATGTGCATGAGATTCAAAACGTCTGAATACGGAAGGGAGTCACTGATTTTGATCACTGCTTGACACAGATCAAAATCCGGCTCACACCCAACAATACGAGACCTAACAGAAAGCGATATTCGTGGTATACAAGAACGAGGTCCCAAGGAATGCCCGGATCTTCGCAACACAATATAAACAACAGCCACGAAATTCGGGCACTCAACCAGGCAACGTAAATGCAGATGATGGAACACGAACTGCGATGAAGCTGTCGATGAGCGAATCAAAGCATCGAATCACCGTAATGAATATCAAAGAGTTAAAAGATGGGAGTCCTACCTGAAAACCCAAATCCAATCTCAAAAACAATTTACCGCGAAGAACTTGCCGACGGTAGAAGAAGGCTGTTAGAAGTAGAATAGGATTTTCGGAAAACAAATCGAAACTTCTACAAGACATTCAGTGAGGATTTATCAGGGTATAAACCGGCGACGTTGCGTTTTTCTCATGTTATTGGAATATTAGAGAAAAATGATAAAGGAAACTGCATGATAGCTGCTGATAGCTTTCAAAATTTGCTGAGCTGTGATCCTCTAGCGGACAGACTGCATTTTGAAATACATGTACCAAAGCCACAGTCTCATCTCCCGACAGTTCAATCACACAAAAATAACAAACCACGAGGGGAGGAGAACATAACGTCAGAAACGTTAAAACTCGGAGGAGATGACCTCATAAGAAGCATTTATGGATTCATAATAGAAATATTGAAAAGTGAAACGACTTCAAAGGACTTTTGTACATTCGTATCACAAGCAAAGATAATAAAGGTGTGGTGTCACCGCCAGACACCACACTTGCTTGGTGACAGCCTTTAAATCGGCCGCGGTCCGTTAGTATACGTCGGACCCGCGTGTCGCCACTATCAGTGATTGCAGACCGAGCGCCGCCACACGGCAGGTCTAGAGAGACTCCCTAGCACTCGCCCCAGTTACACAGACGACTTTGCTAGCAATGGTTCACTGACTACATACGTTCTCAGTTGCAGAGACGATAGTTTAGCATAGCCTTCAGCTACGTCATTTGCTACGACCTAGCAAGGTGCCATATTCAGTTACTATACTTACTATATTCGATAATGTATTCTGAACAGATAATATTGTGAATCACGCACAGTCAAGAGCGACGTTCATCATCAATGGATTAAAGTCAAGTATCAAACTAATTATGTCCGATTTCTGAATTCTCATTCCTTGTCATGTTCCAGACCACAAGTCCCTCTTCACGCCAGCTTGCGTGAGCTAAAACGTGTGCATTTCGGCAGCCACTCGTAACACTGTGTTGGCCCTTCTGCTAACACAAAAAAGGCCTATCTCTTTTGTCAGTTATATACAAGGTTTAATCCAAAACTCTCATAAACAGAGGTCAAAAGTAAACAGATGATTCGATTGACCAGTACCAAGTACGCATTAGGAAAGGCAGATCGCCGGCCGGTGTCGCCGTGCGGTTCTAGGCGCTTCAGTCTGGAACCGCGTTACCGCTACTGTCGCAGGTTCGAATCCTGCCTCGGGCATGGGTGTGTGTGATGTCCTTAGGTTAGTTAGGTTTAAGTAGTTCTAAGTTCTAGGGGACTGATGACCACAGATGTTAAGTCCCATAGTGCTCAGAGCCATTTGAAAGGCAGATCGTACACCGAGCAAATTGGCTGTCTGAAGATAATACTAAGTAAACGTCGGAGTACCAACAGGTAAGTCACCTCTGAGGGCTTCAAGAAGGCTTATGACTCTCTTGACAGACAAGCCGTTTTGGGGCACTAGGGACTTAGTCAGCCACACTCTCACACCTCAGGTGAAGTTTCTTGGTAAAATGTCGGATCCTATGAAGTATGAACCGGAGTTAGACAACGAGATGGCCTCCCTGCTTCTGTTTGACGTTATGTTACACAAAGTCATCAGAGAATGGGGGGACGGAAATGAAGAGTATAATCCTCTAAACCCCTTGACGGTGAGTCAAAGCGAAGTGCCTAGCTTTTGCTGACGATCTAGCTATCTTCGCTAAGACTAACGGGGAAACCAGGTACGTAACAGAGAACTTTCACGAGACAGCATCAAAGACAGGCCTCCAAATAACATATGAGAAGACTCATTTGATGGAAAATTTACATAAAAACATCGCAAGATTACAAGCGAAATATGGGACAATTTCATGTGTGTCTTCTTTTAAATATCTCATAGAAATCATAGTATCATGTGTACTAGACAGAAAAGCCAATTCAGAAATAGCCATATTCCAGAGAGAACAGAATAACATTGAGTTACTACAATAAACAGGTGATATCCCGTAATGCAAAACTTTGAAACTGAGTTGTCTGAAGCACTATACGCCTCAGAAACTACATCTCTAGGAGGTCATTAAAACTGATGAAAGTGAAAAGGGAGCAGTGAAAAATTCTAAAAAAAAATGGTGGTATCACTAAAACAAGTGACATGAATTGAAGTAAAAACTATGGAGCTGTACTCAACAACATACCAGGGCTGTTCTGAAAGTAAGGAACGATAGGTCGTGAAATGGAAACCACACTGAAAATAAAAATTGTTTTATTTGCAACAGTTAGCTACATCTTGCAGCTACTTATCTCCATAGTCGCCGATTCGACTTAGACGTTTGTCATAGCGTTGCACCAACTTTCCAATACACTCGTTATAGAAGACAGCCTCCAGCGCTCTCCGCCAATTCTCTATGGTGGCCTACAGCTCGTTGTCTGTGCCAAAATGTTGTCTTCATAGCCAGCAGTTCATGTGAGCAGAGATGAAACTAAGAAGGAGACAATGACAGGCTGTATTGAGGACCATGAAACATTTCCAATTGAAAACGATGCAGTAGCATCTTCATTGCCCCTGCATAATGCGGCTGACAATTGTCTTGAAGACAAAACGCCCGACAGTTATGTTATGTTGACTGTTTAGGCGAAATTTCTCACCAGGCCTTCCGACTAGGCGGGAGGCACTATTGTTCTAGGCAAATTTATGCGCTCCCTGTGTGCTCAGAACTAAAAGAACGAAGTAACACCATCGACGGGCATACCAGAGACACTGCCCAACACACTTGTGCAAAACGTCCATCGGATTTTCACTGTGGTTTCCATTTCGCGACCAATCGTTCCTTACTTTCCTAATAACTCTCGTTTAAGGCTACTAAAGCAATATGTTGTTGTTGTTTTGGTCTTCAGTTCTGAGACTGGTTTGATGCAGTTCTCCATGCTACTCTATCCTGTGCAAGCTTCTTCATCTCCCAGAACCCACTGCAACCCACACCCTTCTGAATCTGCTTAGTGTATTGATCTCTTGGTCTCCCTCTACGATTTTTACCCTCTACGCTGCCCTCCAATACTAAATTGGTGATCCCTTGATGCCTCAGAACATGTCCTACCAATCGATCCCTTCTTTTGGCCAATCCTATTCAATACTTCCTCATTAGTTATGTGATCAACCCATCTAATCTTCAGCATTCTTCTGTAGCACCACATTTCGAACGGTTCTATTCTCTTCTTGTCCAAACTAGTTATCGTCCATGTTTCACTTCCATACATGGCTACACTCCATACAAATACTTTCAGAAATGACTTCCTGACACTTAAATCTATACTCGATGTTAACAAATTTCTCTTCTTCAGAAACGCTTTCCTTGCCATTGCAAGTCTATATTTTATATCCTCTCTACTTCGACCATCATCAGTAACTTTGCTCCCCAAATAGCAAAACTCCTTTACTACTTTAAGTGTCTCATTTCCGAATCTAATTCCCTCAGCATCGCCAGACTTAATTCGACTACATTCCATTATTCTCGTTTTGCTTTTGTTGATGTTCATCTTATATCCTCCTTTCAAGACACTATCCATTCCGTTCAACTGCTCTCCCAAGTATTTTGCTGTCTCTGACAGAATTACGATGTCATCGGCGAACCTCAAAGTTTTTATTTCTTCTCCATGGATTTTAATATCTACTCCGAACTTTACTTTTGTTTCCTTTACTGCTTGCTTAATATACAGATTGAATAACATCGGGAGAGACTACAACCCTGTCTCATTCCCTTACCAACCACTGCTTTCCTTTCATGTCCCTCGACTCTTATAACTGCCATCTGGTCTCTGTACAAATTGTAAATAGCCTTTCGCTCCCTATATTTTACCGCTGCCACCTTCACAATTTGTAAGGGTGTATTCCAGTCAACATTGTCAAAAGCTTTCTCTAAGTCTACAAATGCTGTAAACGTAGGTTTGCCCTTCCTTAATCTAGCTTCTAAGATAAGTCGTAGGGTCAGTATTGCCTCACGTGTTCCAACATTTCTACGGAATCCAAACTGATCTTCCCCCAGGTCGGCTTCTACTAGTTTTTCCATTCGTCTGTAAAGAATTCACGTTAGTATTTTGCAGCCGTGACTTATTAAACTGATAGTTCGGTAATTTTCACATCTGTCAACACCTGCTTTCTTTGGGATTGGAATTATTATATTCTTCTTGAAGTCTGAGGGTATTTCGCCTGTCTCATACATCTTGCTCACCAGATGGTAGAGTTTTGTCGGGACTGGCTCTCCCAAGGCCGTCAGTAGTTCCAATGGAATGTTGTCTACTCCGGGGGCCTTGTTTCGACTCAGGTCTTTCAGTGCTCTGTCAAACTCTACACGCAGTATCGTATCTCCCATTTCGTCTTCATCTACATCCTCTTCCATTTCCATAATATTGTCCTCAAGTACATCGCCATTGTATAGACCCTCTATATACTCCTTCCACCTTTCTGCTTTATTTTCTTTGCTTAGAACTGGGTTTCCATCTGAGCTCTTGATGTTCATACAAGTGGTTCTCTTATCTCCAAAGGTCTCTTTAATTTTCCTATAGGCTGTATCTATCTTACCCCTAGTGAGATAAGCCTCTACATCGTTACATTTGTCCTCTAGCCATCCCTGCTTAGCCATTTTGCACTTACCGTCGATCTCATTTTTGAGACGTTTGTATTCCTTTTTGCATGCTTCATTTACTGCATTTTTATATTTTCTCCTTTCATAAATTAAATTCAATATTTCTTCTGTTACCCAAGGATTTCTACTAGCCCTCGTCTTTTTTATCTACTTGATCCTCTGCTGCCTTCACTACTTCTTCTCTCAAAGCTACCCATTCTTCTTCTACTGTATTTCTTTCCCCCATTCCTGTCAATTGCTCCCTTATGCTTTCCCTGAAACTCTGTACAACCTCTGGTTCTTTTAGTTTATCCATGTCCCATCTCCTTAAATTCCCACCTTTTTGCAGTTTTTTCAGTTTTAATCTACAGGTAATAACCAATAGATTGTGGCCAGAGTCCACATCCGCCCCTGGAAATGTCTTACAGTTTAAATCCTGGTTCCTAAATCTCTGTCTTACCATTATATAATCTATCTGATACCTTTTAGTATCTCCAGGCTTCTTCCATGTATACAGCCTTCTTTTATGATTCTTGAACCAAGTGTTACCTATGATTAAGTTGTGCTTTGTGCAAAATTCTACCAGGCGGCTTCCTCTTTCATTTCTTTGCCCCAGTCCATATTCACCTACTACGTTTCCTTCTCTCCGTTTTCCTACTACCGAATGCCAGTCACCCATGACTATTAAATTTTCCTCTCCCTTCACTATCTGAATAATTTCTTTTATTTGATCACACATTTCTTCAATTTCTTCGTCATCTGCAGAGCTAGTTGGCATATAAACGTGTACTACTGTAGTAGGTGTGGGCTTCGCATCTATATTGGCCACAATAATGCGTTCACTATGCTGTTTGTAGTAGCTTACCCGCATTCCTATTTTCCTATTCATTATTAAACCTACTCCTGCATTACCCCTATTTGATGTTGTGTTTATAACCCTGTAGTCACCTGACCAGAAGTCTTGTTCCTCCTGCCACCGAACTTCACTAATTCCCACTATATCTAACTTTAACCTATCCATTTCCCTTTTTAAATTTACTACCCTACCTGCCCGATTAAGGGATCTGACATTCCACGCTCCGATCCGTAGAACGCCAGTTTTCTTTTTCCTGATAACGACATCCTCTTGAGTAGTCCCCGCCCGGAGATCCGAATGGGGGACTATTTTACCTCCGGAATATTTTACCCAAGAGGACACCATCATCATTTAATCGTACAGTAAAGCTGCATGACCTCGGGAAAAATTACGGCCGTAGTTTCCCCTTGCTTTCAGCCGTTCGCAGTACCAGCACAGCAAGGCTGTTTTGGTTATTGTTACAAGGCCAGATCAGACAATCATCCAGACTGTTGCCCCTGCAACTACTGGAAAGGCTGCTGCCCCTCTTCAGGAACCACACGTTTGTCTGGCCTCTCAACAGATACCCCTCCTTTGTGGTTGCACCTACGGTACGGCTATCCGTATCGCTGAGGCACGCAAGCCTCCCCACCTTAGGCAAGGTCCATGGTCCATGGGGGGGGGGGGGGGGGGGAGGGGGGAGGAAGAACCTTAAAGTTCAATTATCACATTTGCGGAATGGGCAACACTAGGTTAGCAAGAAAACTACCAAATATAATAAATAGAAAAAAAGGTAAAAATCACCTAATTAGAGGAACTTAAGGGTGAATGCCACAGAGGATACCATCAGAGAACGCAGTCCCTTAATCCTAGTGTAAATCGTGTAAGTCGCACATTCGCAGAAAGAGAGGGAGATAGGGAGGGAAAGAAAGAAAGAGAGAGAGAGAGAGAGAGAGAGAGAGAGAGAGAGAGAGAGATCTTTGGGATTTTGGCTTAGAGCATGCTATTGCATGCAAATGTCTCACTATGGTGAAGTGATAACAGTTCATCACATTTGCAAGTTACAGAGTACACTGACATGGATCATTGTGGATTAATACGTTTAGACAACCTTCATCAAACGTCGAAGGACTTCCTGAACGTGGAGAGTCGCTAATATCAAAAGGATCCTCCTTAACATGAGGAAACCATTTTCTTGCCGTACTCTGCCCAATGGAGTTATCCCCATACACGACGCGAATATTTGTGGCTGCCTCCGTTGCACTGATCGCTCTATCGAACTGAAACAGAGGAATAAGTCTGAAACGCGGTGATTTCTCCACTTGCGTACCATTTTATAGCGTCCCCGCTCCAAAAGACATAATGACAATATGTAAACTCCAGTAGCAGCAGTAAACTACAAATAAAAATGACAATCGATAAATAAACCCATAAGGAACGGAATGCCATCATGCAGGACAGAAACGCTACGAAATCACGCACCAACCTAATAATCACACTACACTGCACGCCAGTAAACGTGATGCTCCCAGAAGCGATTGTCGGGTGCAGCGTAACTTCGTACACACCGGTTTGTGTGAGTGGTCAGAGCTGCAGTTGCCTGTGACAGGTAGAAGGGCAACAGGGGGCGTTAGCATCGTTCGTGCTTACTTTGCAGGCAGGCCTGGTAGGGTGTGCAAGAGGCGTGCCAGAACAGTGCCACGTGTTGAGCGATCACTTTTAAGGATACTGAGATGCTGCAAACACGTGCGAGGAAACGTCTCCAGCATCTGACCGAGTCTGAAAATCTCCATTTGGCCGGCTGGTCGAAACATGCTGTGTCCAGATTTGTGGGGCATTCCAATGTGACGACGGCCCGCTGTTGAGCCGCGTGGGAGGGGAAAGTGACGGCAGGCAGACTCGTCTTCAAGGTATCGGCCTTGACTAACACAAGAAAATATCGTCGTGCTGTGCGCAAAGTATTTCTGTGCCTGACATCCCAGAACAAGTTATGACTAATAACTGGGATACCACTGTTGGTTTGGGGAAGCGACTGCCCATCTACTGGGTTTATACGCTAACAGTCGTGCTCTGCCACCTTCTTAATACTAACTATTTACAATTAGTAACGACTCTTTGGTAAGCATAATTGAAAGACTGTTACTAATCAACCGAAACCGCTAATCGGCAAATGGTTATTATATTTTGTGGCGATGAAGACCATTAAATTTGTTTAACGTACACAGTTTTCTTCAGTGAAAGTGTCAGAGGGTGTCATATTCACAGCAGATACGCGTTAAGTCGGCTTGGTCCGAAACAGTTATTGATTCAGCGACACAAGCGCATATTACACAAAATTTCAGTCGACATAAGATTGTCTATTTACTCTTATCAGATCAGTGGTAAAATATCAGATTATTACGGAGTGATTTAATGTGTTTTTATTTCCAGGCCTACGAGGATGGGAAAATTGGAAATGACCACTGGCCTCATACTGTTTTTTACAGTTGGCCACCACAAATTAACATATTACCATTTTATACAAATATCACTTCATGATTTAAAATACAGATTCACAATTCTGTTTGTTTGGAGCCCTCTGAAAATTCCTTGCAAGACTAGGCGAAAAACGTTTTGACAAATTGAATCAAAAGATTTTCAGTTGGGAAAGAGGCGATTTATGGAACAACTTCGACACCATAGATACAAAGAGCAAAGTTGAGGCTGGAGGCAGGACCCGATAATGTGATGCATTTTTAAAAATTAAGAACGGCTACGATCAGATTTTCTCAAATACAGCAAGAGGTGGCTGCGGCATTCGAAAAGAATGATATCTAAAGAAATGGGGACAAAGATGTGGGTGAGTGTACCTGAACAGTACGCTTCCAACCCATCGTAATTCGCAAACATGCAAGAAAAAAAGTCAATGGTTTAAAGAAGATTTTCCGAAACTCTGGAGCGCAACAGAGCAAACAATCTTTGTACCCTGTGCAAATGTGCAGATAGAGAACGGCAGCCCCTTGTTACGCAACGCGGTTTTCATACATGACCTGATTTCTATGTATGGATGGATTTTTAGACTGGACTTCACGTCACAGATGTTTCGTATAACACACCTGTCCCATTTCATATTACTTGTTAACCTCCAGACGTGACTGTGTGTTATTTATGTCAACCAGCGACGTTATTGCAACTGTCATTCGCTGTAGTTTGAAATTGCAATTATTCATAGATATCTGACGTCTATGGAATCACTGAATTTGTAGAAAAAACGATGCGTGAAAATACGAGACCGAACCAGCTCTCTGTGGTCAGGGGAAGAGTGGTATTCAGAACACTTCTAGCGTAATGTTCCATTAAATGGCTGTCTGAATTTACGTAAAGGCAAACTGGTCCCCACATTTCTCCGTTCTCTTTCGAACTCAAAATAGCGCTTCCTTTGCCCAAGTATGCAGCGGGAATAAAACGATGAAGGGTCACACAATTCTATAAAACGGCTTTTTAATTTTTGAGGACTCTTTCTGAATGAGGAAATTCTATACTCGAAAATAAGCTAGGAAATCTAGAACCCTCTATTGGTCCCTCTCATTTATATCAACTAAAATTAAAAAAAATGCATGCCTGTTTTTTATGTATGCTTTTATTCAAATGCTTAGCTGCTTCAAAATTTCCGCTTATTTTAACGAGACTAACAAGTTTTTTTTGAAGGGCACCATTTACGTTTTTCACTCTTAGTTTTATTTCCAGTCACGAATATACGGTCATTTTTAAGAGGAGACTGTGAACTAGAGTGACTACATATTCTAAAGTATACATCTTGACTAACACGAGGTGTAGGAGAGAACGGCATATCATATTAAGAATTAGAATAGTTGCTTACAGAAATGGCTCTGAGCACTGTGGGACTTAACTTCTGAGGCCATCAGTCCCATAGAACTTAGAACTGCTTTAACCTAACTAACCTAAGGACATCACACACATCCTGCCCGAGGCAGGATTCGAACATGCTACCGTAGCGTTTGCGCGGTTCCAGACTGTAGCGCTTAGAACCGCTCGAATAGTTACTTACATTAAGTGCTTTAGCACACGTCAAAAATTTAACTACTTCCTATCATACGTAAATATTTCCTGCCATAAAGATGAAGATGATGTTGACTATGGCATGAAATGCTTGCATATGCCAGACGTCTCTTAAATTTTTTGTTATATGGTTATGCTCGAAACGTGTGTTGCTTGTAATATTTAATATTACATGTGCATGTTGGAGAATACAACGCATTCACAGTGATAGACATGGAAAGTAGTTTAAAGAACGCCAGAAACAGGAAGGGTGTGAGTACAAATGGAATAAATCTGGAACCTATAAAAAATGCCGGTATTAAATGAAAAAAGTTATTTGTGCAGCTGCTGGATGATATTTGTTGCTTGGGGAAAACTGCAGAAGAATGGGAGGTAACAAGAATTATAAGCGTATGCAACAAAGGAAATAAAAAAGAATGGTGAAATTACAATGGCATATGGTTCTAAATGCTGCTAATGAAATCTATTCATTTATCATTAAAAGGAAACTCCAGCAAATAGCAGAAGCAATGCAGCTTTTGTAAAGGCAGGTCCTGTACAGATCCAACATTTATTTTGAAATAACTGATACAGAAGGGAAGAGAGTTGAACAAACATCTATTTCTGCTCTTCCTGAGGTATGAGAAGGACTATGATAATGTAGGCAGGCTGAAATTATGAGAAATACTCACTCACTACAGTGTACACCTAAATTTGTTGTTAAATCACTATATAATAACACTAAAATTAGTGATCGAAGCAGAAGAAATGAATTAAAATTTGTGCTGCGGGTCTTCTTGCTTGCTAAGCAGAGTACTGGCAGTCAAACAGGAACTGAAACAGGGATGTGGTCTTATATATCAACAAAGTTGTAGAAGAATGGAATTCTAAAAACTCCAAGAAGCTAGACCTAGGAAATAGCAAATTTATTAACTCTGTTTTATTTGCAGACGATAAAGTTCTCGTAGTAGACAGTGAAAACACTTCCCAAGAAAATGTATTTAAGGTGAATAACGCTTTAGAAGCTTATCAAATGGTTATATTTGTAAATAAGTGTCCAGTGCCGGACGAGGGTAAGGCTACTGCGGGAACAGGACATTCGGCAGTGTGCGAAGGACGTATGGGTTTTTAATAACGGTTCTGTGACCACTAGTTCGCAGATTGACCGGAAATAGAGGCGATTGCTGTGTGTGGCAAGTTATTTGCTTGTTACGGTATCTGCTGTTTGAGAACTAATACGAGGATGGTACAAATATCAGAAGTACTCTGAAGGGTACAATTTAACTGGCCGAGAGATTGCTTGACAGAATACTGCCCTGGCTATTCCGTCATTTTTGTTCTCTACCAGTTTAGGTAGGGTATACCGTAGAGGAGCCTCAATGGAGTGTTTTTATTCAAGTATCATTAATAAATATATTTGGTAAAAAGACGCTTCGACGACTAGACCGTTACACTTTGCACAAGCCCAAATCAGACAATGATGAGGAAGAAAACAAGCCATGCTAATTTCAAAGGAAACATCCTGGCTTCAACTCTGGGTGGTTTTCAAGAAACTACCGATATGTGTGGGCAGATAGGGAAGATTCAAGCCCCTGTTCTCCTGAATTCGTGTCCAAAGTGTTACCAGGGCGCTTTCCCGTTTGATGATTACATCCGGAGAGCCATTTTACTGCTTCAGGCATCAGTAATATTTTTCGAGAGCAGCACTATTATCAAATCTCTAAAGAAATAGGCAAAGCAAAGACGCATTACAAACAACAGAATATACAGAAAGTAATGTGTATTCTTGCAACTGTTAACAGATGAATGAACAAGTCTGTTTAGTCAAACTGCTGTAATGATAGCGTTTCATTGTTTGTTCGTCAGCTATTTAAGTGCTTTTTTCTAACGATGTAGTACAGATAGTGTACTAGATGTTTTTTATCATTAAAATTTTCTGATATCTCATTCCATGAAACAATATGAGCCATAGCTAATTGCTTATAGAACGGATAATTGTATTACGATCGAGGTGGCGCAGTGGTTAGCACACTGGACTCGCATTCGGGAGGACGACCGTTGAAACCCGCGCCCGGCCATCCTGATTCAAGTTTTCCGTGATTTCCCTAAATTGCTTCAAGAAAATGCCGGAGTGGTTCCATTGAAAAGGATACGGCCGATCTCCTGCCACCATCCTTCCCTAATCTGATGGGACCGATGACCTTTTTCGTTTGACGCTCATTTTGTGAGATATTTAGCCCGGTCACGATCAATGGACCACTCTGTATAGTTTCATTGATCAACAGAAAAGAATACACGAAAAACGGTATTCGTTTTGGTGCAAGTAAATGAGTACTGCATAAGGCTCTAAACTATTTAGAGCTGCTCCGGAGCACATCAAAAGGTGTGTGATGCGAAGAAATTTCTCATCTTCGACTTGAGAATCTTAGTTTTATCTTCCACATTTTTATTTACGTTAGAAACCTAATGCTACGATTGGAAGTCAAGGAATAGTTTTCATTTTTCTGTAGAATAGTGAAAGAAGTGCTATTCAAACGGAGATCATTTGTCTGTCCTGTGTTAAATGAATGAATGCTACTTACTGTTCGAGTCCAAATGATTAACTGTAAATACCATGAGGATAAAATAGCAGTATCTGAATTCCGGTCCACTTGAATAGCGTCTACATGGAGTTCTTGAAGAAAGACCAGAAAACTTTGGCGATGACTCTTTCCGTGTAAGTCCAGCCCAGTGACGCATTTTAGGACCACGTGGTGGAACACACTTCAGAGAGCGTCAGAAGCAGTTTCCGGCATTTTCAGCTGTTTTTATTGCGGTGAAACATGAGGTTGTATTTTCTGCAGCGTTTGTGAAAGACTAGAGTTCTACATAGGTAAGTGCTTTCTGATATAGAAAAGTTATTTGGAGAATATTGTTAACTCTTCGGTTACAGAGTTTTATTTATTTATTTTACCTGATCAGATTAGGGCCATCAGGTCCTCTCTTACATCGAACCAGCGTTCCACACATGCAGCATTTCACACATCAGAGTTACATCATGACCATAGTTTAAATGAGAAAATTAGCTTACTCTAGTGACAATATGAATAAAGAAATAGTGACTAAGACCCAATAAAGAAAATGCAGCAGTATTTTTACAACAGGTGCTATACATACAGATTATGATAAAAGCAATAATAATAACAGTAAAAAAAATATAATGATAAACATGACTAAGACCTAATATAGTAAATACTGGCAGTATTTTTACAACAGGTGCTATACATACAGATTATGATAAAAGCAATAATAAGAACAGTAAAAAGAAAATCAAATAATAACGACAAACATGAGAAGGATTGGCAATAATAATGAAGGTTTGTACAGGTGTACATAATATCTTGGTGTTTAAAGTAGATGTTTACTAGTATAACGCGTTTTGGGGAATGGAGATTTAAGGAGGGGGAAAGAGGAAAGTAATGAGGTGAAGTGCATTCATGTACAGAGGAAGGTATTACTGTTGCTTAAGTAGATACGTCATTAACTGTTTTTTGAAGCCGGACATGTTTTTAAGTTCTCTAACATAACGAGGGAGGTTATTCCAGAGTCGGGTTCCCGCTACTGTAAAGGACTTCGAGAAGGTGACTGAGCGATGCAGTGGAACGGAGAGGATTTTATTATAATGAGTTTGTTCCGACATGAGCGTTAGGGACGAGGAGAGATATGAGGGACAGTGTACATTTATAAGGCAGTAGACGAGACAGAGTGTATCGAAATCTCTGCGTTTGATTGCACGCACCCAGGACAATTTTGCATATGCTGGTGAAATGTGATCAAAAAGTCGAACGTCACAGATATATCGGACGCAGGCATTCATGACCAGTTCTAGACGTCGGGAATTTTCCTGAGAGAGGCCTTGTAGGATAATATCGCTGTAGTCAATGATTGGGAGTATAAGCGTTTGTACTAATTTCTTTTTCAGATCGAAAGGGAAGAGTTTTTTTTATATTGTTGTAGGACATGAAGGGATGCTGATGCTTTTTTGCACACTGCAGTTACGTGCTCTGTCCAATTTAGATTTTCATCTATTATTACTCCCAAACTCTTTGCTGATGGAGAGAAGTTAATATTTGTTCCATTTAGGATTAGAGGTGGTACGGATTCCCGTTGTTTTGGGCTAATGAGCTTAGAGTGACCAACAAGTACCGCTTGGGTATTAGATGGGTTTAGTTTTAGACCTATGTCCTGTGCCCATTTTGACAGTGCATCGAGGTCAGTATTGAAATTTTCAATAGCTTTCTTGAGATTGCTTGGTTTCGCACTTAGATACAACTGAAGGTCATCAGCATACATATGGTATTTGCAATAGTTCAGAACCGATGACGCATCATTGACATACAGAGAGAAGAGCATAGGACCTACTACTGAGCCTTGGGGAACGCCTGACACTACCTGCCGCCATTGTGATTTTATATTCCCAGACAGGACGCGTTGCTGACGAGACGTCATGTATGAGCGAAACCATTGCACTGCACTTGGTGAGAAATTTAGACCGCTAAGTTTGGCCAGTAAGATGTCAAAGTCGACAGTATCAAATGCTTTGCTGAAATCTAAGAAGCAAATGATAGTCGCTTCTTGTCTGTCCATGGCAAGTTTCAGGTCATCTGTCACCTTTATCAGAGCAGATTTTGTGCTTCGATGTTTACGGAAACCTGATTGGTATTCGTCTAGTAGGTTGTTAGTAGTTAGGTAGGTGGTGAGCTGGTCATGAACTATGATGGGTAACATTCTGTGTTTTTTAAAACTAGGTACCTAACTTGTGAACAATTATGCTGTACTTCGTCAGTTCTACACCATCTTCCGTGGAACGCGTAATATTTCCAAATGGACTGGCTTTCTTTAATATCTTAACAATTTTCCCTGTCTTGAAAAATTATATTTGTGTTAGCCGTCAATAACTTCAATTTCAAAAGGTTTGTGACTGGTTTTTGATAACACTGATTGGTGGTGTTCAGCAGAGTAATAATGTAGCACATAGACTATTAAATACAGTACTGACAAGATTTTCTTGATTGTGAGACTACTAAATCTGAATGGAGTGTATGGTTCTAGATACAAGACGATGTTGTACTTTGAAACATTTTTTCACAGTCGAAAAAACCTTTATTTTTCGAGGTAATTTTTTTTAATTTCAGAAAAACATTGCAACACAGATAAAGTGTATAGTGTCATTTCAAAACAAATAAGCCAATGTACAAAACTTCTATTACAGGACTCGTTAGAGGCGAAAGCCTGAAAAGTATTCCGTGGTACAATACTTTCCCCTACTCATTGGGAGAAGATACAATTCTGCTACAAAGTTGTAACTTACCTACCTACATCTTCACTTTGCAACGATTTTCACTTGACAGATTAACGGCACAAACACAACGTATTTATGCAACAGGGCTCCCTGCAGTGATGGCTAACTAACCTACAGGCCAACAGAATCATGCTCAGAGCAGTTCAGTCTCAGAATCCAGCGATCGTACAGCTTACACAACACACCAGCTTCGGCGAGACTTCGCAACATTTGGTGTTGTGCTCCTTCCGGTAACACAGTCGTACACTTTGAATGAAACGAGACGCCGGTAAATAATTACCTAACTCGTGTGGTAAAAACACTTTATAATTTTGAGGCCTTGTGTTGGTATACGTATCATATTCATAACCAGAAATGTGCGTTCCATTAGCTTCATGAAAGCCACTAATTCAGAACAATCGTCCTCCCAACGTACTCTGTAGAGCTCACGACAGCATTAGGAGATCAAGTATCCAGGCGAGCGTTACACACATTTAACGACACCTGTCTAAAATATTCTGCCACGCCGAACTTCGTACACGAAATACTGCCTGGCACCGTTCACCAAAGAATTCTCCATGCCATTACATTTACTCACTCATTAGTGACATCAAGCCATCCGTGACTGTCTAAAGCAACACTGAGAATATCTTTCGGCCGGATAATTAGGATAGCCCTGGTTATCATTACAATTAGGTAATGACGCACTGGAACACCATGAGCTTTCTTCATCTGATATCTGACCTAACGTCAGTAATTATAGACACCGTTCAGAATAAAACCTTTGTTCACAAAAAAATTGCTTCCTAAGTGACTGTACTGATTTCACCTGTCAACATGAAATGAACTGTTGATTGTTCGACTAAGATTCGACTTCCAACAGGAACATGATCTGCGTTCGGCTAACGTTCATCATGACCTCTCTCAACAAGAGCCCTGTATTTGTAAACTTTTTCCTGCCTGTGAAGTCAGATATGTCAGTGTTCATAGCAAAAGTATTTAAAATTCTATTGGTAACACTAATGGTGACGAACACTTACCCGCACTTGGATCAGCTATAACGAGAAATTTGCTATGTATATTTAATATTGAAACAATACCTTTTTCAAATGGTTCAAATGGCTCTGAGCACTATGGGACTTAACATCTAAGGTCATCAGTCCCCTAGAACTTAGAACTACTTAAACCTAACTAACCTATGGACATCACACACATCCATGCCCGAGGAAGGATTCGAACCTGCGACCGTAGCGGTCGCGAGGTTCCAAACTGAAGCGCCTGGAACCGCTCGGTCACTGCGGCCTTCATACCTTTTTCGATGCACTATTTCGTGTCTCCTTCACTTCAAGGTCATGGACGAGTCCATTCATCCTGGCCCAAAAGGTATACCGCTCTGCTTAAACTGCGGTCTTACCTTTCCTTTCGGCGGAATTCTATCCATACGCCAACCTCTTAGATTCTAGACGGTGTGCGACGCTATATTAACCCTCCATAAGATACAGTGTCCGCCATAATTAATGAATTCCCTACTGGTGTCAGCGACAGTTGTGGTGCCAGGGAAAGCACGTAGTTAAAAGTCGACATTTAACTGTAATTGTTACCTGTCGGTACACCGCTGCAATGTTTAGCAGTGTTTTGCATATGTGTGAAATTAAGGCGCAAGGCTATTCATACAACCTGTACATAATAAATGATAATTCGAATGGTGAACTGGTAATTAAAAACAGCACAGAATAGTGTTTCAGTATGTTTTCCAGTGACCGATGGAACCCCTGCGATTGCCTTCCGCACATAATGGCAGAATCATTTTTCCACAAACTACAAAAAGTAGTTAATTGCCATGAGATATTTCTCATATTCATTAGGACACTACGTGGCATTCCATCAGCAACTACAACGAACATTTTCAAAGGTTCCCAGAAGTCTTCTGAACGCATTTCCCCGAATGCACAGTGGGAATCGCGACTCTAATATTATACTGTTTCGTTTGTCAGCTCGTGTCTAAAAGTTGTTGATAACGGTGAGTTGCGGCATCTGCCTTTGACAGCGGCGGTATTTTAAGAGCACGTTGTAGCCGATGGTTGAGTTTCGCGTTATTTGAGGATATACTGCGGTTAAAGTCCGTTCCTACCGAGAATGCAATAATTTCAGTTTTATTCCTGACATTTGATTAAAGTTACAGGCAGGGGTGGGGGTAGGGGGGGGGGGAGCAGTGGTAGTAACGGTCCCTAGTGAGAATTCATGGAGTTTATGAACATAAAAAAATGATCTTTAACCTCAGGGCCCGTATATTTATCACCTAAAATACCTGGAAAAATATTACTAAACTGACCTGAAAACATCGATAAAAAGATACAAAATATGTAAAGTGAGTTATAAAATGAACTAGATTAATGAAAAACTTTATAGGAAGTTACAATTGAACTTACAAAAAGAATATTTAATTTAAAATTTTTATATTTTTCTTTAAGAAATCTCTTTTTCCAAGACTCACGAATGTTTTTGTATAACCAGGTTAGAGCTATTGCAGTGTATGACAGTCAGCATGCAGAGGTTCCTGGAAGTGAGGGTACACCTGCTGCGAGAGAACACGTGCTTGTGGTTACAAAATATTTTTACATTTTCAGAATCAAGTGGAGTGTGCAGTTTGATATTTTCCTTTACTTTCAAAAATTAATTTCAAAAATCGACAATGAATATCGATAGTTCACAAATGGAGAATACGTTTCTACGATACTAATGCAAAAATCGATATTTTGTTTTAATTCCCATGCCTAGTACACGTTAACAACAGTGACACAACACAGTCAACAGTAGGTGAACCTTCGGTTTAGTTTCAACAGGTACTAATACATTTTTGAGCAACACTGTTGCGTTTTTCACAGTGGCACGTGCATAATTCACTCCTGGCAACATTAAAAGCAGGAAATGTGAAAAATGAATTGAATAGGACACAATACTAGCTCCGTAATGAACAACTTACCTTATTGCGATCTTCGTGAAATCTCTTCATTGGTCAACTGGTTCACAAACGTTGTACCGAAGAAAACTGACTTCATGTTACTTCCCGTTCAGTACGTTTTAGATCTTGCTTTACAGCTCACAAAATAGAACTGAAAGTCTGAAACAGTTTTTGGCTTGGAAAAGATACTCATATCTATCTTCGTTCGTGGACAGGGAGATGCGTGAAAATTTTACTATGGTGCGATAGAATATTACTGTCGGCTTCTGCTCTGCGCTGGCATTTGTTTTCTTGCGACAGTCGTGGCAGAGCTTTCAACGAAGATGGATAGCAAGCGATTACTTGCTTTGTGCATTTTTTATCTACTGCAACAGCGCCCGAGGGTCTGTTGGATTAATCGACTTGCTCAAAAACGAGAGTCGTTCTGTGATTTTCAGCTCCTGTTGGAAACGAGCAACAGGGACAAGTTGTTAAATTTGTATTAGATTGTGTTTTGTGTTAGCAGAAGAGCCAACACCGTGTTATGAGTGGAGGCCGAAATGCACGCGTTTCAGCTCAAGCAGGCTAGCGTGAGGAGGGAAGAACTATACTGACGTGAGGTCTGGAACATGACAAGGAATGAGAATTCAGAAAGTGGACGTAATTAGTTTGATACTTAACTTTAATCCATTAATGATGAACGTCGCTCTTGGCGGTACATGATTCACAATATTATCTGTTCAGAATACATTCTTGAAGATAGTACTTATAGTAATTGAATATGGCGCCTTGCTAGGTCGTAGCAAATGACGTTGCTGAAGGCTACGCTAAACTGTCGTCTCTGCAAATGAGAGCTTATGTAGACAGTGAACCATCGCTAGCAAAGTCGGCTGTACAACTGGAGCGAGTCCTAGGGAGTCTCTCTAGACTAGATCTGCCGTGTGGCGGCGCTCGGTCTGCAATCACTGTTAGTGGCGACACGCGGGTCCGACGTATACTAACGGACCGCGGCCGATTGAAAGGCTACCAACTAGCAATTGCAACAAAATCGTTTGTTTGTGAAAGAAACGTCTACTGCTGCAAAGTTTCGAAGATTAGGAATGGAAATTTAAATGCTGGCTATTTCACTATTGAAAGCAATACTTTTCAGTGAAAAATTTCAAGTTTCAGACTCATGTCAAAAGTAGTGTGAATCAGTAATTTCTTTTTGATTTTGAATTTTAGGTGGAATAACTTACATTAAAGATGGCATGGGAGTCGCTCTTTTGGAAAATTTTGCTCTTCTTGCCACATTTATAAGATATTGCCATTCGCGGGACTGAAATTGCTAACATTTTAAGATGGTAAGCGCTTTTGGACAAATGTTTGACAATGGATTTTTTCCGAATTTTTGTGGCTAAATGTATAGTGGTAAATGGACAAATGACGTATCATATTAGCCAGAATGAGGTCAATTTTTGTAAAGAAATATTTAATAGCTTAAAACTGGGGAAATAAAATACCCGGGATGGACCAAAACTAGCAACTGCTGCCTTGTAGTATGATATTGGCTTATCAAAGGCTAAAGGAAAAAAACCTTGAGTAAAAATTACCCCGTCCTCCGGGTTGGGGGTTGTGCAGTGGGTCAGCTCCTCACTCACGTAAAAACATCAAAATGCTAAAAAACCTAATAATATGCCTCAAAAAAATTGGAACTTTGGACGACGAACTGGCGATGAGAAACGGAAAATTATGTTTGGATGCTGGAATGTGCAAGGTATTTCCATTAAAATAAATTTACTACCGGTAGAACTTGACATGTTCAACATGGATGTGGTCGTACTCTCTGAAACAAAGAAGAAAGGCCAAGGAGAAGAAGAACTGGATAATTATGTACATATCTGGAGTGGGGTATCAAAAGCAGTAAAAGCCAAAGCAGGGGTCTCCATTATGATAAAGAAATCATGGAAAGGAAGAATCACAAATTGGACATTCATCAATCCACGTATTATAACTGTTGAAATGACATTATTTGCTTGGAAAGTTGTGATTATTGGCGTATATGCACCTACGAACGACACAAAAGATAAGGAGAAGGATACATTTTGGGACACCCTCAGGGAGACTATTGAAAAAATCCCAAGAAGAAAGGAACTGATTATCATGGGAGATCTGAATGGAAGAGTAGGAATTAGAGAATCTTGTAGAGTAGTAGGAAAACATGGAGAGGACGAATATAATGACAATGGGGAACGATTGATTGCAATTTGTGAACAATTTGATATAAAAATTACCAACACCTTTTTCAAACATAAGGACATTCATAAATATACTTGGCAAAAGAACACCAAAGAACTTCGTTATATAATACACTCCTGGAAATTGAAATAAGAACACCGTGAATTCATTGTCCCAGGAAGGGGAAACTTTATTGACACATTCCTGGGGTCAGATACATCACATGATCACACTGACAGAACCACAGGCACATAGACACAGGCAACAGAGCATGCACAATGTCGCCACTAGTACAGTGTATATCCACCTTTCGCAGCAATGCAGGCTGCTATTCTCCCATGGAGACGATCGTAGAGATGCTGGATGTAGTCCTGTGGAACGGCTTGCCATGCCATTTCCAGCTGGCGCCTCAGTTGGACCAGCGTTCGTGCTGGACGTGCAGACCGCGTGAGACGACGCTTCATCCAGTCCCAAACATGCTCAATGGGGGACAGATCCGGAGATCTTGCTGGCCAGGGTAGTTGACTTACACCTTCTAGAGCACGTTGGGTGGCACGGGATACATGAGGACGTGCATTATCCTGTTGGAACAGCAAGTTCCCTTGCCGGTCTAGGAATGGTAGAACGATGGGTTCGATGACGGTTTGGATATACCGTGCACTATTCAGTGTCCCCTCGACGATTACCAGAGGTGTACGGCCAGTGTAGGAGATCGCTCCCCACACCATGATGCCGGGTGTTGGCCCTGTGTGCCTCGGTCGTATGCAGTCCTGATTGTGGCGCTCACCTGCACAGCGCCAAACACGCATACGACCATCATTGGCACCAAGGCAAAAGCGACTCTCATCGCTGAAGACGACACGTCTCCATTCGTCCCTCCATTCACGCCTGTCGCGACACCACTGGAGGCGGGCTGCACGATGTTGGGGCGTGAGCGGTAGACGGCCTAACGGTGTGCGGGACCGTAGCCCAGCTTCATGGAGACGGTTGCGAATGGTCCTCGCCGATACCCCAGGAGCAACAGTGTCCCTAATTTGCTGGGAAGTGGCGGTGCGGTCCCCTACGGCACTGCGTAGGATCCTACGGTCTTGGCGTGCATCCGTGCGTCGCTGCGGTCCGGTCCCAGGTCGACGGGCACGTGCACCTTCCGCCGACCACTGACCACAACATCGATGTACTGTGGAGACCTCACGCCCCACGTGCTGAGCAATTCGGCGGTACGTCCACCCGGCCTCCCGCATGCCCACTATACGCCCTCGCTCAAAGTCCGTCAACTGCACATACGGTTCACGTCCACGCTGTGGCGGCATGCTACCAGTGTTAAAGACTGCAATGGAGCTCCGTATGCCACGGCAAACTAGCTGACACTGACGGCGGCGGTGCACAAATGCTGCGCGGCTAGCGCCAATCGACAGCCAACACCGAGGTTCCTGGTGTGTCCGCTGTGCCGTGTGTGTGATCATTGCTTGTACAGCCCTCTCGCAGTGTCCGGAGCAAGTATGGTGGGTCCGACACACCGGTGTCAATGTGTTCTTTTTTCCATTTCCAAGAGTGTAGATTATATTATCATTAGGCAAACAAGTAGTTTCAAAGCAGTAGACGTCAGATCTTATAGAGGAGCCCAGTGCGGATCAGACTACTATCTAGTTAAAATGAAGTCTTTCTGGACATGGAAGAATGCAAGTAGTGGTACAAGTAACATAAATAAAACGAACCAGACTGAGAAAGATGAAAATTTGCCTTTTAATATTGACAGCCTACAAGACGAAAGTATCAAAACACTCTTTGCCGCCAGGATGGAAAAGAAACTGGTTGAATCATTTGAAGGAAGTACAGAGGAAATATATGACTATAATAACGCTAATTCGAAAATCATAGCAACAGAGGTGTTGGGTAAAAAAGATAGCAACAACGACCGTGCAGCAGAGTGGTGGTCAAAGGAACTTGAAATCCTCGTTAGAGAAAAACGAAATGCGTTCCTTCAGTGGTTGAATGATAAATCAGAAGAAACAAGATCAATATACAAGGAAAAGAAGAATGAAGTGATGAAAAAAATAAGGATGGCAAAAAGTGAAGCATGGGAAAGAACATGTGCCAAGATGAATAGCAAATTAGGATTTGGGAGAGCAAAAGAAGCATGGTCAGTATTGAAAGGGCTTCGACAGGATACAAAAAGCAAAACTAATCTCCAACTGATAACACAAAAGGAATGAGAAGAGTATTTCCGAAAATTATTAAATGAGGACAGAGAAGAATATCTAGAAGAAGGAACAGGGTAAGATAAAGGACATGAAGATGATGAGATCCATATTTTAGAAAGTGCAGTACTTCAGGCGTTAAGAACAGGAAAGAATGGTAAATCACCGGGACCAAGCAATATCAATCTGGAATGTCTGAAATATGGTGATGCCAAAATTGTGAAACTGATAACACAGCTCTCCAACAAAATGATACATGGAGAGTCAATACCCAACGAGATGAAGCTAGGTTACATTAATATAATATTTAAGAAAGGGGATCGCAAAATTTGTTCAAACTATCGAGGAAATTGTGTTACAAACACATTAATGAGAATTTTTGCGAAAGTAATTAAAAACAAACTGGAAAAAGATTTTAGAAGCCAAGAAGAACAATGTGGATTCACGGCTGGGAGATCATGTGTAGACCATATTTTCACATTACGGCAGATTTTGGAGAAACATAGGGAAAAATCAAAAAATATAGGATTAATTTTCATAGATGTAGAAAAAGCGTATGATACTGTTCCAAGAAAATTACTTTGGAGAGCACTACGTATGGCAAACATAAACCCTTCCTTGATTAAAATAATACAACAGATGTATAAAGATAACATTTGCCAAGTGAAAGTTGGTAATAAACTTTCACAGAAATTTAGAACATGCAAAGGCCTTTTACAGGGCTGTCCCATGTCACCATCATTATTTAAAATCTATGTAGATATTAGCCTTAGAACATGGTCTCGTAAATGTAATAGTATGGGATTAGAAATAAGAGATGGAGCTTACCTACATCATTTATTATTTGCTGATGATCAAGTAGTCGTAGCACAAGATGGGGAGGATGCTACCTATATGTGCAATCAACTAGCAATACCATACAAAACTTGGGGTTTGAAGATTAATTACCAAAAAACAAAATACTTGACTAATGATTCAGACGAGCTATACATTGAAGGAATGAAAATCAAAAAGATAAACACTTACTGGTATTTGGGATCCATTTTAGAAATCGAGGGAAAATCAGAATCAGAAGTCAATAAAAGAATTAGTAGCGGACGGAGGGTCATTGGGATGCTTGACTCAGTCTTATGGAGCAGGAATGTAATGAGCAGAGCTAAAAAATTAATTTACAAATCCATATTAGAGAGAGTGGTTCTGTGTGGAACGGAGACCTGGACAATTAACATGAAGCACATTAAAAAATTACAAGCTTTAGAGATGGAATTTTGGAGAAGATCGGGAAGAATCTCCAGGATAGAAAAGATAAGGAACACCGAAGTAATAAGGAGAATGGAAATAAAAGAAAGAATATATGACATAATGGATAGGAAGAAATTACAGTGGTACGGGCATGTACGACGGATGGAGAAAACCAGAATACCAAAATTGTTACTGGAGTGGGAACCGGAGGGGAGAAGAAGAAGAGGACGCCCTATGACCACCTGGATCCAAAATGTACAGCACACAATGAGGAGAATGAGTGCAGAGGAAGAAGACACAAAAGATCGAAATACCTGGAGAAATATTTTGAGAATATAGTTAAAGAACGGTTATTGTTTATATTGTAATTTCCAAGTAAATTATTATGTTGGAGATAAACCTCTGTAATGAGGAAAAGCTCAAAATAATAAATAAATAAAAATAATCAGAATAAGTAAGAGAAAGTTAATTAGTGATTTGAGGGAACATATTTGTATGAATTTTTATAGCCAAGTGAAGAGAGAGAAATGGAAATAGAGCTTATCACATTGATCAGGACGAGATCCTGTTTTACAAAAGGAGCCGGCCGGAGTGACTGAGCGGTTATAGGCGCTACAGTCTGGAATAGCGCGACCGCTACGGTCGCAGGTTCGAATCCTACCTCGGGCATGGATGTATGTGATGTCCTTAGGTTAGTTAGGTTTAAGTAGTTCTAAGTTATAGGGGACTGGTGACCTCAGGTTTTAGGTCCCATAGTGCTTAGAGCCATTTGAACCATTTTTTTTACAAAAGAAAGTATTTAATTACTTAAAAGTAATCCGGGTAATGAAAAAACTTAATTAGTGATTTGAAGGAAAATTACACAACCGGTTTTTGTACGAATTTTCGTAGCCAAACGAAGAGGGGGAAATGAGCAAATAGGGTATCAAATTGATCGGTGTGCCGTCTTGTTTGCCGAAGAAAGGTTTAATTTCTTGAAAGAAACTGAGCTAATTCAGAAAAACTTAATTTGGGATTTGAGGGAACACTGAAATATTTTACGAATACCTGCTGTCAAGTGCCAATTGTGAAAAATATCATATCACAGCATAAATTGAAAGTTTCCAGCTTTCTTTTGATACACTACTGGCCATTAAAATTGCTACACCACGAAGATGACGTGCTACAGACAAGAAATTTAGCCGACAGGAAGAAGATGCTGTGATATGCAAATGATTAGCTTTTCAGAGCATTCACACAACGTTGGCGCCGGTGGCGACACCTACAACGTGCTGACATGAGGAAAGTTTCCAGCCGATTTCTCATACACAAACAGCAGTTGACCGGCGTTGCCTGTGAAACGTTGTGATGCCTCGTGTAAGGAGGAGAAATGCGTACCATCACGTTTCCGACTTTGATAAAGGTCGGATTGTAGCCTACCGCGATTGCGGTTTATCGTATCGCGACATTGCTGCTCGCGTTGGTCGGTAACTAATGACTGTTAGCAGAATATGGAATCGGTGGGTTCAGGAGGGTAATACGGAACGCCGTGCTGGATCCCAACGGCCTCGTATCACTAGCAGTCGAAATGACAGGCATCTTATCCGCATGGCTGTAACGGATCGTGCAACCACGTCTCGATCCCTGTGTCAACAGACTGGGACGTTTGCAAGACAACAACCATCTTCACGAAGAGTTCGACGACGTTTTGAGTAGCATGGACTATCAGCTCGGAGACCATGGCTGCGGTTACCCTTGACTTTGCATCACAGACAGAAGCGCCAGTGATGGTGCACTCAACGACGAACATCGGTGTACGAATGGCAAAACGTTATTTTTTCGGATGTATCCAGGTTCTGTTTACAGCATCATGATGGTCGCATCAGTGTTTGGCGACATCGCGGTGAACGCACATTGGAAGCATATATTCGTCATCACCATACTGGCGTATCTCCCGGCGGGATGGTATGGGGTGCCATTGGTTACACGTTTCGGTCACCTCTTGTTCGCACTGACGGCACTTTGAACAGTGGACGTTACATTTCAGATGTGTTACGACCCGTGGCTCTTTCCTTCATTCTATCCCTGCGAAACCCTACATTTCAGCAGGATAATGCACGACCGCATGTTGTAGGTCCTTTACGGGCCTTTCTGGATACAGAAAGTGTTCGACTGCTGCCCTGTGCACCACATTCTCCAGATCTCTGACCAATTGAAAATGTCTGGTCAATGGTGGCCGAGGAACTGGCTCGTCACAATATTGCTGCCAGAGGTGGTTGTTCTGGGTACCGATTTCTCAGGATATATGCACCCAAATTGGGTGAAAATGTACTCACATATCAGTTCTAGTATAATATATTTGTCTAATGAATACCAGTTTATCATCTGCATTTCTTCTTGGTGTAGCAGTTTTAATGGCCAGTAGTGTATATATGCTCTTGAATGTCGATCGATATTAAATTGTATTTTATTTCATGCTCTCTGAACAGAACTTGAAAAAAGTGAAAAAAAGGTCTAATGTTTTGTAAAATGATTTGTCTCAAAGTAAAAAATCAAATAGAGTATTAGAGGATATTTATCTGGTGGAATTTCACTGAGTGGCCTCCTTACGTCACTAACGTATGAACATCTCAGCTGCTGTACATAACTTTGAGCATCATTCAAAGGTGCTTCAAATGTTCCCTAATGTATTTCGTTTCTTACCATTAGATAAATCATTTCACAAAAGATTTGGCCCTTTTTTCAATTTTTTTACTACCTTTGATTATTCTGTGGTAAACTCAGTACCTTCATCATCACTGGTATACTGAATTTAAACACTAACTATACGCCGTTTTGTTCTCAATGTTTAGGGCTACAAATTTTGCTAAGAGCTGCGCATTGTTCTCTCTTGGCACTCTTTGTGACACTGGAATCTTTTTGTATGTAGTCTTGTCCCATAACACAGACAATTTCTCTATCAAAGCATTTTATTCCTTTTCTCAGTTTCAACATCTCTCTTCTCGCAAAAGTAGGTACAACAAAAAAAGTACCGTAGATACAACAAAAGCCGCCCGGCTTTCGCCACATTGATGACCGACACTACCTCTGGTAGGCAGACACTTAAAGGCAGACGCGGCTTCTGCAGTTTTGTAGTCGGTGTGTTCCGGTCACCTGATGTAGGGCGTCAAAATCCCCGTTTGCGCCACCCGTCTAGCGGGCACATGAGCAGTTCGGCTGCGGCAGCCAATGCGACACAGGTTCCAGCCGCCCACTACGCAATCAACATATACCTGCCTGTAGCAGCCATTAGAGCGCAGACCGGCTGCACGGCAGCCAAGCGAAATGCAGTGCGGCGGAAACAGCAGCGTGCGGAGCACGCCTAGCGCTTGTGCACCATGGCAAATGTCGCTCTCGGGAGTAGTGTCCGGCAGTGTCGTGGGTAACGCTCAACGGCGCAACCGATAACTCAAGCACCGGAGGCGGCGCTTAGCATAGCCTCGCCGAGGCCAAAGGCAGTGCATCGGCTGCGCTGACATCAAGCAGACTGGAGAGAAATCAACTACTCTGGACATTCAGAGTTAGCGGCACACATTTTCACAGGTGTTCTGTTGCATTTACCATTCCGAGCATCCAAAAGGGTAAAAGTCTATGTCAAGGTCACATTGAAGTACAGGTCTTGTGCGTTACAACCCGGGGATCTGCACGATATATATGTTTTTTAGTCGACAGCTTATACGCATTAAATCAGCACCCACCGCTCAAATTGAACTCCCTCTGATCTCAAACTCCCAGTGGCACAGATGCTTTGCAGTCTGCAGGCTTTCGTGGCCGTTATCACTAAATTTAGAGATAGAGACAGATAAAGTAAAAGATAGATACGAAGCCAACGCCTACCTCAGTAGTATAAGTTTCAAAATGGTTCAAATGGCTCTGAGCACTATGGGACTTCACGTCTGAGGTCATCAGTCCCCTAAAACTTAGCACTACTTAAACCTAACTAACCTAAGGACATCACTCACATCCATGCCCGAGGCAGGATTCGAACCTGCGACCGTAGCGGTCGCGCGGTTCCAGACTGTAGCGCCTAGAAACGCACGGCCACACCGACCGGCCCAACTAGTTCCGCAGATGACGAAGAGATTGATGAAATGTATGACAAGATAAAAGAAATTATTCAGATAGTGAAGGGAGACGAATATTTAATAGTCATTGGTGACTGGAACTCGATAGTAAGAAAAGGAAGAGAAGGAAACGTAGTAGGTGAATATGGAATGGGACTAAGGAATGAAAGAGGAACCCGCCTGGTAGAATTTTGCACAGAGCATAACTTAATCATAGCTAACACTTGGTTCGACAATCATAAAAGAAGGATGTATACATGGAAGAAGCCTGGAGATACTGATAGAATTCAAATAGATTATATAATGGTAAGACAGAGATTTAGGAACCAGGCTTTAAATTGTAAGACATTTCCAGGGGCGGATGTGGACTCTGACTACAATCTATTGGTTATGAACTGTAGATTAAAACTGAAAAAACTGCAAAAAGGTGAGAATTTAAGGAGATGGGACCTGGATAAACTGACTAAACCAGAGGTTATACAGAGTTTCAGGGAGAGCATTAGGGAACGATTGACAAGAATGGGGGAAAGAAATACAGTAGAAGAAGAATGGGTAGCTTTGAGAGATGAAATAGTGAAGGCAGCAGAGGATCATGTAGGTAAAAAGACGAGGGCTAATGGAAATCCTTGGGTAACAGAAGAAAATGGCTAGAGCACAAATGTAAGGATGTAGAGGCGCATATCAATAGGGATAAGATAGATACTGCCTACAGGAAAATTAGAGAGACCTTAGAATTACTGACAGCTTTGGGAGAGCCAGGCCTAACAAAACTCTACCATCTAGTGAGCAATATGTATGAGACAGGCGAAATACCCTCAGACTTCAAGAAAAATATAATAATTCCAATCCCAAGGAAAGCAGCTGTTGACAGATGTGAAATTTACCGAACTCTCAGTTTAATAAGTCACGCCTGCAAAATACTAACACGAACTCTTTACAGACGAATAGAAAAACTGGTAGAAGCTGATCTCGGGGAAAATTCGTTTGCATTTCCTAGAAATGTTTGAACACGTGCGGCAATACTGACACAACGACTTATCTTAGAAGCTAGATTAAGAAAAGGCAAACCTACGTTTCTAGCAATTGTAGACTTTGAGAAAGGTTTTGACAACGTTGAATGGAGTACTCGGTTTCAAATTCTGAGGATGGCAGGGGTACAATACAGGGAGTGAAAGGCTATTTACAATTTGTACAGACACCAGATGGCAGTTATAAGGGTGGGGGAGCATGTAAGGCAGTGCTTGGGAAGGGAGTG